>NC_137932.1:21412539-22612539 GCF_963969265.1 Rhamphochromis sp. 'chilingali' | reverse complement strand
CAAGAGATACTAATCTGTATTATTATTCAGTTCAGTTCAGTGAGAAGATGAGAAAACCTAAATGTGCCACTGAATGATGCAGGAAACCCAACTCCTCCTTCTAAAGCACAAGTGCGCACTGCAAAAGTTCCACAGCCTTACTATCTGCACAGCAGACACAGAAAAAACAACTAAGTCCAGTATGATAACAGGAGCACCTCAATGTCAACCATATAGATGTAATTTAATATTTAACACTAAATCAACTGTGACTGCATAATTTCCTCAATAAAGTACTTTGATTGTAATTTATCGGTAATCTGCATTATTACATTGCATGGCAGAGAATAAGTAGTTCACAGCATCATGGGGTGAAAAAAGAAAGTAAAAGGTTACTTACAAAAGAGCTTGATAATTTCTTTCAATCTCTGGCATATCTTTCCTCAGGCTGCAGTAGAATGAAATGCAGTGTAAATGAAAGTCATGGTCACTGCAAAACTTTCACTTTCACATGTGCAGACAGCCACCCACTCATCCATCCACTTATCTGTTTTTTTCCTGCTTTTAGATGCTGAGCACTGGGAAATCTCCCAAACAGAAATATTTTCAGAACACTAAAGATGAAAAGGCTTCATTTAAAAAGGGTCAATTGGAGCATAATATTGCATCATATCACAGTACTTGAGTCAGATGATTTCATTTGATATTAGTGCCTTTTTTAAGTGAGCTACAAAGTGCCTTGGATACTAGGACCCAAAATTAGCTAAAATCACAGAAATAATGACGAAGGACTGTGATGGAGTGATTTTGACAAAAGTTGTCATTGTTGTGCTTAAAACTGTAAACCTTGTCCTAATCTGCATGTTCAGCTATTTTTCTGTCGACATCTAGGATGGTGGGGGATGGTAATAGCTATAGTGTTTAACTGCAGGCACATTGCATGTAAAGGTTCTGGTTTCTTTATTTAGAAGGAATGCTTACTTCCTGCCATTTATGGGCTCACCTGTGCTTGTATATGGTGGACCATTAAAGGGGTTAAGCGATATATGGGGGGTGAGGGAAGGTGACCCTTTTATGACTATAGATGTTGTTAAACGGCTGTAACCACATATGACTAGCAGGAAGTCATGAGTCACGTACACACACATGCACTCACATGCTCATACGTGCATACAGTCACACACACAGTGCCTTAACTTAGTGGTTCCCAAACTTTTTTTGCTGGGCCCCCCTTTGTTCTACAAGAAAAATATTGCCCCCCCCCCCCCCCTCTCTCTCTCTCGCACACGCGCTAACACATCCTCCAACCACACACACCCATATTTTGCTCCATTGCGGTTTATTTCACACCTCAAACATTTAGTAAACAATTTAGCAAATACAAGTAATTCGCGGGTAGTAAGAAAATAAACTACTAACTCTTTTACGCTACGTCCGCAGCTGTTTCGTCCACACGTATGAGTTCATCACGCAACCTTAAAGGTATGTGCCTTTTTCCACGTCACGCTGTGCGCCACGTTATTGTTTACAGGAGATGAATTGCAGAATGGCAGATAGTCAGATTAACAGTATTTTGTCTCTATCTTCAGGTTTTACACGCTTACATATAAACAAGCAGTTACTGTCCCTCCATTTAGAAAGGCAGAGGCGTCACGGTGTGATTATTTTACATGTAGTTTTTTTTCCTGTGTAATAACATTGTTATCAATACATTTTTCAAAAAATGCCTCTCTGTGCAAAATGGGTTTAAAAACATAAACAACTGTGGGATGCTGTTTGTCCGTGATTTGAACCGAGGGAGCAAATCGTGGCAGGATCAGCCTGATATTATTTGTATCCCACTGTAACTTTACTGTATAAAGAGCTAACATCTCTAAAATGTCAGGAGTAGCTATTTATTACAAGTGTTTGTGAACTAAAAATCAAGAATGTGGGATACTGTTTGTCCGTTTTTTGAAGAGCCCAGCGCTGCTCTCGACGCAGGGAAAACCAATTCTGCAGGGGAGACCTACCTCGGCACTTGTGCAGGTGAAGCCAAAGGGAAGATTTGCTTCACCATATTTTCTAGTCTTTGGCTTAGAATGAAGTTGGTTTGGAAACATATTCAGCTATGCTTCATCTCCTGCTTTGCTTGTGTGGGCGCCCCATGCAAGCAGTGTCCAAGCGTTGTTTTGTTTTTTCCCTTTTCATGCCGCGCCCCCCCTGCAATGGCTCTGCCCCCCTAGGGGGCGGGCCCCACACTTTGGGAAATGTCTCCCTTAACTCTTAGGAGAAACCTTATGGGTTTTACAATGGGGTGTTTCTGTAACTGATATCTCTGAATAAAAGGCTGCGAGGGGACACTGTATTTTTTTAAGTTGGCTGAGATCAGGTGGGGAGTTTGTAGCTCCAAGATCCTGACCAGACCGGCTTCTCTTGCAAGTTAAAATGGACTGAGCTCTGAGTGTCTTGCTTTGTTCACGGGGATAAGTCTCTGAGTCACCGAGGCCAGCGAGTGCAGACCTAACAGACTGACTCTATCGAAGTACTTTCACTTTATATGTTAAGTTTCACTTATTAAAGAAAATGAAATTGAGGCAAAACAGAGTGTCTTTTCCCCTTCTTTCTCTGCATATATTTTAATCCCCACTTTTAACAGTAGAATATCAGAATCGTGTTTATTGGCCAAGTATATGTGCAGACACATACAGGGAATTTGGTTCCGGTAGATGGAACACACACACACACACACACACACACACACACACACACACACACACGTGTCTATATATACACATTACACATACATACACAAAGCTGTGTAAACCAACTATAAATAACAAATCTAAACTTATACTGTCACGGTCTGACTGGGGCAGACCGTATGTGTTGCAGAGGAGGACTCAAACGCAGACCAAAACGTAGTGTGGATAAACAAAACAAGCCGTTTATTGAGGCTAGCAATGAGGGTAAAAATAATCGGGCATCGGTGAAAACTAAACAATAACCTAAACTGGGTGAACTAATAACAAAACATGAAAAAGCTTAACCATAGTGAACTGACATGGGTACCTGGAGATGAGACATGGATGAGCAGACGACCTGACAATGGCATGCAGAAAACAAAGGGCTTAAATACATACATGAGGTGATCAGGGGAGGTGGAGACACATGGGGGAAACAGCTGACAGACATAAACCTAATGACAGGACCAGGAGAGGAAAGCTAAATACAATAAACAAAGAACACATGACATTGTCAGAATAAAACAGGAAATACTAAAACTAAAACATGACAACACAACTTAACAGACCTAATATGTGATGAATAAATACAAAACCCCAAAACATAGAAAACCCAGGAACAATAACTGCCTAAACTAAAGGCAGATAGGAAATAACACAAACTAAATCACATAACAAAATGAGACAA
This sequence comes from Rhamphochromis sp. 'chilingali', assembly GCF_963969265.1. NCBI lineage: Eukaryota > Metazoa > Chordata > Actinopteri > Cichliformes > Cichlidae > Rhamphochromis > Rhamphochromis sp. 'chilingali'. Next base: position 22,609,149 of record NC_137932.1, on the reverse strand, counting down.
ATACAAACATGAACTCAGAGCGCTGGGTCAGAGACCCAGCCTGTGACATATATACATAAAATACAGAAATGAATGAGGTGGAATGAATACTGCAAAATGTACATAAGGTGCAGCTGCAGTCTGGCAGTGGGAGCAGTGTGACAGGTCAACTGTTAAGAAGGGAGATGGCGAGGGGAAAGAAACTGTTCCTGTGTCAGGTGGTCCTGGTCTGCAGGCTTCTGTACCGTCTGCCAGAGGGCAGCAGATCAAAAAGTCTGTGTGCAGGGTGTGAGGGGTCTGTGATGATTTTCCCTGCCCGTTTCCTGGTTCTTGAGAGGTACAGATCCTGGATGGAGGGCAGGGGGGTGCCGATGATCCTTTCTGCTGCCCGTACAGTCTGCTGCAGTCTGCTCCTGTCCTGTTTAGTGGCTGCTCCATACCAGACTGTGATGGAGGAGCACAGGACAGACTCAATGACCGCAGTGTAGAACTGGATCAGCAGCTCCTGTGGAAGACTGTACTTCCCCAGTTGTCTCAGGAAGTACATCCTCTGCTGGGTCTTTTTGAGGATGGCGTTGATGTTGGTCTCCCACTTCAGGTCCTGGGAGATGGTTGTACCCAGGAACTTGAAGGTCTTCACAGTTGACACAGGGCTGTCTGATATGGTGAGGGGGAGCAGAGTTGAGGGATGTCTCCTGAAGTCCACTGTCATCTCTACAGTCTTAAGAGTGTTCAGCTCCAGATTGTGCTGACTGCACCAGAGTACCAGCCGCTCAACTTCCTGCCGGTATGCAGACTCATCACCATCTTGAATGAGGCCAATGACGGTGGTGTCATCTGCAAACTTTAGGAGTTTGACAGCCGAGTTCTTGGAGGTGCAGTCGTTAGTGTAGAGGGAGAACAGTAGTGGTGAGAGGACACATCCTTGGGGGGCACCAATACTGAGGGACCGGGTTTCAGAGGTGATCTCCCCCAGCCTCACTTGTTGCTTTCTGTCTGTCAGGAAGCTGGTGATCCACTGACAGGTAGCTGGTGACACGCTGAGCTAGGAGAGTTTGGAGGAAAGAAGTTCAGGCACAATGGTGTTAAAAGCCGAACTAAAGTCCACAAACAGGACCCTGGCATAAGTTCCCGGGCGGTCAAGGTGTTGCAGGATGTAATGCAGCCCCATGTTCACTGCATCATCCACCGACCTGTTTGCCCGGTAAGCAAACTGCAGAGGGTCCAGCTGGTGGCCTGTAATGTCTTTCAGATGGGAAATATTACAGTGTCTCTCATATTTCTACATCATCAGCATTACTGATGAGACACAAGCTCCAGTTATAAAAACTTATGAATGATTCATTATTTACTCTATAAGGTACCAAGCTTTAACCAACATTTAAAATAAATAACAGACTGAAATTCTATTTGTCATTTTATTCTCAAATAATAGAGTGATAAAAGTATCTGATTTGGTTATTAAAACACTAAAACCATATAGAGAGACTGTATTGATCTGACCATAATGGAAAAACCCATACTGGGTGTCATCTATCTAACCAACGTAAGATACAAAAACCTTTATAGAGTGAATATCATAAATGTATCTGTGACTCTGGTCTGTAAGTTAAAGTTTACTTATACGATTAGAACAATTGTTAGAAATAAATACAGATCGGATACACAAATCTGAAGGATTTATATTTATTTTTCACAATATACGTAATCACAATCATATGTAACACAATCAGCACAAAGCAGTATTATTTACATGGAATTTTGTTTCTGTTTAAAATTTCACGAGTCCTATTCTGTCAGTGTCCATGAGCGGTTGTGGACTCGTTTTATATTATGCATGTTTGCTGCACTCTGCTGCTGTTTTTGTCTTCTCCATGCTTGTGTATATATAGGCAAGTGGGTGTGTGTATGGGTGTGGATGAGCACTGGGGATCAGGCAGGCCTGGTAGGTGTGTCCCGTCTGGAAGCTGGCCACACCTGAAGCGGACGAGTACACACACCTGCAGCTAATGAAGCCTTGTCAGGGGAGCTACTTGAGAGTGTGGCTGAGCGCTCCTCAGCGCGGGATAATTGTGTGAGATGCTACGTTAGTCTTAAAGCTCAGTAAAGTTAGTGTGTGTATGCATGCAGCTGTATTGTGTCTTAACGGCTGCTTCTGTTTCCCCAGGAGACGTGTGGAACACCAGACAGCAGCCAGGACGGGGAGTGCTGAGACACCGGAGCGGAGAGCACAAAGACAAAGACTTTTCGGGGAAGACACGACACGGAAGTAAAGGGAAAGCACGGAGATTTATTATCATTTATCGCACTGTAAATAAACGCACCGTTTGCAGTGCGTTTTATTTCCCCCCACATCCCCACGGCTTGCCCTGGCAAACCGTGACATATTCACGCTCATGTCTCCTCACTTAGACTCACATTTGTACATGAACCTTGATGGAAAAAAAAAAACAAAACAAAAAAACAAACAAACAGTTGTTTGTTGTTCTCATTAGACTCTGCAATACAGATTATGACCACTGGGAGGCAGTGTTGTTTAAAAAAATGAAGTCAGTCCAAAGCACAGGCTTCACATGACACTAAGCGTTGAAGTGGGAAAAAATGCAAGATTCCCCACCCAACAACTCAACTATATTTATACTGAAGAGAGGCTAGTGACATAAAATGTATTTCCAAAATTAGCTGCTCAGTTAAAGATGAGCTGCCATGATGTAACTGACTGGTTAACGATGTGTTATGTTAAAGTCTAAATGTGTGCAGTATCAAACAACCACCATCAAACAACGTCCATCGTGTCTCACTGTTTGGAAGTGAGAGTTGATGGACAAGAGCTGGCTCTGAATGAGAAACACATGCTCATATGATATCGAGTTGTTAATCATACAATAGGCCAGTCGTAAAGCATGCTTTGCTTTGTGTCTCTAAGGCAATGATTAAGCTCAGCTGACACCATAAACAAGTGCTCTTTTACTCATTTAAAGTCGGCCTAAAGTTTGTTAGGCCAACATAAAAGTTTTGGGTCTCCACTGAGAGTCACAAAAATTTAACAGGCTGTTAACAGAGATCCTCACCATCGGACTAACCCAAATATGCTCTTCCACTTTGTGATTGTGTATGCAAATGTTTTTGTACACACAGGCATTTTAAAATATTTTAATAACATCAACACTGATTAGTAAATCAAAAATATACAACTCAACAAATAAATATTTTTGCAATATTTTAAATTGAGTCACCTCACACGCTATGTGTCATTTACTGTTTACCTCATGATGAAGGTGTGGAGCATCCATGTCTATGTACTCTGGCTGTGGGGAAGGAGTCCAAAACAAGTCAATGAAGCTCATTTCTGTACGACGACAGCCATATTGAAGGGACTTGTTGAGGATAACGTTATTAATGACTCAGGCACTTTAGAATTCAGTCAAACTGTTTATCAGAGGGAAAGTGTGATTTTTAGGACACTTGAACCTAAGATTAGCTGGCATATTATTAGTTTATCACCACCTGTTGTTTAGTCGCACAAATCACCCTTGTCAGCTCTCTGGAGACTTTTAATTGTGACAATAACGGGAATAAATAAGCATCTTGGAGCATGCTTTGGTGTGTTCGAGCCCTAACTTCAGTTCAGGAGATTAAGTTCGAGGTGAGAAGAAAAAGGGGAAAGAGAGCATCAGTGGTGGAGTAGATGAAGAAAAGGAGGAGAAAATGATGGGAAAGAGAATCATCATCATCATCATCATTTATTTATTTATATAGCACCTGGTAGACCAAAGTGCTGTACAATACTAATATGCACATAGTAATAAAACCAGACATAGCAATAAAAATAAAAAAATTAAAAAAATCAGTTACCCACAGAGTTAAAAGCCAGGGAATAAAAATAGGTTTTTAATAAAGACTTAAAAACTGTCACTGATGTAGCCTGTCTAATATGGAGAGGAAGGTTATTCCAAAGCATCGGCGCTGCAACAGAGAACGCTCGGTCTCCTCTAAGCGTGACAAAGTGCCCTGCCCAACCCCTATTAAAAGAGAATTGCAATAATCTAAACATGAGGTAATAAAGGCATGAATAACACTTTCCAGGTCACGCTTGGAAAGAAAGGGCTTAACCTTTGATAAACGTCTGAGGTGATAAAATGCTGATTTTACCACCCCGTTTACATGGTCATCAAAGGTGAGTGCAGAATCAATTTTAACTCCGAGATTTGTGATCGAACTCTTTAGTTGGGAAGTCAAAGCTGCAAGATCAACATCCGGAGTATGAGAAGAACGATTTGGGCCAAATAAAATTGCTTCTGTCTTCCGATCATTAAAATTTAAAAAGTTTTTTTGCCATCCATGCTTTGACATCAGTAAGGCCGTCAAGCAGAGGTCCAGTTGGGAGACTATCAGAATGACTAAAAGGCGCCTCCCTCTTCCCGCTCCACCACAACCACCCACACATGCAGGGCCTTGGAGTGGGGGTATGTCACCAGGGTGCAGAGGAGGCTACCCCCCCCCTGTCCCCTTCTGGCTGCCTCTGCCTCAATTTTATCCCACAACTTAGACATTCACATTATTCACACTCTCATTACACATACATATAGGATCTTGGGGGTGGGCACAATCACGGAGTCCAAATCACCATCAGGGTATATACCTCACCCCTGACGTCGTTGCCCACCTCTCAATTTTAAATACACTTAGTCATTGAGGGTTAGCAGGAGGGACTATGCGCTTACCTGCTGCTCCTTGGCAGGTAGCTCCATGCCCTCCTGGGTTTTAATTGCACCTTAGAACACATATGCATCAACACTACAATGAGCGGGTGGAGGGAGGTTTGGAGTCTTCTCCCACCCCCATTCTCTGCGGCCTGCTGGAGCGGGAGGGCTAGTAGGAGGAGTTGGCCGTCCGACTGCGGTCTGGGGTGTGGGGCCTCCCTGCTGCTGCGGAGTCGGGGTGGTCTGCCTCTCCCCACCGCAGGGAAAAGGGTAACACCACCTGGGTCTGGGTGCAATTCCCCCCTCCAGGGGCAAGGGTACCTAGACCCGGTTTGTAGAGTACGCTTGGGGAGTGTGATCGTGTGTACAGCGTCTCTTTATGTCTGTCTCCACATTGGTTGAGTGTGGAGTGAGTGCATATGAGAGCATGAGGGTGGGAATGGATGTTTGTGTCTGTGTGTGCCTGTATGTCTGTGTCTATATGTCAGGTTGGGTATCAGACGCCACCTCTCTGGGGACACCTCAGGCCCTCCAAGGTTTGGAGGCCTATCTCCACCCACCACCACTTCCCCTGCCGGTGGCGGACTCCCTCAGGTGTCGGTGTGTTGGTGGTTCTTTGTGTCTGGGGGTGGGCGTCCGGGTGCACACCGGCTCACTCCTTGGCGGCCGCTTGTCGGGGCCTGGGGCCTGGGGCTCGCTCGGGCCCCTTTGGAGGTGGGGTGCCCCCGGCCTCTCGGCCTAGGGCTCGGTCACTCAGGCGCAGCTGGGGGCCGGCGGAGCTCACGGGCGCGTCACTGCAACTCCCCCTGACTTCTGCTCCGCGGCTGCTGGGCGAGCCCTCATCTGGGACTCTCCTCAGCTCTTACTGGGACAGTGGCGCGGCTGCCCCTCTGTTGGTCTTCCATGGTCTCTTGTGTTCTGGGGGCCTCTGGATGTCTGGAGTTTTGATCTCCTCCATACCCGCTTCACACCCTGGAGGACGGGGCTGTGGCCCCCCCACACTCCCTAGCAGATCATTACATGGAGAAACCTTTGGAATGCAAGCATGCTGATCCACACAGGTATGCACACATGGGTATTCACAGACGCGGACTAAAGCTTTCTTGGCTGCTGCCTCAAAGCACACTGTGCGCTGTCTATCTTGCGTGCTGCACAATATCGTTTATTACTTAGTAAATACTGATATCTATGACTAGCTAGTTTATTGTGATGGTGCTTTGTTTTCTCTATTATTATGTTGCTCTTTGTTGTTTGCTGTCTCCTCTGTTTGTTTTTGTTTGTTTGGGTTTTTTTTGTTTTTTTTCTCCATACAGGTGACCCAGGAGTTTTTTTTTTTTTTCTCTCTCTTCCCCCCCCTTCTCACCGTCTCTTCTCCCCTTTGGTTTTCTTTCTTTCTCTCCCCCTCTTCTCCCCTTTGGTTTTCTTTCTTTCTCTCCCCCTCTCTCTCTCATTCATTCCCCCTGTCCTATTTATTAAAAAAAAAAAAAAAAAAAAAAATGACAAAGGATGAACTGAAGCTCTGCCATCACGTAATGTCGCATACTGCTGTTTCTGATGTCATTTAAAAAAAAAAAAAAAAAAAAAAAAGAATGACTAAAAGGTAAGTAGAGCTGGCAATCATCTGCATATAGATGGAATGGCACTTTATGTTTCCGGAAAATCGCACCAAGAGGAAAAAGGTACAAGGAAAACAATAATGGCCCAAGAATAGATCCCTGTGGCACGCCCCAAAGCAGAGGGGCCACAGAGGATGAAGCCGACCCCAACTTAACACAAAAGGTCCTATTTAAGAGATAGGACTTTAACCACAAAAGTGCCGAACCAGAAATTCCCACACAGTGCTGTAAGCGGGAGATCATAATAAGTAAAGACCATTAGAAATAGATGATGGAAACTACAAGTGTGTAAATTCTAAATGCTCATATATAGTTTAAAAAAGCTGATTTTCAATTAAAACTAAGTTTTAATCCACACTTAACAGCAGCTTTTTAGCTTCATATTTCAAAGACCTTTTGCAGCCAGAGGCTGTCCCCTCTCAGCTGGTCATTAGGAAAAGTGAAGGTTTAACTAATCTTTCAGACCCTCTATGCATTTTACTAACTTGTATGGACACAACATATAATATGGATACAATTTTCTCATGCAGTTCTATTTTGGTACATTTTTATTATCTCTAGTCATTAAATGATATGATAATGTTTCGAACTGAGTGTGTGGTGTTTTTTCCACGCTGTTTTGACTCCACGGTGTCCGCCCCTTCAGAGTCGAGCTCGGTCCACACCTGCCTCCCTCACCTGTTTATCGCTGGCAATCAGCAGGAGGGATATTTCAGATCAGCGTCTCCCCCAATTATTTCCCAGTTCATCAGCTACACTATGGTGGTATCAGGCCTCTTAGAAATTCCTTGTTTCTTGTGTTCATTATTTGTACTTACCTTGTTATCTTCTCATTCCACACAGCCACAATATGATTCCACGCTACCTTCTGCTACTTACCTCTTTCACATGCTGGTCACCTTATGAAGATCTCCTCAGATTTTGGGATCACATTTTCTCTGGACTCACTAACACTCACCGTGGTCGCCTGCCTGTCCTCCTGCCTGCCGGCTCATCCACAACACTGGAACTCAGGTTGCAGGAGAACCTGCTCCTCTTGAGCTTCTTGCCTCCACTCACAAGTAAGCTACAGCACTAAAGTATTATTCCTTTCCTTTCCTAGCCCACTCAGACCATTAACTGACTTCTCCCTCAGTTTCAGTACCTTCCCCTCCTGAGACTCGTACTCCCCCTTTTCACGGCCAATCCCTGTGTTCACTCACGTTTCACCATTGAAATTCTGTGTTCCTGAAATAAACCACTGAAAACGTATTTTTGCTCCACATTGTGTTTTGCATTTGGGTCCAAACTTTGTACCGGCCACCTGGCCGTAACAGATAACTTATGTAAATTGTGGAGCTTGATTACTCCAGTAGTTTCAGCACATTTGGGGAGATCCTAATCAGCACCCTTAATAGTCCATGTAAAAAGCCACTGATAGATGATATCATTTTGTTATTTCTTTCACCTCCATCTGGCTCAAGTAGTACAAAATGATGTTACAGGTGAATAATGTACTTAAATTTCTTTTTCTTTCATCTTTAGTTTTGTGGAAAAAATTCTATGTCTGGAAGGCGGGAAGAACAAATGGAGCTCATTCTCAAATTGTTCAAAAACTCAAAGACATCGGCCACACTGAGGTGGACTCTCCTGAAGATTGTGACTACCTTCTAGGTTTTTGTCCTGTTGTTTCACGAGTTGGAACAGACATCATGGAACACAACTGAACAGACCAGACAGGACTGTGGAGACAGAAAGGGACCATAAAACATGATAAATATTGCATTATCAAAGCACATTAAACTTGATCATATGTCGAACTCCAGGCCTTGAGGGCCGATATCCTGCAGCTTTTAGATGTGTCTTTGATCCAGCACAGCTGATTTAAATGGTTATATTACCTCCTCAACATGTCTTGAAGTTCTCCAGAAACCTGGAGAACTTCATTTGATCATCAATTGAAATCATTTGATTAAGGTGTGACCCAGGGTGATATCTAAAACCTGCAGGACACTGGAGTTCGACACCCCTGATCTAGGAATATGAAGTAGAATATAAACAGAAACAAATGAACAGAGAATGCAATAGATAACAAAGCAAAATAGCAACCAGCTAAAATTACAAAGAAGCCAGACCTAAAAACCAGAGGTCCTCAAAACACAAGGAACCGTAACCTCATAAATTCAAAACACTGGCCAAAGACCCACATATGAGCTTGAGTCCCATTCCATTCTTAATCCATAGGATTCAATATGATATTGACCCAACCTTTGCAAATATAATTGCTTCATAGCTTCAATAGATTTAAATGGACATTGTACAAGGTTTAGAAGTGTGTTTATGGGAATTTTTGACCTTTAATCCAGAAGTACATTTGTGAGGTCAAACACTGCTGTTTGATGAGAAGGCCTGACTCCCAGTCTGCACTCTACAGGTGTTCTATTAGGTTGAGGTCAAGACTGTGTAGGTCAGTCAATTTCTTCCACACCAAATTTGCTCATCCGCCTTTATGGTCCCTGTTATGTGCACTGGTGCAGAGTTATGTTGGAAGAGATTGAAGCCATCACTAAACTGTTTCCACAAATTTCAGAGCATAAAATTGCCCAAAGATTCTATCAAACAACCCCACACCATAACCCCCTCCACCAAACAAAAACATAATATTCCAGAAACACCCTTTGCCGATCCGATCAGCTGTTCGTAACACTTCTCACATTGAAACAGACGTCAGCGCGAACGATTGCATGTCCGCCATTTCCTGCCCGAAACCGGATGTAACGTAATTTTCACAAAAGTAGTTTTTTATTTGTAGGCCTTAAAAGCCTATACTGGTGTTTTTTTAAGTCATGTTTGACTTTATGCTTTTCTGAATAGTTTCTGGGATGCTTAGAACTCAAATTGCACTGCTGGAAATAGTTTATTTTGATGCAGGTCAGGCAGCTGCTGAAGGAGAGGAACATTGCGTTCAGGTCTGGCAACAGGGATTACTACACCACAGCCCGATCCAACCTGAAGAGAGGCATCAGAGAGGCAAAGGGGGACTATAGGAGGAGGATCGAGGACCATTTGAAGAGTAATACCAGCCGGCAGGTGTGGCAAGGCATCCAGCACCTAACCAACTATAAGATCAATCTCGGAGCTGCGGACGGTGACCTGGAGCTGGCAGAGGAGCTGAATATCTTCTTTGCCCGCTTTGAGACCAGGGTACCGGAGGTATTGGAGCCACAGCAGCAACACGCCACCCATAGCAGCACCACCCTCACCCTGGAAGAGCACGAGGTGAGGCGCATGCTGCAGGCTGTTAACCCGAGGAAGGCGGCGGGTCCTGATGGTGTGCCAGGTCGAATATTGAGGGATTGTGCAGGACAGCTGGCTGGGATCTTCACCAGGATTTTCAACAAATCCCTCGCACAGGCGACTGTCCCACTCTGCCTGAAGTCCTCCACCATAGTCCCCTTGCCTAAGAAGCCCCACATCACCAGCCTGAATGACTACAGACCGGTGGCACTCACCCCAGTGGTAATGAAATGCTTTGAGAAGCTGGTCCGCAGACACATCACAGCAGCCCTGCCCCGCAGCCTGGATCCACACCAGTTTGCCTACAGAGCAAACCGATCCACGGAAGACGCTGTAGCCACAGCACTCCATGCTGCATTAACTCACCTGGAAGAGCATGGTAGCTATGTGTGGATGCTCTTCGTGGATTACTGCTCAGCTTTTAACACCATCCTTCCACACAAACTGGTGGCCAAGCTACAAGACCTGGGGCTTCCATACAGCACCTGCATGTGGATCAATAGCTTCCTCTCGGGCCGTAGACAGAGAGTCAGAGTTGGCCATCACACATCCTCAGCCCTGAGTCTCAGCACTGGCTCACCCCAGGGCTGTGTGCTCAGTCCACTGCTCTACTCTCTCTACACACACGACTGCACTCCTCGCCACCACAGCAACATCTTTGTGAAATTTGCAGATGACACCACAGTGGTGGGGCTCATTTCCAAGGGAGACGAGTCTACGTACAGAGACGAGGTGGAGCAGCTGACGTCATGGTGTAAGGCCAATAACCTCCTCCTCAACACTTCAAAAACCAAAGAACTCATAATAGACTTCAGAAGGAAAAAGGCAGAGATCCAACCACTATTCATAAATGGGGACTGTGTAGAAAGGGTGGCAAGCTTCCGCTTCCTGGGAGTCAATATAGAGGAGAACCTTTCCTGGAGTGTGAACACCTCCGAGCTGCTGAAAAAGGCCCAACAGAGACTGTACTTCCTGAGAATTCTCAGGAGGAATAACATCACACAGAGACTGCTGGTGTCCTTCTACAGAGCCACCATTGAGAGTGTTCTAACTTACTGCATATGCATCTGGTACACTAGCTGCACAGGGGCTCAGAGGAAAGCACTCCAAGGGATCATTAACACCGCCCAAAAGATCACTGGCTGCCCTCTCCCCACACTGGAAGTTCTACACAACGCCCACTGTTTTAAAAAGGCCCAAAACATCATAAAAGACACCTCACATCCTGGCCACTCCCTGTTCGAACTGTTTCCCTCAGGCAGACGGTACAGGGCAATCAGAGCAAGGACTAATAGACTCAAACACAGCTGTTATCCAACTGCAATAACACATCTGAATACTACAAAAAAATGTCCATCACGCCACTCTTGTGTTAATCTATGCACGGTCTGAAGCATGTGTGTGGGAATGTATGTGAATGTTTTACTGTTATATCTTATTAGTATTTTAAGTATTCTATTTTATTTATTGAATTTTATTGTTTTATTTATATTTTGATATTGCTAGGGATGATGCAATGATCGGGGACCATTCTTAATTTCGTTGTTCTCATGACAATGACAATAAAGTTTCTGATTCTGATTTCTTTGGAAATTTGCATCATAGGATTGTTTTTTGTTTTTCCTGCAGTATATAAAAATTGGTGTATCTCAAAAATAAAACTATGAAGACACTTAAAATAAATTTCCTGTTGTAAACTATTTTTTGCAACTTTTTTGTATTTTAAGTTTTGAGGGATAAACCTCTTAAATTTCTCCAAGTAGAAATATATGCAAAAAAAACCCAAAAGCGATTTTTATTTTTTTGTAGTTTATTGCACTGTTTTGCAATTAATGTAGTTACTATGGACTTAATACATGCATATTATTAGAATATGGGCTATAACAGTTGTATTGATGTATAGCAACTTGAAATGCTCCCAGAAATGGCACTACAGCATGTAAAAATATAAAGTAAGCTCTGGCGGACTTGGTTCTATGGTAGGTCTTAAAGGGTTAAGAGAAGGGGAGATACAGATACAGATGCTTAAACACTATGTAACGCACGGCGGACACTAAAGCGGTCGCGCCAGAATGTCACGCTAAAAAGAAAGATTCTTTAAAATACAAGGGGGAGCAAGCGAGTCGGATACCACGGGCACAGAGAGTAAGCAGGTCTGATCAGAAACAGTTTATTACTAGGCCAGGGAGCACAAATAAAAACACCCTTAAAATGTACGTAATAAAATGTTTGCTCTCTACTAAAAACAATTCTAAAACCCGTAAAACTACCATTTTTTACATTCACTAACCCCCCCCTGCTATAATTAGGCCACATGTTCATTATGGGTCCATCAGCAGGCCAGGAATTCCTCCTTTAGAGCAGAGTCCACGCCAGCCCCGTCTTCGGCAGACAAGAAAGAGCCACCCATCTTCTGGTCCTTCCGCTGGCCCATCACTTCCCAGCCCGGCTTGCGTTCTGCACCCGAATCCATGATGCGACCACCGCCACAGCTCCCCTTGCGTCGGTGTCCTGTAACATAACAAATAGGGGCCAGAACAATGGTCCCAGAAGCGGCCCTGGCTCATGGCCATGGTGACCCTCTCCCAATCCAGCTGCACCCAGTAAACAACAGTAGAGACCCTACTCACAAATGCAGGCAGAGGTAAACCTCTGCCCTGCTGCCAATCACATGCGTTGTCTCTTACTGTTGCCGTTCCATGAGGTCAGGACTTGGTCGCCGCATCACACTGGCCATCTCGCATTAACCTTCCAGTCTGGGGCCTCTCTCTTCAGTGCTCAGCTAGCCTGTTTTTAAAAGGTCTTTACACAGCTGATAGGCCACCTCTGGACACACCCCTGCCTCAGCAGGTGGTCCCTATCAGCTAATTTGTCCCATGTGCAGCCAGTCCACAGTGGATAAAAACCATGTCACATAAAACACTAAAAACCATGCAATAGAAACAACACTCATAAATAAACACTAAAAATCAGAATAAAAACAATATACAAGATAAATACAAATTTCCACTGTGTGACAACTATGAACTGGATTAATTCAGCAAGAGGAGGGAAAAGGAGTGATGTCACCATGAGGAAGTGAGCAGGAAGTTGATGCTGTATTCATCTCTGAGACTGTCTCATTTGTGAACGTGAGAGCAAGAACAGAGACTGAGAGAGACAGAGAAGCACGATGGCTGCATTCACATGGATTCAAATGTCTTCATTACTGATACTGATGCTTCAGTTTAAAGGTAAGTGTGCATAGAAACACATTCAATTAATAAACTGCATTATTATCAGAGACTTGGAGCTTTTTATTGTCATTGTGCAGTTTCTTGCAGAGCGAAGTTGGGTAGTTGGACCACAAAAGTGCAAAAGTAAACAAGGGAAAACAATATACAAAGGGGGGGGTGGAGGAGCAACATATATGTATACATATATTTGAGTTTACTATATACATGGTGTATGTGTAAGAAACATTGAAACAGAAACATTGTGGGGCTGTATACAAGTTATATAATATAATTAATAAATAAATAAGGGTGGAGGGGGTATGGTCATTTAGGGTGGGGATGGTAATTCTACTGAGAACAAAATATTGCACATACCAAAGATATTGCACAGAACATGGAAAGACTGAGATATTGCACATAGATGATCAATAGTGTCACGGGAGATGTGTTGGAGAAGTCTGTTGCATTAAGAGTTTTGACAGCCCACGGGAAGAAGTTGTTCTTTAGTCTGTTGGTTTTGCACCTGATGGATCTGAGCCTTTTTCCAGAGGGCAGGATGTTGAAGAGGTGGTGGTTAGGATGGAGGTGGTCCTTTATAATTGCCCTGGCTCTGGAGAGACATCTTGAGCTGGCAATTAAGTCCAGGGAGGGGAGTGGACAGCCGATCACCTTCTCTGCAGTTCTGATGACCCTCTGTAGTCTCTTCTTGTCAGCTGTTGTGCAACCAGCGTACCACACAGGGATGGCGTGCACCAGCACATTCTCGATAGTGGCACGGTAGAAGGACACTAGGAGGTCAGTCTGCAGCCTGTTCCATGGAGAAATGGAGGCGCTGCTGGGCTTTCTTCACTAGGGCTGATGTGTTTGTGGACCAGGATAGGTCCTCGGATATGTGGGTGCCGAGGAACTTAAAGGAGGACACCCTCTCCACATAGTCACCTTTTATGGAGAGGGGAGGAGGGTCAGTTCTTGTTTTGCAGAAGTCCATGACCACTTGCTTTGTTTTCTTGGTGTTTAGCGTGAGGTTATTGTAGTTACACCATTCTGACAGTTGCTGGACCTCGTCCCGGTGTCATCATCGTTGGTGATGAGCCCCATCAGAGTGGTGTCATCTGCACATTTGATGATGATGTTGCAGGGGTGTGTAGGGGTGCAGTCACTGGTGTAGATGGGGTATAGGAGTGGACTCAGCAACCATCCCTGTGGTGAGCCAGTGCTTAGTGACAGGGTGGATGATCTCTGGTTACCAACCTTGACTGACTGTGAACGGTCTGTGAGAAAGTTTTTGATTCATGTACATGTGGCGGGGGAGGGGAGTCCAAGTTTACCGTCTTGTCTATAAGAATGTCTGGGATGATAGTATTGAAGGCCGAGATGAAATCAATGAAGAGCATCCTTAATGGAGGAAGTACTTCTGAATGTACTTCCTCCATTAAGAGCCTCGGTGTTACTTTTGACAGTGTTTTTAAATTTGATAAACAAATCAGCTCCGTAGTCAAGGGATCTTTTTATCATCTACGGATTTTAGCTAAAGACAAGTCCTACCTGTGCAGGAACGATCTAGAAAGGGTGGTCCATGCTTTTATTACTTCACGGCTGGACTACTGTAACTCCCTTTATGCTGGTTTAGATCGTTCCTGTCTGCATCGCCTCCAACTGGTGCAGAACGCTGACCGGTTCCAAAAAGAGAGACCACATCACTCCGGTCCTCTGCTCTCTCCACTGGCTCCCAGTTGCTTTTAGGATTGATTTTAAAATTTTACTGCTGGTTTTTAAGGTTCTTAACGGTATTGCACCTCCTTACCTGGCAGAGCTTCTTAGCATTTAACGCCCCAGGAGATCTTTGAGGTCAGCAGACCTGATGCTTTTAGATGTTCCCAGGTACAGACTAAAGACTAGGGGAGAGAGGGCTTTTGCTTTGGCTGCACCCAGACTGTGGAACAGTTTACCTCCTCACATCAGATTCTCCACAAGCCTAGGAACTTTTAAAACTGCTCTTAAAACTCACCTCTTCTCATTGGCTTTTAGCAAGGTTTAACTTATTGTTTTAATTTATTGCTTTATCAGTGAGGAGTTTTATGTACTTGTGTTTTATTGTATTTTATATTTGTATTTTATTGTACAGCACTTTGGTCAGCCTCGGTTGTTTTTAAATGTGCTTTATAATTAAACTTGACTTGACTTGACTGATGGCCCAGGATTCTCCAGGTGATGCAGAACGGAGTGGAGGGCGGTGGAAAATGTATCCTCTTTGGACCTGTTTTCCTTACAGGCAAATTGTTGGGGGTCGAGGCTGGGTGGGAGGCAGTCCTTTATGTGCTTTAGGACAGCTTCTCGAAGCACTTTGCAACCACTGGAGTCAGTAGGATGGGTCTGTAGTTGCTGAGGCTACTGATGGTGGTGGACTTGGGGACTGGGACTATTGTTGCAGATTTCAGGCAGTGAGGGACAGTGGCATGTGTCGGGGAGAGGTTGAATAGTCTGGTGAACACAGGAGCTAGCTGGTCGGCACAGGCTTTGAGCACTCTACCAGGTTTTCCATCAGGGCCAGCAGCTTTCCTCTGATTTACTGCTCTGAACATATTGCAGACCTGATGTTGTTGGAGGCTAAATGTGTGGGGGCTATGCTCAGAGGAGGCTGTGGGCAGGGCATTGGGTAGGGTAACTGCAGTTTTCTCGAAGCCTTCCTATACCTTTCTGGAGTTGTTAGCAGAGAGGTGATCTGACAGCTTTTTTGAATAGTGTTATTTATTTTCTCTTTAACTGAGGATGTCATGATCTACTTTTAACTTTTTGACTTTAGCTGACTCTTGGAAACTTGGAAACTTAAACTTGTGTTGTATTTAAAATAAACTTCACATTATAAACATAACACTCATATTCATAACATATTTGATGTTTCACATTTCTCTCTCTTTTTCTCATCAGCAACAACTGAGCAACATCAAACTGGTCAAACTGTCACATCTGAACGTGGACATGATGTTACTCTGCCTTGTAACACCTCGTTACAAGGTCAGCATAACTGTAACAGTACTACCTGGATCTTCAGTGATTCAAGCAGTTCAGTATCACTCTTTGAGTTTGGGCAGAATAAAGAAGCCAAACCTGAATCAGACAGACTGAGTCTTTCTGCAAACTGTTCTCTGGTTATAAAGAAGGTCACAGATCAGGATGTTGGTCATTACACCTGCAGACAGTTCAAAACAGCAACAGGATCACAAGAAGGTCCAGACTTTGAGATTGATCTGTCTGTTATTAACAGTGAGTATTTACATCTTGTTTTCAGCTCAAACTGTCCTGTTAGAACAACAAACTGAAACACCACAATAATTATGATCACAGCGATGAAGTTCATTTTTCTATTGTTGCTTTTCTCTTACAATATCTCCATCTTCACCAGTGTGTGTACATGAGAACAATGATAAAGCATCTTGAACAGCTCTGTGTTGACGTATGAACACTGTAGACTCACAGTTGAGTGTCTGTATGAAGATAAAGAGAACATATCCTCAGACATGAGACATCATCAAAAATGAGATTTTTTAGACTGTTAAACATCTCACCACTGTTTCCTCTCTGTTGTTGTTCACTTACTTTCAAGTCTTTTCTTACTGTTAGTCTTTAATGTTGTTATTGTTTTTCTTTAGGTGGAAATGTAACAACAATCAAATCAACAAAATCAACAATTAAACCAACATTAAAAATAACAATGACAGAGGCACTAAAGACATCAGAGGGGACACTGACAGCACCATCAAATAATCAGTCAGGAGGTAGAGACGAATCGTTCACTGAAGTCTGAAGACTGATTCTGGGACACTGGAGAGTTTCTTTTGTTCACTTTCATTAAACAACTTAAAATGTTTAATGATTTGAAATGTTCACGGTTTTTAAGTATTACAAACCTTTAACAATAACATTGTACAACATTTGAAGCTTATATTGATAATAACAAATAACAAAGATTAGTGATGGTTACATAACCCTGAATTGAGATTCATATTTACAGTTTTATTGTTTGCGTGAAAGAGAAAAAGGAATTGTTATGAATAATATATTCTTAAGCACATTTACTTGATTTTTATACTTTTCATTATTGGTGTTGGAATATTTTTATTTAGAACAAAGAATAAATACTGTAGCTAGAAACTCCACAGTAAAAAAAAACCACTCAAACCTCATTACTGCATGTTAGAAAACTGACGGTTTTTATCACATTTAAAATCGTTTGATTTTTTGCACTGAATAAAAAATTGAAGCCAAATTATTTTTATTATTTTTACATTTTCTGTATTTGCTGAGATGCATCATTGTGTCTGTGGGTTTAGGAGCACTCTTAATATCTGCTGTTACAGTCAACACGTGGATAAAATGTAACAGTGAGAACATTTACAGATGAAACTTTTACACATAAAAGCTTTGAGTTTTGAGCTTTGAGTGTGGATTACTAGAGAGGACACCAAGGCTAGCATCTTGCTCAGGCCAGAGCTCATTTATTTCTGAGCTACAGTTCACTCATTCTCTCATGTACACAGTACAAATCAAATGAATCCCAATTACTCTGCAAATAAAATACATTTCGTTAAAAAAAAGTTATATAAATCATTCTTTCAAAGCCAAAATAAATGTAAATGAATTCAGATAATTTAATTTAGATGATTGTAGTGTTCTGTTGCAGAGTGTAGCAACTCCGATCAAACACCAAGCTAAACCTCTGTCAATGAATACACGAGTCCGAGTAGAGTTGACCTTTTACTCAGAATCTTCATTTGACAAGCGGTGAAAACTGTAGTTGAAAAGAAATACAGAATAGAAAAAATGATAGTTTACATAAATATTGCATCACGAAATAACTCAAAATGTGACCTTACACCTTCGTGTTAGCTTTAGCAACAGTAATGATCATCAAAACTGCCTTTTTTAACATGTACAAATCAACCTCCATGAATCACAAATAAAATATAATTTTTCACAAATACCACTATTTATGCCTTTTTAACACCTTCATCGTGAAATATATACACTTACGGCGTTGCCTGAACAATGTTCCCAAGTGGATGGCTGTGGATAAGCCTCAGAGCAAGACCTCTTAGAGAACCAGGAAGAGGAATTAAACAGGAAATGAAGCAATACAGGTAACCCACCAGGAAGTGAGGTTATTAGCAAGTTCACCTTCAAAATTAAAGCTTCTTAACATTTTTAACTCTTTTTACTGTTCTTTCTAACTTAAATACATACAAAAGAATTACTTTAAGCAAACATTAAAGATAAATGAAATAAATGCCTTTGAGGCATCACAATGATACACTTGAAGAGTACCATCTACTGACATAATGACATGTAGAACAGGCCACAATAATAATAATAATTTAAATAATAAAAATAAAATAGGGTAATCTCTCTTTTCCCAAATGTAAACATGTACCAATTTTTTTAACCTACTACATGATCTTTAGAGATCTCAAAATGTAACAAATATATTAATAATAAATGGAAAACATCAGAGCATCACAATGTACGAACATCAGAGATGATCTTAATTATGTTGTTGTTTTCCACAGGTGTGTAACGATGGAGACAAAGTGAACTATGAAAACATTGGAGACTCTTCTGCTTCTGTCAGACTCCACTGATCAATATCTTCAACATCAACTGACCACAGAAATGAATCCACTGATATTTAAAATATTTTAAAATATTTAAAATATTTTGGTTTTATCACATATTAAGAATCCAAAATCTTTTTCATGTGCAGTTAGTTAGATAATTAAAAATAACTTAAACTCTGTGAAACAGTTTGTCCAGTTACATAAAGAAAAGACTCTGAGACTGTGAATGTTGCATTCAGGAGGTTGACTGAGACGTCGAGTTATGCCAAAGTAAACTGCTTCAGATATGAAGGGGGAGGCCAGCATAATCAGAATAACAGCTTCTTCTTTGGCCTTTAAATTTATTTTAATGTATTTGATTGTTTTACTCTTTGTTTGTTTGTGACACAGTAACCAATGTTGTTTTCAATTTTATAACTTGTGTTATCTGTACCTATTTGTCTTTATTTTGGCTGTATAAGACTGTTTTTCTTTAAAGATTGATTTTATTGTTTGTTTTTTTGCTCTGTTTCTCTCTGACTCCTCACACACCTGAACCATAATAGACTGCAAACTAGTCTCTATTATTCTCTCCAGTTTGACTTCCTGTTCTTTCATCTTAAACCTTAAACTAGTTTTAGCAGCTCTGTTAGAACTGATCTCTTTGCTCTCTTTTTGTTGAATTTCAAAAAATAGAAGCAGATGTTACGTGAGCTCTGCTTTTCAGTTTCAACCCATAGTCACTGTTCTGGTGTGTGCTGGGAGGTGGAGCTCCATGGCTGATTCCTGGTTGTAATTTTCATGTAATCTGCATCCTGCAGAATGAGCTTGAACAGCTAATAATTTGGTTAAGAGTGAACTTCTTTAAACCAGTCAGTGAGAGTGATAACAAGAAAAAGCAAATAAAAGCTGATTGAAGGTGAAAAGCAGAGAGAGAAAAAATGCAATTGTAAACTGATTTTAACAGAAACCAATAAAAAAGACTTTTATTCAGTCACTGGTTCCTTACGCCAGTTTTGTTTTTTGTTTTTGTTTTTTTCAGTACAAAATCAGGTGTCACCTTTCTTTATGCATAGACAAAAACTAAAGGTGAGCAGATGGAAATTTCATAGAAATTAATTTTTTAAATGTACAACTACAGGTAACACACTGAGCTACTGTCATGGCCTCTCTGTCATGTTCTAACAAATAAATTCATGAACCTTTGTTTTTCAGCGCAACACTGCCACCTACTGGTGCAGAGGCTACAGAAACGTTGGACAGATGAGAAAGGAGAGAGTGCAGCAGGATGCTTATGATGCGTGGTGAAAGAACAATTTTTTACCCCTCAATAGCAAAATGCTGATGGGGTATCGTTGTCAGCCTGCTGGATGTTAAAGCCTCTGTCACATGAGGAGGACAGAGCCATTTTCCAACTGCTATTAGGCTGATGATTAAACTGTGACCTGATTATTTATCATCATATCGACAGACGTGTTCATTTTGGTGTTTTGCACATATATAAATTGTGTTTCTTTTATTGTGATCAGCTAATTTGGATTTTTGCAAAACAAATGTATTTCACCTATTTTAACTATTGCAAATCCATCAATAAAGCTGAATGTGAATGAGTGGATTCCCATTCATTTCCTATGGTTGACCGGGAACACCACAGATGTAACACGGATGATTAAAACTCTCATAATTCAATGAAAGAGGTGATCATCACTTTTATATGTTCAAGTGCATAGTGCGGAGGATGTCATAAGGCCTTGAGGTAATCAGATGTAAAACACAATATTTATGAGTGTTTTAAGTTGTAAACCGTCAGATTTCACCCGAACACGAAAGGAAGGTTTTAATGACAAATAATGTTTTCTTATAGTCATTTGGTGATGATGATGGTGGCGACACTGTGACTTACATCACCGTGAAAGCTTCCTCCTCTACCTCTGAAGTTTCCACTGATCCCGGTGACCACCGATGTAACATTATCTACAGCTACTTTGAGTACCATTGATATTCATTTAGTCTTCTTCTCCAATCGATCTTTCTGAGTTAACTTCAGTAATTACTTCCTCCAAACCATCAACGTGTCTTTTAGACCCCATTCATACAAGACTACTCAAAGATGTCCTGCCATTAATTATTGCTTCAATCTTAAATATGATCAAACTATCTCTAATAATCGGCTATGTACCACAGGCCTTCAAGCTGGCAGTAGTTAAACCATTGCTTAAAAAGCCATCTGTAGACCCAACGGTCTTAGCTAATTATAGGCCAATCTCTAACCTTCCTTATATATAAAAAATTCTTGAAAGAGTAGTTGACAAACAGCTAACAGATCATCTGCAGAGGAATGGCTTATTTGAAGAGTTTCAGTCAGGTTTCAGAGCTCATCACAGCACAGAAACAGCTTTAGTGAAGGTTACAAACGACCTTCTTATGGCCTCTGACAGTGAACTCATCTCTGTGCTTGTCCTGCTAGACCTCAGTGCAGCGTTGATACTGTTGACCATAATATTCTATTAAAACAATTAAAGCATTACAGGTACTGCCTTGCAGTGGTTTATATCACATTTATCTAATAGACTCAAATTTGCTCATGTAAAAGCAGAGTCCTCTTCACACAGTTCAACAGGGTTCAGTGCTATAGGACCAATTCTGTTTACATTACACATGCTTCCCTTAGGCAGTGTTGTAACATCGTAGACTAATGTGCCTGTATTAATTCATCTCCATATTATTGTGTGACGTTGCACTGGGTTTGGAGTGGTTGTATGTGTGTCACGTTTCTGCTGAGCCATTGGCTGTAATGGGGTTGGACTAATTAGAGGCAGGTGTAACTGTTGTATTGTATACCTCAGCCTAAAGGCAGCTGAGTTGCAGAGGCTGGAGTGACCACTGGCTATCTACTTACAGGGCGGTGGGTCTCAGAGGACAACCGATAACCCTGTTGAAGTCAATGTGTGGAGTGCAACTGGCTTTGGGGCATAACTGGCTCTGGCATTGGACTGTGTGTTTTTACTTGATCCGCAAATGGGACACTGGACTGTTTAATCTTTTACCTTTTTGATTATTGTGTTAATAAATTACCTTTTATGGACTGTCAACTTTTTGCCCACGGCTGAGACGGTTGGTCAGACCTAGAATCTTTAAGTGTGTGTTACATATACATCGGGAAAATACTTTGTTTTATTTTTCTTCCTTGCCCTTCTAGATCTTTTTGCAACTAGTTGCTCCCTTCTCCTTCCTTCCTGTCTTCTTTCATCTGCCCCTTCAGGTGTCAGCCCAGTACATAATCTGCTTCTTTGTCTCCAACTGCTAAACCTCAGCTGTCCCTCAGATATACTCATTTCCAATCCTGTCCAAACTGGCCACACTCACGGAAAATCTTATTTCTGCCAGCTCCAGATTGGCTTCCTGCCTTTTTGTCAGTGATACTGTCCAAACCATATATCATGTTATTAACATTTTTTTTTTTTTGAAATTGCTATTCCTTGTTGTCCATTCCTGCCACTCACCTCCACCCGGCCTCCATTTTCTTCTTCACCTCTCTTGTGCTTTGAGTGGTTAACCCTGGATATTTAAACTAATATTACCTCTGCTCCATGCATCTTCATCCTTCAAAATATAGTTAACGCAGCTTAAGTAAAACTATTATGCAGAATCATATCATTGTGTTCCCGGATCACAATTATAGATTCATTAACATGTAAACCACTTTGTTGCTGCACCTGCAGTTAACTTTAATTGCATATGTGCATCTACAACCCCATTTCCAAAACATTTGATACACTGTGTAAAATGTAAATAAATAATGCAATGATTTGTACATTTCATAACATTTTATTTTACAAACATTTCTTGCCAACAATAACAAGAAAAATTTTTTTATTAAAAAAAGACTTTGAAGCAGAGGAAAATGGGAGTAGACATAGCTGTACCCTATAAATTGGTCAGTGAGTATATAAAAGCTTCCTATAGACATCTCCTACTCAACATCTCCTTACAAATAAGAGTGCTGTGAGAGGGACCCGCCCCCAAGTCCCAGGCTTTTTCACTGCTGATGCCTTCATGGTCTGCTTGAAAACTTTGTCATTTGTAAACACTGAAACATATGTGAATGATACATTCACAAAGAATAATGAATCTGTACGAATGTAGCTTCTCTGATAAAAAAATAAAATAAAAAAATAAGCAATGAAATGTTGCACTTGTGATTTACCTGTAACCCACTGCTGGATGTGTTCTTAAGAAAATGGACAGATCTGTGTCACAAGTTCCACTTTCTGTGTCCTTAAAGACAACTTCATAGAAGCTCCACAAGGCATCAGTGGTGTAGGTTTCAGAAATGATCAGTAGCTGACTTGCCGCTCCAAACAAACACCCCACCAGCTGATTTCTATTTTTCTCTTTTCCCTCGTCTGTAGTTAAGCGTTATTGTTCAGTGAGCTCATGCTGTGCTCAGTTGGAATTAAATGTTGTTCATCATGATTTACAACTGAGAAACACTGACAGAGAAAACTGATGCTTAGGATTCTGTAATTACTATATTTTTACATGGTGTGTTTGTATGAGCTAAATTCTTCTCTGCTTATCTAGACTGAATACAGTGGCTTGCAAAAGTATTCAGCCCCCTTGAACTTCTCCACATTTTGTCACATTACAGCCACAAACATGAATCAATTTTATTGGAATTCCACGTGAAAGACCAACACAAAGTGGTGTACACGAGAGAAGTGGAACAAAAATCATACATGATTCCAAACATTTTTTACAAATAAATAACTGCAAAGTGGGGTGTGCGTAATTATTCAACCCCCTGAGTCAATACTTCGTAGAACCACTTTTTGCTGCAATTACAGCTGCCAGTCTTTTAGGGTATGTCTCTACCAGCTTTGCACATCTAGAGACTGAAATCCTTGCCCATTCTTCTTTGTAAAACAGCTCCAGCTCAGTCAGATTAGATGGACAGCATTTGTGAACAGCAGTTTTCAGATCTTGCCACAGATTCTCGATTGGATTTAGATCTGGACTTTGACTGGGCCATTCTAACACATGGATATGTTTTGTTTTAAACCATTCCATTGTTGCCCTGGCTTTATGTTTAGGGTCGTTGTCCTGCTGGAAGGTGAACCTCCGCCCCAGTCTCAAGTCTTTTGCAGACTCCAAGAGGTTTTCTTCCAAGGTTGCCCTGTATTTGGCTCCATCCATCTTCCCATCAACTCTGACCAGCTTCCCTGTCCCTGCTGAAGAGACGCACCCCCAGAGCATGAGGTTGCCACCACCATATTTGACAGTGGGGATGGTGTGTTCAGAGTGATGTGCAGTGTTAGTTTTCTGCCACACATAGCGTTTTGCATTTTGGCCAAAAAGTTACATTTTGGTCTCATCTGACCAGAGCACCTTCTTCCACATGTTTGCTGTGTCCCCCACATGGCTTGTGGCAAAGTGCAAACAGGACTTCTTGTGGTTTTCTGTTAACAATGGCTTTCTTCTTGCCACTCTTCCATAAAGGCCAACTTTGTGTAGTGCACGACTAATAGTTGTCCTATGGACAGATTCCCCCACCTGAGCTGTAGATCTCTGCAGCTCGTCCAGAGTCACCATGGGCCTCTTGGCTGCATTTCTCATCAGCACTCTTCATGTTCGGCCTGTGAGTTTGGGTGGACGGCCTTGTCTTGGTACTGTAGGTTTACAGTTGTGCCATACTCCTTCCATTTCTGAATGATCGCTTGAACAGTTCAAGGCTTGGGAAATCTTTTTGCAGCCTAAGCCTGCTTTAAATTTCTCAATAACTTTATCCCTGACCTGTCTGGTGTGTTCTTTGGACTTTGTGGTCTTGTTGCTCCCAATATTCTCTTAGACAACCTGTGAGGCCGTCACAGAGCAGCTGTATTTGTACTGACATTAGATTACACACATGTGCACTCTATTTAGTCATTAGCACTCATCAGGCAATGTCTATGGGCAACTGACTGCACTCGGACCAAAGGGGGCTGAATAATTACACACACCCCACTTTGCAGTTATTTATTTGTGAAAAATGTTTGGAATCATGTATGATTTTCGTTCCACTTCTCAGGTGTACACCACTTTGTGTTGGTCTTTCACGTGAAACTCAAATAAAATTGAGTCATTGTGGCTGTAATGTGACAAAATGTGGGAAAGTTCAAGGGGGACGAATACTTTTGCAAGCCACTGTAATTTTATCAAATAAAAATAAGACTTGAAAGTAGTTTTAACTTTAAGGATCCAATTTTTGAAACTGAAGGTAAATTCTTCAGCCATCATAAAATAAATAAATAAAACAAACAAAAAACAAACAAAAAGAATTGTACTAGTGACAAAATAATAATAAAAACAATAAAGTGTCTCAGTAATGTGTCTGGGTCCCATCTGGTGAACATTGTCATGATTCCCCAAGTCTTCTAAATTGTAATGGAGGATTCCAGCCCCACTCATTTAGAAGATTATCCTTTATTTGGTGCTTTGATGGCAGTGGAGAGCACTTTCCATTACATCAGTCCAAAATTAATATAATTTTTAACTCCTATGTCCAGGCATTGTCATCTTGGAAGGATTTAATTGGAGCTAAACCGTGACAGTAAAATATTAAAAACCAGATCTCATCTCTGAGTGGATTAGGTGTTACAAATTCCTTCAAATTGCTACCTTTAAGTAGGTACTGAAGCAGTTTGAATGAATAGCTATTTTATTAATGCTGAGTTGTAATGCCAAAATGAGAATATTTAGTCTGTAGCGTGACACTGAAATTCTGCATCAATAACAGATGATGGGGTTTACTCTTTAAAACTGGATCAAATTGTGGTTTAAGAGTAAGGCTGTATTGGCAATGAGGTGATTTCAGTTACTGTAGAAATGGGCCTCTGTTGAATGATTGTTGTGTACTTACTGAAAGTTTTTCTGATTGTGTATGCAATAGATCAGAATGATAACATGTCATTTGGTTTATTTCATATAGCTTTAGATCATCATCAATTAAAACGTGTCCCTTGCTTCAGTCTATATCAATTAATGTGGCTATTATTAACCCCCTGACTACTAAAGTCTGCATGTTTAACAATGACACATTTATTTCATATTATAATGCTGTCCACAGTCTAACTCTAATGTGGCAGTGATAAAATGTTGGTTCTCCTCATACTTACCTTACATTTCTTAACTGGATTATAAGCTGATTAATAAATGTATTTATTTATTAATGGTTCAGTGGTAAATAACTTTATTTGTAAGTGTGTGCAAGTGTGGAAAAAATAAGCTAAACAGAGATTTTCTCAGTCTGGCAATGTGTGCAATATATAAGCTTCATTTTAGGAGAGTCATTACTTTTTAATTCCTCATATAGGAATTATTGGTTTATTTTGCAACAAAACAATAAATTAAGTATAAAATACTAATGAGCAGAATGAAGTATAAGTTGAAGAAAAGCTAAAATGTAATGTGCCTACATGAAGACACAGGGTCTGAAGAGGTAAAATGAAAAAAACAAACAAAAAAAAACTATGTAACAATGACAGAAAAAAAACTTGACTGAAGTTACTAGTAGGGCTAAGCAAATAGTGACAATTTAATTTCAATTACAGTTTCCTAGTCCAACAATTTTTCGAAACAATAATCAAAACCTTGGATATGAACGAAATGGCTATTACGTTGCCAGAAAATAACAAGTAAAAATGTAAAGTTTTTAAGTAAGCTACCTGATTTAAACCTATTATTATTATTGTTATTTTAATTGAAATCGAATCATCTTGTGAGTCACAAAAAGCTAATGGAGTTACACTTTCAAGAGTTGCTTACCTAATGTTAGGTGCTTAGTTAAAATTAATCAAAAATATTCAATTTAATAAACTTAAATAAGAGGAACATGTCACAGAATTTCAGTGTTCAATTTAGTAGAATCAATTTGAACATTCAATCAATCCTTCAAAAGTGCCATATTATACAAGTAAAAAGTAATAATGCGGAGGAGGGGAGTTCTACGAATTAGGAAGAGAAAAAAGTATCAGTGGTCTCCTTCTCTCCATTTTTCAGTTTGGAACATTACTCCCAATTCTTCATGCAACATTTTAAAAACCATTTACTAAGTGCTTTTCCACTTGATAACAGGTTCATAATCAGAGACTATGTGGTAACGGCTTTGTATTATTCCGAGGCGTACTATTGATTCAGATTCCACAGCTGAAGCGCTGAAATTGCGGTGTTTCCCACGGCCCCTGAAGGCAGCGGCAGATGCGGGTCTTATTTGTTCTCTCCACCAGGAGGGCGTTCCGCTGAAGAACATACGAACACACTGTGGTGAATTATGCCGGCGTACGTGCGCACTGATTCATATTTAGATGCTGCCACAGCTTAGCTGTTATCCCAGGGTCTGTGTTTTTGAACCCCGGGCCTTCCTTGATGTTAGCCTTCCTGGTGGTAACACTGCCGGGGGAAAGGCGACAGAGGAGGCCAGGCCCGAAGACATGGAGGCTAGCCGTCCTTGCAGAGGGAGTGAGCTGTAGGACGGTAGGCGCTCTCTCTCTCTCTCTCTCTCTTGCATTTCTTCCTCCGCTAAGAAACAATGAAAGGCAGACAGGACAGGTTATAGTACCTCTGCTTAGAGGGAGGGGAGCTTGAAACCTTTCTACCACCAGTTCTCCTTCAGTTTCAGCTTTCGGATGTTTTTTTCTGCCCGTCGTCGTGAAAAAGCCAATTTTTGAGTTTTTTCCTTATCCACACAGACAATGATGGTGGTGGCTGCAAGTCTTTTTGGCTCAGTCCGGGAATGGCTGGTCTCAGAGGTTTACTGGACCGAGAAAAACATCACACACTTGACGTTTTAACAGTTTTCTGGCTTTATTTCATATCACAGTTTCTGGCATCCAGTGTCCTCAAACGTGACACATAAATATTTAAGCACTATACAAATAACATTCAGGATGAACACATGCACTGTAAACACAACGGGTGCTGAAGCCAGATTCATCAGGTTCTTTAAAAAAAGTCTCCTCTGCATAATTATGATTAATGTAATCACTTCAGTGTGCATTTAAAATAATAATTCAATACTAAGTGTGAATTTTAGTGTTAAAAATATAAAGAGTGCATGATTGAAAGGGGCTAGGAGAGTAAATATTTGGCTAAACGAACCCTAAAGGGAGTAAATAGGCTGATATGCATGGCTGCTTATGCAAGACTTATTAAGTTCATGTCAGCAAATATTTGTTTTGTTTACTAGACAAATTTTTAAGAAAAAGGAGACTTAGTTTTGAATGAATGTCTTAAACATAACGTATGATCTCTTTGATTCAGTTAATTATAATAACTGTAATCAGCTTTTTTAGTTTAATTCAATTTTATTTATATTGGGCCAAATCACAACAACACTCGTCTCAAGTCAACCTGCATTTTAAACAAATGCAGGTATTTGTTTAAAAGATTATTATAAACTAGGCGCACAAATGTTTTAGTTAATCTAAAAAAAAGATTAAAATTAGAATTTGGGAGGAAAAAAGAACATAAAGCTAAAGTAAAGTAAAAAATGTGCAGGACATGCTGGATCTGAGTGAGCTACATGCAGAAGGTACTTTTGTTGTGATATTTGATCTTCACTTCCTAAAAACCGAATTGCAAAAACATTAAATGGAGCACTGAAAGTAACAAATTAAATTAAAACGAAACATTTTTAACACTAATCTAAGCAAACCCTCTTTGGAAACTAAAGAAAACTTACTTAAACGAGAAAATTAAATAAAAATAAGGCAGCACAGTGGTTCAGTGGTTAGTTCTGTTGCCTCACAACAGAAAGGTTTGAATCCACTGTCGGGTATTTCTGTGTGGAGTTTGCCTCTCTGGGTGCTCTGCCTTTCTATCACACTTATAATGCATGTTAGGTTAACTGGTGATTCTGAACTGGCCTCAGGTGTGAGTGATTGTCTGTTTTTTTGTGTTAGCCATGAAACACTGGCAACCTATCCAGTGTGTATCCCGCCTCTTGCAGCTGAATAAGTGATAAGCTCCTGCCTCCGCTACCTTGAATTGGTTAAATAGCAGAAGCTGGATGGAAAGAAAAATTAAATGATTCTAACCCCGTGCCCGTTTGTTTTCATTTTTGTTAAATTCTAGATTACGCTGCTGAGGATAGTTAAGGAAATACTCGATCATAACAATATAATAGAGTCACTGAAGCTTCAGGATATCAGTGTGTCCAGTTAGACCAGTGTGAATCCTTTTACACTCTAACAAAAGTAGAACTAGAGAAAAATCAGTCAGCAGGGATAAAAAGAGAGCATTGGTCTTGCCTTTTTGGGGAATTGTCTCGTTGCCTCTCCGCTGCACCTGCTGACACTTTCATTTGCACCAAACCAGGTGAAATGATTTATGCTTCTTAACTGGACACATTAATATCCCTGAAGTTAAAATGTGTTTGTATTAAACTGTGATGATCCAGCGTTCCCTTAATTCTTTGAGCAGTGTCATTTATCACAGCTTGGTAATAAACCCAGGATGACCTCGTGCCAGCATAGTAATGTTTTTATATGTTATTGATCCACAATATGTCTGCAATAGCCCACAGATGTTATTGGTATTGGAGGATTTGTTAATATAATTCCAGATGTTTGTAAATAATTCATCCGCAGCGGATGAAGATGGATGGATGTTTGTAAATACAGAACTACAAATTCAAGCACATCATCAAATTTGTTTATATTTGAGCAACTCTGGCCAAATTTAAAACATCTGAGTTTCTGAGAATTTCTAAAAGGGGGGTTGGAGGGCCTAGGGCGAGGGGCAGGGTACACCCTGGACAGGTCACCAGTCTTTCACAGGGCTAACACATAGCCACAGACAACCATTTGAACTCACATTCACACCTATGAGCAATTTAGAGTTTCCACTTAATGCATTCCCACTAACTGCATATCTTTTAAATATATATTCTTAAATTAGTTGTTGAATTACACATTTTATTTGGTGCTTTCTGCAAATGGTCTAATAACCCTAGCAAAATAATTTAATTAGCTGCCTGTCTGATGAGTTTGTGGTCTCACAGATGGACTCGGATTCCACAGTCTGCATGTTGCGACGGCACACGGGGCAGTTTTTCATCTCCTTAGATAGATCATCCAACTCACAGCAGATCTCCAAAACAGAGCAAAAACTACTGTTGTCAGCTGTGGTAGCCAGTAGAGAGTCTACAGCTAAATGATACTGAAGACATCACAACAGAAAGCTGCCCATAACTGTAGGGGATCACAAAATGGAAAGGGTGGGGTGTAGCTGGTTAATGGTGAAATGGTTAAATGAGCCAACAGATGTACTTGGTTGACCAACCCAACCTACTTTATATGTAACAAGCTGAGGTCATTTAATAAGTAGGGCTCTGTAAATATTTGATCATGTAATTAATAAGGTCAGTGATCCATTACAGTTCTCCAATCAGTTTAAGGCTGTGTAATTACTTTTGATGTAATTAGAAAGCCAGCATGTAATCCCATCCTGAAACAAATACAATATATCCAAATTAAGGTATTTCAATAACGTGTGCTATTTTGGTAGAGGTATCTGTTTTCTGTTTTATTAGATGTTCTGTTTTTTTCTATGCTGTCAGTGGTGATTTCTGAGCAGAGTTGGCCCTCCTAGTATGGACCCCGGCCACATCGGAGGGGATATGTCACCTTTGTATATGCCAAGAAAGAGGAAGCCTGTTCACTCACTTTCAAAAAGTGGAGTGCAATGTCCAGGTAAAAAAAACATCACACAGCAGCGTGCATCCATCACTGTGGCCATTTACACTGGTAAAACTTGGTAATTTCATCTTTTTAATTGTGTCTTTTTTAATACAATTTCACTTTTAAAGCTGCTGTCCAGCGAATGCCAGAAAGAGCCTGTGAAGTAAATACAGTTGGGTACTCAGAGGTAAGAATATACATCTATAATGTAAAAACCTACGTTTTTTATTGTTTCTGAGATAGTGTATGTAAGGAGCAGGCAGTCCTGCTAGCATGAACGCTGTGACTGTGTTTCCATTTTCAAGTGTGGTAATAAAAAATCAGTTAGCTTCATGCGCACAGCTGGATCTCTGCTTCACAGTTTTTTCATCGACTGTTTTAGGAGGATGAGTCCCAAACTGAAGACGGAGTAAAGATGAAGAGAACTTACAGTAGGAAAAGGTAAGAGGCTGGTTAACCTGGTGATTATACATTGTACTCTTATATAAGTCATTCACAGTAAACAGATATCATATCTAAACAAGTACACAGGTTTCAGTAAAATACATCATTGTTGATAAGTGCAATGCCTTTTAAAAATCTGCATACAGAATTCTTTTGTTTAGATTTCCTACATGATAAAAGGTACAGTTAGGATAGACTTCCTAATGAGATGAGGAAATTCAGCGTTTGCACTTGCTGCTTATCCACATGCAGATATTAACCAAATGGCTGGTATAGGTTCAGGTAGAATGGGCTATGGATCATTCAGTTTTGAATATGGTGTTAATTTAAGGCTTCAAAAGCAAAGCACAGGGCAAGGAAGTTCAAGAACAAAAAAGGAAGTCTTTGCTTTGCAAAAAAAATTTGTTACACAGAATAAACAGAGTGAAAAACATCTTACAGCAAGAAGTGAAAGGACAGAGTCTGGTACATAGAGAGTGGCAGACACAGTGAAGGAAGGACGCAAGATAAAGGTGGCAGATTAAAGAGCAAGTAATCACTCTGGCAGGAGGAAATACACAAGCTCAGGAAGCGAAGGGTGTGAGAGGATATGTGAGTATAAAATGGGAAATGATAAAAGAGAGAAAAAAGAAAGACAAAAAATGACCTGGGTCTTTAATTTTTCTTTGCACTGAAAAACTAAACAAATGGGAACACCCATCATTAATGAGTGATTAATGAAAATGAAATAAGATTAGATCTAAAAGAATCATAAAACCCGGCTCCACTGTTGTGCTCCTTCTTGGTTTTGGCTGTTTAAACTTTGTTTAATTAATTAATTTAATTCAATTTGCTACAGAATTTATGTGCAAAGTGCTTTTTTAAGTGCTGCTCAAAAGCATATATGTTTGTATTATATTAATAAACAAATAGTTCATTTATTTACCTGCATTCTGTTCATATTGTGCAGTATAGCAACTGTATATAAAAGATGAACCTAAATATTGACGCAAAAGGTGAAGTTGCTTGCACCTGTATTCTTTATAATGGCCTGAAGGGGGATCAGATTGGATGTAGCCACTAGGGCTGTGCGATATGACAAAATCGTGACATTAACACGTATATTGTTTCATGTTGTACTCTTCATTTATTTTGTGTTGTTGCAAAAACATAGGGCTGGGCGATATATCGAGTTTTTTAAAAATATCGATATATTTTCATACGAGATATAAGATGTGACAATATTGTTTATATCGATATAGTCTATGTTACGTTATAATTATACTTGTGGAGCCGCAAGTTTGCCTCTCTTTCGTCCACTTTTGTCTCTACGCAACATTACTCGGCCTCTCCTCTCTTTCACTGAACACAACTCCCCCTCCTCCCCCATAGCTTCACCTGCAGGCAATGACAAGGTGAACACGGCAAATCTCTGTTAACGATTTACCGCAGATCGCCCCGTGCGTGGGGCTGGACGGCGTCAATGTGTTAGCGAGCTAACCGCGCTAACAAGCTAACTGCGCTAACGAGCTAACCGCGCTACCGTGGGCTGCATGACCTAAAATCCTTTCATTTTCTCAAAAATCGACAGTGCGCCTTATGTATGAATTCTGGTTGTGCTTATTGACCGCGAACCGATTTTATGTGCTACACGGCGCTCAGCAATCTGTCAAAAAATGTTTTAGTACAACTTTGGTAAGCTACGAAGCTGCAGCGCTTGATGGATTGTCGGAGCATTACGGCTACCGAGGAGTGATACGTACTCTGCTTCAACATAATATTACCGTACTGTGTGTGTATAAGGGCCATAAATGGCACCTGTTAAGAGACATGGTTACAAAGAGGATTTCAAACTCCAGGCTGTCAGTCACGCCGTAGAAGTTGGGAACAGAGCAGCTGTGAAATCTGTCTGTCTTTGTTATTATGCTCATTGTCTTTTAGTTTACATTTTGACTGCACAATTGTGAGCTTTTTGTTATGCACAAAAACAACATTGTTTTCTTTAATTTATGGAGCATTATTATTTAATAAATGCTGATAATTTATTTTTGAGTAATTTCTTCATGTACATCTACGCTGTATGTTAATAAAAGTGCCTGTGTGACATCTGGGACACAGCTTTGACTAAGAACTCTCTTTTTGTTCTTACTTTATGGCTTTAAAAAGAAATATCGAGATATATATCGTATATCGCCATCCAGCTAAAAAATATCGAGATATGATTT
This sequence comes from Rhamphochromis sp. 'chilingali', assembly GCF_963969265.1. NCBI lineage: Eukaryota > Metazoa > Chordata > Actinopteri > Cichliformes > Cichlidae > Rhamphochromis > Rhamphochromis sp. 'chilingali'. Next base: position 22,576,404 of record NC_137932.1, on the reverse strand, counting down.
TTTTGGGTCATATCGCCAATGACAATTCACTGTACTTACGATTTCCCTACAAAAACACACTGTTTACTGCAATTTTTCATTGCTTCAGATGACAGTTTGTAGTAGTCACTGAGGCACCACAGAAGGACCAGCCAAAACTAATCGAAGAACTTATTTCATCATAACAAGAAAATCATTGCAAATGAGCTGTGTCAGACACATGAATGATATCTAAGTTATTCTTATTTGTTTTCTTAAAAAAGGGGCTACCTCTGTGTCATGGACATGATTCGGTTATGAAAAGCCTGACACGGTGTAGAAAACTGTAATGTGCCGGTTATGAAGCAAACTGGTCGAAAGATTTTACAAATGAGAAGAAAAAAACAAGCTGTCAGGTGCTCAAAATAGACCTCACTCTCAAATGTTACAACAGGTTTTTCCACATGGCACGCTATATAATAAAGACTCACAATATCTATTAATATATAGTAAAGTTATGGTTTCATGTGTTGGTCAAAACACTTGACTCCAGGTACGCAACTCTCAGCCGAAAACAAGTGTATTTGCCTCATTTATCGTGAGTCCAAAGTATTGCAGGAAATCCAGAACGTAGCATACAACACTGCAACAACAGATATGTGGACGAATTGAACCATGCATGTCTGTATGAGTTTAACGGTGCACTTTATGAGACTGGACACTCGATGTTTACAGACTGGGTAGTTTCTAATGACTATTAGTACTTTTGATGTAGTGGTTACAGAAAATCCACTATATTGTTATATATCTTTTATTTACACCCTCTGACCCACACTACAGTTAAATAATCTGTTCAGGACCAAATGAGGTTCCTGTCTCCATCAGCATTTAGAAACTTTTAATTTTAGTTTTTTTTTTCTTTTATTAGGTATGAGGACCTCCAGAGTGTTTCCCTGGGAACAGTAGATTACTCGACAACCAGCTGTTCTGTGATGTCATCAGATGGCCTGGCCAATGGGTCAGACCCAGGGTCCATCGGTCCGCCCACTGCAAGGCTCCCTCCAAGACTGGTCGCGAAGGATGTTTGGCCTCAAGGCCCAGAAGCTAGCGGGGAGCAGTCCCAGCCTCATGATCAGAGCTGGAACTCCAGCAGGGAGCGAGGACCTGACGCCTGGGCTCCAGGCAGAGACCGACCCCAGGACCAGGTGTGGAACTCTGGCAGAGACAGAGGGGGACACTCCAGTCAGGACCAGATATGGATTCCAGGCAGGGACAGAACTCAGTGTGGGCCGGATCAGTCCTGGATGACAGGCCGGGAGCGGGGTCCTGATCAGGGCTGGGCAGCTAGCAGAGATCAAGGACAGGATCAGGCCTGGAATGGAGGCAGAGATCCAGGAAGGGACCCGGACTCGTCAGGGCCGGAGCAAGGGTGGGGTACTGGCCGAGGCCCAGATCAAGCCTGGAACAACACAAACAGGGATAGAGGGAACGTGTGGAGACCTGGTAAAAATGACCATATGGACTGATTTTGTTTTGAACACTGTGAAATGTCGTAAAATAATATGAGCTTCTTTCATGATATCTGCAAGCTACAAGCGAAAACCAGAACCTATAACACATGTGCGAGTGACAGCTTATAAGAGAAGTGCAGGCGATATATGTGCAGAGTAGATGTCATCATTTAGGTTATGATTTTTGATTTTGTCTAATTTTTAAGACTTGAACATGAAAAAGGTCCAGAGGCCAGAGATGGAGCCAAGCCCCGCACCCAATAACTTCACACAGCCACCAGAGGGCAGAGAATCCTGTAAGTTTTCAAGGAGTCTGGATTTAATGCATAACTGAAAACTCTATATGTTACATTTCTATCTCACATATCTGTTTCATGCTGCTTTTTTTGTCTTAAACTGAATATTATTTCCTTATTAATAATACTTAGGACTGAAGTAACTTTATAAATCAGAACTATAGTTAGACATAAATCAGGAATTTGAAAAGTTGTTTCACAGTTTGTCCCTAACCATTATGGGAAAACAATATGAGGCCGTTTTCTCAAGTGCACCACCTTCCTTTCAGTCTTGGCAGCAGTACTATCAGCCACTAATTTGTTTTGGCAGAGCGTCTGGCACACTATAGCCAATGACTGTTTCACTGTTTGATCAGAGAATCATTACAGAGAAGCATTTTCCCCTCATTGTAACTTATCGTGAGGTTTCTCTAAGAGCCAGGCTTTCTGTAGCAGGAATGCTGTAATCATAATTCAACAACCAACAAGCATTCATGCATTGAAAAGAAAACATTGTATATACTTGTATATATCTGTGTATCTTTTATCTTTTATTTCTAAAGTAATTCAATATAAAATTCTACATGCTGCTAATGGAGAGATGACAAACTTTGGCAGCAGTCTCTGCATCTAATCAATAAGGAAATTTGACCTTATTAAATAATAATTATGATAAAATAGTATAAAAAGAAAAATAAGCTTGATTGCATCCAGTCATTCAGTGTGAATCTTGCAGGTTCAGATGCTGCCAGTGCTGGTCAGGCCTCAACAGCTCAGCCGAACGAAGACCAGAAGCCTTCAATCCTGCCGGCTAAGAAGGAACCTCCTACTTATCCTCCAGGTCAGAGCAGCAGCTGTTTACCACAGATTTATGTGATTTAATAGAAAGTAATCTTATTACACTATGTTTTATGTGCACTTCTTTGATTGAAACTGTCAATAGGCTTTATCTGACTGCATTTTTCTTGCTTCACACAAGTATGAGTTTTAAAGGGGATTCGGGGGGGGGGGGGGGGGGGTATTTTATCTTGATTTAAACTGATTGTAAGAAATTGAAAAAGATGTTGCTAAAACTTTTATTAAATTTGAATGATTAAAAGTGGGTGCTGAAGATAATCTGTGATTTAATCAAAATATTATTATTATTATTAAAATAGGTAAGGAGTAAGCTGCTTCTTTTTGTGAAGCTCTGTGCGTCGTGTAAAGTTAAAAAAAAGGAAAAGTTGCCTATTTGTTGACATCAACTAGGAAGCCAAGAGGAACGTTGGCAGCTCCAGATTGTTGCCAAAGGAAGAGTCACCTGTCCAAAGTGTAAAAGTGTGAGCAGGAAGACTGTGGAGGGGCTGAAGAAACACATGGAGAACTGCCGACTGGTGAGCCCTTCATGCATAATAGTGACATTAGAGTTTTGGACCATCTAGCAGGAGCCTTCTGCTTTACTGTCTCTCCTGGAAGACTCTAATAATTAGTTATTACTAGTAATGACATTATTTGGAATAATTGGAGTAAATAAATTATGCTTTGTATGGTTTTTTTTTATAATTTTTTCCAGGATGTCAATTTTCTATGAAACACATTCTGCGCTGAAACCAGTTCACACACTCTTCATATTAAGCATCAAGTTTTTAAAAAATGAATGGGTCTGTAGTGTGGTTTGTGCTTTACATTTGCACTGGGAAAACCTAGTCTGACTAATATTTCCATAACATAAAATCTGCTTGTGTTCTTTGCTGGTGTAAATGTTTACCAAATGAAAAAGTCACTGTGTCACTCTGTTATCTGTAGCAACCTTTTACCTGCCAACACTGTGGGAAACAGCTCAAGTCTTCAACAGGGATGAAGTATCACATCATGGCTGACCACAGCCACTTGGTAAGACTACTCAGAAATAAACATTTTCAGTCTTAGTTTAGTTTAGTTTAGTTTATTATGGTTTTACTGAGTTTGTTGCTACCTTTTCCTGCTTTTGTAGCCTTCAGCTGATGATGCCAAGGACCTGGATGATCGTGCTATAAAAGACAAGCTACGTAAAATCCTGAAGAGATTGGGCAAATTAAAATGTTCCAAAGAGGTAAAATTTGCACGTATTGTGCTGTTTTAAGAAAGGAGATTTGATGAAAGTAAGATAAAAGATTAAACTGGTGGTGTGAAAAAATGTGGGGGTTTTTTCTTTATAGGGTTGTAATGCTGCATTTACCAGCATCATGGGCTACGTGTATCACATGAAGAAGTGTGGAAAGGAGGAGTCTGAGCTGGAGAAAATGCTGCTGAACTGCTCTCACTGTGGGAAGACGTATAAATCCAAGGCTGGTCTAGAGTATCACCTGAAATCAGAGCATGCTCCTGTGAGTCATATATGTCATCGAAGCCACTAAATACTATAAAAATTGTAATTCGTTAATACTCTTCATTCAAATTTAAATTAATAGACAATTAGACAAGATGCCAGCCTTGTTTTATCACCTGTCCTTTTAATTCGAGTGTCTGTGAAACTCTTTGTGCCTCATCTCCATTAAGTTTATTCTCTTGGTTCATCCAGACGCCACAGAAGACTGAGGAAGATGAGGCACTGAAGGCTCAGAGGGAGGCTAATCCAGAGAGGACGCCCAGCGGCAGGGTGCAGAGAGCCTCGGCCCAGGTGGCCAACTTCCACCTGGCTGAGATTGCCAACAATGAACTGCCCAAAGACTGGCCCAAGAGGAAGTTTCAGTCCGACCTGGTACCAGATGACAAGAAGGTAAGAGAAGATTCACTAAAATTGAGTTTGTACTAAACATAAATGCATTTCTTCTTTCTCCTGACGCTCTTTTCAGTTGAAATATGCCCGACCCGGCCTCCCTGCCTTCAGCCAGGAGGTGCTGAGGAAGTGGAAGAATGAGGTGAAGCTGCAGAGGAAAGTCCAGTGCCCCAACCAGGTAGAAAACAACAAGTCTTATTTTTACCTGTTTAATTGAAATCAGCAGACTTATTTATTTTCTTATCTGAGTAATTGGATCAAGATGTCAAGAACAAGTATAATTAGCATAACTTTGCCGGTTCAATCCCCAGCTCTGTCTGGCCTGGTCATTGTGTCCTTGGGCAAGACACTTCACCCTACTGCCTACTGGTGTTTGTTGGCCGATGGAGCGATATGGCAGTCTCGCTTCTGTCAATCTGCCCCAGGGCAGCTGTGGCTACAACTGTAGCTGCCTCCTCCAGTGTGTGAATATGAGTGTGAATGAATAGTGGAATTGTAAAGCGCTTTGGATGCCTAGAAAAGTGCTATATAAATGCAATCCATTATTATTATTATTTTTTCAATAACCTGAAATGTTTCTCTTTGTAAATGTATGTTTTTAAAGAGATATATGGAGATATTTTATATTTTATTTTATGTCATATATACACTGTTGCATTGGTGAACATTCATAGTAAACATGGCCGAAGTTTCAAATAGAGAGGTCAGTGTATGTACAAGTAATCCCTGTGGATGTGTATGATGTCAAGGGGAGCAGATGTCCATAACATGGTTAACACAGTATTCAAAGCCCATAATATAACAGAATGTGTGTCGTCCTCAGGGTTGCGGTTGCACCTACACGAGTGTGTCTGGACTCAAAGCTCATCTGGGACTCTGCACGAGGGTTTGTCTCTTTTTTTCTTTGTTTAGGAAATAACAAACCTACAAACTTTCTAGGATTAGCAATACATTAAATGACACCAGGTATAGTTAAGTTGAAACTCATCAATGTATTAGCATGAAACCCTTCTAATGCTTCATCTGGACCGGCATTTACATGTGCTTTTAGTCAGCTCCTCAATCATTTGGGATGATTCCTGTAAATTAAAGAATGAAGTGTTAAATTTGTAAAAGCTGCTTTGAACAGAATTTTGAAAATGTGTGTATTTGTAAAATTATTCAGTCAGTTACTCAGACCATTAAGTGAAATATAAAAGTCAGTGCACTATGCGCAGTTAATACTTTATATGCATTAAATTCTTATAATCTTTTCAAGGCTGCTTTTTCCTGATCTGATTTCAGGGCGACTTTGAGGCCGGTAAATACAGATGTCTGATCTGCAATAAAGAGTTTAACTCTGAAAGTGGAGTGAAATACCACATCAACTCTGTCCATTCACAGGTAATGAAAAGTTCAGAAGTTTCTGGCTTGAGCCTTTTTTTTGTAACTATATGTAGATGACATTGCCATGAATGCATATACTCTATATCAGGGGTTGGATATGAGCAGCTCCATAGTGTAGTTGTTTAAACTCATCAGGAAAGTTTTTACTAAAGTCATGAATAAAGTGATGTCTCAGACTTACAACAGCAGAATCAGATTTCTTTTTGCAAACAGACGAGCTGCCCCCTTCTGGCCTATAATGCAATAAATAATAAATAATGCAAGTTTAGTGTATGTTATATAATAGCACCCCTTCGTGCTGCATGTATCTCAACAGGATTGGTTTGTGACGAACAAAAAAGCCTCCAAGAAGTTTGAGAAGTTCCTTAAAAACCAGCCCAAAGAGGTCGTCCGTAATGTGGATAAGCAGACTGTTGATCAGTACCACCATCATCACCTGCAGCATCATCATCATCAGCAGCAGCACCATCAACAACACTCACATCACCACCATCATCAGCAGCAGCAGCACCACCAGCTCCAGCACCAGCCTCTGCAGCACCCACTTCAGCCGCTGCATCACCTCCAACACCAAACTCAGTACCTCCATCCAGAGAGGCAGAACCTTCCTCCACAAGTGGACCCCCAGCCCCAACAGCCGATGCTCCAGTACACCAGTTTGGAGCCTCCTCCGGGGCCAGTGTGGGTCGATATGGACCACAGAGGAGCCGTGCTGGGGCCGGAGCAGGCCCCGATCGAAATGGAAATGGCTGACAAACCTGAGGAGGACAGTGGTGGGATGGTGAAGGATACAAGGAGAGGGAAGGAGGAAAAAGGAGTAGATGTAGGGGAGAGGGGGAAGGCTGATAGGAAGCAGAAGGATTGCTTCACTTTCGGCGGTAGCAGCAGAGGCGGAGGTTGTGGGCGCAGCAGTAGCAGTAGCAGCAGCAATACCGGCAGCTCATCGAGCGAATCGGAGGTCGAGCAGCAGGAGCGGCAGAGACAGATTGACCAGTGGAGCCTGAAACGACCGGGCATCATGGGCCTCTCGCTGAGGCTGGAAAGCGACAGAGAAACATTTAAAAAGACCTAAAAAAACACACTTTCCTTCACATTTCAAATGTCTGCAGCTGATTTGAATGGAAGTAGAAAAACGGTGAAGCGAGAAAAACGTCTGCATAAGTTTTCCACAAGACAAACCTGTGAGACGGCAGCTGAGACAATTCTGTAACTGATGGAGATGTGTTGCATCCACCTTTCGGAAGTGACGGTGGATGCCTTGAAGACATGTTCTCAAGCTGTGAGCGTGGAAAGCTCAGACTGCTCGTTTCCAGAGGCTGTTTCTGTCTTGAAATGGTTGTCGTTGTATAACCTTGAGAAATGTAGTTTATCGTGTTTATCTGTAACAGATTGTTTTCACCAACTTTAATTGTCTTATTGTTTTAAAAGGTTTCATAAAACTCTTCTTGTCTTTCATGTTTTGATTTAAATGGTAAATGGCCTGTATTTGTATAGCGCTTTACTCAGTCCCTGTGGACCCCAAAGCGCTTTACACTACATTCAGTCATCCACCCATTCACACACACATTCACACACTGGTGATGGCTACATTGTAGCCACAGCTGCCCTGGGGCGCACTGACAGAGGTTAACCTGAACAGAGACTGCCAGGTGGAGTGTTTACTTGTAATTGTCTAGTCACGCTCTCTGAAGACATTCTGTGCCTCTCGAGTATGATTAGTATAACTTCATACTACTCATCACTTTTAATTATGACTGATCACCATCCTTGGTGAAGTAATGTTGGAAATGACAGGATCACTGTTCACTGGCTTGGATTCTTCTGTCTGTCTGATGTTGTTTTCATTTCAGATTTTTTTTATATAATTTTGTATTTAGTTGCCATTCTTAAGTGAAACCTGCTGCCAGTTTACAGACTTTTTGGCATGTACATGTGACATATAAGTAGCATTGAAGCAAATCTAATGTAAAAGGAAAGAAATGAAAATAACATTGTATCAACCAACACTTTATTTCCTAAAGTGTACTGGAAACATCAGTACTGTTCTTATTAAGTGCAAAACAGCTTAAGCAAGTAATTGTGTCCATTGTATGACTGCAACTCATATCCATCAGTTACAGAATATAATGAGCAGTCTGAAACCACGTATCACCAACACATCTGGAAATTCCCTCCTAAACTGAATCTCTTGTTCCTGATAATGTTCTGATAATTTCTTGAGAACTTGAAGGCCATATTACACATTTATTTTCTTATTTTGCTTTTGATATTAGTGAATATATGGCACAAAATGTCCAGTTTTTCGCTATAATCACTTCTAAACCTCTGGTAAAGATTTCATGCGCATAAAATCAGTAACATTTTCCTTAATCCTGTGAACAAACTGACAAATTAACCAAGCACACAGCCTCCTTAGTGGAGGTAGCTACAGGATGTACCCCCGGTTAATTAAAGCTCTGTTCGTGTAGGATTATTTGATGTAACCTGTGAAGTCGGAAACCTTAGAAAATTTGTTATGTACCAAGAAACAGAAACAAACATAGTTTAATTTGTTTGCGTAGAAATTAACCCGTGAGTGACATGGCGTGATTTTTTGTTCTTTTATTTTTGTTGAAATGTAAGAATCCTTTATTTGCCAAAACCTGGTTCAACGTCAGCAGTTAAAAATAATCTTAACTCAAGTTATGCGTGTGTTGCTTTATTGGCTTTATTAGATAAGTGCAGTGAAGAGTGACAGGAAAGTGGAGGGAGAGAAAGAGGTCAGATTCAAACCTGGGCTGGCCGCTCCCAGCAACACAGTGTATGGTGACCTATACCAAAAAAAAAGAAAAACATCAGTAAATGTTAAAAACAACTATTTTGTCTCTTCTTTATTTCACATTTTTATGTCACATTTGATTATGTTGTGCAGACCTTCAGTCAGAGTGCATGCATCCTCCCAGCTCTCCTCCACTGACATAAATGCAGCTGACTGGGGTGTGATGAATGGAAGCTAACTGTCATGTAACATGAAGGATATTCACTCTTATTTAACCGACAGCATGTAGCCTAATGTTTATGTACTCTGTGTTTTGTATCTCCTACAGTGGGAAATTGTCATGTCAATCAGTTCTGTGATGTTTTCCTATAAATGTGCATATTTCTTTACAAATTTATTTTGAATGTATAAATGTGTTTAGTTCTTGTTTCTCTCATTTCTTCTGCACTCCCATAGAGCTGGATAAATGAACCATTTAACACAAATTGTCTCTTAATCAGTGAAATTATGTAAAATGAAAAACACCCATGACTGTATTTACTGTGTTTGATTTTCTTTAAAGTGCTTTAACTCTCTTTACCCTCCATCAGATGCCTTTAGGATGAATAGTTGGTGTTGTTTTAGTCTCAAATTAGAAAACGCATAATTTTTTATTTTTATTATTGTTATTCTCTGTTAATTTTAAGTGTTGGTGAACATTTGGTTCTGAGTTGTGTCAGGACCTCTGCATACTTACTTGCAAGTCTCTTTTTTTTTCATTTTTAGACTGTTAAGACTGAAAAGTCTTTAAAACATTAATTTTACTTTAGTTTTATATAGTTTTATATCTGTCTTTGTCACTAACCACTGCAGATTTCTTTTGATGGTGTTTGTACGTATGAGGGAAATAATTATAAGACTTAGTTTCTAATCTTTGTGGGTTGTGATCTCATGAAGTGAAGCCAGCATCTACCTTCATGAGAGATTGCGTTTTCTTTGTGGTCACTTTATTAGGTACACCTGTCCAATCTTAATTCGATTCAGTTCAACTCTCCGAATGTAAAGCCTACTTTCTGTCTAAAATATTGAGGGTTTGCTTAATATATGAATTATTTTGTATTGTAATATGATGGACGAGAACATTTTTATCATGATGAGCTCTATAATAAACACAATAGCACATTTCTGATATTCTTCAACATAATCTACACATAAAAGTAGATTTTTTAGAGCCGAAATAATTTACAAGATAACTGATACCGATAGCTGCTGGAGCCAAAACAGTAAAACTCCTGTGACAAAATAGCTTGAATGAATTAAAATAGCTCAACAAAATAGCCCAATTAAAGAGAAAACAAATGAGCTCAATTAAGCTCAACGGGTAAAATTATTAATATTTCTCCTTCTTTTGGGTGTTCACTTTCGGGGGTTACCACAGCACATCATCCTCCACATTCTTAGCCTCTAGGTCAGGGGTAGGGAGAGAGCCGGTGTCCTGCAGGTTTTAGATCTCACCCTGGGTCACCACACCTGAATCTGAAAATGATTAGTTCATTACCAGGCCTCTGGAGAACTTCAAGACATGTTGAGGAGCTCATTTAGCCATTTAATCAGCAGTGTTGGATCAAGGACACATTTAAAACCTGCAGGACACCAGCTCTTGAGGCCTGGAGTTCCCTACCCCTGCTTTAGGGTCACACCAACAATCTCCCTGTCCATCCATAAAACTTCTCTGGGTTTTTCTTTTTCCACTTACCTTTCAGCTCCATCATCATCATCCTTTCTCCACGGTCCCTGCTCTACACGTCCAAACCCTCTCAGCATTACCTTTCTAACTTTGTCTCCAAACCTCTTAACCTTTGATGTACTCATTTCTAGTTCTGTCAATCCCCTAAATACAATAAAAGAACAACAATACAGTAGAAAGCTGAGAAGAATTCAGTTAAATAGATCACATTCAGTAACTCAAAATAAAATAAAAGTGACTTCCTAAATGTAGCAAAAAGTGTATACGTACAGCTCGTTTATGATGCTGAAAAGGGTCATTTGGGGGGATTCCATTCAAAACTTTCCAGTAACGCCTTACAAAAGCTTATTACCCCTAAGACACTTCTGAGTCACCATGACCTACTGTACTGTAATGCTACTCTGCTACAGGTGCTGCAAACAGTGCTGATAGTGGAGAGGAAACAACTCCTAAACTTACTAAACTCTAAATGACTCTGAACACCTTTATCTGCTTTATGTTCAATAAAAATAAAGTTCTGATATAAAATCATATCAAACAGCAAACTGTATACGTCAATGTATGTGTTACAGGTTAATACAGGGCAGTAACGTCATTGAACTGGTACATTCATCAGGGTTTACAGAGCTGTTGTTTTGACTCGCTAAAGATTGCACAAAGTTACCTTATCAGTTAAGGTGAGGTGTTGATGCTGTGGTTTCTTCAGAGACCTAAAAGTGTGGCTTATAAAATATTAAGCGAAGATTAGAAGGACTGTGTAAAAAATTAGACAATTTATGTTTTATTATTTCTCCCCCCTTTTTTATGGCAGTCATATTTATAATAAACTTTGTTCTCACCCTGGATGCACTTTGGCATGTGTCACAGCACAAATGAAAGCAGACTTGCATCAGCCTTTTCTATTTGACTAAACATTTGACCTATTTAATAACTGAAGCTCTGCATTTTATGGGATAACACCGAAATATGTTTTCACCATAACAAAACTATTAAGGTCAGTGTGGTTCAAACTTTGCTTTTTCCTGCTGTCTTCCTGTCCTTATATTGTAGACCAGCATCTGTTAATGCTGGAGCACAACTCTGACATCTAGTGTGAGTTTTTATTCTAATTTTTTCTGTTCCATTCAACTGGAAAGAAGTAGTGAGAGGCGCTCAAGATTTCCATTTGATATTAGTAATGTAAACATGATTTGATCTCAACCTCCTGTTAAGTGATTGATTTCTAAGAGGTTTCAGTTCAATGGTCATACTAGAAGTAATGCTGGGAGCAGAAGTAGTTTATTGTTGTTGAAGTGTTTTTAATGAACTGACAAATGATAATGATGAAAACTGATATCTTGTGACTCAACTTTTAACCCTCTTCAAAAAAAACAACAGTTCGATATCCTGTATTGTCCAGGCCAGATTTAAATAAAGGTTCAGTCCGTTAGTAGCCATGTAACATCTGTAAACAGACCAAGTGACTGATTTTTTTTAATTTTATGAGACATGATTTTTATTCAAGTGACAACATTTATTCAACCATTAACACCACATTGTTTTTTTATTAGAAGTTATGTGCTGCTGTTGCATAGTACTGGCAGTGTTATAACAACATAATAAAGATGTATTCATGCTCATTCTGTGTCTTAATAATACTGAGTGGAGGCTGGCATAAAGAGTGATAGGTGAAGGATTAACCCCACTGCATTCCCCAGGAGAAATGCCTGTCTTAATTCATATCTTTTAAATCATGGCTCTTCTTTCTTGACTGCAGCAGTGGTATTCACATCTCAAATCATCTCAGATTATTGCTCCATCGTTGAAACTTTAACCCGACAAATTTGGGGTTTGCTCTTCCTTGACATCTTATTTGAACTGTGGCTGTGCATCAGGCAGGTTTGAGGAGTCCCAGTCCCAGGCTGCTGGACACTGGCGCCACCGGCACCAGTGTCCAGCATCAACAGATATACAGGTCCATTTTCTTTACTAAATGTACCTGTTGTTTACATGTTTGAAATAAATTAACAAACAACAAAGTTAATGTCATTAACCAATTAGGACCAGAATAAAACACAGTGGACCTCTAGACGTCATTGTCTCCAAGGCCAAAACAACAAAAACAAAAAAAAACAACTGAGGCCACACTGTCTGTACAAAAACAAAGACTACAACTACAATGGCTGAGCTCCCCGTCTGACCACAAAACGGGAAAAACCGCTGAAACAAAAATGGCAGAGAGCCCCTATCTGCTTCCACTGTGGATCACTACAGTCATCATTGTAAAGGCACACCTTTACTCACAAGTGCATAGCGACTGTCCCCTGCCCAAATCACTGCATCTCAAAGCCCAGAGAATCTTGAAAGAAAAAAAAGAAAAAAGGGCATGGCATTTTGAGATGGCAGTCTTTATGCAGTGGCTGACGAGCTGCAACACATCTCAGTTGTGCTTATGAGGCAGACCCGGAACACAGGAGGAGGAGAAAGAGCTCTCTCACACAGGGAGAGCCCCTAGAGGTCAGCGACCATAACGCATACAGGAAAAACAAATATCCATCATGGACAGCCTGCTGTGCTCTCTCCCTCTCATCTGCCCATTCTGATTTTGACCCTTCACCAGTACATGGCAGTATTGAACGGAAATTCGGTTAATTTATTGCTTGGCAGAGGCCATGACAGTATCTCAGTGTGTTACCTCTAACTGTGCACAGAATATAATAAAATAAAAACAACTTGTGAATTTTACTCTCAGAGCTGAATGAGGAAAAACAAAGGTGTATACCATATAAAATATTTGAAGTGAATTGTCTTGTTAGATAAAGATAACCGCACAGAAAATAAGGTTTTGGTTTGTAAATATGAGAAAAATCAAAAGTTAAATGTTTTAAACATCAGTGGAGTCATTTCTGTGCTGGGTCGATGTTGAAGGTGTTGATCTGTAGAGTCTGACCCTACACACTGCTTCTGGGTGAATGGGTTAAATGCAGAGAGACAAATTTCCCCACGGGATCAATAAAGTATACATTATTATATGTTGCGTACTGAGGTTATACCTCATTATGTCAGTAGATGGAGCTGTTCAAGCCCATACACAGCTCAGACATACATGTGAATACAGGTTCAGCAATATGAGGTGCCGTAAGGGACATTATTACTGAAACGCTCTCACGCACTCCACTGAAACCCGAGGCATTTCAGCTGAACAGGAAGTTGTTTCCTGACAAGGAAACTGATAGAAAAGTGGTACATTTCAAACCACTACAAGGATGTCTACTCAGCAACCTGCTAGTATATGGAACGCCAGGACTGCCATAATGAATTAATTAAATACACCAACCTTTTTTTGCACCACGGACCATTCATTTATGGCCGACAATATTTTCACGGACCGGCCGTTAAGGTGCCGTGGATGAATACAATAAAATAAAACCAGTACCAAAAAAAAGAAAGAAGGTTTATTCATTACACATGGGAAAAGACCCAGGGAAACAGTTAACAATATAAGCGATATAAAAATAACGATTAAAAAATGATAAAAACCTTGAAAACCACGAATGTCAAACTCAAGCCTCAACTCTTGTGGCCCGGTGGCGACTCACAGACCGGTACCGGTTCAGGGACCGGGGTTGGGGACCGCTGTGCTAGTAGCCTAAGTGAAGAAGCTGCATTACTTAACAATATATTAGCTTCCTTGAATCCAGGAATGAATTCAAGGTGCAACGCGGAATTCGGCAAGGATGTCCTATTTCCCCTAAGCTTTTTATATTGGCAACTCAACTGTTAAAACTATTAATCAAGAATTCTAACGACATACAAGGAATATCAATTTTTAATAAAGACTTCAAAATAAGTCAATTTGCAGATGATACATCTATTTTTTTTGAAAGATAAAATTAGTTGTATCTAATTTGTAAACTGATCCCACTGCCTCTGCTTCATTTGATCAAAAACTTTATGATGTACAATAATTTTTCATCAGTGCTTTCTAATTTATTGCTAGGACAATGTCAGTTGTTTGATAAAAATGCAATAATAAATGTATTAGTTGTTTCTTCAAAGACAAAATATTTCATAGTTATGACAGAACGGTTACATGGCATGGATCTAATTTAGTTATTTCAGATACACTGGATTAAGCATTCTTGAAATTTATGAAATAGCCTATTCTACCTAAAGTTAAAGAAACACACTTTAAAGTCATAAACAAAATTAATCCAGTGGCAGAATTTCTAAAAAAAAGAGATTTGGCTTTGAGGTGGGTCAGTGTTCTTTTTGTACTGATGAAAATGAAACCATAGATCATCTTTTTTTTCTATGTCCTATCACACAGTGCTTTTGGTGCGACTTTAAAAATAGGTTTTCCCTCAAAATTAATGATGTGCAACCATTTGAATTACATCATGTACTTTTTTTTTATATAGATCATCTAGCGTTGGGTGTCTCAGACATTATTAACATCATCATACTTTTGAGTACATATTATATCCATTGTGCTAAATGGAGGAACGCTGAGCCTTCTCTCCGTGGTTTTATTAATGATTTTAAGATATTTTTTTCTTTGCCAAAAAAGACAAACAGCAAATAATTAACCAGGATATTGCCCGTCTCCTGCTATTCTAAATTTTGACTTATGCTAAAGCTAATATATTGTTAAGTAATGCAGCTGCTTCACTTAAGCTACTAGCAGGTTGCTGAGTAGACATCTGTGTAGTGGTTTGTTTGAAATCTACCACTTTTCCCTTCAGTTTCCTTGTCAGGAAACAACTTCCTGTTCAACTGAAATGCCTTGGTTTTCAGTGGAGTGTGTGCGTGCGTTTCAGTAATAATGTCCCTTACGGCACCTCATACTATTGAGTGTTCAGACTCACAGTGTTTTCTTCAATCTGTGTTTTGTGTCCTGAAAAGACAAAACAAAAAAATTATAGAGCAAACAGTAAAACTCAAAGCTTTTTATGTATAAAGTTTCATCTGTGAACTTTCTCACTTTTAGATTTTGTCCACGTGTTGACTGTAACAACAGATATTAAGAGTGCTGCTAAACCCACAGACACAAAGATGCATCTCAGCAAATACAGACAATCTGAAAATGAGCAAAAATATTTTGGCTTCAACTTTTTGTTCAGTGCAAAACTCAAAATATTTCAAATGTTTTAAAAACAATCAATTTTCTAACATGTAGTGATGAGGTTTGAGTGTTCTTTTGCACTGTGGAGTTTTTAGCTACAGTATTTATTCTAAATTATAAATAAACACCAACAATGGAAAGGATAAAAGTCAAGTAAATGTGTTTAAAAATATATTATTAATATTATTTATTTTTTGTCTGTCATGGAAACAAAACAGATGTCTGTCAAGATTGCACACAAAGAGAGAGATTCAGCTACTACCGTCATGTTCATGATTATTTGATGCTGTTGTCAGTGTCCCCTCTGATGTCTTTACTTCTTCTTTTGTTGTCCATATGTTTGTTGGTTCTGTTGTTGATTTTCTTGTGGTGAACTTCACTGTTGTTGATGTTGCTATTTCCAAGTCTTTACCTGAATCTAAAAGAAACACAGAGCGTACGGTTAATGATTTGACTTTAGATGTCAGTAAACCACAACTGAACTGGAAAGATTTAAAACATGTAAAACAAAACACTGAATCTCTCCACACACAGTTAAGAGTCAGTCTGAAATATAATACATAAATAATTATAAATATATAAATATTAGACTTTAATAAAAAAGAGATTCAGTCTCGACCTGCTGATTGATTATTTGATGCTGTTGTCAGTGATGTTGTTGATTTTGTTGTTGCCGACTCTTCACCTAAAGAAAAACAATAACATCATTAAACACACTGACAGTAAGAAAAGACTTGAAAGTAAGTGAACAACAACAGAGAGGAAACAGTGGTGAGATGTTTAACAGTCTAACAAGTCTCATTTTTGATGATGCCTCATGTCTGAGGATATGTTCTCTTTATCTTCATACAGACACTCAACTGTGAGTCTACAGTGTTCATATGTCAACACAGAGCTGTTCAAGATGCTTTATCATTGTTCTCATGTACACACACTGGTGAAGATGGAGATATTGTAAGAGAAAAGCAACAATAGAAAAATGAACTTCATCACTGTGATCATAATTATTGTGGTGTTTCAGTTTGTTGTTCTAACAGGACAGTTTGAGCTGAAAACATTAAGATGTAAATACTCACTGTTAATAACAGACAGATCAATCACAAAGTCTGGACCTTCTTGTGATCCTGTTGCTGTTTTGAACTGTCTGCAGGTGTAAGGACCAACATCCTGATCTGTGACCTTCTTTATAACCAGAGAACAGTTTGCAGAAAGACTCAGTCTGTCTGATTCAGGTTTGGCTTCTTTAATCTGCCCAAGTTCAAAGACTGTTACTGCTGGTGTTTTAGTTGAGTTACTGAAGAGCCAGGTAGTACTGTTACAGTTATGCTGACCTTGTATCACATTTTTACAAGGCAGAGTAACATCATGTCCACGTCCAGCTGTGACAGTTTGATTTTGCTCAGTTGTTCCTGTTGAGAAAAAGAGAGAGAGAGAGATGTGAAACATCAAATATGTTATGAATATGAGTGTTATGTTTATAACGTGAAGTTTATTTTAAATACAACACAAGTTTCAACTTTAGTTTCCAAGAATCAGCTCAAGTCAAAAAGTTAATCATGACTGTCTCAGTTAAAGGAAGAATAAATAACACTTGTGATAATAATGCAGTTTGTTAATTGAATGTGTTTCTATGCACACTTACCTTTAAACTGAAGCATCAGCATCAGTAATGAAGACATTTGAATCCATGTGAATGCAGCCATCGTGCTTCTCTGTCTCTCTCAGTCTCTGTTCTTGCTCTCAAAGATGAACACAGCGTCAACTTCCTGCTCACTTCCTCATAGTGACATCACTCCTTTACTCTCCTCTTACTGAATCTTTATGATACAGATCTGAACTCATCTGTATCTGTCTCTCTGTCTTAATGTAGATATCAAATTTGCTGAATCCTTTTTAACATTTAATAACTTTTATACTTAATCTCTTTTGCAAACTCCCCTGTTTTTCCTTTAAAGGACTGTTCAACAGTTTAAACTGTCTTGATCATTAAAAGAACACAGGAAGTTAAATGTGTGAAGACTGTTAGATGAGGTGAGTGTTTACATTAACGCGGCTCTTCTGTACATTGTGTTTCTTATTAGAAAATAGGTTGATGATGTTTGTCTGCACACATGAAATAGGGTGAAGACTCAAATTATTTACACACTAGAATCTGAGTCTTAATGATTGCAATGAAACATGCTAACACTGCCACAGTGAGCGCTGTTAGCAGCTTGATAAGAACACAGATCAGATGTGTTAGTGGTCTGAGACCTGTTTGTTCCTCTTTGAACCTCTGAAGTCATTCATTCTGAGAAGTGAAGGGGAAGTGTTTGGTGAGAATGTGGGTACAACAGCAGCAGAGCTCTGGAGGTTTCATGATGACCAGATGAACCTCTGACAGATAAATGGTTAACACATCGATGAACGTGACACTAAACTGTCTTTAGGATTCACAGCAGTTTCTACACACAGCAGGTCCATATTATTTTTTTAATGTTGTGTAAGTATAATTCAGAAGAATAATATTAACAATGAAAGCAGATGTTTGCACATGTTTGGAAATGTTATAATACAAGTTCAGTACAAACAGAGCTGTTCGAACCAGCAGAGTAAAAGTTTAATACTGAATATGAAAGAAGAGGAAGTCAAACTGGAGACAATAACAGACGGTAGATTGTACTGTGGTCTGTGGTGGAGGGATCAGGTATGTGTGAGGTGTGAGATGGAGAGAGTTTAAAAACACACAAAGTTGTCCACAAACATATTTACATTTATTCTTATTATCGTGCAGCAAAAAAGCAAAAAGTTTTAATTTGGATCATTAGATCTGTTACTGTTATTAAATCCCATTAAAATTAACCTCAGGAATAAAAATAAAGTATGAAGACTAACAATCAAATAACACAAAATTTAAACAGCAATGAATAAGCTGTCATTTTTAACTCAGTGGGTAACCTTTAATAAAAATCATCAACAGCAAATTTAAACAAACAAAAGATTCAGTTTATCATAATTAAATAAAGGATAAATAATTGTTGTACGGTATTTTACTTGTTAGATCAATCTAAATGTACATGAAAAAGTTTTTAGCTAAATATGAGATAAAATCAAAATGTAATTTTTGTTTCCTTTATTTAAACCTGTCTTGTCCAACAGCATTCACAATCAGAAACATGATCTGAATGCTCTGTTGTACCAACACATTTGCTTGCCAGGAGCTATATGAATTTTGTATAGGTTTCTTATCTTAGTCTTTCTTTTTATTCTACTTGATTTATTCATTTTCATTGTTATTCACATTAACTTATGTGTAATTGATCAATACCAGAGCTGACAGGTAGGGAGAGGTAAGAATGGGTAGAGAGGAGAAAGGGAAAAAAGAAAAACAGAGAAAAATTGAGAGAAGACAAAACCAAAAGGACACAGCACACATAGCTCAACTCAGCAGATCACCACCTGTTGCACCTGTAAGAAAAACATACAAAAAACAAACAGCACCTCAGAAAAATGCACAATCTTGCATGTCTGTGTTTATATGAAAGAGAAACACATAGTTTAGTTGGGCCCTCCACCCCAAGACTACTGCAGACCCAAGCCCACACGTCCAGATGACAACCGTGTGCTGACACAAGTAGAAGGAGAAACGAATGACAAGGGAGGCCCAGAAAGAGCTCCCATGGTGAACGTTTAAGAGCCAGAACCATCCAAGCATGAGCTCAGGACTGTTCTCATGGGCAATGACCAGAAGGGAGTGGAAGGGAGGAGCAACCCTCACCTTCTATAACCATGTCCCACAGTGGTCAAGGCTCAGCAAGTCTCAGACAAAGACCCAGTCACACACACAGACACACAGTGTTTTCAACAGCAATGGGCTAATTTATGTGATGAGATGATGTTTGAGTTGTTGATCAGTGGAGTCTGACAGAAGCAGAAGAGTCTCCAATATTTTCATAGTTCACTCCATCTTCACCCTCATCATTATGCTCCTGTGGAAAACAACACAACACACTTTAGATTCTCTCTGATATTGTCACGTCTGATGAGGCAGACGGCCTGAAGAGGAGAGAACGTGGACCCAAATGCAGACACAGAGATGCAGGAGAATGTTTAACAAAAAGCGAGCCTTTATTGTGGGCTGCAAAAAACACCAAAACAAAAGGCGATCAGAGACTGTGAAAAACTAACTAAAACCTGAACTGGGAAAAACTAGAAATAAATATAAAGAATCTAAACCTGAGAATAAAGCCTGAATATGAAACATGAAAATCTGAGACGAGGGCCAATGAAAACAGAAATAGCAGAAGGAGAAACACAGACGACCCAGCAACAAACAGAGGAACACAAAGGTAACAAAGGAATGAGACACAGGAGGAAAACACAGCTGGAGAAACCACACGCAACGAGACCCGGAAGAAGGAAAATGGAATAAACTAACACGGCACACAAGACTGTCAAAGTCAAACAAGAAGACACAGACTTTACACTGAAACAAGGAGACACGACTGACAGGGGACACAAAGGACACATGGATCACAGGAAGAGCGCAGAAACCAAGAGACTAAAAATTGGAAATAATAATGAAAACAAAGACTATTAATGATTCAAAACACAAAACACTGGGTCCCCCCCACAGGACCGTGACAGATATTCATACTTTGTGATATTATTTTGCTCATTTGTCTGATGTTTTCACTCTCGTGATTTTTTTTAGATTCCTTATGATTACAGTTAAGTTTCAGTTGAACATGGTCAGCACAGTATATTCTTATCTTTCATTATTTTCTATCTTTGTATATCAACCGTGTCAAACAGGAACAGACACCACAAAGAGATTTTGCTCTATAAAGTTAGAGAGGACTATTGAGTGTTCAAACTCACAGTGGTTTTCTCCAACTGTGTTTTGCTTGCTGAAAAGACAAAATAATTAAAACAAGAGTACAGTAAACAGTTAAACTCAAAGCTTTTTGTGTAAAAGTCTCATCTGTGAATTTTCTCACCGTTACATTTTATCCACATGTTGACTGTAACAGCAGATATTAAGAGAGCTGCTAAACCCACAGACACGATGATGCATCTCAACAAATACAGAAAATCTGAAAAGACAGAAACAATTTTGATCACCACAACAGTTATTAAGAGCACCGCTAAACCCACAGAAATGATGATAAACCCTGAGGGAACTGGAGAGATTATTAAAACATGATAAACATGAACATGAATTTCTCAATACATAGAGCCAAGTCTCACTCTGACACCCACACTTTAAAAGAAGAGAGATTCAGTCTCTACCTCCTGATTGACTATTTGATGGTGCTGTCAGTGTCCCCTCTGATGGTTTTATTTCATCTTTTCTTGTCCACATGTTTGTTATTGTTGATGTTAATTTAATTGGTGATTTTGCTGATTTTGTCGTTTTCACATCTTCACCTAAAGAAAAACAATAACAACATTAAAGACACTGACAGTAAGAAGAGACTTGAAAGTAAGTGAACAACAACAGAGAGGAAACAGTGGTGAGATGTTTAACAGTCTAACAAGTCTCATTTTTGATGATGTCTGAGGATATGTTCTCTTTATCTTCATACAGACACTCAACTGTGAGTCTACAGTGTTCATATGTCAGCACAGAGCTGTTCAAGATGCTTTATCTGTCACGGTTTGCCGGGGCAAGCCGTGTGAATAATAATGGATCCAAACTGCAGGCTGCGGAATACGAACGTGACTTGCAGGGAGAATGACCAGAGAATCAACACAGAAGGGTGGAAGGGAAATAACACAGACGAATCAGCAATTACTATGACAGAAGACACAACTTAAATACACTCAGAGAACACAGGGAGATTACATACAGGTGGGAACACAGCTGGGAGTGATTAACATGACGAGACTAGGGAGGCAAACTGAAAACACTCACATAAGACACAGACCTTCACAATAAAACAGGAACTTACACAAGAAAAGACACAAACTAAGAAACACGGACTAGATACAGTAACACACGGGCAGAACAGAACAACAACAACAACAATCTTTATTTATAGAGCACATTTAAAAGCCAAGGGCATGCCAAAGTGCTTTACATAAAAGAATAAAAGAATAAAACAATTAACATTATAACATCAGAGTCATATAAGTGTGGAATTATGTTCACAGGTAAAAACCACTAATAAGAGTAAACTATAGCACATAGCTATAGCAAAGTAAAGCTGTACCATCAAACACAGTGATAGAGAACATAGACAACGCAAGACAACGCAAGACAACGCAAGACAAACAGAAAAATTAATAGAATAACTCACTGCAAACAAGGCCAGGATTTAACTGGTAGAAAAAGCTAGTTCAAACAGGTAAGTTTTAAGCCGTGATTTAAAAGATTGAATAGAATCAGACGCCCGGATGCCAATCGGGAGATTGTTCCACAGCTCAGGTGCAGCTAGAGCAAACGCTCGATCACCTCTAGACTTCAAACAAGATCTGGGCTGAACCAACAATAACTGTGAGGATGATCTTAAAGCCCTCGCAGGAGCATATGAGTTTAAGAGTTCCTTAAGATAGCTTGGTCCTGTGTTATTAGTAATTTTAAAAGTAAGCAACAGAATTTTAAATTGAATACGAAATTTCACAGGCAACCAGTGCAGATCAGCAAGGACGGGAGTGATGTGAGCAAACTTCTTAGTTTTAGTTAGAATGCGTGCAGCGGCATTCTGGACTGTCTGTAATCTATGTAAAAGGGTAGAGTGGAGACCAAAATAAAGTGAATTACAATAATCTAGCCTTGACGTTACAAAGGCATGGATGAGCTTTTCCAGGTCATTGTGCGGGATATAGTGTTTGGCCTTAGAAATAAGGCGAAGTTGGTAAAAACTGGATCTGACGACAGCAGACACGTGTTTATCAAGTTTAAATGAGCTATCAAGTAGCACACCCAGATTCCTAACAGTGTCAGAGAAAGAGCTAGTGAGAAAACCAAAGGCATCACGAAGTTTGGCACGGAGAGCTTCACTACCAAAGATCACAATTTCAGTTTTCTTATCATTAAGGATAAGAGTATTTGCCAGAAGCCATTGCTTGACCTCACACATGCACTCTCGAAAGCTACTCAAGGACAGAGCTAGATCATCATTTAACTCAAAATAGATCTGGATGTCATCGGCATAATAATGAAAAGCAATGTGGTATTTCTCAAAGATAGCACTTAAAGGAAGCATATATAATGAGAACAGGGTAGGGCCTAACACAGATCCCTGGGGGACACCACAGCAAACAGGTACAGCGGAAGAAGACGAGGTGGCCAAGTGAACCGAAGAGAGCCGATTGGAGAGGTAAGATTTAAACCAATCCAAGGCAGCGCCCTTGATGCCTACAGTGTGCTCTAGTCGGCCAACAGAGTAAACACTAACCAGAGAATTAACAGAACCACAATCACGAAGAGAAAACACAAAACGCTGGGTCAAAAGGACCCAGGATCATGACATTATCATTGTTCTCATGTACACACACTGGTGAAGATGGAGATATTGTAAGAGAAAAGCAACAATAGAAAAATGAACTTCATCACTGTGATCATAATTATTGTGGTGTTTCAGTTTGTTGTTTTAACAGGACAGTTTGAGCTGAAAACATTAAGATGTAAATACTCACTGTTAATAACAGACAGATCAATCATAAAGTCTGGACCTTCTTGTGGTCCTGTTGCTGTTTTGTACTGTCTGCAGGTAAAACGACCAACATCCTGATCTGTGACCTTCTTTATAACCAGAGAACAGTTTGCAGAAAGACTCAGTCTGTCTGATTCAGGTTTAGCTTCTTTAATATGCCCAAACTCAAAGAGTGATACTGTGGTGCTTGAATCACTGAAGATCCAGGTAGTAGTGATACAGTTATGCTGACCTTGTATCACATTTTTACAAGGCAGAGTAACATCATGTCCACGTCCAGCTGTGACAGTTTGATTTTGTCCAGGTGTTGAGAAAAAGAGAGAGAGAGAGAGATGTGAAACATCAAATATGTTATGAATATGAGTGTTATGTTTATAACGTGAAGTTTATTTTAAATACAACACAAGTTTCAACTTTAGTTTCCAAGAGTCAGCTCAAGTCAAAAAGTTAATCATGACTGTCTCAGTTAAAGGAAGAATAAATAACACTTGTGATAATAATGCAGTTTATTAATTGAATGTGTTTCTATGTACACTTACCTTTAAACTGAAGCATCAGCATCAGTAATGAAGACATTTGAATCCATGTGAATGCAGCCATCGTGCTTCTCTGTCTCTCTCAGTCTCTGTTCTTGCTCTCAGAGATGAACACAGCATCAACTTCCTGCTCACTTCCTCATAGTGACATCACTCCTTTTCTCTCCTCTTGCTGAATTATTTCAGTTCATAGATTTTAAGCATCCTCACCTCTCTCTCAATATGAAAGAAGTAAAAACCTTTTAAATATTTAAATATTCGTATTTTAATCCATTTTGCAAACTCACTTATAGTGCCTTTAATGGACTGTGCAACAATGGAAAATGATCAATAATGGAATAGAAGAAGTCAAATGTGTGAAAATAATTAGTTGAGATGTGTCTGTTTTTGCAGCTTTTGTTGACGGTTTATTGTTTAAAATTGTGTTTATGGTGGTTCTTGTCCACATGTGAAAGAGATCAAAACTCTTCACACTATTGCAGATAATTTTGTATTATTTTTTCATTTTAATAAAATTTGAAATCATATGGTAGGAACACCCTGCAATAGACTGGCAACATATTTATTAACATACAGTACAAGGAACACAGAGAGAAGTAGTTACAGAAAATATTGTAATTGTAATAAGGAGCATAACATGCTCCATATTACTGTCTGTAATTATCTTTTGAACTGAGCTCAAACCTCAAGAAGTACAAAAGAGGAGAGATAAAAATTCAAATACACAGATGACACAATTAAAACAACCAGTGATTTTGATCTGTCTGTTGCATTTAATTGTAATAGTAAAAATCTGAAACTGCATCTTTAAGAAAAATGAAGAAAAAAAAGTGTGAGTCTTAATCCGTGCTCACCTATTCTCAATGCAGTTGTAGTTTCATAATAATTTCAGTTAACAGCATTCAATTTTTGGAACCAAGCTCAATTTTCTTCCAAGATTTTTGGGACCAGATAAAAAGATGTGACCACTGACCACTAATGCATTTGACAACAAGTGCGCTCGAAGCTCAATATCAAAGAAGTAAATTATCAAACAAGTAAGTGACTGAGACAGGACTCATTGCTAACACATACTTAGATCACGCCTGATTCTTCTGGCTTTACTACGGCACAAGACACTTTAACACTCCACACACACAATGTACATTCTCATATTTTGAACTGTAAATTTCCACATTGTTTTATTTTATTTTTTTTATATAATGTATATAATTCACTTGCTTACTGCACACAATGTCCTCTTTGTATATATTCACTCACTGTATATAATGTTCTCTCATAGTTTATTATTAGAAAACAGGTTCATAACTATGTTTTCCTGTACACATGATAAGAGGTTAAGATTCAACCTCTACTCACCTGAATTTGATCCAAGTTTTTACGATTAAACATGATGATACTGCAGCAGTAAACACTATTAGCAGCTACAAAAGAAAACTAAATGAGATGTGTTAGTGGTTTGAGACCTGTTGGTTCTCATTGCACCTCTTTTTGTTTTCTGAGAAGTGAAGGGGAAGTGCTTTGGTGAGAATGTGGGTACAACAGCAACAGAGCTCTGAAGGTTTCATGATGACCAGATGAACTTCTGACAGATAAATGGTTAACACATCCAGGTGTGTGAGACTGAACTGTGTTGAGGTTTCACACCATTCTCAACCTATAGTAGATCATTTTATCTTGTTTTTTTATGCTGTCTGAGTATAATTTGAAATCCTATAACAGCTGAAATGTAAGCAGAGCCATTCATGCGTTATTTAGAAAAAGGTGTTAAGGGTACAGTAAGAATAGAACTGATCAACCCATTAATCCATTAATTAAATCTTTAAAATTGAAGATGAAAGAACCAAGTTAAGCTGAAAAAAAAAATAAATGCTAGCTGCTACTTTAGTCTTAGGTGTCAGGAGACAGAGCAAAAAGTGCAATAAAAAAAACATAATATGTAGTATAACATTAATTACTGTCACTGATGTCTTCCCTCCGCTCAGTAACTGATAGAGCACATATAATCCATCATAAAAGAAAAAATAGGGAATGGGCAGCACAGGTCACCGGTGCTAGCAATTGGGAAAAAAAACAAAAAACATATTAACAATTATTGGTGGTCTCACTCCACCTTTTCTTTCCTTTCTCTCCCCCCCCCCCCCCCCCCCCCTTTTTTTTTTTTTTTAAAGTAATTATTTGTGAAAGGGAAGTAGTTTGGTGAGGATATGCAGAGCTGTGGAGGTTTAACCCTCTAAAGCTGACCACATACATATACATACACACAGTTCTTCTTCCTGTGAACGTCTCATGAAGACAGCTGGTGACAAATGTCTGTTGTTTTTGTGCAATTCACTGTCCTTAAGAATTTAAGAAGCTGGGAGAAAAGATCCATAAAATTTGGTTAAACTATCGCTACTGTGATAGTTTTAAATATTAATTAAAAACTATCTTAATCTATAAAACTATAGATTTAATTATATTAAACTATATCAATCTCAAAGTAGTGCAGTGTTTCGTTATATTTGTTTATATGAATATGCAGGATTTTCTCATTTGTCTAACACTGACATCTGGGGCGACCGTGGTTCAGGGGGTTTGGAAGCTCATCTTGTAACCGGAACTTTGCTGGTTTGATCGCCAGCTCTGTCTGTCATGGTTGTTGTGTCCTTGGGCAAGACACTTCACCTACCGCCTACTGGTGATGACCAGAGGGGCCGATGGCTCGATATGGCAGCCTCGCTTCTATCAGTCTGCCCCAGGGCAGCTGTGGCTACAACTGTAGCTAGCCTCCACCAGTGTGTGAATGTGAGAGTGAATGAATAGTGGAATTGTACAGCGCTTTGAGGGTCTTGAAAAGCGCTATATAAATGCAATCCATTATTATTATATGTGAGTCTGAACAATTGCTGTTTCCCCTGTAACCATGCTGTTATTTCTATCACATACTCTGTGCATAGACCAACAAGTACTCTTACCCATACACTTATGTCATGGTATTGACTCCATTAATCGCAGGATATCACTGAAGCACTGATTCAGTGTTGGCATATAACAAAAAGTTTAGCATGCATTCAAAGGCTCAGATTCTGCTTACTGTACCATGAAGGTGGAAAACAGGTCAGGACAGCATAGTAAGAAATCCTCATCAGAGCCCTGAAACAGTAACTACTATTTAAGGATTCTGGATAACACTGAAGTTAATCCCAAAAAAACGAGGCATGTGCAAATATATATATACATATATATATATATAAAAATTCCCCACTCGCCCTTGTAGGCGGTCAATCCTTCAAGCTCGGGTCCTCTACCAGAGGCCTGGGAGCTTGAGGGTCCTGCGCAGTATCTTAGCTGTTCCCAGGACTGCACTCTTCTGGACAGAGATCTCCGATATTGTTCCCGGGATCTGCTGGAGCCACTCGCCTAGCTTGGGAGTCACCGCACCTAGTGCTCCGATTGCCACGGGGACCACCGACACCTTCACCCTCCACATCCTCTCGAGCTCTTCTCTGAGCCCTTGGTATTTCTCCAGCTTCTCGTGTTCCTTCTTCCTGATGTTGCTGTCATTTGGAACCGCTACATCGATCACTACGGCCGTCTTCTTCTGTTTGTCTACCACCACTATGTCCGGTTGGTTAGCCACCACCATTTTGTCCGTCTGTATCTGGAAGTCCCACAGGATCTTAGCTCGGTCATTCTCCATCATCCTACGGGGCATCTCCCATTTTGACGTTGGGACTTCCAGGTTATACTCGGCACAGATGTTCCTGTACACTATGCCGGCCACTTGGTTATGGCGTTCCATGTATGCCTTGCCTGCTAGCATCTTGCACCCTGCTGTTATGTGCTGGATTGTCTCAGGGGCATCTTTACACAGCCTGTACCTGGGGTCTTGCCTGGTGTGATAGACCCCAGCCTCTATGGATCTTGTACTCAGAGCTTGTTCTTGTGCTGCCATGATTAGTGCCTCCGTGCTGTCTTTCAGTCCAGCTTTGTCCAGTCACTGGTAGGATTTCTGGATATCAGCCACCTCCTCTATCTGCCGGTGGTACATACCGTGCAGGGCCCTGTCCTTCCATGATGGTTCCTCGTCTCCCTCCTCTTTCTTGGGTTTCTGCTGCCTGAGGTATTCACTGAGCACTCGGTCAGTTGGGGCCATCTTCGTGATGTATTCGTGGATGTTCCTTGTCTCATCCTGGACTGTGGTGCTGACACTCACCAGTCCCTGGCCCCCTTCCTTCCGCTTAGCGTACAGCCTCAGGGTGTTGGACTTGGGGTGAAACCCTCCATGCATGGTAAGGAGCTTTCTTGTCTTGATGTCAGTGGCTTCTATCTCCT
Source organism: Rhamphochromis sp. 'chilingali' (assembly GCF_963969265.1). Lineage (NCBI taxonomy): Eukaryota > Metazoa > Chordata > Actinopteri > Cichliformes > Cichlidae > Rhamphochromis > Rhamphochromis sp. 'chilingali'. The sequence goes on along the minus strand of NC_137932.1, from coordinate 22,548,456 downwards.
CCTTTGGCCAGCCTATTACCCCATCAGGGTACCTGATCACGGGCAGGGCGTAGGTGTTGATAGCCCAGATCTTGTTCTTACTGTTCAGCTGACTCCTCAGGACTTGCCTGACCCTCTGCAGGTACTTGGTGGTTGCAGCCTTTCTAGCGGCCTCTTCATGGTTCCCATTCGCCTGCAGGATCACCAAGTATCCAAGGGCAGGGATAGCTCAGTAGGTAAAGTGGTCGCCACATGATCGGAAGGTCGGCGGTTCGAATCCACTTAACGGCTACCCTGAGGTACCCCTGAGCAAGGTACCGTCCCTACACACTGCTCCCCGGGCGCCTGCTTAGTGGGCTGCCCACTGCTTCACTGAGTGAATGGGTCAAATGCAGAGAAAAACAAGTAATTTCCCCATGGGGATCAATAAAGTATCCATTATTATTATTATTACTTGTAACTGTCCTCTATGTCTGCAATGTTGCCTTCTGGTAGTTCAATCCCCTCAGTTCTGACTAGCTTCCCTCTCTTTGTTACCATCCGACTACACTTCTCCAGCCCGAATGACATTCCAATGTCATTGCTGTATAGCCTGGTGGTGTGGATCAGTGAATCGATGTCTCATTCACTCTTGGCATACAGCTTGATGTCATCCATGTACAGGAGGTGGCTGATAACTGCTCTATTCCGTAGTCGGTATCCGTAGCCAGTCTTGTTAATGATCTCACTGAGGGGGTTCAGGCCTATGCAGAACAGCAGTGGGGACAGAGCATCTCCTTGGTAGATCCTGCACTTGATGGTGACTTGTGCTATGGGCTTGAGGTTGGCCTCCAGTGTTGTCCGCCACATCCCCATTGAGTTCCTGATGAAGGCTCTCAGGGTCCCATTGATCTTGTACAATTCTAGGCATTCCAGTATCCAGCTGTGGGGCATTGAGTCATAGGCCTTCTTGTAATCAATCCAGGCAGTGCACAGGTTGGTCAGTCTGGTCCTGTAGTCTCGGCTGACTGCTTGGTCTGCCAGTAGCTGGTGTTTTGCGCCTCTGGTATTCTTGTCCATCCCTTTCTTAGCCCCGCTCATGTATTGACCCATGTGCCTGTTCATCTTAGTGCCTGCATACAGCTGGATAGCGTATGCAGCTGTATGCATACATATATATATATATATATATATATATATATATATATATATATATATATATATATATATATATATATATATATATATATATATATATATACATACATTATCATCATACACAATCTTTAAAAATATGAAAATCTTACACTGGATTTGTTCTTGGTCTTCTTGGTGAAGCTCATGGAGGCATAGGGAACACCATCATCAGCATCCGCCTGCACAGTGAATACAACACAATGACTGCTCAGTAATATGTGGATTTACAATGAGTCTGCTTCACAAGCATGACTTTTTAATTTTTGGGGAAAAAAATATTTCTCCCTATTTTGGGGGAGCTTTAGGGTCCCTAATAATATATCAGTCATAAAAGTTGACCCATCTAGTGTTAGGATGCCTGGGTCGTCGACCCAGGGTTTTTGAGTTTATGATATTATTTATACTGTCTAGTTTTTGGTTTCTTTGAGTTCCGTCTTATGGCTTATGTCTCTGTCGTCTTTAGTTGCTCTGTCTCCCCTATCACCTGCATCCCCTTGTCTAGTTCGCGTCTATGTGTATCTTAAGTTCCTATATCCCCGTGTTCAGTCAGTGTTTGTCTGCCCTGTTCCCACGTCTCTGTTCCCTTTGTAGTGCCTGCATGTGAGTCTGTGTCTTTGTTCAGTCTGTGTTATGTGTTTCCTGTTTTACTTTGAAGGTCTCTGTCTTTTCTCAGTGTGTTCAGTTTACGCTTCTTTGGTCTCGTCAGTTCTGATTTGCCCCAGCTGTGTTTCCCTCCTGTTACTCATTCCCTGATTGCTCCCTCTGTGTATTTAAGCCCTGTGTTTCTTAGTGTCTGTGTCGCGATCTACCGGTTTCTTAGCTGTGTGTTCTGTCATTCCTCTGGTTTAAGTTTGTTTTGAGTTTTTTCAGTTATGTTATATTTTTGAGTACCAAATTAAAGCCTTTTTGAGTTCACGTCTGTCTCCGGAGTCTGCACCTTGGGTCCTATTCCTGCCTGCACACAGCCACACCCAACATCTAGGCCTGGCCAGACCATAACATAAGGGGTGATCCATCCCCTTCCGATCCCAAGTAGCACATCACGCAATTAATACTTTTTGACAGTGATTTATTTACAATGAGTAAATTTAGAAACAAAGGAAGGGAGCGAATTACAACTTTGGGGTGAACCCAAGGCCAAAATAACAAACAAAAGGGAGCCTGTCACGGTTCGCTTGAGGACTCACATGCAGGACTCAGAGGCACAGTCAGCATTTATTACAGTTCCACCAGGTGTATATACAAACAGTGCAGGGGATAGTGCTATATACAAAGCGGTGACAGGGAAAGGGCTCCGGGGAAATCCAGGTAGGGAAAAGACACTTGCTCCTCTTCTGGCTCTCTCTCCAAACACTCACACAAAAGGGAATCCACTCGGGGAATGCAGGGTCGGGTCCAGGGGATCTATGTACAGAGGGAAACACACGTTAGACGTTTTGCACAGGGAAGCAAAAGAGAACTTGCTCAGAGCCGGGCTGCACTGACGCGAGTCACACACAACGATCCAGCGATGAGTAGAAGCCACTCCCTGGCTTAAATGCTGGCTGCGCTGACGAGGCCCAGGTGTTTCCTTTTCAGAGGGGGCGTGGGCCGAGGGAGTGAACCCACCATGAGTTCCGCCCTGGCGAGAGAGAGAGAGAGAGAGAGAGAGAGAGAGAGAACACTACTAGTCAGCGGCCTGCTGATCCCCTGGCCGTGACAGAGCCTATCTCAGGGATAAATCAAACTTACCTAATCAAAAGAATTAAACCAAACGACAATGACGGAAGACGAATCTACTAATGTGCTTAAGCTAAGCAACACTGATGTTATTTATGTAAAAACATGTGAGGTGATGCAATAATTAATTCTGACTCAGTTCAAACTCATGCAACTTACTGAATGTGTCACACAGCGGAAATTTGTGTTTTTATGTTTTGTCAATCTGTGTATTGGTACATAGTGTTGATTTTATTTGCATGATTTTATTGTGATATTTATATTGCATGTTTGTTTATTTGTATTTATACGGCATGGTTTTATCCTCATATTTATATTATGTGTGTTAATGTTGTACCATGTTCCTTTAACCCACTGTGGACTAAACAGTCAATTGTAGGCACCTGTGAGGTGGGGGCGTTCCCCAAGGTGGCCTATCAGCCGCCAAGTTGACCTGTTAAAGTGGATAGCGAGCGCAGAGACAGAGAGGAGTGACGCACGAAAGGTGAGGAGGAGAAAAAGGAACGCGTGCAACCCCGCACGTGTGTGGAACGAACTGCTGCCTGACTGTGGGGCGCCGCGAGTTGTTCGGCTATCCAGTCCCAACGCAGGAACGGCAACAGTGGGTGGCGATGGCTGCAATGTACAACAGGGCAGGGATGCCCTTCTGCCTGCATCTGACGGTGAGACGAGGGAGGCCGTGTTCAGGTGTGGAGTGGGGCGGGACTGTGCGGCGACGCGCTGTCAGGAGGAGACAGGTCTGCAATAGGAGCCCCCTCCATGGTCTGCTGCTGACGAGTTTTACCATACTGGAAGAGAAGTTCCTCTCCTGTCTCTTTTATATAAGGACCACTCGCCCATGTGTGGCTGGACTGTGGGATTATAGGACTATGGGAGGGTAATTTTAGTATATGGAAAACATGTTTTAGCCTTGTTTTAATAGTGTATAGTTATTTCTGCCGGCAGGGTTTTTAGCGGGTTGCAACACCACTTTTATTGTATACGGGGATTTTAGTTTGTATTTGGGGTTCTGACTGTGTTTTACCCTGAAAATAAATGGTGTGTTTGAAGCCAGCTAAATTTCTGTGCCCTGAGCGCTGACCCACCCACTCCCCTTTTTCGCTTGTATGTATACCAGACGTGGTGGTGAAGATTTAGGTCCACCAGTCTTAGCGGCTACAAATGCTCTATCGCATACATATGTTTATATTACACCCAATATTACACCATACATGTTCCTTTAAAAAAGAACAAAGAAGTTACTCTGTCATCCCAACATTCATGCAGCATCCAGAAAAACAACTTGTAACTTTACATGAGGTATCAAAATCCTACCGTGTGTGTGTGTGTGTGTGTGTGTGTGTGGTTGATGTTAGAACGAGGGTTGAAAAGCCCATCTTATCTGCTCTCATCTTATCTTTATCCATCCAGTGCTCACTATTGTTCCTTAGAGCACCCATTTTGCCTGCCAAAATTTGTACTTATTTAAACACTTCTTTAAATAACAATATCATTCAGATATGCTTAATAGCCTGACACAACAGAAAAATCCAAAGAGTCATAAATCTGCCTGATAGCAGTTGGAAAATGGCTCTTCTACATCCTCCTCGTGTGACCGAAGATGGATTTATAACATTTTCCATGATCACAGTTCTTCCAGGCCTGGAGCAGGGTGTTGTTAGGGTAGTGAGTATCTCTATCTAAATCTAAAAAACTCTCCACCCAGAGCTCAACGTTAATCTTATGGCTTTAGACATCAGTAAACCACAACTGAACTGAAAAAATTATTAAAACATAACACTGAGTTTCTGCACACACACAGTCAAGCGTCAGTCTGACATTCTAGACTTGAAAATAAGAAAAATTCAGACTGTTCTAGTAGATTATTTAGTGCTGTCAGTGTCCCTTTTGATGTTTTTTTCCTATTTTGTTGTCAATTTGTTTGTTAAGTTTAATGTTGGTCTAATAGTTGATTTTGTGGATTCTGTTGATGATGTTCTTGTTGTCAAACAATATTAAAGTTACTAACAGTAAGAAAAGACTTGAAAGTAAGTTGACCTGAGGAGAGTTCATCAAGTCTCTCATCAAGTTGTTTGGCATTAACATCCCAGAAAAATACCCCATCAGCCTTCTTTCACCACACATCATAAGCACCATGCTGCGCTCTCTCGTCTTATGTCTTTCCAACCTTTTTCTCTCTCCTGCACCAGAAGGTGGCAGTGTTGCACTGAATTTATTTGTTGAGAGATGACAGGGAGAGGCCATGACAGGATCTCTGTGTGTTACGTGTAATTGTGCTTAATAACGCTTAAGTATAAAACTTCCATTGAAAGATATAAAATGAAACTAAAGCGAACCATTAACACTGAATTGGTTCTTGGTTTTTGTTACATTTTTAAACTCTTTTTTTTTTACATTACAGTTTTCTTACAATTTCTCTTTTTCTCTCTGGTTTTCAGCTTCAATAATGTTTTGGAGTGTGTGGGAGGGACTGAGGCTGGGAGTGGGAGGAGGAGCTTTGCAGCTGAGTCCTGGTTGTAATTTGCTTATAATTTGCCCAGATGTTACTACCTGCCCATCTTAACTGAACAACTTTCTAATGGATGTTTCAAGTGGATCTCCTAACAGCATGAACAGATTTTTATTTGCTCTTTCTTGTTATCACTCAACCTGGACTGGTTCAAAGAAGTTCACTTTTAACTAGCTTATTAGCATTCGTGCATTCTGCAGGATGCAGATTACATGAAAATTACAACCAGGACTCAGCCATGAAGCTCCTCTTCCCAGCACACGTCTAAACATTTACAAAGGGTTTAAAACTGGAAAGCAGAGCTCATGTTAAATCTGCTTCTATCTTTCTGAATTCATGAAAAAGATAAAAAGAGTTCAGTACAAACAGAGCTGCTTAAGAGTAAAGGTTTAATACTGAAGATGAAAGAACAGCAGGTCAAACTGGAGAGAATAATTGAGACTAGCTTGTAGTCTATTATTATTCAGATGTGTGAAGTGTCAGAAAGAGAGAGCTTGCTAACAAATAAAATCAGTTACAAATGCTTTAAAAATAAAATAAAAATCATTCGTATTGTCATACAGCCAAAACAAAGTGTGACACTCAGTGGGCTGGCCTTGTTTTCTTGTTGCCTGTCTCTTTCAGATATCTGGTAGGTGGAGCTGACCCAATTATAGATGCAGCAAACCTGAGAAGGCCAGTCCCAGTGCATTATAAAGACACTTTGAATGAACCTCCGGCCTCCTTCGTCTGTGGCTCATTATGCTCCCCTGGTTATGTTTGGTTATGGCTGTTGTACCATTCAATCTGTGTTTGGATTTCTTTACTTTATCTCATTAAAATATCTTACAGCCTTTGTGGCCTCCCACCTACTTGTCATATCCTTTGAGCCGGTTGTGACAAAAGTTATCGATAACATAAAAGTTATAACATTGAATATAACGTTGGTGTCACAAATAAAGATAAAGTGTAACAATCAAATACATTAAAAAATAAATGTAAACACCAAAAAAGAAGCTGTTATTCTGATTATACTGGCCTTGCCTTTTCATGGCTGAAGCAGTTTCCTTTGTCATAACTCGACTTCTCAGTCAACCATCTGAATGCAACGTTCTCAGTCTGAGAGTCTTTTCTTTATGTAACAAACTAACTGGATAAACTGTTTGAGACACACAAAGGTTTTGGATTCTAAATATGAGATAAAATCAAAATGTAAATATTTTAAACATCAGTGGATTCATTTCTGTGATCAGTTGATGTGGAAGTTGTTGATCAGTGGAGTCCGACAGAAGCAGAAGAGTCTCCAGTGTTTTCATAGTTCACTGTACCTTCATCTTCATCATTAGACACCTGTGGAAAACAGCGCATCACACCGTAGATTATCTCTCATATTCATACATTATGATACTTTTTTTCTGATATTTTCCATTTTCTGTTAATATTTTTGTTACATTTTTGAGATTTCTAAAGATAATGCAGTAGGTTCAAGAATGGTACATGTTTATGTTTGGAAAATCAATCATTCCCCCTTTTTTATTATTGTGACCTGTTATATACCTCATTATGTCAGTAGATGGTGCTGTTTAAGCCCTTCAGCTCAGAAATAAATGTGAATATAGGTTTAATTATCTGAATTCATTTAAATTTTGGGGGGTTTGGTAAGAATGCTTTAAATAACTTTATTTACTGTTGTTAGCGAAATGTATTATTTTATTGTTTTTTTAGAGTAATTGGGATTAATTTGATTTGTACTGTTTACATGAGTGAATGAGGGAATTGTAGCTCAGAAATAAAAGAGCTCTGGCTCAAGCAAGACACTAGCTTCGGTGTCCTCTCTGTTAATCCACAGTTTCTATATGAATGGCTTTGCAGTGCCCCTTAGTCTGTGTATCGCTTCCTGTTGGTCCAGATTTCCCCTGGGTCAGGCACAGTAACAGTAACAGAAATTAGACTATATTGAGTGTTCAGACTCACAGTTTTCTTCAGTCTGTGTTTTGTTTCCTGAAATTACAAAAAAAAAAAAAAAAAAATGCATACACCAAACAGTAAAACTCAAAGCTTTTTATGTGTAAAGTTTCATCTGTGAATGTTCTCACCTTTAGTTTTTGTCCACATGTTGACTGTAACAGCAGATGTTAAGAGTGCTGCTAAACCCACAGACACGATGATGCATCTCAGCAAATACAGACAATCTGAAAATAATACAAAAATGTTGGTGTCAAATTTTTGTTCAACTCAAAAGATTTCAAATGTGATAAAAACAGTCAGTTTTCTAACATGTAGTGATGATGTTTGAGTGGTTTTTTTTAGACTGTGGAGTTTCTAAAGTATTTATTCTTATAAGTTGAACGTGATACTGAATTCTCCCAGAAAGATTCAACTGTCAGTCTGACATTCAGAGAGAAATTCAGTCACTACCTGCTGCTGGATCATTTGATGTCTCTTCTAACGGTGTTGATGTTGTGGATTTTGTTGTCGATGATGTTTTTGTGGTGAACTTCACTGTTGTTGATTTTGTAGTTTTCACATCTTCACCTAAAGAAAAACAATAACATCATTAAAGACACTGACAGTAAGAAAAGACTTGAAAGTAAGTGAACAACAACAGAGAGGAAACAGTGGTGAGATGTTTAACAGTCTAACAAGTCTCATTTTTGATGATGCCTCATGTCTGAGGATATGTTCTCTTTATCTTCATACAGACACTCAACTGTGAGTCTACAGTGTTCATATGTCAACACAGAGCTGTTCAAGATGCTTTATCATTGTTCTCATGTACACACACTGGTGAAGATGGAGATATTGTAAGAGAAAAGCAACAATAGAAAAATGAACTTCATCACTGTGATCATAATTATTGTGGTGTTTCAGTTTGTTGTTCTAACAGGACAGTTTGAGCTGAAAACATTAAGATGTAAATACTCACTGTTAATAACAGACAGATCAATCATAAAGTCTGGACCTTCTTGTGATCCTGTTGCTGTTTTGAACTGTCTGCAGGTGTAAAGACCAACATCCTGATCTGTGACCTTCTTTATAACCAGAGAACAGTTTGCAGAAAGACTCAGTCTGTCTGATTCAGGTTTGGCTTCTTTAATCTGCCCAAGTTCAAAGAGTGATACTGCTGACGTTTTACTTGAATGACTGAAGATCCAGTCAGTACTGTTACAGTTATGCTGACCTTGTATCACATTTTTACAAGGCAGAGTAACATCATGTCCACGTCCAGCTGTGACAGTTTGAACAGTTTGATGTTGCTCAGTTGTTCCTGTTGAGAAAAAGAGAGAGAGAAATGTGAAACATCAAATATGTTATGAATATGAGTGTTATGTTTATAATGTGAAGTTTATTTTAAATACAACACAAGTTTAAGTTTCAACTTTAGATTCCAAGAGTCAGCTAAAGTCAAAAAGTTAATCATGACTGTCTCAGTTAAAGGAAGAATAAATAACACTTGTGATAATAATGCAGTTTATTAATTGAATGTGTTTCTATGTACACTTACCTTTAAACTGAAGCATCAGTATCAGTAATGAAGACATTTGAATCCATGTGAATGCAGCCATCGTGCTTCTCTGTCTCTCTCAGTCTCTGTTCTTGCTCTCAGAGATGAACACAGCATCAACTTCCTGCTCACTTCCTCATAGTGACATCACTCCTTTACTCTCCTCTTACTGAATTATTTCAGTTCATAGATTTTAAGCATCCTCACCTCTCTCTCAATATGAAAAAAGTAAAAACCTTTTAAATATTTAAATATTTGTATTTCTTTTTTCTTCTCTTGCTGAATTAATCCAGTTTATAATGTTTAAGCATCTGTATCTCCCCTCTCTTAATGTTGATATCAAATGATTAACAATGTTTTAAATATTCAATTACTTTTATATCTAATCTGTAATTATATACTTTTTTTATATTTTAGTAACTTTTACATTTAAGCTTTAATTATATATAGTTTATTTATATCTTATAGTTACCAAGTTCAATTTGTAGACTTCTAGCAGCAGCTTTGACAAGAACACAGATGAGATGTGTTAGTGGTCAGAGACCTGCTGCTTCCTCATTGCACCTCTGAAGTCATTTATTTCTGAGAAGTGAAGGGGAAGTGTTTGGTGAGAATGTGGGTACAACAGCAGCAGAGCTCTGGAGGTTTCATGATGACCAGATGAACCTCTGACAGATAAATGGTTAACACATCGATGAGCATTAGACTGAAGCGTCTTTAGGTTTCCCATCATTTTCAACAAATAGCAGATTATTTTATCTTGTTTTTTGATGTAATTTGAATAACAGGCACTAATTCTGCTGCAAAACAATCAATAATATTATTACATATATTTTCTGTTTATCTTTGGTTCAGTCTTATTATCATACAGCCAATACAAAGAGACATAATTAAAGATAAAATTAAAAAAATTGTAATATGCAGTATAACATCAGTTACTGTCACTTTTAAACACATTTAGTAGTAATCTCTCCACAATTAAACCATCACTGTGGGAAGATCAAAACTGTCATGGTTAATGCGTTTGTATTAATCCTACGGTAGTGAAGTGTTAATTTATTTACTTCAGCAAGTAAAATATTTCCATTGGTGTGTCATATGTGGGTCTGTACATTTAATATGTCAGCTGACAACAATGCTGTCATTTCCTGTTTCTTTTAAAAGAGTTTAAAAACCTTTTTAAATAGATTTAATGAGCAAATATGTACTAGACCTCATATCGCTGGACAGAAATCTGTAGATGACACTTACTGCACTAAAGTTTCTCTCTGCGAAGTTTCTGCCCGACTGTGGTTGTTTCAGGTTTACTCAAAACATTTTGTTTATGGTTTCAAATTTACACCCTCTTTAATACTTTTAGAAGTTACTGGATAGTTGCATTTACCTGAAGAAAAAAGTAATTATGTTTATATTTCCAGACCAAAATGCACACAAAAGACTGACTGACTGATTAAAAAGAATTTATTTCTACTGATGAAATGTCCAAAATACAAAGTCCACTGATCGAATAAACAGATTTCAAAACCAACTGGGAAATCACCGGGAGGAAAAGAAACATTAAGGCAAAGACTGAAAGAAAGACAACACTACTTATAAACGAGGGTATCATAATTACAGGAAGTGAACACAGGTGGTTGATGAAATGTAAGTGAAAATAATCAAAGACAATTTAATTAGTAAAACTAAACACAAAGACAATAAAACAGGAAGTGAGAACCATAACTAAATGTGGAAAAAGACACACGAATGAACTTCACATAAGAAAATTGGCACAAGAATTTATGACAGGAAACTCTAAGGGAACAAATTCAACAGTAAAACTGAGACTAAACTATAACAAGAACTAAAGTCCAAAATACTCAACATTATGTTTACAATAATGAATAAAGGCAGCAAACAAGACACATAATAAGCTACTGTAAACTATGTTATTCAGTAACACAGATCATATTTACAGTGCACATACAGGTATATCTATAATAGAAAGATTAGTAATCAAAGCGCTCTGTGAAGGGATCAAATTAAAGATGAATATTTAGCTCTAATAATGTGCTTAAGCTAAACAACAGTAATTTTCTTTTTAAAAACATGACAAGTGATGTGTATACCTTTATTCCAAATATATTTTTCAAAGGGAAGAAAAAGGAAGTTACTCTATCAAACAAACATTCATCAGCATCAAGGAAAAACAGCACACAACCTTTCATTAGCAACATACTGTTTCTTTGGTTTGTCCATGGTGGAATAGAGGTCGCTGGGATGAGCGGAAACTCCAGTGGGAAAGGAGGAAGCTTTCACAGTGATGTAAGTCACACTTCATCGTCATCATCACCACCACATGACTATAAGTAAACAGTATGTGTTATTAAATACATATACCTGGCAGGAGCTTTAAAAACCACAAACTTCCTGCTAACATCATGTCTGTAAATATTAAAATCTTACCTGGTCTTTGTTCTTGGTTTTCTTTGTGAAGCTAATGGAGACGTAGGAAACACCATCATCATCTTCAGCCTTCACAGTGAAGACAGCATAATGATTGCTCAGTAATATGTGGATTTATAACAGGTGAGTTTCACATTTATTTAAGTAAATTCATTTTCAGCTCATCCTCATCACATCACGGTTCTTCCTCTTCTCTGTTGACCTAAACATAACACTTTGAACTGGTAGTAGGGTGTCATCTTACCATCTCCTGACTGGTTCCTGGACCAGACTCAGTGTCTGCAGGGTTTAAACTCAGTCATTGCAAAACGTTTGTGACCAAAATAGTCATCAGACTCATCTCACAGGAAAAAAACATCAGCTGCAAATGAAAAATAAAGATGTAATAATTATGATAATAATGCAGTTTATTAATTGAATGTTTTTTCTATGTACACTTACCTTTAAACTGAAGCATCAGTATCAGTAATGAAGACATTTGTATCCATGTAAATGCAGCCATCGTGCTTTCAGTGTAATCTCACAAATGAGACAGTCTCAGAGATGAATACAGCATCAACTTTCTGCTCACTTCCTCATAGCAACACATAACTTCTTTTCTCTCCTCATGGTGAATGAATTCAGTTCATTGCTTTTAAGCATCATTAACTCCTTCTCACTCTTAACATAGATATTAAATGAGTGATAAAAACACACCAACATGCTTTAAGTTGATATTTAATATATTTTGCAGATTGCCTTGTTGTTCTTTTAAAGGACTGTGCAACAGTGGAAAATGATCAATAATAGAACAGAGGAAGTTAAATGTGTGAAGACAATTAGTTGCAACTATTCTTGACGGTTTATTTTTGAAAACAGTGTCCGTGGTGATGCTTGTCCACATGTGAAAGAGATCAAAACTCTTTACACCATTGCAGATCATTTTGTTTTATTTGTTCATTTTTAATAAAATTTGAAATCATATAGTAGGAACACCCTGTGATAGACTGGTGAGCTGTCCATGGTGTACCCTGCCTCTCGCCCTACTTAGATTTTTCTGTTTATTTTTAGTTCATTCTTATTATAATACAGGCAACAGAAAGAGAAGCAGTTGCAGAAAATACTGAAGTTGTAATATGGAGCATAACATCAGTCTGTAATTATCTTTTGAACTGAGCTCAAAGCTCAAGTACAAAGGAGGAGAGATAAAAATTAAATATATAAATGACAAAATTAACCCTCCGGTTGTGTTCACCCAACCCCCTTACTTTAATGTTCCCAGCCAAAATTGACCGGACAGTTTTAATAGCTCTTAAATTAACATAAGAAACATTGTTCACCACCAAATTCAGTTCAGTGGGTAGGTCAGTGGGTTGTTCAGTAAGTCGTAAAAGTGGGTCTTTCATTTTGTCATTCAGTGGCCCATTCAGGAGGTCAGAGGCCAAAGGGACGGGTGGGGGTGGATTCCCATTCATTTGCTACACCACAGATGTAACAAAGTTGATTAAAACACTCAAAATTCAAGAGGTGCTCATCACTTTTATATGTTCAAGTGCAAAGTGTGGAGGATGTCATAAGGACTTGAGGCAATCGGATGTAAAACACAATTTATGAGTTTTTAAATCTGTAAATGGTCAGATTTGACCCGAACACGACAGGAAGGTTAAAACAACGAGTCATTTTGATCTGTGTGTGTTGCATTTAACTGTAAAATTAAAAATCAGAAACTACAGCTTTTATAATCATTTCATTTCGCAGCATTCAATTTTTAGAACCAAGCCCGATTTTTTTTTCCTGATTTTTGGGACCGGATAAACGGATGTGACCAATCAGACGACTGCATTTGAAAACAAGTGCGGTCAAAGCTCAAAATGCAAATATACTGATTATGCAGAGTAATGGAAATAGTAAAATTTCTGTTTTACCTCAGACACACAGTTACAGGCTGCTCTGACTCAGGCTACTCAAAAATGATTTCTATGCCTTCTCAGATGAAGCCCCAGCTCTGCTAACAAGCACTCAAACTGCCTCACTGACATCCTGGAATGTGTGAACATGATGCAGCTTCGAGTCGTGGATCAAACCACGAAATTCTCCCTGCTGCTGCCTGCGTGTGAGAACTGGATGAACTCAGACTCTCCATTTCTTCCTTTTGTTGAAACATGCAAACTAGCTCATCATCACTTCATTTTTTTTCACATTGCTTTTTTTAAGATGACTTTTTCACAACAACCTATCGTGCTCGGTGTGTAATGTAATACTGTCATAGATAATCATGAGAATATGTTTAAGGTATATAAAATTTTAAAAATTCAGGGATGGGAACATTTATATCTACTAATGTGCTTAAGAAAACAACAGGTAAGTTATTTATTTAAAAATATCTCACATGACTTAATTCAGCAGCTAAATAAACTACCTTCTCTGTACTGACTTGAGTTAAACTTTCAAAAAAGTGCTTGCTGCATGGTGGTTATTTGTTGATGGTGGAATAGACGTCGCTGGAATCAGTGGAAACTCCAGCAGGTGGAGAGAAGGCTTTCACAGTGCTGTAGGTTATAGTGTCACCATCATCATCGACACAGGGCTGTAAGAAAACATCACAAAATTTTCTTAAAGACAAGACCTTTGAAAAGTCTGAACTTACTACTGACATAATTTCTATAAATATCGAAATCTTACCCGGGCTTTATTCTTGGTTTTCTTTGTGAAGCTGATGGTGGCGTAGGAAACTTCATCATCGGCTTCAGCCTGCACAGTGAAGACAACATAATGACTGCTCAGTAATATAAATTTAACCTGAAGAAAACTTAAATGACTACAGGAGGAAGTGATTTAAGTTATTTGTCAGCTGAAGTTATTGCCATTGGTTTTTCCCTTTATCCTTTTCACTTTATGAACTGAAGTCAACACTAAAGGTGTAAAATGATTCTGGTATGGAGAATAAACGGCATCTGAGTATTTGAAGATTTGAACTCACAGTGTTGTCGCTCTGTTGTGTTTTGTTTCCTGAAGAAGAGAAAATAATTCATTAACTTCCCCATTAAAAAATCGCAGTTTTTTTTCTGTTTTTACTAATCACAAGCTACAGAAATGTAAAACAAAACTGCATTCAACCATATAATTATTTTAATTAATATTTAAATTTCCTTATTTCCATTTATGATCAGCTTTAGTCTGTGAGTCCTCTCACCTTTACTTTTCTTCCATATGATGATGACCACAGCTAACAGTGCTGCTAAACCCACAGGAACGATGATAAACCATGACTGAACTGAAAACATTATTAATAAGTGTTAAAGGTGATACTGAATTTTCCCACAAAGATTCAACTGTCAGTCTGACATTCAGAGAGAAATTCAGTCACTACCTGCTGCTGGATCATTTGATGTCTCTTCTAACGGTGTTGATGTTGTGGATTTTGTTGTCGATGATGTTTTTGTGGTGAACTTCACTGTTGTTGATTTTGTCGTTTTCACATCTTCACCTAAAGAAAAACAATAACATCATTAAAGACACTGACAGTAAGAAAAGACTTGAAAGTAAGTGAACAACAACAGAGAGGAAACAGTGGTGAGATGTTTAACAGTCTAACAAGTCTCATTTTTGATGATGTCTCATGTCTGAGGATATGTTCTCTTTATCTTCATACAGACACTCAACTGTGAGTCTACAGTGTTCATATGTCAACACAGAGCTGTTCAAGATGCTTTATCATTGTTCTCATGTACACACACTGGTGAAGATGGAGATATTGTAAGAGAAAAGCAGCAATAGAAAAATGAACTTCATCACTGTGATCATAATTATTGTGGTGTTTCAGTTTGTTGTTCTAACAGGACAGTTTGAGCTGAAAACATTAAGATGTAAATACTCACTGTTAATAACAGACAGATCAATCATAAAGTCTGAACCTTCTTGTGGTCCTGTTGCTGTTTTGAACTGTCTGCAGGTAAAACGACCAACATCCTGATCTGTGACCTTCTTTATAACCAGAGAACAGTCTGCAGAAAGACTCAGTCTGTCTGATTCAGGTTTGGATTCTTTAATCTGCCCAAGTTCAAAGACTGTTACTGCTGGTGTTTTACTTGAATCACTGAAGATCCAGGTAGTACTGTTACAGTTATGCTGACCTTGTATCACATTTTTACAAGGCAGAGTAACATCATGTCCACGTCCAGCTGTGACAGTTTGAACAGTTTGATGTTGCTCAGTTGTTCCTGTTGAGAAAAAGAGAGAGAGAGAGATGTGAAACATCAAATATGTTATGAATATGAGTGTTATGTTTATAATGTGACGTTTATTTTAAATACAACACAAGTTTAAAATTCAACTTTCATTTCCAAGAGTCAGCTAAAGTCAAAAAGTTAATCATGACTGTCTCAGTTAAAGGAAGAATAAATAACACGTGATAATAATGCAGTTTGTTAATTGAATGTGTTTCTATGTACACTTACCTTTAAACTGAAGCATCAGAATCAGTAATGAAGACATTTGAATCCATGTGAATGCAGCCATCGTGCTTCTCTGTCTCTCTCAGTCTCTGTTCTTGCTCTCAGAGACGAACACAGCATCAACTTCCTGCTCACTTCCTCATAGTGACATCAGTCTGTTTGTCTCCCCTGTGTCCAGAGGAATTAATTTATTTAATTCTGCTCGATAACCTCCCTCTCTCTCTTATTGTAGATATTACAGTTTTTGCCCGTTGCTTGGAACACTATAAACCCATGCTTAGACTAAAGTAACACAACTTGAAGCTTTTGTTACCATACCTCAAACACATGTACCCATACCTTAAACAAAAGCGCTGCTTTGCACCCTAGTTGCAATTATGCAACACACTTACTCCTTTATGCAACACACATGGTCCTGCATGCTACACTCTATTTCATACATAAGACACTTTGTTCACAAAATGAAATTTCAGGGTGCCATTTGGAAAACACATGTATCCAAAATACAAAACACATCGGGTAATTGCAACCACTCAAATACACGCCTGAAGGACCTTACTTGCAAAACTGAACACCAATTAGCCAACTACAAAAAGCCCTCAGTTTAGCCAATTCAAGAACTTTGCAAGCATGGATGGAGGGAGAGCAAGAGGAAGAGGAGGAGGAGGAGGTCGAAGAGGCCATGCACAGACCCATATTTCTGATAAGATAAGAGCAACTTTGGTGTCATCAACCATGGCCTGACTATGAGGGAAGCTGGGCAGAGAGTCCACCCACATCTAAGCTGCTTCACAGTGGCATCTGTAATAAGAAAATTCCGACTAGAAAACAGGTCTGTCTTCATCTCACTGCCTTCTACTCCACTCAGATGGTTTTTATAGTACTGTTCTACAGTTACCATATCAAGTGTACAGGGTATTGCAGGGTGCTAATGCTCCTTTTGCAGCCAAAGTGGTAGTTTCTGTGAAACATAGCATGATTCCTTATATTGAAGTACAGTGGATGACACAGTACATACAGTAAAGTACTGTAAGAAAAATAAGCAAACCGATGACAATATGTGGTTGTATTTCTCCAGAATGACTCGAAGACCTTCTGAGGCAGGACGCCAACGGCTGTTCACACAACAGCAGGAACTTGCCGTTGTGGACCTAGTGAGGGCAGACAATGCCATCCGTCTCCACCAGCTACGAAAGCAAATACTTGCAGACAGGCAAGTGTTCAACAGCATAAACCATGTGAGCATCACCACCATCAGACGCATCTTGGGTAAACACAGCATCACCATGAAGCAGCTCTACAGAGTCCCATTTGAGAGGAACAGTGACAGGGTCAAAGGACTTCGAGCTGAATATGTACGGGTAAGTGTAACTGTCCTTTACATGTACAATACAGTATTGGTGAAATCCAGTAGCAGCTGAATATGTACCATATCAGTACCACATGGATCCATTCTGAGAGCTACACAGGTACCTGTGTGATGGGGTTCTGTATGTGTAGCACTGTAGTACAGTAATATGTTCTCTTGGCCATGGATGGAGCTGCACAGCCTCATGAATTCATTTTCATTGATGAAGCTGGATTCGACCTGAGCAAAACAAGACGACGGGGTCGTAATGTAATTGGCCAGAGGGCAATTGTGCACGTCCCAGGGCAGCTCGGGGGAAATATCACATTGTGTGCCGCCATAAGCCTTCGAGGGCTTCTGCACCATCATGCAAAACTAGGTCCATACAATAGCCAACATATACTCACATTTCTAAATGCTCTCCATGATATAGTTGTACAGAACAGACCAGATCAGCCCAGGTTTGTAGTGATATGGGATAATGTCAGTTTCCATCGGGCTGCTCTGGTCCAGGCCTGGTTCTCCAACCACAATCAATTTGAAGTGGTATACTTGCCCCCTTACTCACCATTTTTAAACCCTATAGAGGAATTTTTTTTGGCTTGGAGATGGCGTGTATATGACCGCCAACCACATGCCCGCATGCCTCTTCTGCAGGCAATGGAACAGGCCTGCGGCGACATTCAGGTGACAGCAATCCATGGATGGTTTCGACATGGAAGAGGATATTTTCCCCGGTGCCTAGCAGGAGAAGACATTGCTTGCAATGTCGATGAGGTCCTGTGGCCAGACCCCAAAAGACGGCGGGATCCATGAGCCCACGTATGCACAATTGTCATGATTTTTTGTGTTTACAGTATGGTGTTTTTTCTATTACTGTATTGTGTTTTTTTTTTTTTTTGCTTTATCTGAATTCATGGTACTGCAATGTACAATACTGAGTAGGCCTATTGGCTTTTTTGGTTGTTTGAAAATGTGTCTCCTGAAAATATGCCTTCTGAATAAACAATGAACATCAAAGACTGCAGTGTTTTATATAAAGTAGACTAGTGTGCTCCCCCTGATCTGTAAGTGTTTGCATATGATGCAAGTATGTGTCATTTTGTCAACAGAGTTACATTTTGACAAAGGAATGTCAGGTTTTGACAGCAGAGTTTAGGTTTTGAGAGTTTCAACTTGGCACAGATGTGAATGGTATATTTCCCAGTGTTGTGTCATGTTTACTTGTGTTTGGAGTTTTGGCACAATGAGCGAAGTTTTGCAAAATGTGTTCAAGCAATGGGCAAAAACTGTAAATGACTTTTAAACATTCTTACTTTTAGATTTCATGTGATTTACATGAAAACTTGTCAACCTTTTGAAGGACTGAAGGACAGAAGTTGAAGATATCTTGATCAAAAATAGGAGAGAGCAAGTTAAAGGTGTGAAGACTGTTAGTAGAGATAAGTGTTTGCAGTACTTTAGCTCTTCTGTGCATATGGTTTATTATTAAAAAACAGTGTTCATGATGATGTTTGTAGACACACGGAAAGAGGTCAAAATTCAAAAAACTCTTTCTGCAACAGAAACTCTGTTGCTGTCAACAATAAAACATGGTGATACTGCTACAGTGACCATTAGCATTAGCAGCTAGAACAAAGGTGAAATGCATTAGTGCCCTGATACAATGTGACTCGTTCTTTCTTCTTAGAAGTGAGAATGTGGTTACAACAGCAGCACAGCTCTAGACGTTTAATGATGACCAGATGAGCTTCTGACAGATAAATGGTTAACACATCAATGAGTCTGAGACTGAACCGCCTTTAGGTTTCCTACCACTTACAGTTTTTTCTGATTGCTTAAGCACATTTTTTGTAACTATTGGCTAATTTTGCAAAACTCTTCACACAAATAAGAAAACCTGTCACCCAATCATCAAAACATTGTAGTTCTCTTGCAAAAGCAAACACAGCTAGATTAACTCTTCACACCTTCGTAAAAATGGTGTTTCCGTATCAAACAGTACACACAAGCCATCATCTACTAAGCACACAATGCGCCAACTGCACACTGATGGTATGAATACAAAACACATCTGGCTTTTGCTTTCTCTGTGCACAAGGTAGGCTATGTCAGTTTGAGCTCATACTTCTGTCATAGATCCATAAGCATAGAGGGATCCAAACTTCAAGTACTGGTGTTTATTCAAACACATCAAAACAAACACAAGTGTTTATTTCCAAGTATAGGATTATTTGCAATCGCCATAATGACTATATGGGTTACTTGGTCTGCAGTGAACATGCTTCCTCTGCCCCAGCATCTGGTCATCTAGCAATTCTGTAAAGTAACAATTTCAGTATTTTTACATCAATGGTATTGGTGTGTTTCTCATTGGCATATGGCAGTGCTACAAATCTTTGTGCGAAGTGACTGTACTAACCGATTCTCATTTCAAGATGTCCTTATGGTACTTGCTACAGTGTAGCGGCTCGAGTTAGGCTGGACCCGTTGGCCAGCTACCCTCAGGGTCATTCCACGGTTGATTACATGGTCCACTATTGTAGCTCTGATGTCATCAGCAATTCTATTTCTTACTCTTCCTACCCTTCCTCTCCCCCCTCCTCATCTTCCTCTCCCCCCTCCTCATCTGCCTCTCCCCCCTCCTCGTCTTCCTCTCCCCCCTCCTCGTCTTCCTCTTGCTCCTCCTTGTCCTTGTCGTCCTCTTCATCCTACTTCTTCACCTCCACGTCCTCTTCCTCGGCCTCCTCTACTTCTCACTCTTTCTGCTCCCTCCATTGTACTCCGCACACACAGCTTACCTGTATTATAGTGCTTAGGCTGATTGCAAAGTGAACTAATTATCTAAAAAAGTTTTTGTTAGAGTTTGTATTGTTGATTGTTATTTATGCTTAGAAATGTTTAACCATAGATGCTTAGAGGTGTATAATCAATTGTGTAGTGATAAGTTGTGTGATCTTTAACAGGCTACAGAGGCTTGGTGTGCATTCCACACTAGAATGCACACCTACATCCTGGGAGCACGGGAAGAGGTCGCATCTTGTTTTAATTGTTTTATGGTAGGATTACAGTTTTTGCTCGTTGCTTGAACACTATAAACCCATGCTTAGACTAAAGTAACACAACTTGAAGCTTTTGTTACCATACCCCAAACACATGTACCCATACCTTAAACAAAAGTGCTGCTTTGCACTCTGGTTGCAATTATGCAACACACTTACTCCTTTATGCAACACACATGGTCCTGCATACTACACTCTATTTCATACATAAGACACTTCGTTCAAAAATGAAATTTCAGGGTGCCATTTGGAAAACACATGTATCCAAAATACAAAACACATCGGGTAATTGCAACCACTCAAATATACACCTGAAGGCACTTACTTGCAAAACTGAACACCAATTAGCCAACTACAAAAAGCCCTCAGTTTAGCCAATTCAAGAACTTTGCAAGCATGGATGGAGGGAGAGCAAGAGGAGGAGGAGGAGGAGGTCAAAGAGGCCATGCACGGACCTATATTTCTGATGATATACAGTTTTTTCTGATTGCTTAAGCACATGTTATGTAACTATTGGCTAATTTAGCAAAACTCTACACACAAATAAAACAACCTGTCACCCAATTATCCAAACATTGTAGTTCTCTTGCAAAAGCAAACACAGCTAGATTAACTCTTCACACCTTCGTAAAAATGGTGTTTCCGTATCAAACAGTACACACAAGCCATCATCTACTAAGCACACAATGCGCCAACTGCACACCGATGGTATGAATACAAAACACATCTGGCGTTTGCCTTCCCTGTGCACAAGGTAGGCTATGTCAGTTTGAGCTCATACTTCTGTCATAGATCCATAAGCATAGAGGGATCCAAACTTCAAGTACTGGTGTTTATTCAAACACATCAAAACAAACACAAGTGTTTATTTCCAAGTATAGGATTATTTGCAATCGCCATAATGACTATATGGGTTACGTGGTCTGCAGTGAACATGCTTCCTCTGCCCCCTCCTCGTCTTCCTCTTGCTCCTCCTTGTCCTTGTCGTTCTCTTCATCCTACTTCTTCACCTCCACGTCCTCTTCCTCGGCCTCCTCTACTTCTCACTCTTTCTGCTCCCACCATTGTACTCCGCACACACAGCTTACCTGTATTATAGTGCTTAGGCTGATTGCAAAGTGAACTAATTATCTAAGAAAGTTTTCACATGTGAAAGTGTGCCAGACAGTTGGCAAATTAGTGTTAATGATAGCCATACATGTGTATACTTTTGCTAGGAGTGTGTTGGAAATTTGGAAATTGAGTGTTGTGCAGTGAATTGTGCCTACAGTCTTGCAAAGTGTGTGTTACAAAATTGCAAACTGAGTGCAAAGCAGTTTTTGTGCTTTTAGTTTTGCAAACTCAGTGAGTGGTTTTGCTATAAGTCTGAATAGTTTTAGAAATTGTGCTACAGGAATCACAGTTAGTGTTTAGGCATTCGGTAAAAACTGTAAGAGCAACTTTGGTGGACCATGTCATCAACCACGGCCTGACTATGAGGGAAGCTGGGCAGAGAGTCCACCCACATCTAAGCCGCTTCACAGTGGCATCTGTAATAAGAAAATTCCGACTAGAAAACAGGTCTGTCTTCACCTCACTGCCTTCTACTCCACTCAGATGGTTTTTATAGCACTGTTCTACAGTTACCATATCAAGTGTGCAGGGTACTGCAGGGTGCTAATGCTCCTTTTGCAGCCAAAGTGGTAGTTTCTGTGAAACATACCATGATTACTTATATTGAAGTACAGTGTTGTACAGTGGATGATACAGTATATACAGTAAAGTACTGTAAGAAAAATAAGCAAACCGATGACAATATGTGGTTGTATTTCTCTAGAATGACTCGAAGACCTTCTGGGGGAGGACGCCAACGCCTGTTCACACAACGGCAGGAACTTGCCGTTGTGGACCTAGTGAGGGCAGACAATGCTATGCGTCTCCACCAGCTACGAAAGCAAATACTTGCAGACAGGCAAGTGTTCAACAACATAAACCATGTGAGCATCACCACCATCAGACGCATCTTGGGAAAACACAGCATCACCATGAAGCAGCTCTACAGAGTCCCATTTGAGAGGAACAGTGACAGGGTCAAAGGACTTCGAGCTGAATATGTACCATATCAGTACCACATGAATACATTCTGAGAGCTACACAGGTACCTGTGTGATGGGTGAGGGTTCTGTATGTGTAGCACTGTAGTACAGTAATATGTTCTCTTTTTTCTTTTTTTTTTTACAGAGAATCTTGGCCATGGATGGAGTTGCACAGCCTCATGAATTCATTTTCATTGATGAAGCTGGATTCGACCTGAGCAAAACAAGACGACGGGGTCGTAATGTAATTGGCCAAAGGGCAATTGTGCACGTTCCAGGGCAGCGCGGGGGAAATATCACATTGTGTGCCGCCATAAGCCTTCGAGGGCTTCTGCATCATCATGCAAAACTAGGTCCATACAATAGCCAACACATACTCACATTTCTAGATGCTCTCCATGATATAGTTGTACAGAACAGACCAGATCAGCCCAGGTTTGTGGTGATATGGGATAATGTCAGTTTCCATCGGGCTGCTCTGGTCCAGGCCTGGTTCTCCAACCACAGTCAACTTGAAGTGGTATACTTGCCCCTTACTCACCATTTTTAAACCCTATAGAGGAATTTTTTTAGGCTTGGAGATGGCGTGTATATGACCGCCAACTACATGCCTGCATGCCTCTTCTGCAGGCAATGGAACAGGCCTGCGGCGACATTCAGGTGACAGCAATCCATGGATGGTTTTGACATGGAAGAGGATATTTTCCCCGGTGCCTAGCGGGAGAAGACATTGCTTGCGATGTTGATGAGGTCCTGTGGCCAGACCCCAACAGACGGCGGGATCCATGAGCCCAAGTATGCACAATTGTCATGATTTTTTGTTTACAGTATAGTGTTTTTTCTATTACTGTATTATGGGTTTTTTGTTTTTGTTTTGTTTTTTAGCTTTATCTGAATTCATGGTACTGCAATGTACAATATTGAGTAGGCCTATTTGCTTTTTTGGTTGTTTGCAAATGTGTCTCCTGAAAATATGCCTTCTGAATGAACAATGGAAATCAAAGACTGCAGTGCTTTATATAAAGTAGACTAGTGTGTTCCTCCTGCTCTGTAAGTGTTTGCATATGATGCAAGTATGTGTCATTTTGTCAACAGAGTTACATTTTGACAAAGGAATGTCAGGTTTTGATAGCAGAGTTTAGGTTTTGAGAGTAGAGTTTCAATTTGGTGCAGATGTGAATGGTATATTTCCCAGTGTTGTGTCATGTTTACTTGTGTTTAGGGTTTTGGCACAATGAGCAAAGTTTTGCAAAATGTGTTCAGGCAACGGGCAAAAACTGTAACGTAGCTACGTCTGTTCTAGTCTAAGTGCTTTTCTGTTTAGATGAACTGCTGGACTTCCTCACCGGGGGGGGGTCTAGTCTACCCTCTTCCTGACCAAGGATGTTTGACCCTTTGATCAGCAACACACACACACACACACACACACACACACACACACAGGCAAGGTACTCTTTGTTTGTATGTAGACGTCGTATGTTAATGAACCTATGCATATTCATGTAACCTCAATAAAAGGACAGTGTTACGGGAGGACGGACGAGAGCGACTGGGGTCAAGCGAAGGGACGGCGCTCTGTCCGGTCTCTCCCGTGCACGAGTAACATGAAGAACTTTGCCTATTTGTGTCTTGCTTAGCAGTGTAATTATATTGTCTTCAACGTTCCAGCGGATGGGTTCAAGCTACAAACCTATCAGTTTTCACATATGAAAGTGTGCCAGACAGTTGGCAAATTAGTGTTAATGATAGCCATACATGTGTATACTTTTGCTAGGAGTGTGTTGGAAATTTGGTAATTGAGTGTTGTGCAGTGAGTTGTGCCTACAGTTTTGCAAAGTGTGTGTTACAAAATTGCAAACTGAGTGCAAAGCAGTTTTTGTGCTTTTAGTTTTGCAAACTCAGTGAGTGGTTTTGCTATAAGTCTGAATAGTTTTAGAGATTGTGCTACAGGAATCACAGTTAGGGTTTACAGTTTTTTCTGAATGCTTAAACCCTAACTGTGATTCCTGTAGCACAATCTCTAAAACTATTCAGACTTATAGCAAAACCACTCACTGAGTTTGCAAAACTAAAAGCACAAAAACTGCTTTGCACTCAGTTTGCAATTTTGTAACACACACTTTGCAAAACTGTAGGCACAATTCACTGCACAACACTCAATTACCAAATTTCCAACACACTCCTAGCAAAAGTATACACATGTATGGCTATCATTAACACTAACTTGCCAACTGTCTGGCACACTTTCACATGGGAAAACTTTTTTAGATAATTAGTTCACTTTGCAATCAGCCTAAGCACTATAATACAGGTAAGCTGTGTGTGCGGAGTACAATGGAGGGAGCAGAAAGAGTGAGAAGTAGAGGAGGCCGAGGAAGAGGACGTGGAGGTGAAGAAGTAGGATGAAGAGGACGACAAGGACAAGGGGGAGCAAGAGGAAGATGAGGAGGGGGGAGAGGAAGATGAGGAGGGGGGAGAGGAAGGGTAGGAAGAGTAAGAAATAGAATTGCTGATGACATCAGAGCTACAATAGTGGACCATGTAATCAACCGTGGAATGACCCTGAGGGTAGCTGGCCAACGGGTCCAGCCTAACTCGAGCCGCTACACTGTAGCAAGTACCATAGGGACATCTTGAAATGAGAATCGGTTAGTACAGTCACTTCGCACAAAGATTTGTAACACTGCCATATGCCAATGAGAAACACACCAATACCATTGATGTAAAAATACTGAAATTGTTACTTTACAGAATTGCTAGATGACCAGATGCTGGGGGCAGAGGAAGCATGTTCACTGCAGACCAAGTAACCCATATAGTCATTATGGCGATTGCAAATAATCCTATACTTGGAAATAAACACTTGTGTTTGTTTTGATGTGTTTGAATAAACACCAGTACTTGAAGTTTGGATTCCTCTATGCTTATGGATCTATGACAGAAGTATGAGCTCAAACTGACATAGCCTACCTTGTGCACAGAGAAAGCAAAAGCCAGATGTGTTTTGTATTCATACCATCAGTGTGCAGTTGGCGCATTGTGTGCTTAGTAGATGATGGCTTGTGTGTACTGTTTGATACGGAAACACCATTTTTACGAAGGTGTGTAGAGTTAATCTAGCTGTGTTTGCTTTTGCAAGAGAACTACAATGTTTTGATTATTGGGTGACAGGTTTTCTTATTTGTGTGAAGAGTTTTGGAAAATTAGCCAATAGTTACAAAAAATGTGCTTAAGAAATCAGAAAAAACTGTAATTGTGCTAGTTGAGCCAAAGCTGTGCTGATGTGAGTTTGATGTGACATTATTGACTGCTAGTAATTTCTAAGTGACCACATCATGTAAGCACTGACAAATGTAGGGATTTGTGTCTAGAGTTTTGCAGTAACAGTTCACCACATCTGACTCATGTGTTAAAGCAGGTGCACAGTGTTTATAGTTCAGGGAAATGGGTGTGCTTTTTGGAAAGTGGCATTATGGTTTTGAAATTTGGGGTCACAAGATTGGTTATAGTGTTATAGCAAACGAGAAAAACTGTAAATGCACTGGCTAATGATGATGACTAGAGACCTGTGAGTACACAGCTGAACTTAATCTAACTAATAATACGTAGGAAGTGGAACAGAACATAATGCACACAAACTGATGGATAACATGATAAAACAGCAAATGCGAACATGTGGAAAAGAATCAGAGAACAAAAAACAAACTGAAAACACTGGATCAACGACCGAGGAACACCGACAACAGTAACCAATGTTATTAACCAAATTACAGCTTTAATGTTTTCTATAACTAGAGTATTTTAACCCCGCTGCCTGGCTAGCACCAATATAGCCTGTAATGTGGATGAGATTCTCTGGCCTGACCCAGAACACACACAAGATGCTGAGGTGGAATAATGTTCTTGGTGTGTGTTGTACTGTATACTACATGGATAAAAATGTGCCACTGTATATACATTGGTTGCGTCTTCTGTGTTCATCATGTGAAAAGGTTTTTGAGGGGAAGAACCACACAGCTGTAACGACCAACATCCTGATCTGTGACCTTCTTTATAACCAGAGAACAGCCTGCAGAAAGACTCAGTCTGATTTAGGTTTGGCTTCTTTAGTCTGTCCAAGTTGAAGGGTTGATACTGAGCTGTTTGATTCACTAAAGATCAGGTTACAGTTATGCTGACCTTCTATCACGTTATAAAGAAATATATGAATATGAGTGTTATGTTTATAATGTGAAGTTTATTTTAAATACAACACAAGTTTAATTTTCACCTTGAGTTTCCAAGAGTCAGCTAAAGTCAAAAAGTTAATCATGACTGTCTCAGTCTCTGTTCTTGCTCTCACGTCCACAAATGAGTCTCCGAGATGAACACAGCATCAACTTCCTGCTCACTTCCTCATAGGTTCATAGTGTTTAAGCAGCCATATCTCCCTCTCTCTCTTAATGTAGATATTAAATGACTAAAAACTTTTTAAAACATTTACATTTAATATCTTCTGTAATTAATTTATTTTGCAGACTTTCCTGTCTATTTTAAAGGACTGCAGAACAGTGTAAAATGTTTGATCAACAACAGAAAAGAGAAGTTAAATGTGTGAAGACTGTTAGATGAGGTAAGTGTTGACTTTAATGCAGCTCTTCTGTACATTTGGTTCATTATTAGAAAACAGTGTCCATGGTGATGTTTGTCTGCACACACGAAAAGAGGTCAAGATTTAAACTTATTACACATCAGAATTTGAGTTGTGATGTTCGCAATGATGACACTGCAACACTGCACCCTATTAGAGCGCTCCGCTCTCGCTCTGCAGGCCTACTTGTTGTTCCTAGAGTATTTAAAAGTAGAATGGGAGGGAGAGCCTTCAGTTTTCAGGCCCCTCTTCTGTGGAACCAGCTTCCAGTTTGGATTCGGGAGACAGACACTATCTCTACTTTCAAGATTAGGCTTAAAACTTTCCTTTTTGCTAAAGCATATAGTTAGGGCTGGACCAGGTGACCCTGAATCCTCCCTTTGTTATGCTGCAATAGATGTAGGCTGCCGGGGGATTCCCATGATGCATTGAGTTTTTCCTTTCCAGTCACCTTTCTCACTCACTATGTATTAATAGACCTCTCTGCATTGAATCATATCTGTTATTAACCTCTGTCTCTCTTCCACAGCATGTCTTTATCCTGTCTTCCTTCTCTCACCCCAACCGGTCGCAGCAGATGGCCGCCCCTCCCTGAGCCTGGTTCTGCCGGAGGTTTCTTCCTGTTAAAAGGGAGTTTTTCCTTCCCACTGTCGCCAAAGTGCTTGCTCATAGGGGGTCATATGATTGTTGGGTTTTTCTCTGTATCTATGAAGCGCCTTGAGGCGACTTTTGTTGTGATTTGGCGCTATATAAATAAAATTGAATTGAATTGAATTGAATTGAATTGCAGCAGTGACCACTGTTAGCAGCTAGATGAGATGTGTTAGTGGTCTGAGACCTGATTGTTCCTCTTTACACCTCTGAAGTCGTTTTTTTCTGATAAGTGAAGAGGAAGTGTTTAGCATTCACTGAAAAAGTTCAAACTGTACTTACCAAGAAGCTGGAAAGCCAGTCAGCTCGGCACAATAAGAAAGTTAGCCTGTTAGCATCAGAGCCCTTGAACAGCATCTACAACTTGAGCATTTTGGTTCACACTAATCTTTAAAACTAAGCGTGCACAGTCAGACATGTTATCGTTACTCGTATTCTTTTCTTTTTATGTTTTTAAAGTGTCTGAAGGCTGAAATTGAGTGTTTTTGCTGTCAAAGATGTTTTTTGAATATCACTAACAGGAAGTTTGATATCATCATAGATACAGTGATATACTCCGCTCCTTTTTTGTATTGTTAAAAATGTAATGGACCAGATTTAAACAAAAAAAAGTTTAATAACAATATACCGTGCAGTGTGTCACTTAATATAAAGGTAAATGTCACTAGATTACAATAACAATGAAGTCTTCTTCATTTCCAGGCCATTCCTGCAGCATAACGATATAACTGACTGATAAATATACAGTCAGTTATATGTTTTAAAGATTTCTTCAGTAACTACGGAGTTACATGATGTATTAACTGAGGCGAAGTAGTTCACTCAAAGTTTTTTTTGAAGACATCAAAGAAAAGATGAATTTTTAGATATATTAATGTGCTTAAGCTAGCAACACTTATGGTAAATGGCCTGTATTTGTATAGCGTTTTACTTAGTCCCTAAGGACCCCAAAGCACTTTACACATCCAGTCATCCACCCATTCACACACACATTCACACACTGGTGATGGCAAGCTACATTGTAGCCACAGCCACCCTGGGGCGCACTGACAGAGGCGAGGCTGCCGGACACTGGCGCCACCGGGCCCTCTGACCCTCTGACCACCGGGCCCTCTGACCACCACCAGTAGGCAACGGGTGAAGTGTCTTGCCCAAGGACACAACGACCGAGACTGTCCGAGCCGGGGCTCGAACCGGCAACCTTCCGATTAGGCGACCTCCCAACTCTTGAGCCACGATCGCCCCTTATGATATACTTATTAGCTGTTCAAGCATTCTGCAGGATGCAGATTACATGAAAATTACAACCAGGACTCAGCCTTGAAATTCCGCCTCCCAGCACACACCAAAACAGTGACAATGGGTTGAAAATGAACAGCAGAGCTCACGTAACATCTGCTTCTATCTTTTTAAATTCAGCAAAAAGAGAGCAAAGCGATCAGTACTAACAGATCTGCTCAAACTAGTTTAAGGTTTAATACTGAAGATGAAAGAACAGGAAGTCAAACTGGAGAGAATAATCTAGACTAGTTTGTAGTCTATTATGGTTCAGGTGTGTGGGGAGTCAACTGGGAGTCTACAGTGTTCATATGTCAACACAGAGCTGTTCAGATGGTTCAGATGAGTGAAGATGGAGATATTGTAAGAGAAAAGCAACAATAGAAAAATGAACTTCATCACCGTGATCATAATTATTGTGGTGTTTCAGTTTGTTGTTCTAACAGGACAGTTTGAGCTGAAAACATTAAGATGTAAATACTCACTGTTAATAACAGACAGATCAATCATAAAGTCTGAATGTCCTGTTGCTGTTTTGAACTGTCTGCAGGTGTAACGACCAACATCCTGATCTGTGACCTTCTTTATAACCAGAGAACAGTTTGCAGAAAGACTCAGTCTGTCTGATTCAGGTTTGACTTCTTTAATCTGCCCAAACTCAAAGAGTTCTACTGAACTGCGTGAATCACTGAAGATCCAGGTAGTACTGATACAGTTATGCTGACCTTGTATCACATTTTTACAAGGCAGAGTAACATCATGTCCACGTCCAGCTGTGACAGGTTGAACAGTTTGATGTTGCTCAGTTGTTCCTGTTGAGAAAAAGAGAGAGAGAAATGTGAAACATCAAATATGTTATGAATATGAGTGTTATGTTTATAATGTGAAGTTTATTTTACATACAACACAAGTTTAAAATGCAACTTTAGTTTCCAAGAGTCAGATAAAGTCAAAGAGTTATTCATGACTGTCTCAGTTAAAGGGAGAATAAAGAAGTAACACTTGTCTCCCCTGTGTCCAGCTGAATTAATTTATTTAATGCGGCTCGATAACCTCCCTCTCTCTCTTATATTATTTTTACTTCTAGATTTCATGTGAATTGCAGACTCACTTGTTCTCTTCTCACTTGTAGTTTTTAAGGACTGTACAGAAGTTGAAGATATCTTGATCAAAAACAGGAGAGAGGAAGTTAAAGGTGTGAAGACTGTTAGTAGAGATAAGTGTTTGCAGTACTTTAGCTCTTCTGTGCATATGGTTTATTATTAGAAAACAGTGTTCATGATGATGTTTGTAGACACACATGTAAAGAGGTCAAAATTCAAAAAACTCTTTCTACACAAGAAAACCTTGATGTCAACAATAAAACATGGCGATACTACTGCAGTGACCATTAGCATTAGCAGCTAGAACCCAGGTGAAATGCATGGGGGCCCGGCCCTGGAGCAGGGTGCCGCCGGTGCATCGAGCCGCCTGGGGGGCTCTTCAACTGGTGGGGGGGATGGTCACATCTGGCAGGAGCTTTCTTCTCTCAGGAACTCTCTGCAGGAGGGGGAGATACAGGAGAGGTGGAGGAAGATCTCAGCCTGGGCGTTTACCGTCTTATGTAGTCTGGAAGATGTGTGGTTGGTGGGGTGGGTGCAGTTTTCTCTGTGGTGGGGTTGGGTGGACTGTCCAGGGCTCTGTGGAGCCGGGGGGCGCTACTGCACTGGGCCCCGGTCTGATGGGCCTGGGCCCCCCTTCCCTGGCGGGTCGCGGAGGGTGGGAGTGCCTACTGGGGTCAGCGGGGGAGCTGGCCCCAGGGAGGGGTTACCTGCCCCTCCCTTCCTTCCCTCCCCATCTCCAGCTGCCTCCCTCTTCCCGCTCCTCCACAACCACCCACACATGCAGGGCCTTGGAGTGGGGGTATGTCACCAGGGTGCAGAGGAGGCTACCCCCCCCCCTGTCCCCTTCTGGCTGCCTCTGCCTCAATTTTATCCCACATCTTAGACATTCACATTATTCACACTCTCATTACACATACATATAGGATCTTGGGGGTGGGCACAATCACGGAGTCCAAATCACCATCAGGGTGTATACCTCACCCCTGACGTCGTTGCCCACCTCTCAATTTTAAATACACTTAGTCATTGAGGGTTAGCAGGAGGGACTATGCGCTTACCTGCTGCTCCTTGGCAGGTAGCTCCATGCCCTCCTGGGTTTTAATTGCACCTTAGAACACATATGCATCAACACTACAATGAGCGGGTGGAGGGAGGTTTGGAGTCTTCTCCCACCCCCATTCTCTGCGGCCTGCTGGAGCGGGAGGGCTAGTAGGAGGAGTTGGCCGTCCGACTGCGGTCTGGGGTGTGGGGCCTCCCTGCTGCTGCGGAGTCGGGGTGGTCTGCCTCTCCCCACCGCAGGGAAAAGGGTAACACCACCTGGGTCTGGGTGCAATTCCCCCCTCCAGGGGCAAGGGTACCTAGACCCGGATTGTAGAGTACGCTTGGGGAGTGTGATTGTGTGTACAGCGTCTCTTTATGTCTGTCTCCACGTTGGTTGAGTGTGGAGTGAGTGCATATGAGAGCATGAGGGTGGGAATGGATGTTTGTGTCTGTGTGTGCCTGTATGTCTGTGTCTATATGTCAGGTTGGGTATCAGACGCCACCTCTCTGGGGACACCTCAGGCCCTCCAAGGTTTGGAGGCCTATCTCCACCCACCACCACTTCCCCTGCCGGTGGCGGACTCCCTCAGGTGTCGGTGTGTTGGTGGTTCTTTGTGTCTGGGGGTGGGCGTCCGGGTACACACCGGCTCACTCCTTGGCGGCCGCTTGTCGGGGCCTGGGGCCTGGGGCTCGCTCGGGCCCCTTTGGAGGTGGGGTGCCCCCGGCCTCTCGGCCTAGGGCTCGGTCACTCAGGCGCAGCTGGGGGCCGGCGGAGCTCACGGGCGCGTCACTGCAACCCCCCCTGGCTTCTGCTCCGCGGCTGCTGAGTGAGCCCTCATCTGGGACTCTCCTCGGCTCTTACTGGAACAGTGGCGCGGCTGCCCCTCTGTTGGTCTTCCATGGTCTTTTGTGTTCTGGGGGCCTCTGGATGTCTGGAGTTTTGATCTCCTCCATACCCGCTTCACACCCTGGAGGACGGGGCTGAGGCCCCCCCACACTCCCTAGCAGATCATTACATGGAGAAACCTTTGGAATGCAAGCATGCTGATCCACACAGGTATGCACACATGGGTATTCACAGACGCGGACTAAAGCTTTCTTGGCTGCTGCCTCAAAGCACACTGTGCGCTGTCTATCTTGCGTGCTGCACAATATTGTTTATTACTTAGTAAATACTGATATCTATGACTAGCTAGTTTATTGTGATGGTGCTTTGTTTTCTCTATTATTATGTTGCTCTTTGTTGTTTGCTGTCTCCTCTGTTTGTTTGTTTGTTTGTTTGTTTGTTTTTTTTTTCTCCATACAGGTGACCCAAGAGTTTTTTTTTTTTTTGTCTCTCTTCCCCCCCCTTCTCACCGTCTCTTCTCCCCTTTGGTTTTCTTTCTTTCTCTCCCCCTCTCTCTCTCATTCATTCCCCCTGTCCTATTTATTAAAAAAAAAAAAAAAAAAAAAAAAAAAAAAAAAAATGACAAAGGATGAACTGAAGCTCTGCCATCACGTAATGTCGCATACTGCTGTTTCTGATGTCATTTAAGAAGAAAAAAAAAAAAAAAAAAAAAAAAAAAAAAAAAAAAAAAGAACCCAGGTGAAATGCATTAGTGCCCTGATACAATGTGGCTCTTCGTTTCTTCTTAGAAGTGAAGGGGAAGTGAGAATGCAGCAGAGCTCTAGACGTTTAATGAGGACCAGATGAGCCTCTGACAGATAAATACGTAACACATCAATGAGTCTGAGATTGAACTGCCTTTGGTTTCACCTGGTCACTGAAGACCACACAGCTGTTCAAGAAGGCTCAGCAGCGGAGGAAATTCGGTATGTTGGCCAAAATCCTCAGCAGGTTCTTGGTTGACAGCAGGCTCTTGAAGAGCACAGTGACCAGCTGCATCACTGCATGGTACGGCAGCACTACTGCTATGGACCGCAAACGCCTGCAGAGAGTGATAACAACTGTGGAGAAGATCATCATGACTCCATTGCCCTCTCTGCAGAGCATCTACCATCGCAGAGTACAGAGGAGAGTTGCCTCCATCCTCTAAGACCCCACACACCCCCAACACGGACTGTTCACACTTCTGCCCTCGGAGCGGAGGTTCAGAAGTGTGAAATCCAGAACATCCAGACTCAACAACTCCTTCTTCAACAGTGATGTTCTGAAGGCAACATCACTGTTGCCTTCAGAACAATGATGATAATTTTTTTTGCACATCAGGTCATCCTACATATTAAGCCAGCATATAAAGCTGTAGCTCTTTTGCACACATCTCTGTTTCAAATCTCCATATTTTGTCTCCCTTTCTGTCTTTGTTTATTTATTTGTACTATTTGTATTTATGTTCTATTTCTGTTGTACACATTAATCAGCATCTGTGGGTGGACAGCAAAGAAAGAATTTCATTGCACAGAGAAATGCCTTTTTCTCTTGTGACACATGACAATAAACACTTTGAATATTGAATTAATGGTTAAGTGTCTGTTACTGTTTGAGGGGTCGGTCTGTTTGGCACAAATGACAGTAAGCAAAGTAAAAGTAATATATTCCCTAGCATACCCCTCTGCCTATTTTAATCACACTGGGAGAACTAAAATTAACTTCATAAGGAAGATGACTACTGGATAAAACGTTTTGATTCACAAGATCGAACCATGAGTTAAATATATGATGGATGTTGTATAACATGTCCGTTTCATTGAAAGACCATCAAGATAAACATCCAGTGTAATGGGACCTTCTGAGCACCAGGGCGGTGTCCCGACTTCCTCGCCATACGCCTCTGGGCTTCAATGACCTCCACCTCCTAAGGCAGCGTGGAACTCCGCCACTGTACAATCAAATCAGTGTAATTTCCCTCTCTGCTGATAGGGGGCGGTGTGACCCTCCGTGCTTGCACAGTGACATGGCGGTCTGACGTAAGGAAAGCGGAAAGCTCCCTGACTCGGTGTAAACAACTGTGAAAATGTTTGTAGTTTGCCCTCCTTGAAAAAATTAACGGCATGATTTTTATGACGGCTGTGTCCCGGTAAGCTCCGGTGACTTTACATGTCGTGGTTTCTGGTGGTTGAGGTTGGGATTCGATCCCGGGTGGCTGGACTCTAGCTTCCCGTGTTCTGAACGAGGTGTTTCAGCCTCCGCCACCGAGGAGGAAACCGTAACACTACACATGGTGAGTTTTTAAACGTGCTACTATCCGGTTAGAGGCCGATTTTTAAGTATATTATAATATATTATGATACACTTGACTGCTACTATATCCAGTTAGCATTAGCAATGTGTTAGCTCAATAGCATGGCTAACTAAGACAATGTGACTCGTTTTAAAAACTAGTGACATATGTGTATCTCTTAAATAACTTGATGTTTTATATTTTTACATTGAAAACATATGCCGAATTGACGTGTGGCCTTAACCATTAAATGCCTTAAGTATCGGTGTGTATATTTTACGTCTTCACTGTGAGTAGGGAAGAGAGAGTCAAACTGTCACATTATTGAATGAGGTTTGGTGTGTAGGTTGTAGACAGCGGCTTATCGACTTGATATCGGTAGAAAACACCGGCTCCCTGACTCAATTTTTGCACTGTAATTATTTTAGTGTCGTTAGAAGTCTATAAGGTTGTTTAAAACACTGAAAAGCCATATCTGTTTTGACTTTCATTCGTCCATTGTACAACTCCAAACTGCAGGAAGAAACAGCTATTTTGATTAAATATTGCAGTAGTGGACAGTTATTTTATACATTAAGTAATACATTATTTCTTTTTCTGTCTGTGCAGCTGCAAAGCTACACTGAGAAGGAACTGGCTCTACACATGAGGAGGCACCTAAAAGAAGAACCACAGAATCAGAAACCCAGAGCATATGGAGCCCACTGAATCTGCACAAGGTTTGTCAAACTTGAGATTTAAGAGGTACTTCAAATTAGGAACATGTTCTAAATGGTCTAATCCAGGGGTGTCATCTATTTTAAGATTACAGAGGATGAGAAAATAATATTTCAGGATTTTTTCAAACTTTATTTTTAAGAGCTATTCACACCTTGTTCTTCTATTATTAGTTTTCATTCCTGTCTAGCACAGCAGCACTGCTGGAACTTGATTTCATATTATGCATGTTCAGCTAACAGATGGAATCCAGCACTACCAAACCGGAAATGTTGACCAGGCAATGACTTTCCAGTCACATTAACCCAATTTTACATCATTCAGTGGAATGATAATGTCACATTTCTTGCAGGGCAAGAGAAGCCATTGGAGGAGGGTGCAGATTTAATATTCAGCTCAAAAGGACGACAACGAAAGAAAAATCCCAAATATCTGGATTATGAAACTGATGACAAAACGAATGAACACCTTTCACCCAAAACACCTAGAAAGAGCTCAGGAAGGAGAAGAGCAGCTTCTCAGAAGACTCCGACAAAGAGTAGAAAATCCAAGGCTGCCGCACAGGACACTCCAGATGGAGAAAATGAAAAAAAAGATAAAACACCTACAGAGTGTGATGGACAAACTACAGCAGAAGTGGCTGATGAACCACTGAGAGGCAAGAAAACTCAGTCAAAAAGGACTCCTGCTAAGAAAACCCCTGCAAAAAAATGTAGCAATGCCAATGTAGACCTTATAGATGGAGAGGGTGTTGTTAAAGATACGGTGCAGCAGGAGAATGGGACGCCAAAGCCAAAGAGGAAGTATGTAAAGAAGCAGTATGTACAACAAGTGAAGCCAGTTATTAAAGAAAAGGATGCAGAGGAACCTGAGGAGGAGACTGGACAAGGTGGCCGGCGGCGGAGAGGAGCTGCCAAAGCGTAAGATACGCCTACAGTACTGAGCTGTCGCATAGGTTAAATGACGCTAAACACCGTCACCTTTTTTTTTTTCTTCTTTTTTTTGTTAAATCATTTTTACATCAGACATCATCAGTTGAAACACAGGAAGTCTGAACTGTGACTCCAGACTTTGGTGATAGTTACTTTCACTATTAGTTTTGTGATAATTACACCCTAACAATCAGACTTTCATTTTTTGGTTACATGTACACTTATCCCCACATTAATTACATGCATCTATGTAGCTATATAAAAGCATACATTGCTAATTGTAAAATAATAAATTTTCTGTCTTTAAAACATTTTTAAAGCCATTTTTTTCATATAAATGGTAATATAGGCATTCAAAAATAATGTAACCTCAATCTTCCAGGGCGTTGAAGTACCTCCACAATTTGGCAAAAGACTTATTTGGGCAAACTGATGAGCCAGGAAGCGAAGATACTGGATCAGAACAGAAAACTCCCAAAGCAAGCAAAGGTACAGTGAAAGTCTCGCCGTCTCTCTTCCCCAGGGCACCAATCACAGCTAAACATTACCTCAGACAGTTTCTGCATTTCGTTGCCTTGTACTTGTGACATGTGCAATGACAATAAAGTTGAATTCTATTCTATTCATCTTTTTACCTATTTCTTACAGAGTTAAGTGAGGTTGCTACCACTCTAATTCTACGTTCACACTGCAGGCGAAAGCGCATCAAATCCGATTTTTTTGACCCTATGTGACCCATATCCGATCATGGTATGACAGTGTGAACGACACAAATCCGATATTTTCAAATCCGACCTGGGTCACTTTTGTATGTGGTATTGAATCCGATACATATCTGATGTTTTAGAAAGCAACTGCTCTCTGAACGGTCATGTCGCATTAAATCCGTCTCTTACGTCACTGACAGAAGACAGACGCCAATTATCTGCGCCGGAGAAGACATCGTGAACGCTTCCTGGCCATCCAGTGTAGATGTCAGTGAAACTGTTGGAAAGACAACGTAAACATTTTATTTATACTGAATAATCTGCAGATTCTGACAGAAATCTGCAGCTATCCTTTGAAGCACCGCTCCTCTCTGAAACAGCAATAAGGATAACTATTAGGCCATATGTAAATAACAAAATAACTTAAAGCAAAATTGGGGAACGTAAAGTCCGAAACAAGTCTTTATATTAAGGGCCATCAGTCAAGCAGTACTGTTTGGTCTGGGTCTAAACAGAGCATGTTGTGTGTGACATCTTCTTTTGCGCCGCTTTGTGGGTTCACACTAGAGCGCGTTTGCTATCACATTTTATTTGTAGTGTGAACAAGCAGACAAAAAAATCAGATTTGATCAAAAAATCGGAATTGAGCATTAAGACCTGCAGTGTGAACGTAGCCTAAGACCTAAGACCTGTAGACGTGTCTCCCGTCTGAAAATGGGCCGCACTTCAAACGGCAGGAGTTGACTAACTGGCATAGATGTAGTTATATTAATGAACTTGTCTGAACTTGTTTAGAGTGTTGTGTCAACATTGCATTTCATGTCAGTTGTTAGTTGTGTTTTGCAATCTCACAAGTTACATGCAGTGTAAAATTTCATATAGCAGTGCAGAAAAATTCCTTCTTCTGCCAATATCAGTAAAGATCTCTGTGCACCGTAACTTAAATCCCTCGTTCTATTCCTGCAGTGGGTAAAGGCAAAAAGAGGAAACATCCTGACAGTGATGCAGCAGAAGACGAAGACTTTGTGCCAGATAATGATGAAGAGGAGGATGCAGAGGAGCTGGAGGATGATGACGAAGAAGCTGCATATGACTCAGACCTCGACTCCAATTGTGACAAACGTGGAAAAAATCCTCCAGTTTATTACGTCAACAATAACAACGTCAGTGGTTTTCTCATTTTAACTTGATGGCACAGTTACTGGTTATGACCTCATGCAGTGCACTAGGGTACATTACTTCAGTACGGTATCTCCATATCAGTCTAATACAGAAAGATGAATCTGCTTGATGATGGTAATTAAAAGTTAAACTGTTGTGATTTGTCAATACCAACCTGGGCTTATAAATATGAGTCATTATAATGAGCACTTTATATCAAACATAAATCATCAGATTCTGATTCATCAGATTCTGTGTTTTTCTGAGACTAAACCAAAGTGCAAACTATTATTGATTAAAATGACCAGAACATTTTAATTTCTAAGTTTAATGCAGCTGCATAGAAAAGAAGGAAGAACATGTGCATAATGAGTTCATCCTGTCTCCTTCTGTCCTGCAGACATGCTCGTTCGTCAAAGCCCAAAATGGACTTAACACCCCTATCATGAAAACTGCTTTGGAGAGTGCAAAGACCACCAAGAAATTGTAAGTCGCAGTCAGTTAACAGTAATGATTTGTTTTCGTGAAGTACCAGTGAACATTGTCCTTTTGCTGTTAGTTCATACATCAGTTTTTGTGACGACATACACAATGAGTCTTGAAGTGCAAACGACACTGGAATATTTGAACATTCAAACCCTTTATTTTGAAAGCTTCTTAAAGTCAAATTTTGGGTTATCTCAAAATTTCAGCTTACAAAACTTCACCTTTTTTGGTTGATTTTGTTGAGGTTTTTTCAGCATTTTGAATAAGTAAGTCTCAGACTGACTAACTACTTGCTTGTTTGTTTGTTTATTTAACAATGTGTTTGTTGATGTTTGTGCTTGCAGTCGGGAAGAGCACTACAGCAGCTGGGTGTTTCCAGAGTGGGTGCCCTCCACCAGGGATTGGGTTCCTGTCCCACAAAGGTAGTTTCTGTTGCTTTGTTCGTTTAATACAGTCGAATCCAGTTTTAATTGAATAACTCATTAAGTTTTATTTGGATATACCTTTTTATTTTCTGTGTTACAACGACCGTACCCAACACTCTTTACCAAGTAACTTTGAATGTTTTTTTTATTTTATTCACTGAAATTCTAACACAAAAGTCATACCAGAAAGTCTTAGCTGCAATTGTGTTTATCTGACTGTTTCATTAGATGCTTAGTTATTTAGTTTGTGTTGGGACATCTGTCCACTTTTTTTGACTGAAGGTGGGCAGGAGCCTCTGCCATCTGACAGTGGCAAAGACAGGCTGCACCTTGGACAGGTCACCACTCAATCACAGGGCCAGACAGACACAGACAGCCATGCACACCTAGGATCAATTTAAGATGACCTGTTAACCAGAGTGTCACCTGCCTTTAGTCACATTACTGAATCAATCAGTTGTCACATGGTCATGCAATGAGATATGCTGTATATGCTTTCAAGTAACCCAATGAGGTTCAGACTATTTTATACTCTTGGCAGGAACAACACAGAGAGACTCAAAGTCACATTTAAAATTTCCCATATCTTTGAATTGTGGGCTGAGACTGGTGTGAACAAAAAAGGCCCCAAACTGTGGATTTGAACCCAGGACCTTCCAGCTGTGAGGCAACAGTGCTAACTACCACACCACCATCCTGCCCTCATAGTTGCATTATATCCATTCATTAGTTCAAATAAGGCTTTTAAACTACATAGGAACAATAGTAAGGAGTCATCCAAATCTGATACTTTATCCTAATTAACCCTTAATCGACTGGGATTCAAACAGGCCTAATGGACTTATTTTGTCATTTTGGCTGTAAAATGACAAAATAATTCTCATCTTTCAGGAACAATTTTTATTTTCTCACTAGCCTATAATGAGTGAAAAGTAAGGTCATGTGAGTAAAAGTGGTAACATTTAGGCGGAGCTGATTTTTTTTATACACTGATTTCCCCCCAAAAGCTTGTCATCGTTTCTTTCTGAAACAATTTGAATTTTGTCTCAAACAATATCGCTAAGAGAATTCTGGTCATTTAAAAAGCACTTGATAAATAAAGGGTTAAACAATAAAAAAACAAAGGAACTGCCAGGAGGGGTTGCTGAGATGATGTCTGAAAAGTGTGGCTCCAAGAAGAAGCCAGTCTAGTGAATAAAGAAGAGCCATCGCAGGACTATGTACCTGCGCTGGTCTGGTGGCTTCATAAAGGGAGCTGGACAAGGGACGTGTTATTCTGGCTGATATGCACAAAAGTTATTAAAAGTCTGTGTGTTCTGCTTTCATTTAGTGATTTGGAGAAATATCTGCCTCAGACGCCTCGCTCAGCTGCTTTCAAAGTGTCCAGGGAAGGACTCAACAAGGAGGAAGCACCTCTGCAAAGACTCAAAAGGTGACAGTGATCGCGGTGTAGTTACCCCCGGTTGATGATTTCCCTCAGATATGTCAAGAACAGTTCGATTGAGACATAACTGCTGCTAATACATTTCCAAAGAAAACCTCTTTTTTGTATTTGTTTGTTAGTAAAACTCATACCTATAAAAATATGTAATTGTGATCATTTGCAGTTTGTTCTACATGGTGCAGATTTTTTGGTGGCTTTTGTAGGCGAGGGGGAATAAAGCATTTGGTGTCTTTTTTGTTTTCATTTTTTTCTGTTAACTGGCAGGTTCGAATCTATTCCCCCTCACCCAGAACGCTGGGACATGATGCTGTATGCAGGTGGACCAGTGTGGGCTCTGGAGTGGTGTCCAACACCTGATGGTGCTCCTGCTACCCAGTACATCGCTCTGTCCTGTCATCAACGCATGGATGATTTTCACTACGTCAACAAAACATCCACAGGAACTGGACTCATTCAGCTGTGGGATGTGGGCAAACTGAAGTATGGCAACAGGTACAAATGAAATGTGCAGAGTGGGAAATCACTGATAAAAATATTATATTATAAAAGCTTATTGTCTGTCAGTCTCTTGACTGATTGACTTGTTTGAACTACTTCCAGAAAAAGTCCAATAGTCCTCTGTAAACAAACTGTCTACATCATAGATGGCAGTGAGATGTTCCCAGAACTTATAAGAAATTTGTCTTTGAAACTTCAGCCTTTTTATATTATGTTCTCTTTTCTTTCACCTCTGTCCAAACAGACCAGACTCCAAGCCAGTTGTGGTCTATAGTTTGGCCCAGGATAAGGGCTTCGTCTGGCATCTGAAGTGGTGTCCTGCTGGCGGCTGGGAGCTTCCCACCTGTGCCAGAAAGGTAAGGTGTTTTTCCTATGAAGTGTCTTAGCTTTTAGCTGATATTGAAATGATGAAATCTTATAACATCCTAACGTGGTATCAATCCCTCACACTGAAGGCTCCATTCTTACCCAGACTGGGTCTTCTGGCAGTGGCCACCTCCACCGGGGTGGTTACCATTTATAGCATACCCCACCCTGATGCTCTGCACTCCAACATCACTCAGCCAAACTCTGGTAAGACTGATCATAACTCGCTGTGATTTCCCCTACACATTTTTTTTTGCAGCATTTATAACTGCTCCATCTAAAGTATTTTACTTGTAAAAATGAAGCGTGTCCTGTGTTCAGCAGAGGGCACTGTTGGCTTTCTAAAGTCTGAAGTCAGCATGTTGGGTGTCTATTTTCTCCTGTATCCTATGAGGACATAGGGATGCACTGAAGCAGTGCGTTACTGGTGGTTTATAGATCAGCGCATCACTATAAAAACACTGGATGTCTTTATACCTGTTTATTTATGAATTAGCTTAGCTCATTTTCTTTCTTCGCACGCCAAATCAGAAGGTTTGGCATGTAAACGCTGTCTTTGGATGCACCATGCAGCCCTTGGATTGTTTGTGATCACAGTAAAGCTCTAAGGCCTGTACTGTGAAACAGAATTCAGGGCTCAGGATTAAACCTGAAGTTGAAGCTTCCTCTGTGAGTTTTCAGTTTGATAAAGGTGACTCCCCGTGGTATCTTGTCCTGTAGACCTGACCTGCTCCTGATAACAGGTGAACATATAAACCCACCACCTGCTGGCTAGTTTATTTGGATAATATTGGCACAATTGTTTCATGATATCACAGGATTTTCGAGTGAGTCTGGACCCTTTTCCTGAGAAACTTGTGCCTTTTGGCTGAAAGCAGTTTCAAAGCATCTAATTTTTCTGTTTGTCTTTATAAACTCAAATAGTCATATAAAAACAGTCATTAAAGAACCAAATTCTTGTAGCTCATTCTAGATCTAATATAAGATTTCCAAGTAACCCTACAGGTTTAAGTTTTGTGTTTACACTTTTTCCTGTACTTGCTCCTTAGACCGTTAAATGCCACCAGTGTTGTCGCTTAAAATGTTAGACCTTAAAATTATAAAAAAAAGGCTTTGGAGTAACACATTAATCCCATCAACCTGATCCTTAATTACTGAAAGTTTTTTTTCCTCCACCCTCCTGGCTTTGGATGAGTTTAATCAAATGTACAGTCATAGTATGTTGTTTGTGTTGGGTAATATTCCCGTCATGCCCGGTTTGTGTTTATGACCTAGTACCAATCTCAGCTCTTTCATTCAATAATATGCTCACAGGAAAATGTCACGTGACCTACATGATTGCAGCTGCTAGGCTTAGTGATGCCAGATAATAAAAATCTATCCTGGTTATTTTGAACTTGCTTTGTATTGCAGATCTGTTTTAGTAGCATTGTGGTAAAAGAAAGTAAACATTTTCTCACCAAGCAAAGTCAAAGAATTTGTGAAAATATATTATTTATCTTAGTAATTAATTATCTTTATCGTCACTTCTTGAGTTCTTTTGCAGTGTATCACTAAGATCCAGAATATTGACTAAATCAGTCTCATATTTCTGACAGTGTAATAACACGTGTTCTGTGGGTTCATCATCTCCACAACAGTCAAATTTCCCTATATGTTGTTTCCCTACTATAAGCAATGTGCCAGTAAACATGCAGGGCAGGGCAAAGGCACAGGGCCCACAGCAGTCTTGCTCTTTGGAGCCCCGATATGAGTTTTCACTCACCCCACTATGGTTGGGTTGCCAACAGAAAATCCTCATAGAGACTCAAAAAGGCAAAACTGCTGTGGGTCCCACATGGGCTTGTCTACATGAGCCCCATACAGGTTTTCTATTTGCAAGACAAAGGTGTCCTGCCCTGTGTGTAAAAAGAAAAGAAAAAAAATGGCATTGCCATCTTTGTCAAGCTCAGATTTGTCAGTAAAAATAATGCAAACCTCACAACAAGGAACCACAAGCCACTGAATATTTGACAGCTTGCCAAAAAAGGATCAAAGTAGGTGCCAATTAATTTTCTATTGAACAAATAGCTAATGAGAACTTGCAGCTGTAGTCCGTTACACACATTTAAACACAGCCTGATGAACTCAAGCACGAGTATGTAATCAATCAAATAGCACCTTATCCATCATATCAGACGTAACCCTCATTAAACGTGGTAGAGCTTGTGTTTGACAAAGCAACAGTATCCACAAGAAACCAGCCTCATGCAGCTTTCACAATGGCCACAGAACACACACAGAACACTGTCCAACAGTGTAAGTACATGATGACATTATGGATGGAGGAGCCTGTGGTCCAGTCTATTCAGATCACTGCGCTGTCAGTCGCCTCTGGGGCTCTGCTGATAGAAGACAATACAAACGAGATTAATGACGAACTTATCTGCCACATCCATCATAGAGAGAAACCCAGTTATGTCTGCATGTGAGTGTGTTTATCAGTCAGTATCCTCAAAGCGGTTCAGGCTAATCTGATTGAACAAACCACCATTGTGAGATCATGAGTATAGCATACACCTTACATATAAATACGCACATTTTTGTGTTATATCTCAGTGGACGCAACCTTTTTAGATCCCATTAAAGCTTATCTTGTAGGGCATGTCTTCCCAGTTCCACAGTGTAACAGAAGCTTTGGGCTCATAGGGACAGCTACTTTGATACTTTCACTTCGTTATCTGAAAATGTTGCCATGTTTGATATGAATATCCACCACATTAACACCATATATGAAATAAAGCACATTAGGTCCCCTTTAAATCACCTGATCTCTCCACTGAAAGACATGCACATTAAATTCTTCTACATTAACATTAATTAAAAGGACTAAATAAAATAATTTTGCATCATATTTTTGGACTTGGAAGCCATGACTGGGTAAAAGTATGAAGCCTACATCATGGCCACAGCTTGAGAATTCTTCAAAAGGGTTCCTGGAGTTGGGCCTTTTTATAATTCAGTTTTCCATCTCACCAGTAATGGCTTGCATAGGTGACCGTACAACTGCCTGTACTCTGATCATTATAACATTATGTGCACTGTATTACACATGGTTTGGTTTTGAAATTAAGAAGTATTTCAAATGCCTCAGTTTGGACATAAAAAGATAAATGAGACCCGACATTTCTGGTCTTAATCTTTTCTCATTCCCTCGTGGACTCGAGTTTCCATTCTGTTTTGTAGCCATGGATCATTGGGCTCAGTTTCCAGAGGGCTACTCCATCAGCCCCCTGCTTGCAACCAGAGGTTATAGTTATTGGATTGAAAGGTTACTGAATACCCACATTTGAAGATGGCTGCACACACAAACTACTACTGCAAAAGCTTGTTTAGCTTACACTGAGAAATTTTCATAAATACAGCAATCGTAACATTTGTTTTCCTTCAATATTTTTTAATGTAATGAATGTCTTAATGTTGCCACAAACCCTATTAAGGAAGACTAGGAGATGATCAGAATCTTTATAATCCTGTATAGCTTTGCTGAAGTTTGATGACCTGAGGAGAAATATGCTACACGTAATCTGTACTTGTTTGCAATTGGCTACCTAGTGCCAAAATCAACCTTTTTATTCTAGCATACTTAGATTGGAAAAATCTGAGTTCATGGAGCTGATAACTATA
The DNA here is from genome assembly GCF_963969265.1 of Rhamphochromis sp. 'chilingali'. Classification (NCBI taxonomy): domain Eukaryota; kingdom Metazoa; phylum Chordata; class Actinopteri; order Cichliformes; family Cichlidae; genus Rhamphochromis; species Rhamphochromis sp. 'chilingali'. Next base: position 22,503,960 of record NC_137932.1, on the reverse strand, counting down.
GACATGTGACCTATTTGGTTTAGTAAAGCCAATGTAATATTGAACTTTGTGTGGCATCTGTGGAGGCCTCTAGCACAGCCTGGCTGCATATCTTATTTGAGCGATATAACAGAACCTCAGTGTGTTTTCTTATCTGGAAGAAGCAGTAGCATAAATGCAGAAGAGGGAATTGGAACTAATTTCTGTGGAAAGTTGGGCCTTACAGCTGCATGGCCATACCTGCAGTTGTATACCTGTCAATTAATATCAAATATATCTTTAATAAATGTACACATGTGTTATAGTGTAGGTCTCCAGAAAGGTTCCTTCTGAAGGTAAACCTGGTTTGAAAGGTTGTCAGCAGAATCAGGTAACTGTCATTTATTTGATTTTTCTCACATAAAGCACACAAGAGGAGATCTCATCTCAGATTTGATTTTATGTTTAGTTTTGGGAAAAGTGCTCCATAAGTGGAGCCATTGGGTGGCATGCTGTGAATACTCTGGACTGTTACATGCACTATGCTCATAGTGTCATAGATTTGTGGAACTGGACATAAGTGAGGTTCAGAGATGTGCATGTAGAATATGACAGCTTAAAGACTGTTTGTTCCTGTCACTTGGCGCCAACATTTTCAAAAGAACAAACTGAATGTTTATATGAAAGTGATGTTACCTCGGTCTTGAGAATAAAAAGAATAGACATTCAAGTGGGACAGTACCTTCATTTTTCTTTTCTTAACAGCACTCACAAGGTTATAATAGTGCTATTTTGTAAGCTGCGAAATCTGCCCCAACTTAAATGCTAAACAGACTAAGATGAGTCAATATTAAAATCACACACCATATGTCTCACAAGTAAACTCCTGTTCAAGCCGTAAAAGCACATACTGTTTTTCTCTGATACTGCACTTCCTTCATAAAGATAAAAAGCATAATTTGGTCATATTATCTCTGTTCAGTTTTTTCTCAGTGACCATCACCTTTGCTAACAGCAACTGCAGCACCACAGTCCTGAAGCATTGACAATTATTCATTTAATCGTGTGATTGTAAGCAGCAGTCTAACATTTCTTGCAGGTTTTTCACTAATAATTTTGCTGTCACATGTGGTCGTTTTTTTCCCTGACATTAAATTTATTTTAAGTAGAAAAATGGCTAACATCAGCGCGACTGTTTTTCAAAGGCAAAGTGTCACTTTTATGCTGCTGTGCCTGCAGTGAGGCGGGAACGACATGGAGAGGTACATTTAACCAAGTGAAAAAATACCAGAGAATTTCTTAATAGCTTCTTTGAGGCTGACATGTCGAGCACCGACTGAATGCAGATTAGTTATCCTAGCTTACGGGACCAAAAGTGGATATAATATAATATAATCTTTGGACAGGGTTAAAACTGTGTGTGTGTGTGTGTGTGTGTGTGTGTGTGTGTGTGTGTGTGTGTGTGTGTGTGTGTGTGTGTGTGTGTGTGTGTGTGTGTGTGTGTGTGTGTGTGTGTGTGTGTGTGTGTTCATCCTGACCCCTTAGTGCTGTTTGCAACAGATAATTATAAATGGCTTTTGTGTATCCAGTCACCAGAATGAATGAGCGCGTGAATGAGAGGAGGAGGCTGTTAAAGCTCCAGAATTGGAGGGCGGGGGGTGGCTGGAGGTTTTGAAGGAGGGGGTAGTGTACGCACATAATTTATAGCACCATTCTCCATCAGACAAGGATCTATAATTGAAATGACAAAGAAGATGCATCACCGAGCCAGTTGTTAGTGTTGGAAGCTATGAATTTTAGGCCTACTAGATGACACTTCTTGTATCCTTACTCTGTCAGTCATCAAGGACTTACTTGAGACTGGACAGGGAAGAAGATGGAGGAGGTCACACAGAGGCCAAGTTAAAGTGTGCAAAATTGCAAAATACTGTAATTTTTTTAAATTAAAGATGAATGCTTCTAAAACTAGGTTAGAAATTTTTAAAGAGTCCAGTCTTAATATTGTTCTTTAATTAATATAAAGCAAGTTGGAACATTTCATATAAATAAGATTCACTGAGTTGGCAATGTCAGAAAACATGGACACCACCACACATTTCTTTTTCCCCTTTCAGTTGACTCTCGTCAGCATCGACACTGTTTATCTCCTTACAACAGACTAACCACCATTTATCCTCAGCGGCATATTTTACTGTCTTTAAGCTCTGTCTGTGGCTGCTCCTGTTTCTGCTCAGCTAACACAGCTGACCGGTTAGACACAGTCACTCAGTCAGCCTTTATCTCTTTGTTTATCAGGTGAAAATTTTTAAGATAATCATTATTAATTGCACCATAGTCAAAACCAGAGTTAGTCAAACTCTTAAGTGCTTTGTGCAGTGGATCTTGAGGAGGAAATTATGTGATAATTATAAAGCTAAGTATGTGAAAATGTTGATTAAGAAAAGGGAAAAAACTGATACAGTCTAATCATTCACCATATGGGAATATCTGTCATCACAGCTCATTATAATACTTTCTCTTTTTGCAACATTAGTAACTCTGAAGTTTGTGTTAAAACAAATGACGGCAGCTATTTAACTGTGTAGAACTGACTGGGATTCAAAAGATCTGAGCCTTAGAGATAAAGTAAGGGGCTGCTGGTCAGTCTGAGCAGCTGACTAGGATACCTGCTTTGGTGTTTTGGGCATGTTTAACAAAAAGGACACCCCGGAGGTACCCCCAGGTCACGGTAGCCTTGGAATTATAGAAGGAAAATCTATAGTTAGTTAGTTAGAGGGAGGTCAGGACATTTCTGGTGGTATAGCTACTCCTGCGATCCAGACTTTAAATTGCAGAAAATGAAGGAATGAATTATTCACAACATTAAAACTGTTCACAAGAAAAGTGAGTAAACACTGCTGCATGCCGAGCTGGTAGAAGGCTGCACAATGTGAGGTTGTTTTAATGTGACTGATGTGATTTTCACAATTATAGAGAGCCAATTATGTCCCTGAAGGTTAAAACTTATCACCCTCACGCTGTCAGACCAGCCTTCTCAAACTTCTGCTACACCCTAGTCAGACATATGACATCATATTGAATAATCACTCACTGATGATCTGGAGGGCCAAAAGAACAAGAGTTGATTTACAACAAGGTTTATATAAAATATTATTGTGTATTTTTCTGAGGCAGAGGTGAGGTGATGGAGGGAGTGGAACAGCGAAGAAGACACTATTAATCTAAACTCTCAGTAATCTAAACTGGAGGAGGAGAGAAAATTAATGATCTGGAAAAGTCTGACACCGTGTTTCTGTTTTTCGCTTTTAAACACAGCGACTGCCTAAACACAGATAGGAGAGTTTCTGCCAAACTAAATATCCAGTCATTTCGTAAAGTTTATCCGTTATCTGTTTGGGTCTTATAAATGTGCAAATCCTCTTGACTCTAAGATATATTTTTTCCACCTTTAAGGTTATTTAAGGGTGGTGTGATGGTTAGCAGTATAGTCTCACAGTAACAAGGTCCTGGGTTCGAGTTGAGTCTGTGGCTGAAGTTTGTATGTTCTACCATAGTTAAAAAAAACACCTATGTGGTGTTAATAGGTGATGGCCGTAGCATCTTTCTGCATTAGTCCTGTGACTGAGCCTACCTTGCCTCTCGCCCTATGATAGCAGTGAAAGGCTTCATCAGCCCTCTTACATCCTTGAATTGAATACAAGACCTTCTGTCTGTACTTCTAGTTATGTCAGGATTCCTGTTAATCTGTATGAAAAGCTAGCTAACAAGCTAAAGGTACATTACCAACACTAAATATGCTGGCACGTAGTATAGCAAAAACATGGTGAGGGTAAAAATGTGCTGCTTTTGTACTCCTGCTACACCTCTCAGTGAACTCTTTATAACAGAGTCAATTCCTTTTGCTCATACTGTATATAGCCTGTAGCCTTTTATGCATGTAAAATATCATTTGGCATTGCTCTATGATAATGGTGAGATTTGCATTCAAAGGGCCATATTTACTATGTGGGAAAAAATTGCAACATGCAGTGATGGGAAAGTTCTGCAGGTGATGTACCGTCAATGTGCTAATTTATAAACTGAAACGCATCATTTCAATAATGGCCAACACAATCTGCCAAGAGTGGGCTTCCACTAGTAATGCACTCAGTCTGTTAACATCTCTCTCAGTCAGTCCAAATAAATTAAAGCTCCTAGCAGCAACTGTAACAGCAGCATTGTGCACAAAATAAAAAAAAGGAAAGAAAAAGCTTACAATTAATTTAAATATTTTTAACCCTCTGAAAGGGAAAGTCCTGCAAATGCACAGTGCAATAATGAGAGCCAAACGGCAGTAACCACGCCTACACCTTTCAGTCGCACAGTTAATACTACGACTCTTTGGTAAATCCTGACAGAGACGTTTTTAATACCTAAAGAGGGTTTTATTCTGGCATAGCTTGTTAGAAAATCTGTCCCAAAATGTCAGAATATTAACACGTTAGAAATGGGCTTCTTGACATGTAACATCACAGCTCTGCAGCTGAGCTTTAATTACATCTGACACTAAGTGAACGCGTCTCAGATTGAAGACAGCCGAGTCAGGGCCGTCGATGTTTAGCTGAGCCTGTTATTCTCACTGCTTACAGAAAAATCTTCAAGGGACATCCAGCACTACATTCATGCTCACTGTGTGAATTTCTGTAGTTTTCATGTTATTGTCATCAGTAAACCATTACTGTAGCTGTCAGGGTTCATTTCAGATAGCAGAGTGGAACTTTGAGTTGGGTTACATGACAGAAATATGATGGGTCCATGTACAGTAAAGGTACATGCTACCTGTGCATCAAAGTGAATCATTTGTTTAAAAAAATGAAACTTTTTAAAAACAGTTAGCAAAAAATCTCTGGGTATTAAAGAAATTGATTTTTATGTGTTTTCACAGGTAAAGGCATTGAAACACCTCAAGTATACAAGGTAGGAACCTGTTAAAATACATTTACACTGTCTTTTTTCATTGATGCTCATAATGTCACAGCCCTGTTGATGTTGTGTATCTACCATTAGGTTGAGACAGGACATAAATGAAAATGACCTTTGTTTTCTGCAGGTTAAAGGAGTGGTGACATTGAAGCTGGGCGCCTTCAAAGCCCCTCACCATGAAATGAGCGGGCTCGTCCTGTCTATGGATTGGCTTCCTGACAAACCACACAATATAATGGCTATTGGATTCTATGATGGTATGAATTGATTTCTTGCAGATGTTCTTGATTAACTAGTTGTCTGTTTGAGAGAATAAACAAAGGAGCAGTCCTGAGCTGATCTGATTCAACTATGAGTCAAGATTATGGATTAAAGAACTGTTTTATGCCAGTAGTTTCACTTTTCCGCTTGTTCTTGTTCTCTCCTCAACTCTCTCTCCAGGTGTAGTAGGTCTTTGGGATCTGACAGCGAAGTCTGCGCTGTTGCGTGTGCGAGAGTCAGACAGGTCGCTGAGTCTGCTGCCCTACAGATGCATCCTTGCTCACAACAATGGAGTCCGGTCCCTGGCCTTCTGTCCTGCCTCCAGGTGAGCGTAATATCAAAACTCTCTCTGGATCAAAATAAAACACTGTGACTTCAAAATCAAGATTTTAATCTGTCATGCCTCTATGCCGTATGCATTTTATTGAATTTTGATAGCTGAACAGTTCATGCTTATGAGGACGAGAGGGTGGAGTACTAAGTTGTCAGGTGACATGCTTGCTTAAAAACTATATCCAAGAATAAACTGTTGAGGTTACAAGCTAGACCCTGGACAGGCTACCAGTCTATCACAGAGTTAGTTCATAGAGACAGACAGCTGTTCACACCTACAGTAAATTTACAATCATCATGTATGTACCGACTCACTCCTGGTGGCTGATTGGTGGGGCCTGGCGCCCAGCTGGGCCCCTTCCAGGGGGTGTGGTGCCCTCAGGCCTCTCTGGCACAGCTGGCTGCCGGCAGACCCGCGGGCACGTCACTGCAACCCCCTCTGGCCTCTGCTCCATGGCTGCTGGGTGACCTCTCGTTTGGGGCTCTCCTCAGCTCTTCCCAGGAGGGTGGCACGGTTGCCCCTGTGGTGGTCCTCCTTGGGTCCTCGTATTCTGGGGCCTCTGAATGTCTGGGGCCTGTAACTCCGCCATACCTGCTTCATGCCCTGGGGGGCGGAGCTATGACTCTCCACACTCCCTAGCAGATCGTTACATGGAGAAACCTTTTGAATACAAGTGTGCTGATCCACACAGGTGTGCACACATGCAGACTCCACACAGAAAGGGTCCAGCTGGCCACTGGATTTGAACCTAGGACCTTCATGCTATGAGGTGACCAGCTTCCACACCAAATATACATATTGCATAATGCAAAGGCTCCAGCAGCACAAACATGGCAGACAAATCCAGTAGATGTCAAGATGCCAGCTACAGCTGTCAGTCAAAGTAAACACACGTCTAACTTTAAGTCTTGCCTGTATCCAGTTAGACAAGTTATTCAGAAAAGCTGTACTTTTACTGTAAAAGGAGAAATTATATCTGAAGGAAATAAATACATTATTTTAGACTGGGCTGTAAATTTGAATGCTGTTAACGGGAGTCTGTGGGAACTGACTCACTTTTTGAGGCAGCGTCACAAGGGACTGCAGTGTTTTAGCACCTTCACATTGGCCTTATTTTCAGCTTTAAAGGTCACTGCTTGTGTAACAGTACAATAGAATTTCAAAGCTCAGTAAAACTTAAAGAAAATACTGCAGTCACCCAGTGATCCCATCTTTGTGTCTTTATTTCATCAGTTTTTCCTTCATCTACTTTACTCTGGTAGTTGTTATTCGCAGGCGATTTGTTGGCGCCTCTGGTACTCGGAGCTAAAGGCGAGACGATAAATTTTGAACGCACAGAGTTGCAGTAGAGCCCTCCCTCTATTGTATTCAGGCACTAATTCAGAATGTAGGGTACAAGGCCGGGCAAGCAGCCACGTCCTTATCACCACTCAGACAAGGCAACCTGAATTAGCTCTATGCAAGTCAACATGCGCTGACCTTCAGGCTGCAGCCTTGCTGAGGTCTCACTGCCTGGTGTGATTTTCCATTCATATCTAAAGTTCACTCTCCCCGCTTGGAATAGTTAACTGACTCAAAAACTTCAAGTGTTTATGGAGGACATTTTGTGCTGTTTTTTCATGTCACCAATATTTATTCTTCATATCTTATAACAAATAAACACCCAGAAATAGGCAAGCTGCAGGTATGCAACTGGCTCTCTGAAAGGTATGTAAAGTTACATAAACCTGACGCTTGAATGTTTACAGGTTCTAGATGATAATGGGCTTATGTGAGAATCGTTCATGTGGATTTTAAGAATTAGTTTTGTTTGGTTTCTTAGTTTCTGACTTTTATTTATCTTTATCCCGTGATATCTGAGGGACTGCACTGTGTAAGCTGGATCTTCTTATAGTATGTATACCAACATAATCACTTAACCAAATTAACTAAAGCACAGGTGGAAATAATTCAGATGAACTGCTCGCAACTTTCTTGATGTGAGTAAACTTTTTAAATGCTCGATACAGAAGTGAAAACGGGATGGCCAATTTAAAAAATAATAAAATGTCATAGCTAAGGATTTGACTTTAGCCCCATTACGGACTGTGTCTCCTGAAATCATTTTTCTGTGCTCTGTTAGTCAGCTGATGTATGTACAGATAGGAGTGAGCTGGAGAGGTTATTGAAATCACCTGTGTCTAATACGAGTATTCACAGATATACACTGCAAGTCAGTATCGGGGATGAAGCAGAATTGGTTTTTCATTAAAAACTGTCCAGAATGTCATTTTTCCCACTAACAGGTCAGTGTGAGGTCATCAGCGTCATCTCCTTCTAAACCCATCCAGCCCTGCCGACTCACCTAAAGCATGATTAATATGGCTTATATTGTGGCGTGATGTAAAAGCTTTCACAGAAGATTTTCTGCCTTGTCATGAATTTTGCTTTTTTGAAGAACTGCCAAATAACATTTTGTAAATGTGTATTTAACCTCAGATCAGAATTTGAGATAATGGTAACAATAGTTTCAAACACATGGTCCTGCTAAAGCCCATTTTGTGGGGCTGTGACCTCTTAAAACAAACTAATGACCCATTTTAGTCAACACTGCTTTAAAACAGCTGGCAAATACAAGTAGTCAGATGTAATGATTGAGGTAATTAGTATTTCCATTAAAACTACAACTGCAGCCTTCATTTGAGCAGATGTGAACCTAATTTGATAGCAGCCAGTTTTCCTCCACTTTTTAAACTATTTTCTTCATTTCTGAACCACAGACTTTAGTTTTCTCTAAAGATAAAACTAAAGTTGGATTAAAGGTGGATAAATGATCAAGATTAATCCCACAGAGAGAGAAAAAGCTCCTGGCTGGCAGCAGAGAGACTCTGAGGACGCGTATCTTGTCTGGATCACTGCTTTTTAATTACACAGTCATGCTGAAAAAGATCAAATCTCCCCTCTCTTTGTCTTTGCTCTGGTTTTTAACACCTTTGTATTTTCTTTTTCTCTCACTGCAAAGTCTTTTTTCTCCTTTGTCATCGCATTCATAAAGCATTTTTTGTCTTACAAAAGAAATCCGACTATATCGATTGTTCTGCCTTCATTTGTTTTATGGCAGACGCCGCTGTCAGATTTGATCAATGTAAAGAGAATAATGACTTTCACTTCAAGCACTGCATCACATTTAAATCCCTGTGTTCAGCCTATTTATATTTTCCACCAACAGAACATCCTGGTCTGTTTTCCCATCGTCAACATGTCTTTAACTTTTCATTTGTTTTTTGTCTTCTAGATACCTGTTGGTGACGACAGGTGACGACCGCTTCGTGAAGACATGGGATCTGAGGAGGCTCTACGATCCCATCACGGTTCAGAAACGCTGTCTGGCCAATGAAATCAACTGGCCACTGAATGCACCGGGGGTTTTGATGGCCCAGGACAATGGCACCGTGGTGTAAGAAAGCTTGTCTCTGTTTCTTTGTTACAACTTTACATCTGACTCACTTACATTGTATCTCTGGTATTTGCCTCTAAGGTTTGAAAGATATGTTGGACAGTTGTAAACCAAAATGAACAAATACTAGAGAGTTAGTGAGTCCAACATTAAAGCATGGAGGCAGTCTAGCCACAAGTCTATCAATACAGTGCTATATGTATTTAATCATGCTCAGAAAAGAGACAGTATGTTGAAGCAGTGGACTCCAGGGTGAACCAAAGCCAAATCCCTGACCTCTGTCTTTGTTAGGGACACATTAGCATTTACACTAGAGAACATCCACGATCAGACCCCAGAGCTTTTTGGGAAAGGATTTGAGAAATCAAATCAAAATTTGTCTCAGTCACTGTTCACTTGGATTCTAGATTCCTAAGGTGCACTTTAAAATAAAAAGACTACAAAAGTACTGGGAAAGGAATTCTTTGACAGCTAATGGAAACGAAAATTGTCACAATAAGAACCAAAACAATCACTGATAATGAAATTAATAGCAATTCTTTCTCTTGAATGAAAATATCAGAGTTCATTTTTTCCCTTGAGCTTCTTCACAATCGCTTCTTCAAATTCAGAAGGAATCTGAAGAGTAGGATCCACAGCTGCTGGCACATCCCTCAGGTACTCAGCCTCTCCTGAGATTTTCACCTGGTCAGCAAATGGTAAATGGCCTGTATTTGTATAGCGCTTTACTTAGTCCCTAAGGACCCCAAAGCGCTTTACACTACATTCAGTCATCCACCCATTCACACACACATTCACACACTGGTGATGGCAAGCTACATTGTAGCCACAGCTGCCCTGTGGCGCACTGACAGAGGTGAGAGTGTGGGAGCTGGTTTGGTGCTGGGTTCATGTACGCTCTTTTAGCTCATGGGACTAACTGTGTCAGCCCTAACCTAAAAGTCACCACATGAAACTCCTATTTACAGAAGTCTTTCCACTGTATCAGTGTCCTAACTGAGTTTCATTTGGCATACTCACTTGTGATTTTTGTGTCCCAAAAAGTTAAAGTGTGGAAAACGGCCAGCACCTTCCAAAGATTATGAACTTCAGGTTACAGCTTTGTAAATTCTGTAGTAGAAACAGTCTGGAAGATGAACAGAGTGGCTGCATTTAGCATTGAAAACAAAAATTCAGCATCAAAGATAATATCGTAGTTCATGCTTACAGAGTGATTCAAACTCCAAAGGTAGTGGAGCTTACACTAGCCATAGTGTGACCTTCCTGCCTCCTAACAAGCTCCACATCCCCACTTCTCCTCTGCGATCTGTCAACATATGCAGTCTTGAAGTAAGAATAAAAAAAGTCATTATGACTCGTTCTTTCTCTCTTTTTTTTAATTTAGGAAAGGTTCACAAGGAGTCCATTACATCGACCATCACATGCGCTCGCTCTTTGCACTTCCCCGGTCCGGCACTGTGTGGGTGAGTGTAGCTGTTGTAATCTTCCATTCTTCAGTCATCAGCAGCCCATAATTCAGTCACAGAGCACAAAATAAAATAGCTTTGAACTTCAGGAAACCTTTAAATCAGGGGCACGACGGTCATTTTCGAGACGATGAAGAAAGTTTGAGGATGTTAATATTACTCAATATATATGGATAAAAGGTAGTTAAGGCCAACACAGACTTCTGGAGTATAAAGGTATTCCATAGTTTTGTTACTGTCAGAAATTCCTCTCAAAGGTCAAATCCAAGTCTTGCATTTCACTCGTCTTTGCTGACACTGCAGCCAGTTTTTTCCTCCTGAGGATGTGAATCTTTAGAAGTTTTTCTGGTAGGTTTCAGAGTTTTTTTTTTTCCAAGCGTCAGGACATTTTGCCTTCGTTTGGAACCGTCTCCAGCAGTGGATTAGTCCACGTTTTTTTCTTAAGTGAGTATTTATGGGAGAAAAGCTGCCCTCTAGTATTAAATTGATTTAAAATAAACTACAGTCCGTGTTTTATTGTGATTAATGAACACGTCCCCCATCACAACAGTGTGGTGTTAAATAGTTTAGGCCAGGCGTAGAGCGAGGTGGCATTGAGCAATAGGAAAGGTATAGGATGTGTCAGTTATGGATTCAAAACAGTATTTTATCGTTTTGTTGATGATGAGGAAAATAAAGACTGCTACCTTCTTTTACCCTTTGTAATCATTGAAAACCTCCTTTTGCTGCAGTGTTTTGGGTTTAATTGTGTGTGAGTTGAAAAAAACTACTGGAACTGATACATTCGAGGCTAGTTGTGCTTCTGTAATTAGTCTCATTACTCAAACTATCCCTGAGTGTCTGAAATTTGCTCTAAGTTACTGAGAGAAACTTTTTTTCCTTAGCAGTGCTGTGTGATTTAATATTTCATTTTCTATGCGTCCCTGCAGTCTCTGTCATACACCGAGTGGATTAACAGTCTGGTGACCGCAGACAGCTTCGGAGAGGTGATTTTCTCTCTGTTACCTCAGATCAGCTACGTTGCTCCTTACATCAAACGCACAATAGAGAGACGATTTGTAAGTTTACTTTTCCTTTACTTTTATCGCTCTTTATTTTTCCCTATGTTTACTTCAAAAATATCATTTTACATTATATCAGATGTCATATAAACTTGGTAGTGTTCATAGAAAATAAGACAAAGAACATGAATTGAACATGTGGCCAGTTGCAGTGAAAGAATTGTTCAGATTTAGAGACAAGCTAACGGTCCATTTTATTAACCTGTTCCCTTCAGCCCATCTACTTCACATCTATGGTGCCTTATGATGCAACGGAGAGAGAAAAACAAGAAATGGGAGGAGAGGAAGAGGAAGTAAACGCAGTTGAAGAGCAGCAGGGAGAAGAGACAGAAGAACCAGATGCTACACAGGAAGCAGGAAATGAGAACGACAGTGAAGGAGGAAGAGTTGGACGAAAATGTCCTCCGCTGAAATTCCAGACCTACAAAGAGGCTACAAAGAAATACTGCCTCCATTATACAGATTTTGATTTTGTGGGTTAATTTTTATCTTCATTTGGTTTCATTGTTTTTTATTAAACAGATATTTATTAAAAAGTAAGGAATGTTCAAGTAATATACGTAGGCCAAAGACAAACTGGAGAAAAAGGCTATAGTAGAATAGAGAACGAAATAAGAGGAAGACCACACTGACACTGTAATAATCATACACTCTGACTTTCAGCGGACCACTGCAGGAAGCGAGAGGCGAGCTGTGTGGAAACGCATGAAAGACACAGAAGTGAAGGCAAAGATCATCCTGGATGACATGCCTTTGTCTGCTCTATATAAGGTATCTGAAACACACACACACAGGGCGGGTATCATCAGACTCCAGCTGTAGTGCAACACAAAGAGAAAAAGCAGGAAAAGATAAACAGTGCAATGAGAGGAAATGGAGGTGAGATCTGTAAGAATAGCCTCTTCCTCCTCCCTCTTCTGCCTCCTCCTCTGATGGGCAGCTATAAAGGGGCTGAATGTAATGATGTGTTAAATGAGAAAAATGTCACCCTCAGTGGAAGGAGGGAGGGGGAGATGGAAAGCAGCCATTTGAGGATTTGATGTGTTTAATTTTAAGAGAGGCAGAGTGGAGGGTGTCGCTGTGCCCTCTGGGATGAAATGATGGACGGAGACTTCTTGGGACAGGCTCCAAAACAAAACGGGAAAGGTTTTTGACTGGCTCTTTGTCTGAGAGGGATAAATGGATTAGAAAGAGGAGGATGGCAACTTGGGAAGGAGAAGTGAAAAAATATAGGGAGGCGTGCACCAGGAGGATTTATAGTGGTGAGTGGGGTGGATAAGCGTCTGTAAAGAAATCAGGGGGAAGTGATGATATTGACTCAGAGCTACAGCTGCGTCATTCACTGTGGACAGAGAAAACAAGAAATTAGCCTATAAATAAAAACCACTGTCGCCTTAGTAGAACACAAAGAAAGCTGTTTGTATTAAATGTGGAGTCCCTCAGGGATCCACACTTGGTCCTCTGCTTTTCTGCCTGTAAATAATGCCAGTATCTGCTCTTCTGTAAATTGACCTCTGATGTTCAGTTGTTGGTTGAAGAGCACAGACGAGAAATATTCTCAGCTGTCTTTTCTCATTTCTTCAGGTTCGTTTCAACCCAAACATGAGCTGCCACGACTGGGTTGCATCCGGGGGTCAGACTGGACTGGTTAGATTTAACTGTGTAAGGGCTCTGATGAACTCTCATCTGAAGAAGATGATTGGTGAGAGTCAGGCCCAGTTCAACGCTCTGTACTCGCCGGGCCAAGCGGTGACAGAGCAGCTATAGCAGGAGTTTAACTTTGCTACGGTGGGTTGTACTCCCTCAAGAGACAGTCAAAAAAGTGACCTCTGAAACACGCAGCTGTGAATAATGAAAATATGTATGAATATTACGTTTTTATTCTTATACATTTGTATATGTTGAAAATCAGTCAACGAAAACTAATGACATCAAGCCATGAAGGTACTACAGGTTTAATTGGTCCAGGTTTTGAAGCATCTAGACATGGCTAGATATATCCAAATTGTCTGAATGTCACTCCGTATATAATGAAGTTCAACTTTAAATTGACATAATTACAGTATGCAAGCTAACAAAAGTAAAACTCTCTCATGACCAGTTTAGGGGCTTTTCTTTTGATCTTTGGTCATCGTTGACCCTGAGAAACTGAAGCAAGACTTTCTCTCTGTAAACCAAACCCAACCAGAATCTGTTGAATTCAAAGCCATTTAATTTTTCCTGGCAATTAAATGTTTCCATGTTTTCCATTTTCTTCTTATCAAATTATAATAAAAGTCCTAATAATGACAGTTCTGTTCTCTACATCAGAAAAACTGCAGCAGTTGACAGTTAAGTGCCTTTCATAACCCTCACTCACACAGGCCTAGAGACCATTTCAGTGATGAAATGTGTGTCCGCCACCTGGTTGGAGAGTGGTTGTTTGCACATGAATTTGGTTGCAAAGAGGAACACGGTGCTGCAACAAAAACCTTCTGGTGATTGATTTGGTCGTTTTGATTACATTACAACAGTTGCCCATAGTTTACATGGAAGACGCCAGATTGTCTGCAAACACTTTCAAAATGTTCTCCAAGCAACATTGAAACTGAAAAGCGCGACACGTGGAGAATGCTCACCTTCAAAGTAAAAGTTGGACCTGTTAGTTACAGCAGGAAAGCGCAACCTTTTCTTTGAAGGCACATGTTCTCAGTGCGACGGAGAGCTGAAAGACGTTTAAAACGTTATTTTTTTTAAAGTGAGGATGGCGTTGTTTTCCAAAGAATTGGTGCGTCATGCCAATATTTCTTAGGCTTGCTAGCAAGAGTGTTCTGGAACGTCATAAGTAATTTCATTAGTTAAACCCACTGGTGTTTGTAATATTTCCAGACTTTCTCACGCGTTGTTTAATTTGTGACTTTGTTTTTAGAGAGGGGTTTTTTTTGTGCATTCCCTCATTTTGTTATCAGCCTCTCACGTTATCGGTAGCAGGCTGGGAGCTAATTTTGGCTGCGTTTGCTTGTTCAAACAACTCAGGCTCTAATTAGGGAAAATACTTGAATTTTTTGTATCTACAGGATATAACACTTAGAAATGTTAAATCTTTTTCTTACCTGGTGTACATTTTCCCGTTGTTGTTTTTCTCCAACTTTATTTATTTTTAACTGTCTACAAGAAAATAATAGTGAGGTGTAATTAATTACTGGCATCACTTTTTTTTAAAGACACATTTCCCTCTGAGTTAAATTAGGGGTTTTAAAGTGTGCTTCATTTTTTGATTAATTATAAATTTTAGTGACAGTTTCACAATAATATTTCATTATAGTGTTGTCAGCCGTGGCCATATTTCATTACTGACAACATTATCTTTAACTTATTCATAAAAGCATCGAAATGTTCTTCTCCCTGCTCGCTTTTGCTTTTTTTGAAATGTTACATATAATAAATTTTATAATAAAGCAAGACCGTGGCTCCAGTCTTTATTTCCTGTTAAACTTTTAAACTAAAATAATCCAGCTTCTTTCCATCATCAGCAGTCTTTTATTTCACTTTACAAAAACTGTTGCCACACATAAAAATGAAATATCAAACATCACACATGTGACAAGTGGATCGTATGTGACATCACAACACAGACAAATAGGACTTTTTGGGAACCACTTTTTGTACATGGAAGATAGATGTATTTACACATGTACACACAAAATCACATTATTTGACATATTTACAACAGTTACACAAATTCTAATTGTCACAAATGGCAACGGCACAATAACAGAGCATTCTCAGACATTAGATGTTCAGAGTGAACAAACAGGAAATGTTTTTCCTTTATTTTATTTTTTCTTGGAATGAAATAAACTTTATAAAGCTTCAATTGTAACAGTAGAGCCCGTATAGGAGAACTGCATGTATATCAAAACCAGTGCAGTAAAATGCATTGGTCTTTATTATATTTACTTGGTTTTAACCTAAAATCTGTAGGTGTTGGGTCCTTTATATATTCTCATTTTATAATTTCTAAAAGGAAAAAAATATATAGGATCTCTAAAAATTGGTGAAAATATAGAATTTTAAAGAAGATTTTATTCTTTGATTGAACCTCCACATGGTGCGTCTACATATTCTGACTGGCAGTTGAACAAGAAGCTACTTACAGTACATGATATTGAATAACAGCTAACAACCATGCAAGCTCTTGGATCAGAATGGACGTGAATTCGGCAATTTCAATGCATAATTGTCCTTTAATTTAAAGCAACAGTCAACAGTAACACTTGATAGCAGCTGGGAAGCATTACAGGCATGTTGGCGGACTCATTGGCTTTTTTATGGGTGTAAAATAGCTTTTTTTTTATTATTATATTTTCTCAACCTGAAAGAAAATACAAACTAAATCTGAAATCTCCATAAAACATGCTGTGGGTGTTTGCGGATCTAAGACAGTGAATTTTTATAATGTTGAAGATACCCAGCTCCACCATCACCTCAAAATGTTTTAGAATGAAACAACCAGAGAGCAAGTCCCAAGGTGATGCCCTCTAAAATTTCCGGTTTGGTCATAAAATAGCTTAACCTCTCATGCCAAAGGAGGGAGGCACTTAATAGATAATCACCATAATCATGTTGCTCTAAGACTTAATTTACATATTCATTGTCCCCAGAGGATTAGATCTAATAGAAAAAAAGAAAAATTATCGTGAATTTACACGTAAATCACACCAAAAGCAATGGATACATTAAAATAGTGGACATTTTCCATTAAAATGCTGTGTATTTTTTATGTAAATATATGTAATTGTAAGTCTAAGTGCTCGGTTCTAAGTGCCATCTTCAGTGTAACTAATGACCTCTCTGTGAAGCGTGCTGTGGATATTCATGGTCCCCAGAGGATGTCTCAGTTAAACTTTGATTGTGATGATTGCATTACCCCTTCTCCCAGTGCCATCACCAGCTCAGATTTTCTGCACTGTGCAAAATGAACTAGTACAAACCAATTTAATGGAGAGCTTGCTATGAAAATGTCCCCATTCCTGCTCCCCAGAGGAGGTATCTTTACATTTTTCTTTATAAATTATCCAGTTTGTCTTTTTGTGACCCTTTAGGCCAAATTATAACTTTTGAAAAGATTGGTGTGAAACTTCCTGTGGATATTCATGGTCCCCAGTGGACAATGTGATTACAGCCCATTCTTAAAACTATCATCAGCCCAAACTTTCTGCTTGCTAGCTTGTTCTTGTCCTCTAAGCACCCCAACAGCTACATCATGATTTTGAACACAAACAAAACAAACTGTTGGCCAGATTGATGTAAATTTAGTGGGGGTGGGGTGGAGGGGGGGTCCTCTGCATTCATTCTGTGATTGTTTTTAGTTAAAGTACAGTATATGAACACTACACTATATGAGTAAATGTACTGGACCACACCTCTTAATCTTTAAATAGAGGTGTTTTCAGTCCTATTGCCATAAGCTTATCACATTAAGCATCTAGCCATGCGACCTGCCTTTGTAAACATTTGTGAAAGAATGGGTCACTTTAAAGAGCCCAATGAATCTGAACACAGTACAGTGATAGGATCCACAGCAACAAGGTATTTCATGAAATTTCTCCCTCCTAGAAATTATATGATCAGCTGCAAGTGGCGCAGCTCCTGTAGGTGTGGTGTGTAGGTGTCCCATTACTTGTGTTCATATAGTTTTTCTTGTCTTCATATTTATGTGTTTCTCTGTAGTAGACTGACTGACAGTCACTTTAAACAAACTGGACCCTGGACTAATCTCTTGGGCTTCTTGGTCTATGTTCAGTAATCTGTCTACAATTCTGGGGAAAGTTAACAAAATGTTTAGGTCTCTAGGCCCAGTCTCTTATTTGGAATGCCTTTTGAATTTCTCCTAGCTCTTTGGGATTGGTTGGATCCCAGTACAAAAAATAAGCATTGCCTTCTTCTGTGGTCAAAAACAAAGCAAAACAAAAATATAACAGATTTGTGTCAGATATGCATAAAGTCATAGCCCAGCCCCAGTCTATAAAAAGGTAAGAGGAAGCTGATGCTTCATGACTTGCAAAACATGAATGGATGGAGAGCAGATGGATTGATGAAAGCCCAGGAAATGGAGAAACATACAGTAGATGGATGTCTGCAGGAAGAATGAGAGAGAGATAGATGACAGCAGCTGAAACTAATCGTCCGGCTCCAGAACTAAATCATTTTTGCCCTCAGACCCAAATGTCTACTCAGATCTGACAGTGGAGGTAGGTGAATGCTTTTTCAGTCTGACACTTTCCGTTCATTTTCCTTCTGCTCAATCCATATCGATACTCTGCCCACCATTATATAAACAGCTCTGAGCTACACATGCAACACAGATTTGATCGTGTCTGTTTTTAAAGGTCGCTTTGGAAAGCTAATCGTGATTCTGAAACTCTTTGTTGTCAAAGTGCTTATCAATCATGAGAAGGAACACGTTTCCCTTTGTTTGGTAGAAACATGAATACGTCTTTATGTATTTTCTAAAGTGAAAACAAAAGTGTGAACTTATATGTGAGTTTATTACTGAAGAGCTGCACACATTTTGCATGTGACACATTTAGTGCCACATGCCTCCAACATTTCCTTTTAAGGATGAACATTGTTCTTTAACAATTTAATTGTCATGTCCTTTCCTGTTTGTGTCTCATGACGTCCCTGTGGTCTTTAGTAACAGCACAATGTGGTCTTTGGTGACCAAGAGTACAGACAAAATTAAAAGATTTTTAAAGAGTCATTCTTATTCTTACTCATAAGACAGCATGTTACAGGTACTTGAAACATGCACAAAGAAATGTCAGAAATCAATCATCAGTGAGCTTTTTAACACTTTAGCACTAAAAATATGTTATGCTTGCAAGCCTTGCATAGAGATGACTACACTATAGTGGGTCTGGTAGAGCTGATACAACAAATGTGTCTGTAGTAGAGTTTCATCAGGTGCTCCATATTAACATCTGCAGCAGATGATATAGCTTATGCCTCTTATTTATTACCTTATGTTCTTGTTACAGAGTAAAGCTGATGTTCATAAATTAATTGGAAACATTTAATTAACAGCCCAGAAGATAAACTGAAAATTACTTTGGACAAACATCTGCACAGATGCCTTTAATCACGTCAGCAAAATCAATCTCCTGTGGTGCTTTAAAAGTGTTTTTAATTATTTTTTTTTTAGCAATTTGAAGAAGACTTTGAGGAGACTGTTCCTGTTTTGTGGAACTTAACTTACACTAATTTCACAGTTGATTGAATTAATCAAGAAGTGGCTGAAAAAAATATTTTCAGAAAATTCCTCAGATTTATTTATTTCTTTGTTGTTCAAATGTCTGACATGGGCATCCTTCCTTCTGACCAGCAGAGGGCGACTCCTTGAGTTTCAATGAGGCTTCTGGTTGTACAGAACTCAGTGGAACAAAGAAGCGTCACCTCTCTTAAGTCAGGACCCCAATAAACACTTTCTTTGAACGTCTATTGTCTCATTATCGAGTAACACTTCTTATGTAATGCAACATAATATTAACTTTGTAAACTGTGCTAATTATTAGATTCACAAAGGAAGGATTTACCTTACTGTAGGAATAGCTATAAGCCTAATCACTGTATGTGCTCATTTATTTGGCAGTGTTTTCTGTTTACTTACATTAAGCCTGAAATGAAACATGCTGAGGCGCAAGTAAAACAGAACTGTTATTTTTTTAAAAAGAAACAAATAAAAACTTAATACACAGTGACATCAATAAATAATGTCACTGTGTCTTTAGGGTGTTTTAATACAGAATTTATGGTAAAGTATAACTCATAACTTCTGAATTTTAGCTGGTATGACTGTTCTTAATTTAAAATAGGGTGTCTGATGGAGAACAATTACTATTATTGATCATTTCTATGCATCACTTATATCTATTTTCAACCTTGAGCTTGTGCACAGGCATTTCCACCAAAAAAGTGGTACTTGTGACCAAAAGTGGGCACCATCTCTACACCACAAAATGTCTTATCCCAAAGATGGACATCTGTCATTATGAAGGAACTACCACATAAAGTTATTTCCATGATAAGTACTCGAGTTTCTGCCAGTAACTTTACAGATAACCAGTGGGCTGATTCTTAAAAGGCACCAAGGTAGAACAGAGCAGAACTGGCACCATATTACTGAAAATAAGATATTAGTGGTCCTTAAATAAATAGTATTGTGATGTGATCTTTGTTTTGTTGAGGAAATTAATTAGAAGAGGTCAGATTTTTGGTAAAATGTGTTTTTTTTTTCAGGGCCCTACTTTCCTTTATTCTTGAAAACTTCCTTACAAGCTAGCACCAGCAACCCCAAGGACAGCTTCACCCTGATGATTCTTGTGAAATTGTCTCAGTTTGTGATGGAAATAAAGCATGCCACCCCTTTTTGAAGGACTTTGAATGAACTGGCATATTCCATGTTAGCATGGAGCTTTGGTATCAGGACTCTACTATCAGCACAAGGATGATTTCACTGTCAAATCTTTTAAAACTTAATGGCAAAAACAACCCAAAAATTCTTTCCTTGAAGGGAAGCTGCTCTGTGAATACATCCCTCACGACTCCAGACCACCAGGAGAGAATGACAATCTGTCTTAGTCATCCATGTCCTGCTGGGTCCAGTCCACTCTGGTTGTTTATCAGTCACTGGGGTCCTGGCAGTGGGAGCAGTAGCTCATGTCTTCAGAGTAGAGCTCTACCTGGATGGTGATGCTGTAGAAACCAAACTTGGTGTGGAGTAGGTCAGTGGCCTCCTGCAGCACAGACTGCTGGTCAGTGCCCTCCTCTGGTGGTGAAACAAGAAGGTAAAAATGAACAGAGTGAGTGTGGTTTACTCTACTGTGGTCTGTGAGGGGTGTAACTCAGAAATCCACATTTTGTATCACAGTTTTCTCTTCCCATATCGGAATATGCCGGCTAATGCTCATCAGCCATGTGGAGCTTTTAATGTCGGGTTAAAGTAGCCTTAATTCCCTGTGCCTCTCACTGTACTATGCACTGTAGATCAGTGTGTTACTTTACCTACAGCCAGGTGAACAGAAACCAGCGCCTGGCCCAGAGTCAGAGCCCAGAGGTGCAGGCAGTGCATGGACTTCACAGCTTTCACAGACAGCAGCACCTCCTTCACCGAGTTAAACTCGATTCCTTTAGGGGACCCTGAAAAACAACGGGCCATCAAAATTAAGACACACCAAGTTAACAGTACGTCTGTGAATGTGTGGCTCACATGCAAACAGTCTGCTTCAGATACACAGAGACTTTGTAGAGCTGATTTTGGCCTGGTATACAGAACAATATTATTCCTTGATAAGCACACAGTGATATATTTTATTTTACTGATCTACAGGTTGAAAAGAAGTCAAATTTGACTAAAATCATGACTAGTTATACAGTAGTTAATTAAAACTAGTCACTACAACTATAGAGACAATGTGTAGGAGGCATTCCTGCACATGAGACTAAGGTAGTTGCATGACTGCCTTCAAAATTTGTTTTGTGTACTACAATATCTATTCTGAAGATCTTAAATCTGGGAAATATTTCTACGTTAAGATTATAAAAACACTAAAACTAACAGTGAAAGTAATAAAAATAGGCTAAAATTGGACATTTCAAACTATATAAACAGACAAACCTAAAAGGGAAACAAAAAAGTAAATTCAACCCAAAAAGAAATATAAATGCAAACTAATCATAAATACAAGTATTAAAACTCTGATGTATGTATACAGTATTACATCAGATACATGGCTCTCATGCACGTTATCATTTTGCTCATTGACACCAAACTGTTTCAAAGATGCCCAAAAGCTACTTTGGGTCATCGTGTGAAAGTTCAGTGACGTGCAGAGACTTGGGTGATCTAATATCTCAGGGCATCCCCAGGATGTGACCATCTGTCCTCTTTGTTCTGTGCTAGGAAAACCACAGACGCGTTTCTCTGCTGTTTTACACAAACATGCCATGTGGAGCTTGGAGACATACATATCTGAAGCCATGAATACTTCAGTTAGGCTCCAAATATGTTGTTTTTTGCACTTCTACGTGACTTTGCAACATATGATGTTAACCTTTTTCATACCAGGTCAAAGCCTGACAGCTGGATCCTAGCTGCAGGCATCATGGTCAGAAATATCACATAAGCTTAATTTAAAGCAATATTCAACCTTTCTCAAAAGAGTTTTTTCTAATAAACAGCATAAACTGATGCAGGGTAGCTGCATGCTTGTTTCTGAGCGTTGACCTAAAACAAGCTGCTGGCTTTAACAGCAGTGTTACTGAACTTTATAGGTATTGGTAGGCTGGCGGTTTCTCCCTTTTCCAATCTCATATCAAGCTGAGACACTGAATTTATAGCTTGAAGAGTCAGGAAATAAAAATCAGATTTATGTTTGTTGGATTTTTTTGTGTTTTTTTCTTTGGCTCGTATTCCTGTTTATCTACTTTTCGCGATATCGGGCACCCATGAATATAGCAAAGGTAGTTTGTGGTGTTTAAGGCAACAAAAATATAATTAGAAAAACTGCACAATGTATTTTTCCACCAACTGTGATAGATTTACCAAAAAAAAATGTACAAATGAAATCAAATCCACCAATTTAGTTTTAAGCAGTTTCACCGGGAACTGTGTTGTTGTTTTTTTCATACTAAACTATTGCTAACCAAAAGAAGCATGTAATTGAAATTACAGCAAGGGAGCTGCCATTAATCATTACATTCTGCTGTTAGCCTGAGCTTCTTGTTACGGGCAGTTGCACAGTTTCTTCTGCACAGTAAGGCCTCGATTATACTCTGCTTCAAACACAAACAGCTGGAGAAACCACGGCATCCATGTTTGGTGCATTGTAATGCAAAGTCTCTGCAGCTGAGTCTTCACTCGCAGAAAAATGAAGCAGGCATGCAAACATCTGCACAGACATGAAGAAGAAATTTAAGTCACTCTAAGCCAAGCCTAGAGGAGGAGACGCTATAACAGTTATATTTTTATTTCATCTTATTTTATCTTTATTTAGATTTCAAACTGAAAGGGTGTGACAGAAGCTACAGCTTATATAACATCTGCCCTTGATGCCACAATCATGTAAGGAAAATTGTGAACTAGATTTTAAACCTCAGATTTAACACAATAAAAGAAGAAAAAGAAATAATAATCATTCATGTCAAATCCAGCTACAGATGAACCCGTTGTATCGAAAGCATCTTCACATTAAACATTTATCACAGTATTGAAAAATGTATTTTTCTGGACGATCTTTTTAAGAAGTTTCAGTGTGATGCAGGTTTTTCTTTCAGGACAACAACCTTAGGACACAAAAACTGGCCTGACTTCATACTGGACTTATTGGATTGGATTTGTTATAATTCCATTTTAAGAACTTCTGGAGATATTATGTTGCAATTGTACATTTTATGCTTTGAATCAAATTTTTGAACTTCAATGTGTTTAATTAAATTATAATAAATAAATAAATATCAAATTTATTGACTTACAACAGGGTTTGTTATCATTACATGGGTTTTTGTTTTGTTTTTTTGAGTAACTGCATTATAATTTCTGACAAGAGTTTGTGAGTTTTTCAAATACATGTTTTTCCATTTTGAGCCCACAAAGTCAGTTCCCTCCTGCACTCAAAGACAGGCATTTCTATCTGGAGAACCCAGTATGTAGATAGATCAGTGGCGCAACAAGCAAGAGGAAAAACACATATGTAAATCTGGTGTGAAGTACCCCTTTTGCATAATAACAAAAATACTTTATACTTCATGGGAACTATCAGGTACAGTATATGATTCCACTATTAAAATATGAAAAAGTATTTCGAACATAAGAAGCTGTTGATTGTTTAATACCTTCCATGAGTATCCTAAAGACGTCTCTGAGGATGGTGACAGTGGTGCAGAGAACAAAGACAGAAAATAGGAACGTGCAGATGGGGTCCGCGACTTTATACTCGGGCTGAAAGAGAGAAAAGAGGTTAAGGACACTTTAAAGAGCAAGAAAAGGGCGTCAGATGGTGATTTCCACAGTCATGAGGCACTAAAGTGCTCCAGGCACAAAAACAAGAACATCTTGCAACACAACAGAAATGCTTGAATCTTTCATCCATAATACATAAGAAACCATACATGGTTTCTTTGTACACATTCAAATATAATTCTCTAATGCTCAGAATACAAATATGCTTGTACCTGTAAGCACATCTTTGTGCTTTTAACATGACTCTGTTTTATATCATGTAATATATCTGTTTATCTGACCCGGAAGTAGATGATGGTCGCCGCCACCATGACGCCGACACTCTGCAGCAGGTCTCCCACCACGTGGATGAAGGCAGCACGGACGCTTGTGTTACCATGACTGCCGAGGAGGGCGTGCGAGTGGCCATGAACCACGGGGCTCTGACCATCCTCGTCGATCTGGTGGTAACCGCTGCCGTGAGCGTGGAAGGTGGTCGAATGGTGGAGGATGTACGCCATGCTAGAGAAAGGAAACGAGACAAAGGGTCATCAGTTGTATTCGCATGCCTTGCTTCATGGCACTCAGGAAACAGATGTGCTCTTCTAAGATATGACGGTATTCCGTCATATCTTAGAAGAGCACATCTGTCCATCATTTTTCTCAATCAGATCCTCCCTTTTGCTTCTTGCATCTGGTCTCATTAGACCGAGATGTCAGTAGAGGAAATGTGAGTGAGGTCGCCATGGTTACAGCCATCTTTTAAATACTGTCTATGGTTTTTGTTAGTAAAATATTTGTAATTTTTTTTATTATTAGTAAAAGTAATGGTAATATTATGTAATGGTGTCAATAGCAGCAGCATACATTGAGAGCAAAGTTTTTACAAGCGTTAATATACTTTTAAAGGTGTGAAGCACTCACACAATATTGACGATGACAGCACAGCCAGAGGTGACCAGCATGACGTGTCCATCAATCTCATAGTCGTTACGTATGATCCTCTCAATGGCCAAGTAGACCAGAGCTCCAGTGACGATCCAGATGGACATGACGGAGATGAATGCCCCGAGGATCTCTGGAAGAAGAAGAAAATCATGAACCTTTATTACTTTATTGTAGTCATGCAGTTCATCACAGATAATAAGGAGGCACATCTACTGTATGCTGCTGACCATATACTTTTAAAATTAAACTGCTTCTTCTGAGCTTAAACTAAACTGACTTTACTAATACGTTGATGGCCTCAATCACCAGTTCCCTGTCTTAGTAAATGCAAGTTAATGTTCATCTTGTAAATGATGGTCAATATAGCAGGCTACGCTTAAACTCTACACCATATGAGCCTCCCGCTGTACTTCAGTCAGAGTCATTACTTGCTCAAAACAAGTGGTCTCAAAATAGCAAAAAGAGTTCAGATCAAGGCTTTAAAACAGGAATTCATAACTAATGGATGATTTCATAGATGCCAAGTCTGTCTTAATAGGTGTTTGCTTTTCCAAGGGTTGAGGCTAAACACTGCGCTCACTATAATCTGTATCTGGAATCTGTCTATATAATTTCTCCTTGTGTAAGCCACCACGTGAACATCATGCACCTGATATATAGGACAAATCATTTAAATTAAAAAAAGGATGAAGACAGTATTTTTTCTTAGTATAAAAATGCTCCCAGGAGAAGGTTAGCAGAAAATCGATCTATCCATTTTCTGCCACCTGCATAGGACTGTGTCATGATACTAGCAGTCTTTACAGAAATGATCAAGCCTCCCTCTCTACAACCACAGCTTCCAGCTCTTGTGACACTAAAGTGTTCCCAAGCCAGCCGAGAGACATGATTTCTGCAGCGTATCCTGGGTCTACTCCAGGTCCTCATCCCATACTATGCCAGAAACATTTCAGCTAGGAGGTGGTAGGTGTGTTACTCAGATAGCCAAACCACCTTAATTGTCTCCTTTCAAGGAGGAGAAGCAGCAGACTGACTGCAACTAGAAATCCCGTTGATAAGAATTATGAACAAAGTTGGTAACAAAGAGCAACCCTTTACCAAACTGCAGCACCACTGGACTCTTGGAGAACCAGAAGGACATGTTTAAATGCCTTCTTCACAAAACACATCAAAACTGAAGGAAGGCCACATCATTTCTCCTGAATCCAAAGTTTATACTGTTTAGATTATTCTCTCCTGTATCTTGGTGTAGATGTTTTCAGGCAGGCTGATGAGAGCGATCACTTGAAGATAGAAAACAGCCTCTAGTTCCTTTTCTTAAAAAGTGAGATCATCAATCCAGGCTGACATTACCTGCCCCAACCTTTACACAGGGATACACCAGGGTGTGCAATCAGAATAGCCACAATACATCTAGTGACTCAAGCAAGTTGAGGCCATGTAGAGTTTATTTTGCCCATGTGCAGTTTACATGGACAAAATAAAGGAAAATCTACACAAAATAACTCAGGCCCAGGAACTCCTACAAATGACCAGCAATATAATGCATATACGAAATGTTTGTCTCCAGCATCCAGTCGACATGAAGCTGAAGCTGAATTCTTATTATTCTCACCTGATCTGTGCCAACCAAAGTTCATGGTTTTGGTGGGCGGTCTGGAGGAGATCCACAGGGAGAACAGGCTCACCATCATGCTGCCAAAGTCTGTCAGAAGGTGGGCCGCATCAGTCATGATGGCCAGGCTGTGGGCCAGGTAGCCTCCTGTAAATCAGGAGGAAAAATGACACTGGGCACAAATGATAATGTATATGAGCCAGGAGACTGCGTTTATAATAGTCTGCTTAAAGATAAGGAAAGACACATAATCCAACTCATGTCACTTTTTTTTGTGGTATGTACATACATGTTGAATACGATATCCAAACAGAACAGAGCAAACAGAAAGTGTGAAGCTGTGTTTATTTTCATTCACATTTAGCTAATAAAAAAGATTTTTATTAAAAAGTGTGTCGTAGCTCGCCAACTGTGAAAGTACCTGCTGGGTAATAACATCTCTTTTAATAGCTTTTAAATACACCCATCTTAGACACTCAGAGGTATATTAAACATGTGATTTAAAGCCTCAGTTGCCTCAGGTAAAAGAGGGATTTTATTCTTTTAGATCATTTTAAATATCCGTGCAACCAGCCAGTGAATGTCAGCCACCATTTTATTCTCTTAACAGTAAAAAAGTTACACTATAAAAAGAAAAATGAACCTACACTTTTACAGGGAAATAAAGGAGTTCCTCAATAGTTCACCACTGAAGCATTTCTTGCTATGATGCTTATAATGATACTAACGTCTGCATGAACACTTGTCTGCATGATTTTTTTGCTCCTGTCAAAAGTGATCATTTGGTCAAATGTAATAGCTTCCTATGCTTAATAAGTGCTTATAACCATCTTCTTGTCATAAGTATTGTGTCCCACACAAATCTCCACACTTTCTGGTGTGTGAATATAGGGAAGTTTATTTATGTCCAAATGGTTGAGAAGGCACATAACAAATTAGGTCACCATTCAAGCTGCTTTCTTTTCTCATTCATTTCTTTTCTTGGTGCTTCTCACCTATGACCTCGCCAATCATGAAGACGAGGCAGACTGCTGAAGTGATGTAGAGTTTCTTCTTGGCCAGCAGCTTGTCCACGCTCTCCTCGCATGCCGACGCTTTGGGGCCGTGGCAGTGAGTGCCGACGGGTCGTTTCAGCTCGATGGCGCCCGACATGCCTCCATTCTTTAAAGGGAAGTCTGAATAATGTTCTTTGGAGTCTGGAAAGGAGCTGCAGGGGGCAGAAAATAAACAGTAGTATATTTTCACAGCTTGAATGAGTGAGCTTGCCATGAAGGATGCTATTATCACTTAGCTGCTGCTGATCAAACAATGTGACCCTCAAGCTGTTCCTCCTGAAGAACCTACCTATGATGCACAGGGCTGCCATTATAATCTTACACCTGCAGTATTGTGCTGTTGCTCTAGCTTTCAGTACCACATTTAAACATACTTGGTTACATCACCTGTATCAGCTGTAATGTTTGATTTTTTTCAGGTAATGAATGAACAGAGTTGTTCGCTGTGGTTTTTGATGTTTCATTTGTTATATATTTTTACGCATTTGTTTATTGTAAAGCTTTTATGTGACCTTCCCTGGGAAAGAAGGAAATTAGCAATTTTGGCATGTTTACATCTCACCTTTTTCTGCATAATGATGTGAGTTACTTGGACTATTAAATAAATAATAAATATAAAATAATAAATATGAGTGTTGTCACAGAGACAGTTCCCAGTTCAAACCCTAACTGACAAGCATGCTGGGTTAACTGGTAATTCTACACTGATCATAAATGAGAGGTAGATAACATGTGCTCCAAAGCTCAGTTTTAATGCATTGTTAAATGAGGTCAGTGCAAATAGAAAAGCACTATATACAGTATAAATATTATAAATCATACTGGGCTGTTCAGACAGAAAACATTATATCTGAAGATGTGAGCTAGTCTGCAGTGTGATGGGTGCATTTAAAGATAAATCTACTTATTAAGAAAAAAAATTATTTTTGTATCTTCTGACCGACATGTCTGTTAAAACAATGTAATTTCAGCCTTAGTAAAACCCCCTGTCTGATCTCATGGAGGCCGGCTTTTTGTCCATCCTTGTAACAGCAGCACAGCTGAGGTGGGGTTTTTTAGCTGATGTTACAGCGCAGCAGATCATCTTTTGATAGAGTCCCAATGGTTTACAAAGTGGAAACCTGACAGAGTGCATCGCAGTCAGTGTTCACTTAAGTGAAAGAATGGTGTGCCGTTTCGTTCGATGAAGAACCCATTAAAATCGATTCATGTTGACAGTGAAGGAGGGTGAACAGACTGCCCTGTTTTACAGTCCAGAACTTCACGTCACGACTGCTCCTGAGTTTTAATAACTCATAAGCGCTCCATCTTAGGTCTTGTGCGTTGTGTTGTTTTCTATTCATCCAGGTTACAGCAGTGTTTTAATTGACAACAAATTTGTGAATGAAAGTCATATCTATCCAAAATGTTGTAAAACAAGCAAACAACAACAACAACAACGAATAAACAAACAGCAAACAACAACAACAACAACGAATAAACAAACAGCAAACAACAACAAAAACCTTAAGAAAGTGTAACAATCCTTTGACAAGCAAATTATAAAATTAGTGCTTCTTGTGTATAATAAATCAGACTGTAAACTTGAAGCCAGACACTGCCCAAACATCAAACATATAACAACAAATAGATAAATGTTTTTTTTAATACTCCATCCATCTATTTTATTTACCATTAATCCTATTAGGACTGCCAAGGTTTGGAGACTATACCTGTTGTTTGGCAAGAAGAAGGATGTACCCAGTACTGGTCACCCATCAACCACAGAGATTCACAGAGACAACAGACAACCATTCAAACCCAGTACCAGGTAATTCCAAAGGAATCTGAAGGAAGTTGATTAGAATACAAAAACATGTGTACACTGGACAATCTTTTGTCTTCAGAACTGCCTTAATTCTTATAGCACAGATGGAACAAGGTTCTGGGTCTAAAGGTTGCTGAGTTGACCTAATACCTAATAATCTGGCCTGTTTATTTGGTAATTTAGTAAATTAAAACAGTAGCAGTGGTAAAATAAATAATACTGTAATCATTTAATAGTTGCCATTCTGTTCATTTTGCACATAAATACAGAATCTTTTCATTTAACACCATCTTGCCCATCTACAATAAGATGCTTTTCATTTGAAAGTCAATTTTTCAGTGTTCAATCGGGACATTACAGATCTATGTATACTTGAACCCTAGCAAGATGCAGACCCGACTGGATTACTGCTGAGAATAAAAGAAAATGCTGACCTTTCCATTTATTTTCTATCTTTGTCTCTCTCTCTTACACACACACACACACACAGGTTGCTGTTCTTATCATGCGTGGGGGAGGATTCGATGATGTGACTAATGAGGTGGAAAAAAGCTAATTTGGCCTCACTTGAGATAACCAGACACACACTTTAATGTCACACTCTTCACACAGGAGATTGCGAGCGCTGTACGATTATCACACACACACTCGTCTTCGAAGATGTCCAACCTCAAAAGAAGCAGCCAGGCGGAAAACAGATTCTGTTCAATTATACCACCGGGACACGAGAGAAAACCAACCACACACACACACACACACACACACACACACACACACACACACACACACAATGAAACCTTGGGGTGATGATAAATTCCAGAGTGTGCAGAAAAAAAATATCCTGTTCAAAAGATTCATGCAAAATATCCTCAGACATTAAACACACTGTGTGGCCTGCAGCGCAACATTGTCGGGGGGGGGGGGGGGGGGGGGGGGGGTGCCTGTTAAGCAAACATCTGTGCCATTAACATCTGTAACCCTTCTGCCAAATTCAAACATAACAAGATTTTTTTTAATCTCTTTCTGAAGGTAAACTGAACAACAGTGAATGTTGGTGTATACATGTGTACATATATGCTAGTATATGCATTTGTATATAGGTGTGTGTACATATACAGTGGGGCAAAAAAGTATTTAGTCAGCCACCGATTGTGCAAGTTCCCCCACTTAAAATGATGACAGAGGTCAGTAATTTGCACCAGAGGTACACTTCAACTGTGAGAGACAGAATGTGAAAAAAAAATCCATGAATTCACATGGTAGGATTTGTAAAGAATTTATTCGTAAATTAGGGTGGAAAATAAGTATTTGGTCACCTCAAACATGGAAAATCTCTGGCTCTCACAGACCTGTAACGTCTTCTGTAAGAAGCTTTTCTGTCCCCCACTCGTTACCTGTATGAATGGCACCTGTTTGAACTCATCATCTGTATAAAAGACACCTGTCCACAGCCTCAAACAGTCAGACTCCAAACTCCGCCATGGCCAAGACCAAAGAGCTTTCGAAGGACACCAGGAAAAGTATTGTAGACCTGCACCAGACTGGGAAGAGTGAATCTACAATAGGCAAGCAGCTTGGTGTGAAAAAATCAACTGTGGGAGCAATCATCAGAAAATGGAAGACATACAAGACCACTGATAATCTCCCTCGATCTGGGGCTCCACGCAAGATCTCATCCCGTGGGGTCAAAATGATCATGAGAACGGTGAGCAAAGATCCCAGAACCACACGGGGGGACCTGGTGAATGACCTGCAGAGAGCTGGGACCAAAGTAACAAAGGTCACCATCAGTAACACACTACAACGGCAGGGAATCAAATCCCGCAGTGCCAGTGCATGTCCAGGCCCGTCTGAAGTTTGCCAGAGAGCACATGGATGATACAGCAGAGGATTGGGAGAATGTCATGTGGTCAGATGAAACCAAAGTAGAACTTTTTGGTATAAACTCAACTCGTCGTGTTTGGAGGATGAAGAATACTGAGTTGCATCCCAAGAACACCATACCTACTGTGAAGCATGGGGGTGGAAACATCATGCTATGGGGCTGTTTTTCTGCCAAGGGGACAGGACGACTGATCCGTGTTAAGGACAGAATGAATGGGGCCATGTATCGTGAGATTTTGAGCCAAAACCTCCTTCCATCAGTGAGAACTTTGAAGATGAAACGAGGCTGGGTCTTCCAACATGACAATGATCCAAAACACACCGCCCGGGCAACAAAGGAGTGGCTCCGTAAGAAGCATTTGAAAGTCCTGGAGTGGCCTAGCCAGTCTCCAGACCTCAACCCCATAGAAAATCTGTGGCGGGAGTTGAAAGTCCGTGTTGCTCGGCGACAGCCCCAAAACATCACTGCTCTCGAGAAGATCTGCATGGAGGAATGGGCCAAAATACCAGCTACTGTGTGTGCAAACCTGGTAAAGACCTATAGTAAACGTTTGACCTCTGTTATTGCCAACAAAGGTTATGTTACAAAGTATTGAGTTGTATTTTTGTTATTGACCAAATACTTATTTTCCACCCTGATTTACGAATAAATTCTTTACAAATCCTACCATGTGGATTCATGGATTTTTTTTTTCACATTCTGTCTCTCACAGTTGAAGTGTACCTCTGGTGCAAATTACTGACCTCTGTCATCATTTTAGGTGGGGGAACTTGCACAATCGGTGGCTGACTAAATACTTTTTTGCCCCACTGTATATGGATTTCTTGTCATCTTATTACTCCATTTATTTTAATCTGTTCTGTTTATTTTGCCTACATTATCCTTATGTTCAGCACTTGTTCAACACCTGATGTCTTTTAAACATGCTATACAAATAAAGCTGATTTGACTAAAGGTGGACTTAATGGTGGTTTTACATTTATTACGGGTGAAATGTTTTTGTTTGCACTTTCTTACTTTCTCATCCAAAAATCCTGGTGCAAATGAATACCTCATGAAGTTACTGCTTATTTTATTTGATCTTGGTAGTAAATTGCACTGTTCTTTTGGAAACTATATGGTTGTTGGTCAGCACTCCTTAATCAAGTGGCTCCTTGGCTTTAAACACTGAAAACACTCCCAGCCAACCGCAGTAATACCGCAGCTGTGCCTTAAACTGGCTCAGTAGCATTCAGCACTAATTTGTCAAGTCAAATAGTCAAATCCATTAATTAGGTGGACATATTGTGACTGTAATATTACCTGCAAAAAACATCCCCAGAGAATTGAAAAAAGTGTGTTTAAAATGATATTTGAAATGCAAATACAAGTTTACAATTATGTGTTTTTTGCAGTCTATTTATTTCAAAGTGGTGACGATGTTTTGACCCTGGTGGTGACTGGGCTTCAATTCTTTTAAGAAATAAAAACAAATTTGAAGAAAAAGCTTTTATGTTTGTTTGTAATGTGTATTTTCCTGTTCATGCATTTTATGTGTAACACTACAGACCTTAAAAAGAACAAAAGTTGTACAAACAACAAAAAAATTTATTGGTGCATTTTAGTTTTTGCTTTCAGCGTTTAGTGCTAATAGTCTTAATGTTTTTAAGTCCTTTGGTTTAAGTCAGACGATCGCAGGTCAAACATAACTGTGTCTGAGCGTTTTCAGTAGGAGAGATTGCTCCTCGTGTTGACTCTGCAGGGGGGGGAAAATAACACAATGACCAAAATATTCATCGAAACAATCAAAAGTGTCGTCACTGAGACGTTCCCTGAGTGGGATAATTCACTCAGTGGTCTGTATTTAGGGATTTACAGCCCTCTGCTGACCCCGCCTCACTTTTGGTGTCTGGCATCAATGATTATTTTTCATTTAAATACAACTAACATAAGCACAAGAATGAGATGGTACTATAAACTGCCAAAAAACCTGCTTCTGCACTCCAAATATAATAAAAAAAAAAAACTAGTAATTATTAATGATACATGGCTCATATTCCTCTGGCAGTCATCCTCAAGTACTTTTTTCACTGCCACCCTTACAAATTGACGATATGGCAGACCCAAGGAGTCTCCTTAAGATTATTAACATTAGATTTTCTTTTCAAAGTAGATTTCATGTCTTTGTCAATACCCCACAGGGCAGGTAAGCAGCGTTTATTGTTGCCCAGCACCGGCAGCACAAACAGAGAGAGAGACTCCTCGGGGAAAAGTCAGTGATCTGTGAAATGAAATGAGATCTTGGAAGTCCAGCGGGGGAAAAAAACAAAATCATAAGCATTTAATTACAACTGCAATCTGCTGTATCAGAACATCCCGCAGCACTTTTGTTAACAGACAGAAGAATCTCTGCAGCGAAAAACTACTGAGCAGTGTTTTATTTTTACAGATATGCATATTAATATTTCAGCAGACAAATCAGTGGAGTACAGAATGAAAGTGATTATCATCTTATTATATCCTCATCTTTTTGTTTTATCACTTGTGATGTGCAGGCTTTAGTAAATAGGCAGTGTCTATATATATGTTTGTGTGTGTGTGTGTATATATATACACACACACAAACACACACATTACAGTGTTGTAAATTTGTGTTTTATACAGATGCTACATTTGTTTCTAATATTTTAATTAGAGGTTTTGAAAGCTTTACACTTGGTGAGATCTTGGTCAACAGTCCATGTTTTTAACCTTAATAAAAGGCCCTGGTTTTATCCAGATGATCCGGCTTTTTTATGTAAACAAAAACATTTATTTTTAAATGTTTGTGAATGACCCATGAGATTTGCCTTTGTTTTTCCCCAGAGAGAAGAAAGGTCCACATCAGTGCACCATAAGTCATGTTTACAGTTTACGATGATTTCACATCACATTGCAGACCGAAGTCACATTTCCTTTTCATCACTGGTCTTCAATCTGTAATATTTATTCTCATGGATTAGATTAAATCCCTAGTGACACGCCTATTATGTTGTATATTAAAATGTATATTAACAGAATTTGTTTTCAAACTCTCAATAAAATCCAATATGGTCGCATCCATTAAAATGACAACCACTTGATGTGCCTCAGCCTTGGGACCTCCCACTGAAATACCAGGAATAGGAATTATTTGCTTACATCAGTGGTTTTTAAACTGTGGGAGCTGATACAGGTGGAGTCTGACCAATCAAGGAAAATATGCAGTGGACTAAAGTTAAATAGATCTGGTTTTTCTGAAATTAAATGTGCTGACTATTATTTATTTTTTTCAAATTCAAGTTTTCTGGGGTGTGGACCTTTTGCCTTCTTTTTTGTTTTCTGGGCATGCCAGAAAACATTAAGTAACCACTAGTGTACATTAAATACTTAAATACCCCAGTTTCAATGCATCTCCCTCTGGTGGTCAATGGTTCACTCTTCAAAAATGGGACTTTTGAGTTCTGGGAGATTGAAAAATTGTTGAGATATGTATGACAGCTTGTTCCTGCCACATAAATAAATAAATAAATAAATACTTACTTAATTTTAAGTTTTGAGTGATTTTCTCAGAAATTTGAATTAGTTCAAACTTTGAGATAATCAACCTCATATTTTGACATAATAGCTGAACTCGGTGTATCCAGAGATGCCTAATTTAAAAAAGAATACACATACACCTATTGCTTATGTTTCGTGCGTGGAAACCAAAGAATCACAGGCCTGCCTCCAATGAATACAGCACATTTAAAGCAGTACTGTAGATGCCTTTTAGCTATAACTACTCCTGCTTGGTGCTGAATGACTTACTGACATTTGACTGAAAAACAAGAACAAGAACAAGAACTGCTGTGCCTTTAATATCAAAGGTTTTAATCTCCTGATTTTGGCTTTGACTAAAAATGTATTTTAATGGTCAGAATTTATTTTGCACATTTACTCTGATTAATGACAAACATTTAACAAATCTGCAGGAAGATGGAAACAGCCTTACTGAATCCACAGCACCATCAATTGGTCATCAGAGTAGTTACTGATCACTAAACGGAGTGAAAGATTTTTTGTATTTCTTTTTAACCCTGGTAACCTCAGACTCATGGCTAAAGCTTGTAAGTGGTCCACAAAGCAAAGTTTAAACATCATCAGCATAGCTATCAGTTAGATGTTGCAAACACTTTAAAAGTGAATTACATGGACGGATTAACCTCATTAGAGGTACCTGGGTAAGGATCAGTTGGCGCATCCCTTCTTTCCTCCTCAAACAGTCAGGCACTTACAAACAAATACTTTGAGTTTTTTTTTTATCTCAACTTACTAATTAATCATCCAATCACTTTTGTATTTGTTACTCATCCATGTTAAATTGATTTGTAATGATCTTTTACTCTATTTTCTGACATTTTATAAATGGATTAGCAATCATTGTTCCAAACTTATGCAAGCTCTTTTCTTATCATTTTCGTTTTTACTATACTTGAAAAACAAAACAGCAGATTCAAGCTGATAAAACAGAACTTCGGGTTGAGCCCTCCGGTGATATTTGGCGGTGGAAATTAAATGAATTCTAAGTGATAGACTGAGTAAGTCTGACTTTGGAATCCTTGGATGCTCGTATTTATTTTATTAACTTTAATGCTAATGTTTACATCTATTCCTGTGTTTTTGATTACGAGTTCTGCTGATTCTAAAATACATCAAAAAATACTGTAGAAACATTAGTGAACAATAAAGGTCACTTTACTGCCAGCTGGGGAGGAAAATGCTAAAGGTGACACTGTAAACACATGCGTGCACTTGCACAAGAACGGCGCAAATGGTGCATGAAATCCCAAATGTAGCGCCATATGCACATCTGTCTGTGTTTCTGAACACTTCTTTTAATCCCAAATGATCAGTAGGCCTATTTCACTTATTTCTACAAAATCATGTTAGAGCAATGTGCTTTTTTATTTGATTGATTCAAAATACATAAATAAATACAATACAAAGGCCCTGCAAGTTCGCACTAATATTTGCAAGTAACTAACCCTGTAAAACACGTGTTTCCCACCCGGTGGAGCTTCCCTTTTTCTTCTCCTGCTTTATAACGCGTAAAGTTTCTGCCACCTTATCTCTTTTTAATCGTGTTGTATCTGGAAATTATCTTTTAAAAAATAAATAAATAAAACAGCCAGTTTTAAAGCGTGAAATCAAAGGCATCGATTCACTTCCACCAGCTTCACTGACTTAAAAACAGTTGATCAAAGAGGTGGAAACGTGCATCATGAGGGCCTCTGAAGGCTGAAAATAACAGATAATTCTGCAGGATTATGATTAATGGCTGAGTGGGCGATTGCATTTGATTTTCCTCACGTATTTCATATTAAAGCGAGAGAGCGTCTCCACCTGTTTTTTTCTGCAGCGCGTTGAAAAATCACCAGGTGTGTTTCTGCAGCAGCCGGCTGGATGTTGAGCAAACAAAGCTGATGCACATGTTTGCATCAGCTTTGACTGTGCGCATAAAATCGTCTTTTTTTTCTTTCATTTGCTCCGCCATCTATATTTTAAACTCGGTGGTTTTTTAAATTAAATTATTAAAAGTGGTGTTTTTACACGTGGGCCTCTTTAAAATCCTATACAACTTATTTCTATAATGTGGGAGCTATTTGTTAAATACGCCAGAAAAGGAGCGCATTCCAACTATGTTTTAATATTTTTATTATCCTATCCTACAATTAAAAATTCGAACCAGCTTTGTGTATGCTTTTTAGTAATATTCTCTGCTGTGTATTTTTTGTATCAGCAGGTTTAAGCACCTATGGATTGTGTGTGTGTGTGTGTGTGTGTGTGTGTGTGTGTGTGTGTGTGTGTGTGTGTGTGTGTGTGTGTGTGTGTGTGTGTGTGTGTGTGTGTGTGCCCTCTGTGATTGCAGGCTGGAGCCTCTGCTAATGACAGATGATGAGTTTTTAGCATTGCTCAGTGAACTGGCCCCGGGGCCATTTGTCACAGGCTGTCCAGAAACAAGCCAAGCATGGAAATGAATTTGTTCATTCACATAAAACAACCCGTGAGAGCCAAAGCCTGCTCAACGTGCACTATAACAACCACTCTCGGTGCGCCTTCATTACGCACGTTTATAAGATAATGTGCAACAATAGTGGATTCTTCCTGCATCTATCTTAAAATTATAATTTAAAAAATAATATTTTGAGTTTTCTATTAAAAATGTTGATGTCCTTAACAAAATCTGCTTACTTGCATTTTTCTTTAAGTGTCAGCAAACAAAGAATTGTTGTCGCGCCCCCCCCCCCACACACACACACATTTTATACACAGTTTATGCCCCAAAATGACTAAATGTGTTCACATAACTTCGTCCTACATGTGGTATTATTCTTCATGCGGCTGCAGTGATACGAAGCAAAGCATTTCCCCACCTTTGCAGTTTTAGTGAATATGTCTTGGCATTCTTCTCGTCTATGAGGTGAGATTTTTCCGAATTTCCAGCATTATTATCCATTTTGCAGCCAGCAGTCAGTTGGTGTCCTGTCCGAGAGGCAAAAAAGTACGACTTTTTTTTCTAAGGTGAAGATGATGCAGGTGAGAATCGACCGCTCCGGTCTTCCTGTTGTGTAGTTAGCGCGGGGAAAACTCAGGCCGAGACCTCATTTCTGTGAGCGCAGAGACTTCAGTACAAACGAGGAAATTCCTTCATTGCAGTGCTGAGAGGCAGGAGGAGGAAACCACATGCGGCTTTTTCTGAGGGAGGTTTTAATTTGGTCTGAGTTGCAGGTTCGAACGTGGAGCTGCAGCGGCAGTAACGAGGCACACAGCGCGCTGATCACTGCAGCTGCTGTGACTGGACAGCAGAGATACCTGCAGCGCAGAGCCTGACTGATCACCCGGTGCACATCATTGGTGAATGCTAATGGGACGAGCGTGAAAGAAAGTCAATTAGCAGAAAACGTCAGCTTAAAAAAAACCCCACGCAAATATATGTATATATATATATATTTCAGATCCACCGTCACATTTTACATTCATTACAGCTTTATTTATACATATGAAAGCCAAAGGACATTTCTGTGCAATTTCTGTGTTTGTTGTTAGACAAAGGGAAACAGGACATTTTAGGCGTAACTCTAAACAGATGGGTAACAATTAATAAAATAGCTCTTATACCTAAATTATCATTATGTAGCTATGGATGAACAAATAAATAAATAGATAAACAAATAAGTAAAACATACGACTAAAGTAATACAAGGACACAGTCATATATACTAATATCCTGTACATAAAATCTCAGTTAGTCTTGGCGCCAGTCTTTTCATTCATGTCCTCTGTAGTGAACTCGCAAATCCTAAAAAGTTAAACTGAAAGATCCTTTCCCCCTCTGTTCTCAGGAGGATTTCATATTAACATTTTCGCAAAATATTTGTTTGCTTCTAAAATTCTAAAATAATACTTCTCTGTACCTGCAGGTTAATGCGGCTCTAACTAAAGAAGAATTTGAATTAATGAGCATGCAAAATCCTCTATTTTTGAAATGCGTTTTATTCATTACACAGCATGATACGCTAATTATTTTAAGTTGTGAGACTTTTCTTGTAATTCGTCTCAAATTCAGCACTACAGCGCTCCAGTGCTGCGTTCAGGCTCCAATGGGACAAACGTAAATTTTCTGGATTTGCAGAAACCTGTCTTTTTGTAATCACCACCTGGAACAAAAACTAATTTTTACTACTATTTGGCAGTGCAAGTGGGATTTTCTTTTTCATATTTTAACTTTCACTAATTATTAGAATATTTATATCTAGCCTTACCCTTGTTTTCCCAAGAACTTTTCCACATATCTGAATCCAATTGAAAATAATTTTAAGTTATTCATGGCCTATTTTAGATTACTCTGACTCACCACAGCATCTTGTGGTGCAAACTAGTATTACTCTAATGTAATATGTGGAATATGTGGACGATTTCAAACTGTTTTAAACACAGAAATTCACCCAAAATGCTTTTAAAGTAAATTTAAACTACCTGTAATCAGTCAGTGGCATGTGTGCATCTTTTTCCAAGCGTAAAACAAAGACTTCCAAGCGTGCCTTAAACTGCCAGTTTACAATGACAGTCCTTGGCAAAACAATGACAAGACTTTATTTGAACTTAACAATTTAT
This sequence comes from Rhamphochromis sp. 'chilingali', assembly GCF_963969265.1. Classification (NCBI taxonomy): domain Eukaryota; kingdom Metazoa; phylum Chordata; class Actinopteri; order Cichliformes; family Cichlidae; genus Rhamphochromis; species Rhamphochromis sp. 'chilingali'. Next base: position 22,465,038 of record NC_137932.1, on the reverse strand, counting down.
TTAAATCTTTGTATAAGCAATTATTTCTTGTTCTAAACCTGTATTTTTACCACGTAAAAGATTATTTACTATGTAAGCATTAACGATAGAATCTGTTAGCTAAACAAAATAGTTAATGTTTAATTTACTGTAATAATAGCACAAATCAATTCATTATTTTGTCATAGTGGCAAACCAGCGAATTAAATTAATCACAAAATTGACCATTAGAACTAAGACAAAAGAACAAGGTAACCAAAAAATTATTTTAAAAGTTATTTTAAAATTAATTATATTAAGAACAGGAATGATGTGCGGAGCTGTTGTAACTACAGAGGAAAAAGTTTATGAAACTATGAAGACAGCAAGACAGTATAGAGGTGTGCGATAAGTGGCAGTTGAGGTCAGGCAGGAGTCTTTGTGGACTGTTTGCAGACAACATTGTGATCTGTAGTGAGATCAGGGACCAGGCAGGCAGAGGTATGGTCTGGAGAGAAGAGGAATGAAAAGTGAGTAGAACAAAGATAGAATGCATCTCCAAATGACATGGAGACAGCTATAACAGCAAAGCTTCAAGAAGCAGGAGTAGGGGAGGTAGATGAATTTAAGCACCTGGGGTCAACCATGTAAAGAAATGGACAGTGCACAAGAGAGGTTAAGAAGAAAGTGCAGGTAGGGTAGGACAGGTGGAAACAAGTGTCAGGGGCTATTTGTGACAGAATGATAGTAGCAAGAGAGAAAGGGAACGTTTACAAGATGGCAGTGAAACCTACTATGATGTATGGCTTGGAGATGGGGATCCTGACAAAAAGAGAGAGAGCAGATTGAAGGTACTAACATTTTCATTGGGGGCAACCACAATGGACAAGATTAGAAAGAGGGACAGTTCAGGATGAGCAGTTTGGAGACAAGGTTAAGGAAAGGGTCAGATGGTTTGGGCATGTGCAGTGGATGTATAATGAATACACCGGACAGAAAACCTCAGAGGAGATTAACGGGTGCGAGTTGGCATGAGAGGAGGATGCTAAGAATAGGGTGCGATGGAGATGATCCACTGTGGCAACCCTTAATAGAAGTAGCTAAAATAAATAGAAGTCTTTAAATACATTATTAGTGTTTTTTGTTGTTGTTAAATTTAAACCAGGAGATAGTATTTCTTTTATACTATCCTCGAAATAATTTTGGAAAAAAGTTTCGGTTTTTTTTCTATTACCTTGAACACAATCTTAGTTTACGCCCGCTGACGTCACGACGCTCCCAGTGTTTGGTTTCCGCGCCGCGCCGCGCTGCGCTGAGCTGACTGAGCAGACATGGCAGCAACCAGCAGCGACAGCAAACCGGATGAGCCGCAGACAGATGGAGGGACGGAAGGGGATAGATCCATGTCGAGGTCAGACAGGTAAAAAAGGAAGGAATAAAATATGGCTGTTGTGGCACGCGGGGGTGTTGTCGAGCCCCGCGGTGGAAACTGCTCTTGGCAGCTAGCTAGTCCAGCTAGCTGCCACACTCGGTGTAACCCACGCATTGTGTTTTGTCGTGGGTGCAGAGAACAAAAGCTTAATAAAGAACATGGGAGAATTAGCGAAAAAACACCTAAGTGAGGACAGAGAGACCTGGGCCCGGTCGTAAAATATTCTATGGAGGTTTTATCTGTGGTTACATCAACACTTTCTTCCCTCGTCTCTTTCCATAAGCATCTGTACAGATCCTCTCATTCTGTATGCAAGACTAATGCGACAAATGACGATTTTATGAACGTTTTCAACTTACAAAGCGTTTATTCATCATTTAAAAGTATTCGGCAGCTTTTCAGTGCGGCCTATTAAATTCGGCCGTATTAACCATCACATCTCAAAAAAAATATTCACTTTCAAATTGTGTATTTCAAATGTTTATTTTTAGGAATGGCTACTGTTAACCAGGGTCGGTTTTTGTTAATTACCACCAGTTTCTAGATGTTCACTGACCATATGGTATCACAACGGAAGCTAGTGTTGCTTTGTTGCTAACGCCCCCTTATTCATAACACGTAGCACTGAGGATGTGCTGGGGATCAGGTGTCTGTCTGGCAGCTTGGTGACCTGGCTGTGTAGCTGTAGTGCAGCTGGGTGTTAAATCTATGCACAAATGCATGAGTTTTTGAATCATTGAAATGTCACTGCACCAATGAAAAACCTTGGATCCTTGCATACTTTGATGCATATCAACCACTCAAAAAATTGATGGTTACTGTGAAGGTGTTCTTTTAACTTGGCTGCACTGATTGTAAATAAAATACAAAGTTGCATTTAGTTTGTATTTACATTAGGTCAGCGAGTTATCTACGTTAGGTGTCTATCTTTACAGGGACAAAGATGTGCATGAAGCACAGAAGCGGGAAAAAACCCCAAAAGGAAATCCATAAAATCATAAATCAGCCTAAAAAGTGTTACATTTGCATAATATTTTGCTTCTGCAAAAAGCAACCTATTGCCTATTTCTTTAGGCTTACAAGTTAATATTTAATGGCCTACCTTCTCTGCCATTGAGCTACAGCATTAGACTATAAATAAAAAACGGACATAGCCAGTAAGTGGTCATCCACTGGTTAGTGAAGTGAAACCTTGTGGTGAAGCTTTCACACTTGCTTTCTTAGTGTTCTAAATACGATCTGAGAAACTGACTGCATGTTCAAACTGTAGTGACTTGTAAACCATAAAGTCCAGCCAAATGATGACAGCCTTACTCATGTGAATGGTGGCTCCCCACCCAGTGTCATGCTGTGTCCAGGGCAGCGGTGTGATTTCCTGGGGAGGGCCGGCAAGTTCCCCCTTCCTCCCCCTCAACCACACCGACAGTAGATGCTTCCCTGTGAAGAGGAGAGTTCATAGAGGGTCTCCGGAGTGAGCAGAGACCCTCTTCTCTCTCTGCAGGACAACAGTGTATCTGCAGGTTCCCAAGAGTTAATATTTTGAATATATTTAGCTAAATGTTTTCCCTTTTTATACCCATTTATAGCTTCACATCTTTGAGCTTCTTTTGGTTAGAAAAAGGCTACTTTTGACACAATGGTGGTCATAAACCTGCAGATATGTTGTAAAAATGAAAATGCCTGTATTGGAGCAGCAGCGGGGGTCCACTATGAGCGAACAAGGCATCTCTGATGGCATACTGCAAACACAAACTGTTCAAAAAGCAGGCAAACATGAGGACTTAGCCTTAGTATGAGTCTAAAAATTACTTTAAATGATCTCACGGCACTTTGGAAACATCCCACAAGTGTTTCTTTGCTTGCCTAAAAATACGCAAACAATCTGTTTTTTGGTGAAAGTCAAGCCGCACACCTGAAATGTAGAGGAGTGTTCAAAATATGATGCCCTGCGGTGCCCAAACATGTGTCTTCTGTTGGTGTTATTTGAAGCTGCATAACTGCATTGCTGCTGTGATATGATGTGACAGACCCACCCCTGTCCAGTTTTTTCCATGGCGTAAATCTCACCCATATCAGATCATATTTAGATTCATTAGTGACTCTAAATTGGATGTAGGTGTGAATATGAATGGTTGTCATGTCTCTTTATAAGTCCTGCCCCATCACAGCCTGGGGACCGGTCCAGTGTAGCCTTCAAGGGACACATTGCGTGATATATACTTATTTACATGTGAATCCTAGTTTCCCATTAATGTCACCTGTTAATTAAAAACCTGTTAAAAGGGTTAAATGTTGCTCGCTTACCTTCCTTTCTTTTACCCCAGTGGAAGTGGTGACGATTCCTTGGATGGCCTCTCAAACCATGTCCCCCGCTGTCCTTTGACCCCTTCGCTATCGCCACGAAAACGGACTACAAGCCAGTCCAAGACAGAGCCTCCTCTGCTGAGGACTAGTAAAAGGACGATCTACACTGCTGGCAGACCACCTTGGTATAATGTCACTGGGACAACCTTCAAAGAAGCCTTCGTTATAGGTGAGAGAACATCTTATTTCATTTAAATTGTTTAAAATTATGCCAAGCATTCTCCTGGCATTCTGATGAGGAGGAAGTGAATGCCAGAGTCTATCAATAATATAGCTATCTGAGTTTTTCCAGATTAAAAATCTCAGGTGCTTTCGTCCGCTTCCTGTAGCTAGTGCATTAAAATGAACATTATACCTGGGGACAGAATCATATTATTATTTTTGACCACCATGGTGCTGTTGTTGAATGTAGAGCCCCCCCCCCCACCCACACACACAAAAGAAAAAACTGGTTTTAGTTGCCAAAAAAAATTGTAACAGGCGCACTATCAATAAAACCAGTGATGTCACTGGAATTTGGGAGAAGCTTTTGCAACTGTGTTGTACAGATGCAGTCAGCAGATTCTGGTCAGTCTTTGTTTTATTCCCAGAAATATTTGCCTAACTCATGCTAGGTAATGCTGTGTAAGTATTTGGTTATCAGACCCGCGATAATGTGGCGTCTTTTCTTTTTGTACAGCCACTGAGGGAAAGTTGGCTCAGCACTCGCTGCTGGTGGAAACGAGGCATATGTGAGATCTTGTTGGCATTTAAGTCTAAACACTGCTGTGCCAAAATACATCCCTAGTGCGATGTTTGCATGGCTGCTGGTTCTTAGTCTTGTTACTTGATAAAACAAATAATTATTTACCAAAATGAACTGACATTTCAGTTATCTTGGGCAGCAGCTTTGCATTTTCTCAGACTGAAATCTAACATTTTCATGAGGCTCTGGGTGCATTGTGTGTGCATTTACAGCAGGCTGCCATCTTGCTGATCAGCTCAGTAAAATATCTGCATCGGGACAAGTCCCAGCAGCAGTAAAATGAGCGTGACAGAGACACTAAACCTGTGTGTGCCTGTGCACGTTTAACAGCCGCAGAGCCAGCGTACCGTGGTTAAACGCATCAGACTGGCATGACTGGTGATAGGTGGAGGGAGAGGTGGACATTATCTTTAGTTGGCAATCTGTTACCGTCAATGGCGCGCAATGACTGGTTACAATTTCACACTCGACTGTACCGTGGCCCCCAATTTAAAGGAGCAGTCTGTGTAACATAAGGGGGACTGTGCTGATCTGGTCCCAAGAAACAATGGAGAATATAAAGTACTGGGGTTGCAGGAACAGATGGATTTAGGGATGGAAGCAAAAGTGAATGGCAGAAAAACATTGTAAAGCCTCATAGGTATCAAAGGTGGCTGCTGTCTCTACAGTCTGGGTTTATTGCTTATAGAAAAAGCAGTTTTATCTGTTTTAACAGGATTTTCCAGTGGCTAGGCTTTGCTGCTGGGTGACGTGCTGAGAATTTCTTGTCTATGCAGGAGCTTGTGATACTTTGGATTAGCTAGTATTTCTAGAACATCTTCAGAGCTGTAATCGGGAAATAAGCAGCCCCACAGTGTTCTTTGACCGGTTTCCTAGTCAGCAGTTTCGACCCCGATGAGTCTTATCAGGGCAAAAAAAAAAAAACCCATTTCAACACGTCACCAAGAGCTGTTTATGTCGTTGAAGCAGCTCTGTAGGCTATTTCTGTTCCTGTGTGCACACACACACACACATGCACCAACAAAGACACAACAGCAAATTCATCCTGCTTTTCACCCGCTCCTGCCAGCCAGCAGGGTGTTCTGGCCCCGTTCCCAGGATTGTTTTCCTGAAAGATTGCTGTTTTGGTCTTTAACCCAGGAGGTTGAGGGAGGTGAGGCAGGGATTGACTTTTATTTTAGACATCTGTCCCATTGGTTTCATGTTTTCTTTTTTGTCTCTCAGCTCAAAATATGTTTGCGTTCACAGATTTTTCTGCACTCTTAAGCATAAAGCGTGTTGCATGATTTTTGTTCATCGCCATCACGTTCAGTATTTTTTAACCTCACATCCAGATGATGGCTAAATGTGAAGCAGAAAGGACACGTTTTTTTCCCCCCTAAGCTTTATTTTCATTTTTAAATTGGAAAACAAACAAAAACAAACAAACAAAGCAAAAAACAAACAAACAGAAAACTCACAACTATGGGACAGAGCAAGTATCAACAAATAACCACAACATGGCAGGCCATTGTGACCACAGAAGCACTCCCAGGTGCACACTCTTGTATCTATGCCTTTCAAGGATAACCTCAGACATCTGAAAACCAAACACAGAAAATACAAGCATAATAATAATAATAATAATAATAATAACATAACAACATTGATAATTACATAATTTTAAAAACAAACAAACAAACAAAAAAGAACTCAGGAGAAAAAGGGAGCAAAACAGAAAACAGAAAACACATCATGTGAACCCCTCCCACCATCCCCCCACCCCTTTACCCCTGTATGGCTCTCAACCTCATCACATTCGTGTATCCAGACAGCCCATATTTACACCTATCTATAGAAACTCTCATGCACAGGAATCAACATCCCCCACGATAAAACTGCAGCATTCAGGAAATCGAGTCAGGAAGGCCTTGATCAAATCAAGGCAGACCCAGGGGGATTTGCGTCATCTCTATGATCTATTAGGTCCAAAGACGGTAGTACTGCCAGGAAGGGCCCCCAAATTTTTTCAAAGGTTCCATATTTCCCTTTTACACCATGCAATATCTTCTCAGCTGTGCAGTAGGACGCTAGCTCATTAATCTAGTGTCTCAATGTTGAAGAATTTTCAGATTTCCAATGTAGCAGAATACATTTTTTCACTGCAGTACTCGCAAGTAAAATAAAATATTTGTTATGGTAATTCACATTGATAGAACCTGTGTCACCTAGAATCCATAGTTTTGGGTCCAGTTCAATTTGGATCCCCATTACCCTTGAGATTATTTCAATGGCCTGTCTCCAGACCTCTTCACTGGGCAATTCCACAGCATGTGCAGGAGATCACCATCTGTTACCTTACATCTCAAACATTTGGGGGAATAATTATTATCAATTTTATGTAACCTATAAGGGGTGTAATATATCCTATGAAATATATTAAATTGCATTTGCCTGTGATTTGTAGAAATTAACATGGTCTGTGCCTGTTCCAATAAATGGTGCCATTCTACCTCTTCATAGACATGGCCCAGGTCTGTCTCCCATTTTCTTTTTATAGACGCTTTGTTATGGTCAGGTAACTTTTCATTGATAATAGCATATATAGAAGATGCTATTCCTTTTATTGACTTCCATGGTTTGGTGCAAAGATGCGTTTCAAGAAGAGTTTCTTTTGGTATCTCGGGGAATAACCCTTTGGATTTCTCTTTGACCCAATCTCTTATTTGTAGGAATTTGAAGAAACTTTGTCCTGGGAGTTTGAATTTTTCCTTTAGTTGTTGAAAGTCAATAAATGTATCATTATTGTATAAGTCGGCAACAGTTCAAATATTTCTGTCCTTCCATCCCTGCAATATTGGGTCAGCAATATGATGAGAGAGATCAGGGTTGCCACATAGGGGTGTCCTTCTAAGAAAAGAGATATTTATTTTCAGAAGTGAGTGGGATTCCTGCCAGGCGCAGAAGGCGGTTAATATTATCAAATTGTTTGTGAGCTTGGATAGACATTTTTTTGTACCTAAAAATAGAACATCTTTTAATAGTATGGGGTTCACCTCATGTTGTTCTATTGGAACCCATCGAACCTCACTCCTCTCTGCATGTAGCCAGATCCAAATTGATCGATACTGGGAGGCAAGATAATAGTTCCTAAAGTTTGGTAAACTAAGTCCTCCCCTTGATTATGGGGCCTGTAGGGAGGAGAGTTTGACTCTTGGATTTTTCTTTTGCCATATGAAAGAAGTTATAAGTTTATTAAGCTCTTTGAAGAAACTTCTAGGAACATTTGTAGGGAGACATTGAAATAAGTAAATGAACTTAGGCAAAGTGTTCATTTTAATAACATTAATTCTCCCTATGAGAGATAATGGAAAATCTATCCATCTCTGAATGTTAAGTTTGGTTTGCTCCAACAGTTTGATATAATTTAGTTTGAACATTTGATCCTCGGATTAACCAATTTGTATACCCAAATACGTAAAGCCATTATTACGCCACTGTAATGGGTCAGTAAGAGCTCTAATTTTGATAATTGATTTTATGCTTTTATCTCACCACCTGTCGGCATCTGACAGCTGAATGTGTCAGTGATTAATGAAAAAACCAATCAGCTATTAAATAAATAGTGACAGCAGTTATTAAGGCAGCTGCAGTCAGGTTAATTCTTGATATTGAATACATTTTGATTTTGCATTTATGTTTTGGTGTCGTTTCACAGATAATTTGAATAGAACTGTATAATGTGGTCAGGGGACATTTGCTGATAGCAATCAGAGCAGTCAGAGAAAAGATAACATGTGTAACAGAAGTGTAACAGTTTTAATAATGGAGCATGTGGACATCTGTGTCAAACAAACTCATCAGTTCATTCAACATATGTTAGGCTTGAAAAGAGCTTGAGAATACCAACCGTACAGTTAAACTTATTGCATAAACACTTGTTGTCTCGTGGTTTTTTTCTGGGTCAGAATGCTGTGGTGACTACATATAAGAATGATTAGTCTTCATATAGTCGCTTAATAGAAATCTGTGCATTTTCCTGTGGTTTTCAGCTGTTTAATGAACAAAATAGTATTTTCTGCTTTTTTTTAAATGCAACAAAAATCTATCGGTCTGGCGATTTTTAACTTGAAAGCAGTGATAAATAGATGATTGGGATGATTGTCAGACATGATCACCTGGGTCATAATCTGCACGGTGTGTCCAAAGTTGTAAAGAGAACGCTCTGTTTATGTGCCAGGAAAACAGAAAATGAATCGGAAACAGAAGCAGTGTACCAGTAAGGTCAGGAACATTGCAGTCTGTTGTCCCATAACAATTAAAAAAAAGTACTGGATTAGGATTATCTTTAGCTGACGTCGTAACATTTATCTCCAAACTTGGATGTTGGAACACAGGAGTGATGTCACTCCAGTGTGTTACCGTTTTCCAGAAAAAGCACAGAAAACAGGATTTGTGTTGGTTCTTAGCAAGGTAGATCCATTCAGGTATCACTAACAATATACATAAATGTTTTTATACTCGTTTTGTTCTTAAAAACACCACCACAGCGCATTCATGGATAGAGCTCGGTCAGTGCTCGGAGTCCCAGCCAATCATTATGTCTGTAGTGGACCAAGAAAGTTAAACAGAAAAATGTTTTTCCTCGGTTCTCAGGAGGATGTGGCTTATTTAGTGAGTCACAAATACATAACAGTGGCACTGCAGATTAAAAGTGTTACAGTTGTATTACTGTTTGTGTTCAGTGCCGCCAACTTGGATTGTGGGGCACACGGGGTTGCTGAGGCTTTCCAAGTGGGAAATCAAGCAAGTAATTTTAACTGTGAAATTCTGACTTCCTAATTATTCTGCACAGCGTTACTGTCAGTGGCCTTCAAGGATTGAAGGATATTTTAAAACACATCTTTCCATTAGTCAAACTGACCCAGTAGTGTCTGAGATAAGTCTCCCTAATTATGAATGACATGACTTTTTTGCCTTTTAGATAAAACTGCATAACTGTGACTGACATTCATATAATAGACTGAGGTGCTAATTTATTAGAGGGATGTCCTGCGTTTTTACTCCTGCTGTCCTTGATATCAAGATGTTGAATAAAATGTTTCTGCATGAGTTTTCCTGGGTGCCTTTCATGCTGCAGTCATTGTTAATCCCAAGTATTTCATTTATTCCTTTTCATGCACCTCAGAGAAGTGGTGGAAGAAATTATGAGAAGTAAAATTATTATCAAAAGAATTGTGTTGGACTTTTGACTTAAAGAAAAGTATCCAGTGAAAGCTTTGCTGTCTGCTTCTAATATAACAGACTAACGTTTCTGCACTAGTCGAGCAGATTGTCATTATCCATCAGTAATAGTGTTGTGATTCTCTCTCTCCATCGTTTTCAGGTCTGTGTGGAGGAAGTGCCTCTGGGAAAACTACAGTAGCCAATAAGATAATTGAGGCGCTGGATGTCCCCTGGGTGGTTCTGCTTTCAATGGACTCTTTCTACAAGGTACAAAAAGCAGCTGAAAGCACTGAAGTGTAAATAAGTACTGTGATTAATAGCATTTTAGCTCATTAGCAGCTTTAGTGCTGCAGTCAAGACACACTATTATTTCACATACTGTATTTAAGCCACAATAAGTAATGAGCTTTTTGATTTGAAAAGAGTCTTGCTGAAAATATAAATTGTACTGCTTAGCCCTCTGTGACTGGATATCTGTCATCTCTCAGATTTTTTTTCCCAAGAAAACAGATAATGCAAACTGGCCGGTAAAATCCATCTCAGGCACCTGAAATACCTGAAACCAAAGGGCTCAGTTGGTTTGCAGTGTGTGAATTTCCTTTCTTCTTTATATCTCTTTGTCATTCAGGTGTTGAATAAAGAAGAGCAGGAGCTGGCAGCTAAAAATGAGTACAACTTCGATCACCCCGATGCCTTCGACTTTGAGCTGCTGGTCAACATCCTGAGAAAGCTGAAGAAGGGAAAAAGCATCAAAGTGCCAGTTTATGACTTCACCACTCACTCCAGACGCAAAGAATGGGTGAGACCCTCTGATTAACTTTAACACTGTGTTGGGTCGTGATTGAAAATTTCAGTTTCGTGATTGAAACTGAAACCTTCCCCCAATCGGAGCACCATTTTTACTGTCATTTGCATTTTTAACACAAACTTTCCTCCAGAGGTTTTACAGCTTTGGTTGGTTTACCTCTGTGTTTTAATTCGTCACATTGTGCTCTGTACTCTGGTTTAAAGTGGGGAGGGTTCAGTTGAGAATAATCTGCTTTTTGTTGTGAACACTTTGCAAATTTCAGTCAGTCATGTGATCAAATCCCATCCACAAAGTCCTCATGAAACAGATTAAGTGTAATTGATGATTACACTCGTAAAGCATAACAGAAGATGTTTTTCCCATAACTTTGCTTGGTTGGTCTTGGCTAGTCATCTGCAGACGTCTCCTATCCAAAGCCCCCAGGAGTGCTTGTCTCAGGAACATTTTTCCCAGGAACTAAAAGGTCCTTCAGGCTGCTGTTTGTTTGTTTACACAAAGATTAGGGATGCTGGTCTACTGATGAAGGATCAGCTGTTTTGACATGCAGGACTGTATAAATGTTAAACCTGATATCTCAGCTACCTGTGAGACAGACAGAGAGTATTCACATTCACTGCTTTGTTCTCAGCACCACTTCCTCTCTTCACTCACAGTCTTTGACATTAGATCTCTGAGATATTTGAATGCTAATCAATAAAATCAAATAAAAAAAATCTCCTTGAACTTAATCTTCAAAGTCCAAAAGCCCGCCCACCATATAGATCAATTTCTGACTTAGTTTTGAGCTCTTTTCATTTTTGCGCTGCTGTTCTTGGTCTTGTTTCTGCTGTGCTTTTTTTTTTTTTTAAAGTGGTTCTTAATGTTGTTGTTCCCTCTCAGTTTTTAGGATGCCCACTGCCAGCAGGCAATGTCCAGTTTAATGTTTTTCCCCCCACTGTCTCTTATTGGCTTTTTAGGTGCAAAGGTTTTCATGGCAATCACAATAAAAGGCGCTGCTGTTTTCAGCTTCTCTTCCTCCCAGTGTGGGTTTACTGTCTGGGTGGGGACATCGTGTATTTGCAGCCTGTGTGTGTCATAGACATCCTCACTCAGCCTTTTAAAAAACAGTTTAGGCTGAATATGTTATATTTGATATTTGCAAATGTGCTCCTAAATATATTCGACAGTGACTATTTTTCCAGAGGTCTCAGATGCAAGTGAACTTCTATTGAATTCTGAACCTTTCTGTTGTTTTTCCATAAAAGAACCCTCCTATGCTTCCTTTAATGTGAAAACACGATGTTGACAGGAAGAAAAAAAAAACTTCATTTGTGACTTTCATGTGATTGGTGCAAACTCTGACCAGAACAGAGTCATCAGTTATGCCTAAGCATGAGACACCAGCGAGGTTTCTACAGTGGGAAGACATAGAAACACTTGGTCTGCTCCCATAAACCACCTACTAGTCCCTGCCTTACTCCACATAGAGGAGTAGTTTTCAGTGGCGTTGTTGCTTTAAACTAACTTGTGAGCTATTTCAGCTACTGAAGCTGATGACTTGATAAAAATGTGTATTATTAGAATATTCCCAAATGTGTCAAAGTCGTGAGAAGAGAAGCAGTTTTCCACTCACTTGAGTTCGGTTAGTTTAGTGTAGTCTGTCTTCATTGAAATAAAAGCACTGAACACTTGAGAGGAGAAAAATGAACATTACAGCTACAAATCACCTAACACCTCCGGGGATGCTTCAGTTATTTAAGCTGGTGAAAATTCAGATGCTTGCTAATTTGCTAATTATTAAGGATTTTAGGGTACAGTACATTAAGCCCAGCATCTCCTCCCAGAGGCATTGTGAGGAATCAATCAGGCGGCATAGCTCACTGTCTATTTTTCTGCGATGTAATTTCATGGCTGAAAGCCACAACACCACATGGGAAATCGCCTCAGATCTGAGATCATTTTATGGGCCTTTTGTAACGGGGAGGATGTAATTAAGACTCAGGCCTCAAGGGTGCCGAGGGCCATCAAGCTGCAGGCTGTGTTTATAAAGCAGTAATACAGATGGACAAGAGCGAGCAACTTAGTTTTTCTTCTTTGGTAAAACTTTAGGTCACATTCCCTCTCTCTCTCTCTCTCTCTCTCTCTCTCACTCTCTCTCTCTCTCTCTCTCTCTCTCTTTCTTTCTTTCAAGCACTGGCACTTAAGTATTTTAAAGAGCCACTAAATCATCTCTTAGTAAAGAAGGAGGAAATGAATAAATCAATAAACACTCATCTGTTTGTTTAAAGTTCACTTTCTCTCAAACTGTGCACACTGCCTCTGCCTCTCTCGCCGCTCTTTCTCAAAATCAATAGCAAAGTGTTCAGCCTATTGACTTCAGCATGAAGCTGGTCGTGGAAAGGTAATAGGATTGTGACATACTCTGCACCATTTTGTCTGCGATTGAATCGGTTATTAACCTCTTTCTCAAACGCCTGGTAGTAAAACTGGTTCTGGGTGAGTTTCATCAGATAAGTTAGTAAAGCAAACATGGGTTGAGGTTAGGGCTGGGCCATATTATACCGTTCACGGTAATACCGGTATAATGTTAGGCAACGATAGGAAAATGAAATATCGCGATAGAATGGGAGTAAAACGCGCATGCGCAGTGCCTTTGTTTTCATACGCACATGGCCGATTGTTGAGTGAAACAGATGAACCAGAATTGGTTTGTAAAAATGGTGCAACTTCAGTGATGTGGAACTGGTTTGGTGTTTGTCCGTCAGATACACAACAAAGCACATTTTTTTTGCAGAACATGCAAGCGGCCGTTGTTATTGTCATATTTGTCGGACTAAGATGCTCTTAAATCTGGGAGTAATCTGGGTCCTAAACTCCGTATGCTTCAGGTCAAACAACACTGCAGCATCACTTAGAGTTAAAAACTGTCTAAATTCTTTCATCTTTAATAAAACGATCAGCATTGCTGCTTTACCAGGTGTAACTATAAAGTTTAACTTCCAGGCATCCATGAAAACAAAAGTTATTACATTTAACGGAGTTAGAAGTTAGCAGGAAGCTAGCGGAAGTTAGCTCGCTAGTTTCGCTAGTTACCTAAGCATGATATTGCATGTTCTGACGGAGAGATTTCTGAAAAAAATCAAACGTACAGCTCTGCTATCACTTCCAACATAAATGAAGACAGGAAACTAAACAGCAGTGACGTTTGTAGGGTTACTGAAGTTGGGCTAGCTGGTATATAATGATGTGCTACGTAATCGCTAGCGACACAGTTATGTTAGCATAACATAAACAGTGAAGCTGGAGGACGAACACTAACACTTTTCCACTTATAAAAGTTAACGTGAAGGTTCTTCATGGTTAGAGACAAATGCAATCGCATGGCAGGATACTGTAAACGGACCAAACTTCAGTCAGGAGAACAACTGAGATAATCCATCCACAATACGAGGTTAGTCATTAATATACTGCAACAACATGGGAATAGAGCAGCTGCCAGAGAATTCAACATTAATGAATCAATGGTACAGAAGTGGAGGAAGCAAGAAGAATGAGTTTAATAAAGTTTGATTTATCTGACTGCTTTGTTTCGCTTAATGTGCCTTATAATCCCGTGCACCTTATGGTCCGAAAAATGCGTACTGCACACTGCAGTTTAATGTTGCAAAGCACCTCTTTTTAACTTCAGTGGATATTATACATGGTTATGCTCAGGATATGTCAGCCCATTTCTACTGGAAATGCCTTTTGGTTAAACTTTCAGCAAGGAATTTGCATTTGCACTGTTACATTTTTATAAAGCTTTAATGTACATAAAAACCAGCTTCTTGTTTAAGTGAAAATAAATGGAAGGTTGTCTTTTTGCGCTAGTAATGTTGTGGAGTTGTATTTTGTCTCGCATCAATTATATCGTCGGTTATATCGTTATCGCAAATTTTCAAATATATATCGTGATAAATATTTTTGGCCATATCGCCCTGCTCTAGTTGAGGTTGTGTTTGTGCGTCAGTGGCTGTATGTCATGCACACACATGCAAGTGACAGTGTTTAACTGACATCTGTAAAAGTCTGAAGGCAAATAAAAATCATCTGTAAATGTGTTTTATGCTTTCATCTTATATACAGTAGATTTGTGTTATCTTGGGCAGTGTCTTTTATCTCATTTATTGCACCTTACCAAGGATATTGTGTTTCCTTTAATTTAAAAAGAAAAAATAACTGCTTAAGTCTCATAGTTTTCTTTGGTTTACGTTGAGTTAATGCAGGAATCATGTTTATCTGAAAGCAGAGGGTTTCATGTCTGAGAGCAGGAGACCAGATTTGCATATGTCACAGATTTCAGCAGTGTGCTGTCCAGGCTTGTGCATCTGGCAAGTCCTAGTTTCACAAAGAAAACACAGACAACCCACAAGTTTAAACTTATTGTTCCCAGTTCTGTATGTGACCAGGACAATTTGACAGAATCAAGTAGATGCAGGCTTTTTTTTTTTTTTTAGTTTTTTTTAAGTCACAGTCCAAGATGTGGCCAGATGTTTGGGTTTTTGTGATATCACAAATAGTTTGGAGGACAATTTTGCAACTTACAGTGGTGCTGTTTGTGTTTTTGAACTTGGATTAAACCAGAACTCATGTGCCTTGAAATGTAAAATATCGCATAGATTCTTCATATATTTCTTTTTATTTTATTGTTTGTACCCTGACTCTCACCCTCTGACTCTGAATTGGATAACCAAAACAAAAAGTAAAGGTGGATTATTTCAATTTGTGTGGAAGAAGACTATTTTACAGACATCTCTAATTCTATTCGATCCATAGTTAACAGCTTAAATTTAACTGTATAAACAAAACATTCGATTTATTTTTGTGTTTCAAAGTAAAAGGACATTAAATGACCAGCATGAAGAATGAATACTTTAAAAATATATTTGGGTAAAAAAAAAAGGAAACAACTTTTTTCTGACCTTCAAGTGTATTTTTTCTTAATTAAAACGCATCCGTATTGTATCATAAATGTTTAATTTCACACTCGTTGTAGCTCATTAATTGTGAATAATTTTCATATCCTCACTTATGACACTTATGACACTGAAATTATTTTACACCTTGAACCACTTAGTTCAAGGTGTCCACACAGTGCGGGGTTGGAGGATTTTGACCCCTATCCCTTTGTAACTAATAACCTAAGAAACATTGTGTTCACCAGTACAATCAACATGAACACACTGCAAGTGCAGCTTCAAGTGGGGGGAAAAATGTGAACCTGTCCTTAAATTTGTCCTCTTACAGAAAACTGTGTATGGTGCTAATGTTGTCATCTTTGAGGGAATCCTAGCCTTCGCCAACAAGGAGCTGCTCAAGGTAAGAATATCAGTATCCCCTCCACTCTGTTTTACTTTTCTTTTACATTTTTCTTCCTTAGAATATTTCGAATGTGCGTGTCTGAGGCACCAACAGCCACATACCACATCACTTAAATCACCTGTGATGCTTGGATTGAACTTCAGCTCGTTGTTGATGCTAAAATGAGTTGTTGAGATGTGATTGGCTGGTTAGTGTTAACAAGAAGTTGAGTGTATATTCATATTTATGTCATAATAATAATAATGGTTATAAATTTTATTTATAAAGCACCTTTCAAGACACCCAAGGACACTTTACAATAGGATAAAACACATAATGGAAAAATGACAAAATGAAGAACAATAAAACAAAAGCACAAGATAAAATTAACAAACAGTGGGTTCACAGTGAATATGCAGATTTGAACAGATGGGTTTTGAGTTGAGATTTAAACTATGGGAAAGGGCCAGTGTTCCTTATATCTGGGGGTCGAGCGTTCCACAGCCTGGGAGCAGAGCAGCTAAAAGCTCTGCTTCCCATGGTGGTGAGGCAGAAGGAAGGCACAGCAAGCTGGATAGAAGAATATTGAAGTGAGCGGGCAGAAAAGGTGGTGCTTAACAAGTCAGAAAGGTTAAGGAGGTGCGAGGTTATGAATGGCCTTGAAGGTGAGCAGAAGAAGTTTTTATATTATCCAGAATTTCACAGGGAGCCAGTGAAGTTCCTGAAGAACAGGGGTGATGTGCTGGTAGGAGGGTGTGTGTATATTTATCTGGACTATAAAAATAAGATGTGATGCAGAAATTGACTCAAATTAAGCTTTATTTTAAAAGTTTGCTTTTTAGGCTCCTAAAGCTGATATTTACATCCATTTTTATGGATGTGTAGAGAAGACTAGTGCTAGGAGGCTAAGGAGACACTGCCATCATTGCAATGCTCTTGAGGGTCAGAGGGAATAAACACTTATAAAAAGAGGCATTCTTCATTGCTAATCAGTCCTGCAGTCGCTCTCTCCAGCCTCTTCTATTGTGTATGAGTGAGTGTGAGAGAGCAGGAGAGCTGGACTGTGATGATAAGACAGGCAGCCTCTCCTGAGACCCGGCTGTGTAGCTGATTACCATCTGATTAAGTTAATAACAGTCAGCGTCTCATGTGATCAATGGTGTTTTTTGTCCATTCTTGTAATTGAATTCAATTACAGCTGCAGATCCGATATGCTAATAAAGAGGTTTCCTTTAAGAAACCAAGAGGTTGCAAAAGGACATGGTTAATAATAGGATTTGGTGCTTCTCTCACGCTATCAAACCATTGTGGTCAGTGTTGCAGATCATTATGGAAGACTGCTTCATAGTAGGAGGAATTTTCAGTTATTGTGATGAAGCAGCTTGTTTTTCAGATAATTTATTCATTGGATTTTCTAAAGATGTCATGTTTTTGTCTGTATGTTGTTGATCTGAATTTGAATCATGATTGATATATGTATTTTCTAAATGTCAATTGCTGTTTTTGCAGATTAAATTTGCATATGTTTTATAATAGATCTTTTCCATCTCGCTTCCCCCGTTCATTTATTTAGGCTTAATAAAACACTACTAGCACAGAAAAATATTATTTGATTCACTACATCAGTGAAGGGTTCATTCAAATGATTTTCTTGGATAATACACACGTGCCTTCCATATTATTTTATATTTTATTTAAAATCAAGTTGAATTAACTTGGAGTCCTTATCTTTCTATCCTGTCAAACACAAACAGTGGCTGCAGTAATGCATTTGTCACATGAGACAAAATAAATCTTAAAGAATTTTATTTTCAAACAATTAGAAGCCAATCAAAATAAAACTTCAGTTGTGCCAAATTCTGCTCTGTAGCTGTTCTTGTTTTGGTTTTTGGCTCAAGGTTTCGTCTTACAATACATAATACACAAAGTAGGTGCACGTGGTACCATTAAGACCATCTTATGTGAGAATGGACATCAAATGGTCTTTAAAATGACATCTGACCTGCCCGTGCTAAAAACAAAAGAAGTAGTTCCTGAAGTCAAAGCAGTGCTGGCACAAACCATCTGCATAGACAGCGTTGGACACCGAGCCAGTGGTGTTTTTTCTTTGGTTTTTCATTTTTAGGCATATTTCCAGTAGAAAAATGTGCAGATTTAATTAAAAAAAAATTGTTTGAGATTATTTTTTTGTTTGGATTGAACAATAGTAAGTGTAGAGCAAAAGATTTTGTGTATTGTTCCTGATACAGATATAGCTTTTCATTTTTCAGTTGTATTCATGCCCAGTCCTGAACCCACCAGCAATATTGTTTGTATGATATGTTGTGTAATCCTGCACTTGTACTTAAACCAAAAAAATCAACAAATTTCCACCTTTTCTTTACTATATCATAAATGTCATCAACGAATCCACAAATTTCCCTGGTGTTCATTGCTCATTGCACATTCAAGGCTTGTAGCTGCATCAAAGGAAAACTTTCCAATTTTCCAGCCTCATCACTTTGGCAAAAGAAAACTGGGAGCTTTCCTAGGTTAGGAAATGATCTAGAGCCACAGCCTTGCTGTCTAACCTTTGGGACCAGGCCACTCTTCATTCACCTGCTCCAAGCTGACAGCACTGCTTATCCAGCAACCTGCCACCTTTTTGGTTGGTCAGTCTGTCAGATTTACAGCAGCCTGAACTGCCAGCCAGTGGCTTTTTGTGCAACTGAGTTATAACTGCGCTCCCACTGCCGTCCTCCTCTAAATCACACACAAGTCATCTATAGTTCTTTGTGTTGCCTCCTTGTTGTCCCACCTTTGTTGTGATGCTGCCCCATTGATTTTTGTCTTCTGTCTTCTGGCTTTGCTGAATTGAGGTTCAGTTTAGTGGAGCTTAGTTGGTGCATCGGGGCTGACTTTCTCTTTGAAGCTGCAATGATAACTGGTGTTTCCTCAGATTCTTCAGCATGTCCCGACCCCAGCGTCAAGCTTCCGATGTAAAAATGTCAAATCATTGAAGCAGCTCAAAGTGCCTTTTCACGGACACTGACTTTATTGAGACTGAAAAATGAAGTCTGTGCAATTTGTGCTCTTTACTTCCTCTTCTTCTTTAATACATTTATCCTTCTTGTGCAAGATAAAAAATACTATTAATAATATTTTTCACTGAGAGTCGTGTTATGTTATTTTAGTCGCATATAAGGATAAAAAATGGAAATGGGACATTTAATGTCCCACTTTAAATTCTGACTATATCAAGATCAAGTGTTTACTGCAGAGAGCTGGGAATATAAAACACTCCCTAACTGATGGGTAGTGACATTTGTTAGAAGCGTTCAGGCTTTTAAAAAAATAAATATGCAGCTCTCAGGAGTTGTTTCTGTCATTTTTACTAATGCTCAGACAGTAATCTAAGGCTATCAGTAAAATAATGAATAAAACATCTTTCATTCATCGTCTTCAGAAATTCTATGAACGGAAACTTTGTTTTGGCCTACAGAGAACTCTTCAAACATAAATGACTGCAGTGTCCTGCACTACAGCCACTAGTTTATCACCAGAGTTTCTAATTAAAAGCACATACACACACCAGAGCTACATTTCAGGGGCAACTGTGGATCAGGAGGTCATTGATGATGAGGAAGGTTTGTGGTATGATTCTTAGCTCCTTCAGTCTATATGTCAAAGTTTCTTGACATACAGTCAAGATATACAGATATAGAGTCAAGTTGCAACATATTTCACCTTAGAGAAGTGACCTCAGTGGATCCAACAGTACTCTGCATAAGTAAAGTATGTGTAACGCAAAAAGAGATGCCTTTGAATGGGATTCAGCCTGTTCACATAAACTCCAAAGTTTTATGTACTCAGCCTGACTAACCATTATTTACAGGGAAATGGCCACAATAACAGAATCCTAGGGGCGGACATATGTTAACAGATGCTATTAGAGGATATAAATATGTCCGCTGCCAGCAATTTAAAAAAAAAAGTACTGGACCATTGATGGAGCGTCTTGTTAATGTATGTGGGTGTGTGATGCTGTTATCGATACTTTTGCAAATCAAGGAGAACTTGCAGCTTACTGTAGTAAATGGGGCACAGGTGCTTAAACTTTAAGGATACCCAAAAACTTTGCAGGAAAAGCCTGCTACTAGTATTGATATAAAACCTGAACTGGTGGTGCCTTTATGGGGCCAGCACCTTAAATGTATTGACCCCATAAAGAGTTACAAAAATATCCTAATATCAATAATGATAGTCATTGTGTGTAATATGTATATACATATACAGAAACATGAAATCACTATAAAATGATCAAATAAATGCAGCAAAAGCAAAAAACTGCGCATATAAAAATGTTACAGGTCGATGAGTGATTCCTCCTTTTGGCTTTTGTCTGCCAGCTTCTGGACATGAAGGTGTTCGTAGATACAGATTCAGACATCCGCCTCATACGGAGGCTGAAGAGGGACATATCACAACGTGGACGGGACATCAGCGGCATCATCAAACAGTACAATAAATTTGTAAAGCCAGCCTTTGAGCAGTACATTGAGCCCACTGTGCAGGTTGCTGACATCGTGGTTCCCAGAGGTCAGTGGCAGTATTTTTAGTTCACCATAGAAAAGCACAGGAGCGCTCTTCTCTATCAGCACTTTACACGTTGCTTGTTTTTTATGTGCAGGTGGAGAGAACTTTGTAGCTTTGGATTTGATTGTTCAGCACGTACACAGTCAGCTGGAGAAGGTAAGGAATGTTTATGATTTTGTCATTTGAGGATGTGAGGGATTACTTTGGAAAATTGCAGCTTTAATTGCATGGGCTTATAAAGGATACTATGATCTGTAGTTTCTGCAGACAGGTGGAATGTATTAAAGCTGGCATTAACTATTCCTACATGTTTAGATAGAGCTTCTTATATTTTGCTGACCGGCTTTCACTGTAGGTACATATTCTTCTAAAAACTCTAAGGTGGGAATGCCTTTATGATTACTTCAGCACAATCTTTTTTTAACCTTTCAAAGTAAGTGTGGTGCTGGCTGGTGTGGAATAGTGTGAACATGGCCTATGGGGCGTTGACTGCAAAAGATTCTTCTTTATTTATTTTTATTTTGGGGGAAATGATACAGAAATAAAAGACGGAGGCAAATTTACCAAAACATCCCAACATCTAAGATTCATCAGACATGTCAGGTCCATAGTTGGGACAAACAATAAGGTGAAGTTTGATTTTTTATTTATTTTTTTTAAGTCAGAGACTGCACCTATTATAAAAAAGAAAATGAAAAACACACTTCAATTTAATTTGAACGCTGGCACCTTCATGGTAGTGACACACACCACTTGACCACTTGCAGGTGTGCATTTGTCCTGTGCTGGATTGCCTCTGTTGTGCGAACACAGCAGACTTTTGACTTGAACTTTTGAAAAATTGGAAGAAGTTGCAGGAATTTAAACCTGGTGAACAGGATGGGCTGTGGACAATAACACGATGTCACATGCTGCTATTTTTCCCGTCTGATGGTAGAGCACATTAGCTGATGTCATATTTTTCTCCTCTGCTTTAGTAGTTTGGATGAAGTTAAGCGACAGTGGCCTTTATGATAAAATAGTACTAAAAGTAATTAAGGGTACTAAAAATCAGGAAAGTAAAATTCCTGGACACTTTTCCCTTTTGCCATTTGAAGTGATGGAGGAAGATTTGTGACGTCTTTTTATGCTTTTTTTTCCTTTTACACCTCGTGGTTAGAGGTCTTAAGTAGGTACCTTAAATTAATGACCCTTTAAGGAAAGATCGTGTCCTTCATCTTAGCTCACCTCATTGTTCTGTCATCCACTCACCTTTTGATCTACCGCTAATAATGATCTGCTCCACATTCAGCACATTCAGTCATGGTCGCTGCCGGAACACCCACAGCATCTGTCACATTCACAGGCGTGTGTGCAGTATGTAATAATGAGAAATAGACGGGCACACACAGGTCAGCATGTATATTTTTCTCTTTGCCTTTACTAAAATGACTAAAATATGCCTTTTTTAAATTAAAAAACACATTCATGGTTATATTTATATGGAAAGTACAAACGTTGGCATTATGCGCTTTCCTTTGTTGGCCAAGGAAAGAATACCAACTCTTCTTTGCCTTCTGAACTGTATTACCACTATTCTTTGCTTGTGTTTTAAATCACTGATATATAAAGGACGGGGTGGCTCAAGACCTTTGCATAGTGCTGTGTATCCAGAAAGTTGCAGATTTTTAAATCAGTACTTCTGACACGACTGTGGTTTTAAACTACATTATTTCGCACTTGGTCATATAAAATTGACAGCTCATGAAATAATTCGCTTGTTTTCACTTGTTGTTTCTACAGTAAAATGAAGTGGTCATAAAAAGCTGATATATGACAGTTAAACTCTTGTCCAGCCAAACATGAAATTAAAGTTCACACTTGAAGTGTTTGTCTGTTCAAATGTACGACTCTCCACAGGCATATTGTGAATTTTTTGTTTCTCTTTTGGGAAGAGGTTTATGTTGTGAATGATCCTTTTTTTCTGACAAGCCGCTTGTCTCATTTTTTGTTTTTTTCTTATGTTTCTCGCTGTTTGCACACACGTGTCTGTGTGTGTGTGTCTCCTTGTACGTGCACGACCCCTCCTCTCCTGGCTGAATGCTGTGTAACCATTCCAGCGTGAGATCACTGTGAGGTACGATTGTTGGTGCTTTTTTTTTTATTACCACATCCTCAGAGTCATCTTTTTTCTGCTCTTTTATGCCACTACATTTTCAAGAATGCCTCACTCTTTTATTTGCAAAGACTAAACTGTTTTGTTTTTACTACAAACTCATACAC
This sequence comes from Rhamphochromis sp. 'chilingali', assembly GCF_963969265.1. Lineage (NCBI taxonomy): Eukaryota > Metazoa > Chordata > Actinopteri > Cichliformes > Cichlidae > Rhamphochromis > Rhamphochromis sp. 'chilingali'. Next base: position 22,442,370 of record NC_137932.1, on the reverse strand, counting down.
ATGTCAGTGCTTCACCTGCCTTTTCACTTAATTCTGTTTTATCCCGATTTCCTTTCATAATGGTCAGAGGGTTATAATGATTTTATCATCTCTGTCTCTGTTTAATCTTTTATTTGTTTTACTCAGCAGAAATATTTGAATGTATTCATTGTGAAAACACCTAATCAGCCTATACTTTTCAAGTCATGGATTAAAATAAAAACATGTCATTAAACATCATTTAAAGCGTCATGACCAGTGGCACATTTTGTGTGTAATATTTCTTGTACTGTCATATAACTACGGTATATGACCTGAATAGTGAGTTTAATAGTTTCCTGTAAGTCACTGGAAACCATTGATCATAGTTTGAGTTTAGAAATTGTGATAACAAGTTAATGAATGAGTTATTCACACTTGTTATCTTTTATTTATTCAGGTAAAAGTCTCATAGAGATCCCAGAATTGAAAAAGAAAATGAAATTCCCTTCATTTTGTCCTGGTAGTGAATAGGATCAGAAGCAATCTGGAAAACTATCATCTAGTCTGCTAATGCAGGACAACAGGCAATATTTGAGTGTTTTTGTAGAGCCAGGTGCTATCCACTATGTAATACTGTCTGGAAAATAAAACAATATTGAAACAGGATCTATCTGAGCCAAGACTTCCTGTTCTGTGAACTGTTTATTTAAGCTGCTTAAATATTTAGATTTTAAAATAGAAAGAAAGGAGAAAAGCAAAATCACTGAGAAATGTGTCTCTACTCTCCACATGAATTGTATGCAAACACATCCAGCACAAATGTGATTGGTCAGAAGAAGACAAGTCGTTATGTCCTGTCTTCTATTCTGGACCAACAACCTGTTTTTCATGGTTATGAACTTAGGCAAATTCTGATTTGGTTCTCTCAGACATAGATTGGCTAGTTTGCTGAAGTTCCTCAGGTCATGTTCACACCTAACCACAACAACATGCAGCCAGCTCGGCGAAGCCTGTGCCAGTTCACATCATTTAAAAAAAAGAAATGGGACATGTTTTGGTCCAGAGGCACAGAATAGACTTTATGGTGCAGGATAGAGGAGAAAGATCAGTTTTTGATGTCCACAGGATGCTGTAAACTTGCAGAAAAGCTGGAGTGGAGACCTAAATTATGTGTGATCACAGATGGTCATGTGCTCCTGTATGTGTGAGATGAAACCTGCTGAGAAGTAGAAGTTCTTAGCTTCAGTTCACCCTTGAACGAAGATGAATTTGCAAGCCTACTTCAGCTGAAGTTTCAGTGGGTTAAATGGTTCAGCAAATCTAAGGTCAGCTCTTAGATGGATTTGTTGAATGTGGAGAAATTCCGGCTGCCCTCACAGCTTTTACTGAAACTAATCCCAGTTTCTGAAGTTGAGTCACCTTAAGCGAACCCCACTCATGAGATAAATTGAAGTGAGCGTGCTCCTCAGTGCAGAGCTGGAATGTGTTTTTTCGGTGTTGTACAGCAGCAATGTGGTGAAGCTGTTTCACTGCTAATACTCTTCTCTCTCTTCCTTTCTCTGTTTTGTTTTTTTCCTCCTCTTGTCCCTTTGTGTGTGTGTGTTTTTTTTTTTTGTTTTTTTTTGTTTTTTTTTTCCTCCCTGTGTTTCCTCCTGCCTTCACCTTTAAACACTTAATCTCACCAAACAAATATCTGTCACCTTCTTCAGAGGAAGATGCGCTGGGATATGTGAGCCTCACCTCGTGCACCTTTTTTCACTGTTGTAGTCTTTAAAGATACAGATTTGTAGTCTTAGATTTAATGCACTCAAGCCTTTTTAACTTGTTAAACTATGCACTACATATTCTGACTGTAGTTAAACCGACACGTTTGCTGGGTTTGATTCCACAAATGTCACAGTTCCATTAATCTAAGCTGTGCACAATTAAAACAAAGCATGCTGTATTTATCAACAGCAGAGTGTGCATGAAGCAGAATAGTTTCATTGCTCTTTAGTATTCTAAGTAGCATGTGTTTGAAACGGTATGCGCCACATATGCCAAATTTTTAATTTTTTCATGATTGCTTTTATTGTTTTTCTGTTTGTGGCCTCAAGGTCATGGCACGCATTGATTTATTTAAGTGCAAACTTTTATCTGGCATTATGATCAAAACGTTCTGAGAACAAAAGCCTTGCTAGATTTAAGAAAGCTTCCAGTGCCACGAACAATGGAGCAATAGAGTTGAAGAGTCCACAGTTTCTAAATCTAAAGACTCTACATCAGGTGAAAAGCCAGGGCAGGATCAAGTCCTTCATTTATTGACATGTACTTTTGCACTCTGAATTTGCCCCTCAGAGCGATGCTGTCGATTCCTGAAGTGTCTGAGGGGGAACACTGATTTAAATAAAGCAAGGCTTTTAATGCTGTGTTTCTAAAAGTCTGGCAGCTGACACACAGAATCAGCTTCTTTCTCGACTTTTGCTTTAAAATCAAAAAGGCTTGTTAAACCGTGTAATGTGGGGCGAGTTACACAAAGATGCCTCATGCTTATGCTGGGGTGGCCAAACGCTGTAATCCCGTAGAGCCGCCCGCTCTACATGTTTATCGTTCGTGTAGGAAGCAGTGCCACTGACATTAGTCCTGATTATAGCAGTTAATATCTACACAGACTGGTGAGATGGATGGACGCCTTGGCTAATTTATTTAAAAAAGGAAACTCTGCTTATCTTTGTGAAACCGGCCCCTCATCAGTTAACCTTAAAATGTCTGCTTTGCAGAGCGTTTGGTCGTTGGTGTTTGTAAGCAGTGCACTCTCTGTAGTGGTAGGACTTAAGATGTTTGCAGCTTCTTAATATAACCTCTTTGAGCATCGTTCTGTGTCGTGTGATTTTGTGATTATTGGTGTAAAAAGTTGCTCATTGATTACAGATTTGATATTTCAAGGCAGTTAATGAAAATGACACTTGAACCTTTTTTAAACAGCAGATATGAGAACTGATGTGCATCTATTGAAGCCTTTCTGTTTACATCAGGGTAGCTCTGGCTCATCGGTCAGCTGACTGATTACATCACTATGCTGGATGATTATTAGATGTCACTTAAATATAAAAAAAACAAATAAGTACAAATTAAATCAATTCCTGAATTAATGAAATGATTTTAGGTTACATTTGTATTAGTACATATTTGAGCAGCTGTACAATACCTGGCATTTTGAAATATTTGTTACAGAACCTACAATACTAGTTTGTTTTCAATATTTTCTTTCAGAATAATAAAAAAAGAGATGAAAAATGAACTGATTGGTTCTGATTAGTTAACCTGCAAATCCAGTAAAAGTATTTAGTTGAATGAATGTAGACACGTCTCTTACTTTGGATGCATGAATGTGTTTTGTTTGCCGCAGATCGGCTCTGGCCTCAGCTCACCAGGGTCAGCCATTACCCAAAACCCTCAGCGTGATGGAGAGCACGCCACAAGTCCGTGGCATGCACACCATAATCAGGTCAGAACGAACACTCTTTCATACGCTCATTTCACAAGCAAAGTCTTGTTAAAATTGGCCAGTGAGTAGGATTTAGAGACACCTACCTGTGAAGCTGCAGATTTGCAACCAAACCACCTCTTGTACTTTACACGTTTTTACAGGCCTACTGTGGGCACCACTTCAAAATAAAATAAGAGACAGGACCTTTCTATAGTGACAGTTTTCTGAGCTATAGAGCCGCTGCAGTTGGGATGTGGATCACGAGAAGAAAATATTTAAAAGTTATTTCTTTAAAAATTATAATCAAACAGGAGCTTGCTAGTGTAATGGTGCTGACTTTTTATTAGGCCATAAAAAAATCTTTTCTTTTTAAAAAATATAAAAAAGCAGAGGGTCATCCTGTTTGCATCTGCCGTCTGTGTTTGTGTAGGAACAGGGAAACTAACCGAGATGAGTTTATCTTCTACTCCAAGAGATTAATGAGGCTCCTGATAGAGCATGCCCTCTCCTTCCTGCCTCTCAAGGTGAGTTTTTGCATGAAGATTTTTAACTGAACTCCTGCTCTTACTCCTGTAGAGCAGCGGTCCCCAACCCCCGGGCCTCGGACCGGTACCGGTCCGTGAGTCGTTTGGTACCAGGCCGCGAGAGTTGAGGCTCAGGTGTGAAATGTATGGTTTTCAGGGTTTTTATCGGTTTTCAGCGTTATTTTGTTATCGTTTTTATCGTTTACTCGGTTTTCCTGGGTCTTTTCACGTGTGTTATGAATAAATTTTCTTTTTTTTCAGTACCGGTACTGGTTTTATTTTGTTGTATTTATCCGCGACACCTTAAAGGCCGGTCCATGAAAATATTGTCGGGCATAAACCGGTCCGTGGCGCAAAAAAGGTTGGGGACCGCTGCTGTAGAGCACATTTTTTCTACTGTTGCTTATGCTCCGTAGCAGGTTGGCGTTTCTGTTCTGAACAGGAAGTCTACTAATAACATTTTCAATAGTAGCAGCATCAACTCTTGCCAAGATTTGTCTTGATGCTTGCTCAGTCATCCAGCTAGGTTGAATCCATTCATCTGGACGTCGCGTTTTCAGACTGATTGACGAAATGTTTCTCCCACTGAAAATGCTACGTCCAGATGAACAGATTCAACGTTTTGGGATTTTGCTAAGATTGTTTTACTTCAGCCTTTAATTTCCTTTTGTTCCTCTTGGCTCTTTCTCCTCCTCTGCAGTCAGTGTCTGTGGAAACGCCACAGGGTAGCATCTATGAGGGGAAGAGGCTGTGCGGTAACAGAGTAAGTCCTTTAAGATGACATTAACAGTTACTATAATAAGAGGACATTTAACTTAAGATGATAATTTTGCACATATGTAAAGATCTGGAGGAGCCGAAGGTTTAAGTGCACATAAATTTTAAACCTTTTAGTGTTTTCTGGTCCAGATAAGCTGCATCGCTCTAATAAACCTCACAAAAATGTCTGTTTTTCCAGATAACGGGTGTTTCTATCCTGAGGGCGGGAGAGACCATGGAGCAGGCTCTGATGGCTGTGTGTAAAGACATCAGACTTGGAAAGATCCTCATTCAGACCAATCATGACACAGGAGAACCAGAGGTGTGTGTGTGTGTTTTAGGCAATACTATAAAAGTTTTATCAGTGTGGCAACATTAAAAACACAATTTTACATGTCAGATCTAGCTGGTTCTTCGTGTTCGACTCTGTTGTTCAAACAGGGTTGTCTCTTTAATAAGTTGCTTGTTTGATTTATTTTTTTCCACAGTGCTAATTATTGTACAAGTTAGATTTTTATGTTGTATAGATTTAATAAGCTTTCTCACTGTTTTTTCTCTCCATCCTCCAGCTTCATTACCTTCGTCTGCCCAAAGACATCAGTGAAGACTACGTCATCCTCATGGACAGCACCGTGTCCACTGGAGCTGCTGCGCTCATGGCGGTCAGAGTTCTGCTGGTAGGTTGGCCCCACGTCTTCACAGCTCAGTTGTTCGTACCTCAAAATACGTGCTAGGTTAATATTGCATTTCTTGACCCAAGAGCAAAAAGACATTGTTATGCTAACAGACTTTCACTTCCTGGTTAAATAAAGGTGAAAACTGGTGTCCTAAAAAGTGCTGATGTTTTTAAATTCTCTCTAAGCTACCTTAGTGTGATTACTGCAGGGATTAGGCTGTTTGGCCAGCTCCAACCCTTCAGGGCTGAAGTGTCTGTTTCAGGGTAGGCAAACAATGAAATGCTTGTTTTTAAAAGATACCATCAGTTTAATAAAAGTGCTGCAGGTGATTTATTTTATCCATTATCAAACATTGTGCAGGCTCAGGTCATTAGTATTTATTACCCTGTGATGCTGTTAATGAAGCTGAAGTTATTATGTAAATATATGAAATTATTCATTCTGCTTGGATGTGTTCTTTCACCGACATCATCTAGAAATAAGTTCTGTGTTTCTCCACATGAAGGACCACGATGTAGCTGAGGATAAGATCTTCCTGTTGTCCCTGCTTATGGCTGAGATGGGGGTCCATTCGGTGGCCTACGCCTTCCCTAAAGTTCGGATCATCACCACCGCCGTAGACAAGGAGGTCAACGACCAGTTCCACATCATACCAGGCATCGGTGAGTACATGCACTCTGGCTTTATCAAAGTTCATTTATCATCTGTTTGAAAAACATTGTACTTTTAATAGACGATTAACATGATTTATAGAGTTTTAAGCATAATTAGCCCCATAAATCTTCTGGTTTTGCCCAAAACAAAACAAAACAAAACAGTGTGTTAAGAAACTTTACTGACAGCATATCTAGGGTAAAGTGTCCTGATAAGAAACAAGGACTGTGTCAGAGGCCTTAATGGAAGAAATTAATGGACTTTGCAGAGCTGGAAGAGATCAACAACCAAGTTTGTTTTTTGCACTCTGGCCTTGAAATGTATTTTTTAGCCTTTATTGACAAACAGTGGAAGGCTATAAGAAAAGGTCACCTATAAATCAATAAGAGGCATTAAAAGGTAAATCGTCTGTGAATTACACAAAGTACAAAACCACTGCTGCATGGATGAAAGCTCTACCGTTTGCAGACAAAATCTAGCACCAGCAGAGCGGCTGCAGGGTGTTTGCGAGTTAGGGAAAGCCACAGAAAAGTCAGTGGTGTGTTTTAGGTTTATTTAAAGTAGATTATTAGCCAGGATTATAAATATTTGAATAGCAAGGTAAAGGGAGTTATTGGGAAGGTTTACAATGTAAACATTTGCTCGAAAGAGCTCTGTTCTTTATACACACTGTAGTCTCACATCCAAATCAGTGGCAGCAAAGGTGCAAAAATGATCTTAGAAATTTCCCACTGTGATTATAAATGAGCCTCTCTGTACACAGTGTAGCTTATAATCTTATTAAGTTAGGAAAAAGGTAAAAAAAAAAGGCAGTTATGTTCTTTAAAATCTTCCATATTCGCAACGGATGTCACCCACTACAGAGAACACAATAAAGAAAAGTCCAACTTTTTCTGTCCCGTCTTCTTTCACCTGCTCCTCTCAGGGAATTTCGGAGATCGTTACTTCGGCACCGATGCTCCGTCGGACTGGTGTGAAAGTGACGAGGGGATGGAGTTCTGAGGAGAGAGGTGCAGGGTTGTTACAAAAGCACTTAGTCACTGGAAGAAGAAGACAGCTGATTGGTGCCATTGATGTCCTCCTGAACAGTCAGCTGTTGCTCTACAAACTGCTTCCCATTCACAATGATATACTTTAAGGTCAATTTGGTTATTAAAAAAGTCAGGAGCCAAAGTTGAAAGCGTTAGCTGTCCTGCAGGATGCGGGATGCTTCTAAAAAGATGATATACCATTAAGTTATAATTTAAAAAGGGGAAACCTAAAGCTACCTATTGAAAAAGAGAACTAATTCTGGTGTTAATAATTTTGCCAGTGATGTGTTTTTGTTGCTGAAGCTGCAGCCCGTGAGCCTTCAGGGGTGATGTTTAGATTTGCATCAGTTTACTGGAAAAGCTGACCTTCATAACCTGCATAATGTAAATAAAATGACTAATTGACAGATTTTAAAACCCAGCCGCTAAGTTAACTGGAAGATCCAGCTCCAGCGACGCTCAGTTATAATGATGTATAAGCAGTTTATGAAAATGGTCACTTCCTGGTGCTGGGTCAGTCAATAATAATGTTATCATTTGCTTTGCACATATACATAAAGGCGAGCGTGGAGGTGATGCGTCTGGCCTAGTTAGCGGTGTAGCTTGGTGTTTTTCTCTCCTAGCTTAAAGCTCTCGTAAGAATCAGTGTATTCCAGCTTTGCTCTGCTGCTGAAGCTGCAGCTGTCTGTACTGTAAAACACTTTTATCTCAGGCGACTTCCACTGAAAGGGACAGCAACGACTCATACTTGAAGAAGACTGACCGAGTGAAAAGGTGAAAGGTTTTAGCTTCCTTTTTATTCGGTTACTCTCCTGTTAAATTGTTTTTTTTTCTCAGTGTCTTTGACTTTATGGTTCTTGTACAGCAATAAGAGAGCCAGGATATCCCAGTTAGTTATTTTTTATTGAAGCAATTTAAATTTTGAGATTTTAAACATTTCTGCCAAGCTTCAGCTGCTAATTGAATCAACACACAACTAGGGAATGCTTTGTACTGTATTTCTTGTCAGCTCTTGACCTGAAGCCCCTGTTACTGTGAGATTTTATTGATTCTCATCAACAGAAAACGTCTTAAACCAAATGACAGCAGGGGTCTTTGCTGCTATAACGTTTTGATTTAAAACAGAGCTGCATTCAGATTTCCCAGATTTTGATTGGCTTTAAGTCTTAGTAGCATTTCACGTGTAAATGCCACACACATTTTTAAAAAATGTTTTCTTATTTATTTATTGTATTGTATGAGGGTTCTTCACACATTCAACACATAACAGATGTTTATTCAAACTGCATCATGAAAATGTTGTTTGCATGTTATATGTTTTCAGTTCTGTGCTCTTATCCAGTGCCGTATCATTTTATTTAATGACAGTTTGATTTGAGAAACACAGATTTAAAAGCAGTTTAAATTGAGCTCTTTCAGGTGCTTCAATGCTTAAAAGCCTCACCTGCGTACCTGCTCCTTACAAGGCCTCATTTCCACCACACAGTGCGACTGATTCTTGGTACCACCATTTTTGGTGTTTTAAGCAAGCTAAGAAAATGCTGAAGTTCTGCATTTCCAAAGCCACATACGTGCCATCGTTGCTCTTCATGTGTTTTGCTTCGTGTAATGTTGCACCTTGCTGTGATGGCTGCTCTTCTCGACGTTGAGGTGAAGTGGGAAGCTGGTACCAAAAAGCGAGTAAAGTTGATGATGAGGCTTTGGGGAGCAGGAGCAGCAGCTGTGTGGATATTGTTACACATGTGCCAAATGTCCACTGTGAGCAAAACTCTAAAGCCGGGATGTCAAACATCAGTTCACAGCCCACGAATGGCCACAAATAATCTTAAGTGAGCCACGCCCGTAAGATTATGTATGTGTCGTCTTTGTCTTCTTCTTCCAGCTGCTCCAATTCAGGGTCACCACATCGGCCCCTATCTCACCCTGTCCCTAGCACACCACACCAGTTACCCCACTCCCTTGTTACTTGTTATTTATTTACATTTTCTTGTCTAATTGGTCATCCATTTTGAAACTACATTTTCTGCATCCTACAAAAGTGCAATCTCAACAGTATGCCTCAGCTTTTCCACATTCACAGAGTCTGTTGTCATTTCAGTTACCAATGACGAAAGTGTTAACTTGTCTAGATTTAAAACTATTAACTTTTCAGATGTTGTCACTCCTTGCTAGTGAAGCTGAGATCTCTCCCAGTTTTTACACTTTGTGAAGTCATCAAATGAGCCAAAATGGACCTGGTTCTGGTCCCCCCGGGCTGCATGTTTGACACCCCGTGCTCTCAAATAACTCTATTTCTTCTGACTTTATGCAAACTGAGTCAATAAAAAAGGTCACGTTAGAGCAAATTACAACACGTTACTTGAAAAATGTGTTCTGGGGACAGTATTGACCTCTCCTTGAGTGATTTACATTTTGGTTTCCTGGTAAGCCATTCCATTGTCATATTTATGCCAGTTACACCTGTTTGTAAACCAGAAGTCCCATTGTAATAACTTTTCTTTCTTTTTTGTTTCATTTATCGTAAGTGCCACTTCACTTGAACAGAATAAAAATCATTGCAATTTGCTTCCTGTCATGTTGTTATTCTGGAGTTGTCCTCTAGAGGGCAGGGGTGTGCCTATGTTATTGTGTACAGCGGAACTGACGCAGACTACAGTTCCTATGCTGTCTTCACTGGTCATAGTAGATCACGGTTTCTTCTGCCCTTATCGGTTGCAACAAAGCTAAATAAATTGTTGATTACTAATCAATTTACGCAGATGTAATGAATACTGTGTTAGTCAAAGTTAAGTAAACTCTAAAGTAATCTGTAAAAATCACTTAAACTGAAATGACAATAATATAGAGTTAATATAAACTAATAAAAACATCATGTACTTAAAATACTAAAATAATTCAGGAAATATCTTTGAGACTGGGAAGCCTACATGTCTGTGTTACCTGGATCCCCTTTTTATTGTATTGGAATTTTTAGAAGACCTTTAATTGTGTACCAGGTTTTTTTTAAATTGTTGCACTGGAAGAATTACCAATATAATAAATACAAAACTTGAGACTAATAAGACCCAACTTGGTTGACAACTTCTTTAAACTATAAAAATATAACTGATGTGAGCTAAGCCTAAAGAAGTAAGTGTATTTAAAATAGAAACAACAGTATACCACATAAATTTGTATTCATATTTTTCTGTGCTGTACAGTTGGAGTACTGCAAAGTCGGAGCTGATTCCGTGCCGTGAAAGCATCTCCGCCTGTTTCCTCAGGGAAGCCGGGCATGTGTACAGTTTTATTTACATTATCCACAGCTTGCTAGTTTACGGACCTTTAAGTTAACTACGGTGAGCTGTAAAGGTGAGTTAAACAGCAGCTGCAATAATGTTAAACGGAAAGTTACAGAAACGATGAAAGACTCAGCAGTTCGTTATTCTTGATTTAAACTGAGTTGCTACAGTGTGTTAGGAGTGCAGTTTAGTTTGGTTTCGTAAGCTAAACGAGTGATTAAAAGTTAGTGCTGTGATTTAGAGACGCTAATGACGCACTGTGCAAGTCGTAGGTTCCGTGCAACGTTAGCTTCGCCAGCCAGCACGAGACCGAGCCTCAAGCCAAACGTCATAAAAAAAAATAGATTTTACAGTTAATCTAAGCTGTCGTAAAACTAGACATCTATTAACAACTTCGGTAGCTTGAGAGAAAATGTTAGACCCAGTGTTAGAATTCGGCATTGACAAAATTTACCGAAACACGAATACTTTAATAACATGTTAACTTTGAGTCAGCAGTTGACCATAAGTGTGATGTAACTGAATGGAGAGGATTAGCTAGCCGTTTGACTGAATTTGAAAGAGTGAGCTAACCTCTTCGATATAGGTCTTGGATACATTTAAGTGTTTTAAAACCCTGAAATAATTTTTAAAAAAGCCCGAAGTTTACACTAATGGGCAATCACTAATGGACAGTTTAACGGAACTTGTTAGTGGTATCACTTGATTTGAATCACGTTACAACCGGCGGGCGGGGTGATTGAGCAGAAAAGTCTGCATTTGCAACAAGCTTTTATTTTTCTTTCTTCCTAGGACGAGGAATGGCAGGCCTTTGGAGAGGCTACCAGGTCTTGATGACTAAATACCCCTGGACAGTCCAGATAGTGACAGCGGGTAGGACAACCTTGTCACTGCACATAAAAATAAGTTACACGCTGAATGCGCAAACGTAAATGTAGAAAAGCTGCAGACAGATGTCACATGAGAAGGTGCAGTTGGGTACACCATACACTGACCTTTGTTGATTAAAATAAAATGAAGGGTCCCGTTTCAGCTTCTGGTTGACTTTACAAACCTTTGCTCCAGTTTAGTGTACAAATAGACACAGGCTAAAGGTCATTGTACTGTGATCAGGAATAAAAGCAAATGAAAAAAGAATCAATAATATGTGTATGATATGTACATCTATTCAAGAAGGTTGTAGAGTCGTACATACTCATGAGAACATCAAGTTTGCATATATTTTTACAGGATAAGTGATCAGAACATCCAGACGAAACCATAAATATATTGATTTAACACACACACAAAAACATTTGAATTGAACTCTGTTTGCCCAAAATGTCTAAAACGTGATACAGAGAGCTAAAGCATGCTGATGAGTTTAATATGATGCAGGTATTAGACCAAAAATATTTCTGTAACTGTTGTGTAGCACTTTTGGATTTCATAGCGTTGAAAATGGCTTTTAGAGCTCTGGTGGATTCACACATTGGAGCAAGTTTCAGATGTAAATGATCTAACCTAAGCAGTTAGTGTTGCATTAACCCTTTACTTTTTTCAGAAGGCTGTAGTTTTAAAGTACTGTTTGCAGTACTATTTAGTCGCCACTAGATAGAGGCAGAGGTTTGACCTTGCAGCTAGAGCAGCTAAAAGGAGCCTCTCTGAGGAATTTAAAAAAAGAAAAATCAGTTTCCCTATTGACAGTCTTCATGCATTTTCAAAGTTTTTAATTTCAGTTTGCATTCAGTTTCCTACAAAAAAAGAAAGGGGAAAAAAAACCAACCCAAATTTATTGAAAGATTTGAGGTTAGTGTTGACACATCATGAATTTCTTATTATAACTACATGTTATGACACATGAATTTAGTTTATCTTATTATTATTCCATTATGTCCAGCTGACGTCTAATCAGCTGACAATTGTATTTATACTGATACTATGATTATTATTCCTAATCAATGGAGCTGAACAGCCAGCATCGACCTAACATGTAGTTACATCTGCAGGTAGGTGCACGTCAGGTTACAGCACAGGGGTTCAGAGGGGTTTACTGTGATTACATAACTGTGGTGTAGATTTCCTGCTGAAGCATAAATCAGTAGTTGGTCAACGACCGTCGGGGCTGCCTCCAAGGGGCACAACTTTCACTAGGACTTAAATGTTTAGGATTCTCCACCATTTTTCTTTAGAACTGAAGAAGCTTCATGGATGAGAGGTGACACGTCTGTACCAAACCCAAGAAGTTTTAGCTGCCCACTATAATAAAGTGAAAAGCTAATAAGTGGAGTAATTTACCACAGAGCTTACTGAGGTCCTGACTCAAGCTGGAGATATTAAGGCCTTTAAATGAGTTGCTGGACCAATTTATTATTTTTTTTAAAGGATTTTTGTTAGAAACAAACAGAAGACTTGAAGAGGACCTCTGTGAAATCTCTGCAGTGTTAAGCAGGATTGTTTGTCTAAAATTGGTTTATAAATAAAAAATTAGCAGTGACTCAGGAAATTCATGGATGGTGCCAAGTTCAAAGTAAAAACACAATGATGATGAGTTAATGGTGGCTTGTTGGTGACAACCCTTTAATGCCTGCTAATAAACAGTGTGAAACAAATGAAGACAAGAGCTCGGTGATGAAATCTCATTTGTTCGTATAAATAAGATAAATTACAGAGAAGAAAAACAACTGAGTCTGTTTGAGGGACACATTGCGTGACCATCGCCAAGTTGAACTCGGATGGGAGTTTGTACTTTTGGACTGTTTTGTTGCATTTAAAGATACTTTTTGTAAACGCCCCCTGCAAAATGTCACTTAAACTTTCACCACTGGGTGGCAGCATTTTATCACAAGTTGTGTTAAAATTTGATCTCAAGAAACTTTTCCTTTTTTCCAGGTCGAGTTTGACTTCAGCTGATCTCTCTTTAAGACAATGCAGATTTTTTTAGTAGTTCACATTTGGTTGGGAGCTTTTGTTAATTTTGGAAGGCTTATAAAGTATTTTAACACATTATTTTCAATATTAACAGTAAAGTTGATTCTTTGAATACATTTTTTGGCATATTTGTGGTTATTATGTAGTAATTACAAGAGTGCTGCCTAATCAGATTCTCACTGCAGGAACAGTAACATGTCTGCACGGATCATATCTGTAGAAGATTGTGCTCAGGGGACTGAGATGCAGTATCAACTCTGTTTGACCTCCAGGGTCTTTAGTAGGTGTCGGTGATGTCATCTCCCAGCAGCTGATCGAGAGGAGAGGATTGGCTAACCACAACGTGCAGAGGACGGCTAAGATGATGAGTATTGGTTTCTTCTTTGTGGTAAGTATCCTTCTGACTCTCAGTTCATTTACTTTTTAAAATTTTCTAAATACCTTTGATTTTATTTTGTTAAAAAGGTGTTACATGCTTGATTTTTTTTTTAGATCTAGAGAAACTGTGTGAATCATGGTGAAATAGAATAATATTTTAGTTCATATGAAAGCAAGTCTAGCCTCTCAGCAGCCATTTTTGTGATGTCTGTCGGTGCATACCAGGGTCATTATGTTAAGCATTTAAAACAGTAATTAGTGCTCACCAAGACATAAAAACGGCATCATAGAATCAAATGTGTTTAAAATTTGTTATCATGGGAGGCATTATCTCCTTTTCTTTTATAAATGATGGTTCAGTGTGTCCTCTGCTAAAGGGAAACAAAGGATTTGGAAAATTCATACATTTGTTATTGTGGTCGCTATGCTGACACTTCCAAGTCATTTCATACAGAAACGTTCCCAAACTCAACCACTGAATCATGCTTCTTTATTATAGACAACCACAGTTACTCACAGCAGTCATTCCCAAATGCTGTGTCCCGAAATTGTGTGTTATGCTACATAGTGCTAACTAGTTATATATGATATAATGCAGTAGGGGATTTATAATATGGAAGGTTTTCTGTAAGATTTATTTTGCCACCTCAGAGGACACCAAATGAGCACCTTTGTAAAACAAAGTCAACATTTTAAAACAAAGTTTTAAACATACAGAGGCAGGCCTTCTACTGTGCAGATAACACACTGTACAACACTGTGCTGTGCAAATTTAGAGTTTAACTTAAACTGCGTGATGTGTTTTCGTTGATTCGATCCATGTCAGTGTGGCTCCCTGGAAGAAGAAATGTTGCCACAGGTTTTTACTGTCTGGTTAATTGTTTAAATTGAGGAAGTTAATATAAAGGAAAATTATTGTGTTCATGGAAAAAAAAAAGATTCCTGCTTGTTTGTGCATCTGTAATTAATGACTTTAAGTGTGTGTGTTCATGATGTACTTGTCTGATCTGTGTTACTTGTTGTATACCACTCATTCATGTCTTTGTATGTTTAATTCATCAGTATTTCACTAACTGTGACAGCTGCACAATTCGCCCTCCAAGTAGCTCATTTCTTTCTGACGTCGCTGTGACGAAGGCAAAGTTTATTTATGTTTCCGTAATTATCTGAAGCTCCTCCATCGTACAAAAATATACACGCAAGATGTATAGATATTTAGTCTTGTCTGGAGGGTGGCTATTCAGCACACACAGGACTTGAGACACATGTTTATTGGCACCTATATTCATGCATCATGTATCGTTCTCCTTCACATAAATAATGCATCCATTTGTTGGTTGAATTCGGTTTATCTTCAGCCAGCCTGCTCGTGCTTCCATTTAAGGAGGGAAGCTGTTGACAGAAAGCTGCTGAGTTCTTTTGGAAAATGTTTTTAAAATTGGACATTAATTTAAAATGTAAAACTTTTAATGTAAAAATTTGATAAAACACTATTTTTGTACCTTTATGGCCTAAGTTTTGTATTTTTTGGTAGTGGAGAAGAATTCCCTGTTCTGTTGTTACTTGTGCATCTTCTGCAAGATGCAAACACAGAGTTACAGGACTCGGCACATAAAAAAACCCCCAAACAAACAAAAAATACTTGATTTTTAGCCAGTCTCATCTTCAACATCATCTTTTTTTGCACCTCTGGACATCTGTTTTTTGTTTGGTGTTCAGCTGGAGTCTTATACTTTCCTTGGTTCCCCACTATGTCAGTCCATCTTTGTAACTTTTATTTTGGGAACAGGAAGGAGTTGCAGTGGGCCAAAACTAGCAAGTATGATGGGTTTGTTAATAAATACTTTCCTTGATCTGGCCAACGAGGATCACAGCCCACAGTGGTGTTATAAAAGCTGGAGAATTTGATTTCAAGAAGTACTCTGTAGTTTTATGGACACAACAATGTGACTTTGAGGAGGAGTGATCTGAAAACAGCAGCTGAGCTGTCAGCAGTCTGAGGAGAGAACCCAAATCTAAGCCAGGTCATGTTTTTTAATTTTATCAGCAGCAATTTAGAACTTTGTGATTGCACCTTGTAGAAATATTGTTAAATTTTGACTGATTTTGAACAAACTCCATGTCAGTGTCAGTTTCTCTCTTGTGGACCTGTGTTGATTTGTGAAGGACACACATTTACAGAAAATTGCAATTAGACACAAAGGTTTGTATAGTTCACATAGCAAGTTGTTAACTTTGGTTCATTTTGTGAGTTCATTGTGAATAAATGGCTGAGTATTTAATGCACAAACCAAAAAGCAAAGATTTGATGTTTTTATTTTTCATGAAATCCATCATCGGTCTTCTGCTTCCATTGCAGTTAAAGATATTAGAAGAGAATTAAGTGGGGGATTTCAAGAGTAATTTTATTTCTGTTGCAATAAAGGGCCCTGTCATCGGCAGCTGGTACAAGGTTTTGGACCGACTGGTTGTTGGAGGAACCAAAAGCGCTGCCATGAAGAAAATGCTGGTCGACCAGGTGAGATGAGCATCTTAAGGACCCTTAATGGTCGTCTTCTTCTTCTTCCTCTTCTTCCTCTTCTTCTTCTCAGCAAAGCAAACCGAACACCAGCTCAGTAATAAAAACAGCTCTCTGTGTGTAAGTGTGTATTTGCCACTCGCACTGAGCTTGTTAGTTGTGGCAAACAGAGTGGATGAAGCCTGACTGCTGAGATCGTTTTGACTGACAGATGAGTCTTTGTTGTCCTGATGGGAGGAAACTCTTGTTAGCAGACTGTTTTCCCTTTTTGTGAAGCTTTTGAGTGGAGAGGCTGAGTTATGCAACAGAGCTCCAGTTTTTGCCCCTCAGCTGTAGGTTGGTGGGGTATCATTGTCATCTACAGGGTGAGCGGGCGGTGCGGACACCCACGTTTGTGAATGCGATAACTCAAGAAGGAAGTCACAGAGGATTTTCAAATTAATACCTTAGGTGTATCTACTAGGGTGCTGAGTGGTAGCACTGGTATTTTGTAGTTGCTCATTTAGTTGTTTAAATGAGACAGCCAAAAAAAAGATTTAATAGCCTAATTGATAGAAAAACCTAAGAAACTATCTAAAGCAGAACATACTTGAAATGTTGTTTACTTTGTATAATGTTTCAAACACATGTGATGTCAGATTAGTTAAGAGTTGCAGGTGCAGTTTGACTACATCTGACTTCGGTTGCTTAGTTATATTCCAGTTTATTCTGACAAAGCTTGATATACAGTTAGTTTGCATTGATTGATTTATAAGTGCTGCAGAACAGCTGTCATCTTTTTAGTTTAAGCCTCTGTTTATTTACTGCTTCATTCATAGAAAGAGAGGAAACAGGGTTCAGCCCCAGGGAGTGGCCGATGGTGGTAGAACAACTTTGAACCAGGAATTCCTGTCGTAATTTAATAAAATAAGAATATTGCTGAATATAACTGACTATCATTTTTGGCATTGAGTAGCAAAAGCTGCAACGTTTAAATGTTCAGTCGACTAGTTGCACATAACTATAATCTGTACCTCATGCTTTCTGAATGAATCATTAACTTTAGATTAAGGAACACAAACATATCAATAAAATTATATAGCATAAACTTGGAATGCAACTTTTCTGTAAATGTCTAAAAACGAGTCATTTTTGGTAGCTTCATGCTGCCCCCTGCTGTGTTTCAGTGAAACTGCAGCAGAGCACAATGTTAAAAAAAAAAAAAAAAAAAAGCAGTATCTGCTTGTTACTGAATAAAATATTTACTGGAGCAAAGGGTTCACTTGCACGCTTGAATAGTGATCCAGTCGCACTGTCAGCGCTGCTCGCTTCACCTCAGTGTGCATAACAAACAGCAGCACTTGAAAGATTTAAGGTGATGCAGCTGTAGCGTCGAGTGACTGTTCATGTAAGATTCATACTAGGAACAGTTTAACCTCAGTCTTTCAGATTTCTTAGATTATCACTGGTATGTATTTTATTACTTAGTTATAGACTCAGTTTGTTACTTTGTTTCTGGACTCCATCAGCTTCTATGGAGTAGCAGCTAAGCATCCCAAGATCCTCGGAAAAAAAATCCAATCGAAGGAAATGAAACATCAAGAAAGTAAGACAAAAAGAAGAATGACAGCGAAGGAAAGATTTCATCCTCCATGATGTTTCTTTAAAGACTTCCTTTTCCGGATGTGCTGCAGGAAAATGTTTTGTCACAAGTAGATTAATTAGATATTTATCACCCAATTTCTCATAATCAAAAGTCATGTTCTGTTTTTAGGTTGCACGTTTACTGCTCAGTTTAGGTTGATGTCACACTGCCAGAGGGGAGCTTTTTAAATAAAACTGACCTGAAATCTGCTGATTTAGGCCACAGCAGTTACACTTATGATTAACTTATGATTCTTCTTCTTGTTTTTTTGGTTTGTTTCCTTACAGCTGTGTTTTGCGCCGTGCTTTCTGGGAGCCTTCCTCTGCATCTCTGGCGCGCTGAATGGACTGACAGTCGAGGAGAACGTCACCAAGCTCAGGAGGGTGAGTGAGTTTTATTTCAGTACCTTGTCGTGATTCATTCCCAACATCATTACCCAGCGGAAAAACAATCCAGTGTAAAATGGGAAATAACATGCAAAACACTAGAAATAACTCTGTGTCATGTGTCTCTCACCCTTTGACCCTTGTGAAGTGTAAGTCTGAAAAAGGGCGTTAATGAGCCTCAAAAAGAAGCTTGGTAGCAGTTAGGGCAATAAACTGGGGGTTGGTACAGTTGCTTGACATTTTTCTGACCATTTTTAATGGTCACCTTTAACCCTGTGTTGAATGAGTCCATCAGTATTGTAGTGATGTGGAAAATCTTCCAGGTGACGTTGATCAATTTGAAAAACTCCACTTGAGGTAAAAGGTTAGAGTTTGACCTGATGTGTCTTCAGCTCATTTTTTATTTATAAATGTTACATCGTCACGTAAAAACAGGTTTATCCAAAGCCTGAAAGGTATCAGTTTGAATTGCACAGATAAATTACTTTGTGTTACCCTAAAATTGCATTTAAATACATAGAAAAAAGAATCTATGATTCAGATTTCAGATGCAAAGTCTTCGTCAAACCCTCCTTTCTTTGTTCTTCGTGTGTAGAGTTTTACAGTCGTCATTGTGTGGCATGAATTTGACCTTTTTAAGCACTAAAACTAAACCTGAGACGAACAAACTGGTCAGAGAGCAGTAAGCTTCCTGCACGCACACAGCTCAGGTAAACGACAGTACACAGACAGGAAGTTTGGTTTTCATCTGACCTCCAACACTCACCTCTCATTATTATTGGAAACTATTTCCTGTGATGGAGGAAGAGGCGAGAGAGAGAGGGAGGGAGGGAGTGTGGAAATAACCAGTGTGACTCATACCTTCATATATACGTGTGCGAGTGTGTGTTTGTATGCCAGGTCAGAGCTAACTGTCATCTTGTGCCAGCTGCTCAAACGCCCGTCGCCGCCTTGCTTTCCCAACATGCTGCTGATCACCATCAATTATTTACAAAAGGAGAGGCGCAGACCTGAAAGGCCAACCCGGTAAATGTCACAAAGGACAGAAAATAAATGACAAATGCGCTCGTTACAACGGGGTCTGGCACTGAGGAAATGTGAGATGAAAATGAATGGAGCCTCTGACCAAACAGCCGCTGTGATTGATAAATCTGGACAGAGTTCCAGTCGCAGCTTTGCCTCTCTTGTTTACCTGTTCTGCTTTTTACCTGCAACTGTTTGGTCAGAGTCTTGGTCATTACTCAAAAATAAAACACAGTACGCTGGAGAAAAAGTGAGAAAAACAGGTGAGAAGTGTGAGGCTCTGTTTTTCAAACATCACAACTTTATCACTGCACAGTTTTTCGAGGCACTTGGCAGGTTGGGGTTTTGAAGCATGTTGTTCCGTTTGCCGTCATTCTCTTCCAAGATCAACTCCACGATGTCAGGGTCAGACCACATGCTGTGCTGTGTAACTGATCAGAGTCTGAACATTCATAATGTTCTGCACAGTGTAAAGACAGGAAGAGCAGAAAAGTGTGACCTGTGTTAGATGTTGCATATACAGTACAGTGTGCAAAGTGCAAACACAAATCTAGCTTCCACGTGCTGCCCTGAGAAGACCTGGATCCTAAAACTTGAATGTTTAGACAATCTTATTAGATCATTTTTAATGAATAATTTAGCTGAATTTGGGGTTTAGTATTTCACTAAAGTTTTACAACAAAACTTCATATTTATTGCATCCTACAAAGCTCCTAGAAGAGGTAAGAAAGGTCCCGTCATGTATGGGTAAAGACATTGACGTAATTTCACCCCAGGTGGCAAACTAGCTTGTTTGACCGTAATTAAAACACTGTTTTCACCCTGGAAAAAAGGCAGAAAAATATTATAGCTGGAACATTGGCTTGTTGGTTTTATATGCCAGGAGATGTCAGGGTGACCTTTAAGTAGACAGGTTGGGTTTTTTTCTCGGTGTGTGTGTTTTGTAATATCGTGTGTTTGAGAGAGAAAGTTGCTTATTAAGAACAAACACCTGATTTCTACCTTCAGGTTGCATCGCCAGCATAACAACATGATTAAACTACACGACGCACTCACGCCAAAACATTTCTTTAAGTATAATTCATAATCTTTTTGCTGAGCTCTACCACGTCAAATAAGGGAACAAATAAAAGAAGCCTTTTCTTTTTTCTTTAAATGGTATGTGCAAGTTTAGGTATATTGTCAGCATCATTTTTGTCACATTAACGTCAGAGCAATGATTCAAAGGGCTTTAAGACAATACACGCAGACTTCAGACACAAATCGTCTGTAATATCCAGTTAGGTCTGTAAAAGTATTGTCAGGGTTTTAGAGTATATTGAATTTAGGGTTATCTGATGAATGAGGGCTTTAAAAGCAGACATTTGATTAAATATAGAGGAGTTACAGCCAATTGTGTCAGTGTCCAAAAAAATGTGGGCCTACCTGTAAATATGCTGCAGTGGCTACATGAACGCTTGCACGCAGCTTTTAAGAATCCAACTTTAACTTGTATAAATTTCAGATTAACTTCAATGAATGGCGATGGTGGAGGAGGGCAGCATGCTTTATTTCATAGATCAGACAGCGTGCTGACAGCACAGCCTGTAATCGACTTGCGGACACAGGTGGATAAATGTTGTGTCAAATAAATAAGTGAAGCTCTTTGTTTCACTGCAGAAGGAAACTATGTTAAATAACCTTTACTCTGAAGTTTCAATATAGCAATATATTAACACGTCATATTTATTTACTTATTGTAACAATGTAAATACATTTTTCTTGTTTTAACAAAATGAGTGAAATAAAGTGTGTTTATGTGTGGCTGATGAAGGTGTTCATGCATACAGTTTACCTTCCGTTTGGACAGAAACTACTCACCAGCTGTAGTTTGAGCACATCAGCATTCCTCACTTCCTCCCCCACCGGCAGCTTCAACTGTTCTGATGGAAAACGCTGCAGGGCTGAACCTCGTACCTAAGCAGGAGGTCACGAGTTTGTCCGTCATGTTTGAGTGGAGAAACACTTTACTTCTGTCTTTTAAATACAACTAAAAGTTTCCTCTTAAGATTTTTGTCTTTTTTTTTTTAGTAGGCTGAGGGAGAGGAGTGCAGCTTTCATGAATTAATGTACTCTGTGTCTGCAGTGGTAGGTGGACAGGAAGTCTTCTGACACTCGTTCATCCACGATCTAACTGATGATCTCAGGGGCCAGAAGCTTGGATCTGTGGCAGTGAATGTGAAATAAAATATTCATCCATGAACAGGAGCTTGATGAAGGAACAAAGAAACAAACAGATCTTTGTTCAATTATGTAAAACAATCTGTGCTGCTAACTGTGGACCAAATCACATCTTTAATGGGATTGTTTTGATGTTGAGTCAGTTTACTTTTTATTAAAAGAAAGTATGTTTAGAATCTGTAACAGAGTTTCTCTTACAGGCTCACGGGACAGTGTCACATTTCTTCTGGACGTCCTCTGATTTCCACATGAAGAGCTAGCTAATAAAGAAATAGTTCTTCTTTCTTGGATAGTAAATTATGTTTTAGAGTTGCTTAATTTAACACAATAACTTCACATTTGAAACCTCATGTTGAACTTTTGTCAGGACCATGTTTGTTTATTTGGGGTTTTAGAGGAGTGGAGAGGAGCGTGATGCTCTGATTATAACAGAAGACGATACGAGAACCTGAAAAAGAAAGCAGCAAAATAACCATTTCCTTTCTATTGTTTTCGTAATAAATTGAGTTTAGCATGAATGTTTTTCATTAAAGTAATTTCAGATGGTACCGACATGATAATATTTCTCTTTCTGTGTTCACAGGACTACACAGATGCCCTGATCTCTAATTACTATGTAAGTGTTCAGTGTAATCTCTCTTTTTATCTCTTCAGAATATGTTTCGCTGATCAGTTGAATGTTTCCTGGTTGTTTCAGTTTTGGCCTCCAGTCCAGATTGCCAACTTCTACTTCATCCCTCTGCACCACAGGTGAGAGTTTGATGGCTTCATTAGCATGCAGGCAGTGAGCTCTGATCATATTTGAAGGTTAGTGAGAGCAGAAGAAGCTTGTGTACAGAGTCAAATCTTAAGGGTTTTATTTTTACATTTCGACTGCTTTAACACAGTCATTTCTGCACTTTTAGGATACATACTCTGTCTGATCTTAGTGGATTATTTTAAACCTGAAAACATGTTTTGAAGTTGTAGTTTTACTACTTCTGCGTCTAAATAAGACATCATTTGTTTCACTTGTGAAAATGTCACATGAAACCAACTTTAATTGTCTCAGAAAGCCTTTATTTCCGTCTTTATGAAACTCTCCGACTTGCATCCAAACCAGACACATCAGATTTCGTCCTCCTTGCAGGCTGGCTGTCGTCCAGGTCGTTGCTGTTGCTTGGAACTCCTACCTGACCTGGAAGGCCAATAAGATGTGAAGGACGCTCACAAGTCCAGCCTGTGTCGTTCTCGCTGATGATTACTTTGCACTCATTCGTAGTGTGTGTGACATGGGCGTAACTTACTTTAGGCTACTTAGTCTGCTGGTATTTCCAATGTGTAAAGCTGTGACTGAGTCACGCGTAAAGGTCGGGAGAAACGGCTCGTCTACTCCGAGTGACAAATTCACACTTGAAAGTCAAACTTGCATTTGCAGAAATGTCTGTGAAAGTTTCTTATTTATGGAAATGGGATTTGGCGGTGGTGCTGCAGTGTATCCACACATACACACTCATACATTAACACCTATTGCTCACAAAGGAAACTTTTCTAATCTCTTTAGTGTATTGACATCATTGTTTTTGTAATGTGTTGGTTTTTTTCTATAATGGACTTCTAGTCAGATATTTTAAGTGCATTCCAGAGTTTCTAATAATGTGATTTTAGTTTACATAGTTGTGTTTTTTTGCTTTGTCTAAACCTGCCTCATCTTTTACTTCATTTCCCCCTAATTTGACAGACGAAGAGGTCAAACCTCCTGCAGCATTTACAAAGCTGCATTACTGGATTAAATTCATTTGGCTTGGGGCCTTTTTCTTTCTTTTAAAAAAAAATCAGAGTAGTGACGTTTTTCTACATTCGAGAAGTGTTGCAGCAGATTTGACATCTTCAGACTGTCTCCTTTCCTCTGTGAAGTTTGCAAGCAGGTGAGGTTGTGTCAGCTGTCTCTACTTTTCTTCTACATTTGACAGATCTCAGGAAAAAGCTGATATAAATGGACAAGATGCCACAGTTTGTCTTCACTCAGATTACACCAACTCTTATCTGCTTTGAGTTTATTTTGTTGGTCGAGGTTCCTGTGGTTAAAGTACCTAATCTAACATCATGGCTATGTAAAGAAAGAGCCTTGTTCCTTATCTTATTTAACATAATGGTAAAGGAATAGTTTGCAGAGAGTTGAATGATACAAGCTCAATACGTCTCTGGTGTCTGCAACCACCAAGCTTATCCTATTTTAAAGGCTGGAAACAGAAAACGGTCAACTGGACAGTTGTTGTCAGACATTTATACTCAGATTTACATACTTGCTTTAAAATCGTGGTTGTTAGCAAGGCAGCTGTTTACTCCTGTTTCCAGTCTTTTATTGGGTTGGTTATCACTGTGGTCCAGTGGTTCACACTGCTGCTGCCTCACCCCAAGAAAGCATTTAAAATAAAGTGAACAGAATAAACCATTGTATAAACGGGAGTTTGTTTCCTCTAGTCTAAAGCATTCTGAGTGTTCAGTAAGGAGAGAAAACTGCTATGCAAGTGCAAATACATTAATGCAACACTAACATAACGTGTCATAAAAGCACGAGTGAGATCAGTCTTCTCTGTGCGAGGACAGTCATATTTACTCAGACGTCAAACTGTTCCTTTAACAGTCAGCGTCACATTTGTTCTGTAGCTGCTGAAGAGTCACCACTAATCCGCAACATAACCCAGGATCATGTCAGTGCTGCGTTCCCCTTTTTCAGGATATGAAGAATCGCTTTATCCATAATGGGCACATTTTTGATAATTAAAGGTCACGTCTGGTGTAAGAGCTAATAAAGTTTTACACGAGTTGAGTTTATGAGTCTGTGGTGTGTTTGACCTCGCTAACTTTGCTTTGGATGGGGTGGGGGTTGTTTGTTTGGAGGGAGATGTGGAGGCTGCTGAGCTGGGCTGCCAACCAAATTAACTGCACAAATTTTCTTTTTTTTTGTTCCCCCCCCCACACACACAAACGCACACACTCATGGTCCATATCAGGGAAAAACAAGCGGAAAACGTCTGACGAATCGATTGAAAATCTGCCAAATATCCCCACCGCCTGCCTGAGGGAAATGAGCCTCTCCCCAGAAAGCTGGATTTCATTTTTTTAATTCATCTCCCAGGCTCGCTGTGTTTGAGAATTAAGGCCCAGTAATTAAACGAAGTGTGTAGGCTTTTTAGCAGCGCAACCTGAAAACAGTGTGTGATGGGGCTGACATCTGTGATCAAAATGAGCTCTGATCTGTAATTTGAAGTTACTGATGTTGGCTCATAATTTGTGTGGATTTACATAATTTGTGACCTCAAAGTGTTTGAAAGAAGTCGTTTTCTCCTCATTTTCATGTTTGTCCTGAAGAAAAAGTGAAAACAGCAACAGTTTCATATGAAAGATGATATTTACAAATTTTCTTTATCAAACTGTTCTACAGGCTGTTGCTAGCAGGCATTGTTGTGTGTCAAAGCACAAAAATGCTCTTTTGATTCCCATATTATAACTTATTGTCTAAATTTGTAGAACCCAAAGATAACATTTAGGGAGTACATTTCATCTCTGTCTGTGTATGTTATAGGTAATCTAAGGAGATTAGAAAGAAAAGAAACTAGACTTCTTTAAGTTTCTTCTTTAATTTCATCTACTATCATGATTTAACACCATAGAAGTCGGTTTGTTTAGCTCACAGTGAATTGAGTCAAACAACTGAGTTGTTTAATGAATCAGAGGAAATGCAAATACAGGAAATACAATTGCTGCTCCTTTAAAAATAATCTCCCTCTTTAAAAAAGAAGGGAACAGCAAGTGCACACAGAGCTAACAACCCCAAGTATTTGAAGTGTTTTAAAAGAAGAAAACTTTGTTGTGATTATGCCAGACCACCTTTATGTAATGTGCAGTGTATTAAGAATAGCTAAGTGTGAGTCTGGGAAATGTTTCAGGTCTGTAAAAGGAAAAGTTGAACTTGAGGATGTAAACTTGTGTTTGGCCTTATTTACTTTTGTCCCCTATTTACGTGATTCATAATATTTAACTATGCAGCTCTGTGACTCACTCAGAGTAAATAACATGTACTATGGATTTCTTTATATTCTGGTTTGACTGGTATAAAAAGTGAGCTTTTACTAATAATCCCGTGAAGGTTCAGCACCATAGACAGCTCCCTCACCCATTCAGTCCGACTTTAGAATCAGAATCAGAATCAGAATGGGTTTTATTGCCAAATGTTGAGCAGGTTTACAACATTAGGAAATTGCTGCGGTGCTTCAGTGCAAACATAGTGTCATAAATAGCACTTAAATAGACATGAAAAAATAAAAGTAGGGATAAGAATTAAGAGTGCTACGTTGAAAGATATATACATGAGTGCAGGTGGTGATCAGTGCCAAACATGAAATGATGCAGTGAACACAGCGTAGGGTCATGTGTTAGTGGTGGGAACAGTCATATGGTTATTGTTCATGTGTCCAACAGCAGAGGGGAAGAAACTGTTCTTATGGCGAGAGGTTCTGGTGCGAATGGACCGGAGCCTCCTGCCTGAGGGGAGCAGGTCAAACAGACTGTGTCCAGGGTGAGAAGGGTCAGCTGAGATCCGAGCTGCACGCCGCAATGTCCTGGAGGTGTACAGGTCCTGCAGAGATGGGAGTCTGCAGCCAATCACCTTCTCAGCAGAGCGCACAACACGCTGCAGTCTCTGTTTGTCCCTGATAGTGGCTCCAGCGTACCACACGGTGATGGAGGAGGTGAGGATGGACTCGATGATTGCAGTGTAGAACTGCATCATCGTCCGTGTTGGCAGGTTGAATTTCTTCAGCTGCCTCAGGAAGTACATCCTCTGCTGGGCTTTCTTGATGACGGAGGTGATGGTGGGCTCCCACTTCAGGTCCTGGGTGATGGTGGTACCCAGGAAGCGGAATGAGTCCACAGAGGTGATGGGGGTGTCAGTCAGGATGATGGGGGGGAGTGGAGCTGTGTGCTTCCTGAAGTCCACAATAATCTCCACTGTCTTCTGGGCATTCAGCACCAGGTTGTTGTGGCTGCACCAGGACACCAGACGTTCAACCTCTCTCCTGTAGGCAGACTCGTCCCCGTCCGAGATGAGTCCAATAACAGTGGTGTCATCTGCAAACTTGATTAGCTTGACAGACTGGTGGGTGGAGGTGCAGCAGTTGGTGTACAGGGAGAAGAGCAGAGGAGAAAGAACACAGCCCTGAGGGGAGCCGGTGCTGATGGTCCGGGAGTCCGAGACATTCTTTCCCAGCCTCACATGCTGCTTCCTGTCCGTCAGGAAGTCAGTGATCCACCGGCAGATGGGATCAGGCACATTCATCTGGGAAAGCTTGTCTCGGAGATGGTCTGGAAGGATGGTGTTGAAGGCAGAGCTGAAGTCCACAAACGGGATCCTGGCGTAGGTTCCTGGGGAGTCCAGATGCTGCAGGATGAAGTGTAGGGCCATGTTGATGGCGTCGTCTACAGACCTGTTGGCTCTATATGCAAACTGCAGGGGGTCCAGGAGGGGGGCCGTGAGGGTCCTGAGATGGGAGAGAACTAGGCGCTCAAAAGACTTCATGACCACAGATGTCAGAGCCACGGGTCTGTAGTCATTTAGTCCAGTGATCCTAGGTTTCTTGGGGACAGGGATTATGGTGGAGGACTTGAAGCAGGCAGGCACATGACATGCCTGCAGTTTAAAGACGTTTTTCATGTTCACAGCTTCTATTTAATCTTTAAAAGTCATTTCTTTGTCTCATTTGGCCAAAGCAATACTTTGCTTTAGAGCACAGCCTGGTGAAAAATAAAGTTTTAACTTCAGGCAGGTGAATGTGAGCTGAATTAATGCTGATTTATTGTCTTTTACATCTTCTTGCATCACTTCAGCGCTTAGTTTCTGCCTCTAATTCACCTCTAATTCTTTCATTTGAACTTCTGAAAGTGAAATAGCCCTTTAGCAATGCAGTGCAGGGAGACAGGCTCTTCACAGATTTTGATTCATATTATTATTATTCAGATTATTCATATTTAAGAGAGAATTTAAGGCAGTGCGGGTTGCAAAGAAAAAACATAATCACGCACAACAAAATAATTCTGATAATATAAGAATAAAAAGTTGGGCAGGTTCCTGAATCGCCCCAGAAATCCCACACCTATTGGCACCTTCCTCCTGTACCCCTGTGAGTTTACCTCATCAAACTTGATGACCCACCAAGGATGAAAAAGAAACGAAGCTGTAAAAAAAAAATATCACGTCCTTTATTCGCCGTCCATCACAGCTTCCCCAGCTGTCCCTCGGGACTTCTGTGCTTTGCGTCTCGATAGTTGTCCGGTTTCCAATGCGCTATCTGTGCTCACATTGACGTCAAAGGAGCGGGCAGGACGTATAAAACCCTCCGGTCCCCTCTAGTCTCCGCTCACAGGGACTTTTCAGACTCTGCTGAATCTCACCGGCCGACCGCAAAGTCCAGCTGCAGCATCTGGAGACAGTAAAGTAAGAACAGTAGTTCTTTCATTCAGTCTAAAGTTTTGTTCATCATTTAAACTTTTTAATAACCGCGCAGTGAGGTGCTCGTCATCTTATGCGCTTTAGCTTGAACAATCTTTTGCTACAAAAGAAAATGTTGCCATTAAATATTCTTTTGTAATTTTAATTCCAGTTCAAGTAAATGTTCTAGAAGATTTAGGTTTTCCATCAGATTGACAGATAACATTTATTTTGCCTTTGGAGCGAACATGAGACTTTACATCTGCCGAATCACGACCCAAACCAAACTTTAAAGTTTTAAAAGTGTATGAATGTCACGCTTAGCTCAGAGAGAATGTAAATAAAACACAACATTTCCAAGATACACTATGAAACGTACTTTTAAACCTGAATGTCATCTTAAATGTTTCATTTTCTTGCAGGACATGAAGCCAGTCTCCCTTCTCCTGCTGCTCTCCTCGGTCCTCCTGTCATCACACCTCCGTCCAGCCGCCGGCAGACCGCGCACCTTCCCTGGCTGGATGAATGGCAGCGGTCGCCTTCAAACGCAGCAACTGGACGAGGTGCTCCTCAGAGCGGCTGCCGCCGGGGACAACGCCGCCTCCGATCTACTGGGCGAAAACATCATGAGGATTCTCCAGAGGAGGAACCCGGATCGTCTCCACCTGCTCCCGCCAGAAGAAGACAGCGAGGAGGCGGAGGAAGCGGCTATGAGGACCGCGGCGCAGCTGCTGAAACGCAGCGAAGAGCCGCCGCTCTCCATCGACCTGACCTTCCACCTGCTGAGGAATATGATCCAAATGGCCAAGATGGAGAGCCAGAGAGAGCAGGCTCAGCTCAACCGCAAAGTGCTCGACGAGGTGGGGAAGTAAATCTCTGCTTCTTTTTGAAAATGCCTCCTTAACAGAGCCCAGAAGCTGTATCAATATTCCAGACCTCTGACATTAGTTTCTGTTCGTGCGCCTGCCTTCCTCTCCACATCATTTTACGCACATTTGGTGCCATTTTACGCATCACAGCAGCTGTCATTAAAATGTAAAATGTTTTAAATGTTATTTAAAGACATTGTTGGAAGATATGGAAAAGGACCTCTCAGAACCCCGCTCATCTCAAACACACACAATCCTCTTAATCTCTGGACTTGTGGTGGACTCGTGGCAAAAAGGGAAAACCCTTGGATATCAAGTCGTTTTCACTCTTTGAAGTAATGGATGTGGTTTGACTTGGAAATCAACACTTCTTTATGAATTTATGTCTAAAATAAGTTGTTTAAGCAGTTTGTGTGTATGTGTTGTAAGCTTAATGTTTTCAGAAAGACTAAGCTGACCTGGAAATCTATGAACCCACTGAGAAGTGCTTTAGTTTGACCTTTGAATGCTGTAGATGTGACAGATTAAAAGAAAGAGTTTATGTTTGCCAGCAGCCACAAATGTTAAAAATATGTATTTATTAATATTTAGTTAAGTATAAAGTAATACAAATGCACATTCAGATTCATTTAGATTAGTTTAAGCAAACTACATGTTTGTACAGAGTTGTAGAAATTGTATCTGCTTGCCCAAAGTTAAATTTCTGTCACTGTTGAGAACCAGAGGACAAATTTTCAAACTTTTTTCTGTCGGCCCAACTCGCTTGTATATCATCACTTTGTCTCTTGATCAAGCTCAATAGACAGATGGCTATTACCTTTTACATTAATTTCCCCCCTTTCTGTCATTTTTCTTTGAGCGGGAGCACTATCACCTGTACTGTATCTACTGTAGCATGGTAACCTACAAAAAAGAAAAAGAAAAAGGAAAAAAAATGCTTAATTTTACTGTAACATTCATGTCTGACACCAGTCTCTCTGTTTTAGCAAATGAAAAAAAAACAAAGCTTTTTGCCATTTATATTTTGTAATAAAAAAGTTTGAAGTAAAAGTGGATGCCTTTGATGTTGTTATTGTTGCCATCTATGTGTGTGTATTGATCATAAAATACAACCTCATACTCTGATGAAGTGTCATCAAGTGTTTATTACAGCAATTTTTGGAATTTTCCTCAGCATATTCACTGTCTACATTACAGTAGTTTAGGGTTATTTCCTGTCTTCATTGGCCGAAGGGCAGAAATGGGCAGGTTTATTGGTCCATAGAATGATTATGAAACAAGTGGCAGTCAATTCTCCTCCCTATCTTGATATTTCATCTCCTTGTGATTACTGTGCAGGACTTTATGATTATTTTTGATGGATTTGCATCTCTTCATAGTCTTTTTTTTTTTTTTTTTTTTTTTTTTTTTTTAATGGAACATTTCGCCAAAGATTGCATAGGCCCACCCTAAACTTTTCAGTCATGAAGGTGCCTTAGTTTGAATTCAAATGACCTCCATTGATTTTTCTCTGATGCCACTCCAATCTAAAAGCCTTACATTTGCATTCAGCTTTTACTTTCTGGTTTAGGTCCAATACAAGGAGGCTCTGTTTGGGAAGCTTGTTTTCATTAGGTCTTAACCTGGGACTGTGTTCAAGGCAGAAATTCTAATAAGCAAATTAAGTGAAGTTTCAAGTACTGAATTAGAACAGCTGTTGAAGGACACCAGTAAAATATATCAAGAAAATCCGCGAAGAATGTGTCATCATTTTTAAGTAGTTTGTTATCTCATCATAGGAGCAGCAGCTGATTAGGCTCAGGCTTGATAGAAGTGACAGTTAGTGGAGTTGTGTCCAAGTTATTGAACATGATAAGACAGAGAAGAAACAAACGCAGAAGTGAAAATGGCCTCTGGGTCCTGTGTTTCTATGACTCAGTCCATATTGTGGGTGTGTGGCTGATTCTTCACCAGCTGTCTGCGTGAGTGTGTACATTGTGCCTCACAAATGCCATCGCACTTCACTTTGTGCATCAAAGGAAAGACAAACGTATCGTATTTCTTTAAACTCTGTTAATGTGTTCAAGTAGTAAATAAGGCCAACAAGCATTTTTACTTATTTTTTACTTATACTTATTTTAATTATGAGGTAATGCTAAGTCATGTATTATTTTATTTATGATATAGTAGATATTTTTGGATTGGGCCTGGTGAAAAATTCCTGTCTTTTTTAATTATACATGCATAAAGTTTTTAAATTCTCATGTGTCTGGGGTCATATAAACTGAAATCAGAGTAGTCAGGATGTAGATTATGTGTGTATAAAAAAGCAGCTGTATAACAGTACTTAACATCACTGAAGCCTTGGACAATAGTTAAAAATGTGGCTAATTTTTCAAAGACCTTTCTAAAAAAAATACATTTGCATACATCAGATAATAGATAATACTGGAAAAACTAGATGAACAATCCATTAAATGGTTACTGATTGATTATCTGGAATCAGACAAACAGGTGTTCAACAAGGATCCATTCTTGGACCTCTTTTGAACTCCACACACAAAAAGCCATTACCTCAGCCAAGAAAAATTGTAATGTACATGTTTATGCAGATGGCACTGTTCTACATGGCCAGTGTTTCTCACATATAGACATTACTTTGGTGGTGTACCCACGTACGTTAAAACCACCCCTTATGCATATTTGGCAACTCATCTCTCTCCAAGAATGACATCATCTGAATTCACTAATGAATAATTTGATGATTCAGTATCATTGTATTATTTGTCTCTCACATTGTTCTGGAGGAATTTTCTCGTTTACACTTCAGTTCATTGAGGTTTGTGAGGATTCACTTACACATCACAGCATTTCTACTGGGATGAGGTCTGGGCTTTGACTGGGCCGTCGTAACAATTTTTTTCTTTCTTTTTTTCAGCCGTTCTATTAGATTGGGATCATTGGGATGGTTGTGTAACATATTTTCAACCATGCTCACATTTCACCCTAAAACGCTTTGGATCTTTGGAGTCCATCTTTAGTTAAATGACTGCAAGGTACCGAAGCCTTATGGCTGCAAAACAAGCCCAAACCATCACCCCTCCTGACAGCCTGACAGCTGTATTTGTGCTGTTGTGCATATTTCTACTTTGCTCGGGCCTGTCTAAAGGACATTCCAGACGTTTTGTGTTTTGTTTAGATGCTACTTTGCAAACCTAAGATGTTTTATTTATTAATATATGTTTGTTAATTTTTACTCTTCTGTAAAGCATCCTTGAGGTTAATATTATTAACATTATTATACGTAGAAGCTTCTTGTGACAGTGCTTTGTCCCCTGGTTCAGCAAATATCTATTTATTCTAAATGAATCCATATAACACAGACCTGTTAAAATGTACAGTAAATTATATTGACAATTATTAATAATAATGTGATTCGAACAAAGTGATGATCTACAGTGTGTGTTGTGGTATTTAGATACAGAAATAGAAAAAGGTCCGTGTCTACCTTAAGTTGGACTGTCTGATTGTCCTGACCACAAAAACCATCAGGTTTGACCCAGAAATGCCAATCACGGACCAGCCAATGAGAGGAAAACAGATCAATAATGTATTTTTGACCAAAGCCTTAAAAATTGAAAATATTGTTACAAAAAAAATCAATGCATTGGTTGGTGTAGGAGAAGCATGATCATTAATCTCTCAGAGCTGACTCACTGTGACCTGGCTTGAACCAGTGAAGGAGGGCTGACGGATGCTGACGTCAAAACCTGCAGTCAAGGTAAGAAAATGTAAAATCATGGAATAACTTTTGCCACCAGCTTTGAAAGTTCTCCTTCCAGTCACCACCATCCTTTTGCATCTCATGGTTCAGTCAATTCACTCTACAACAAAAGCACCAACAAAAAAAACAAAAAACTGTGGCTTTGTTCAAAATTTCTAGCATTCATCACACAACATGAAAACAAATCCACATCTACAAGTCTTTCTCCAAACATGAAAGTGTTCCCATGATAATCAGCCATGCTATTATAATCCCAAGTTGTGTTTAAGTCAGTGTGTGGCTAATTGTTATTATTTTTAATTGTGTTTGTGTGTTTTTGTAACTTGATTATACCTTTGTTTAATCATTTGACTGTCATCACTTTGACGTTTGTTGTCATTGCACAATTATACTTTGTACAATGGCACACTGACATTCTGGTCCTGTCCCACATTGGTGCTAAAAGAAAGACAAGCAAATCACAACAATACTATATACAATATAAAATGTAAAATATGTCCAATAGACATAGTATGCATAGTCGAGAGACACATTTGTGTCTTTGGTTTTCTTTTCTTTTTTTGTTTAGAAAGGTTTGAGTCTGCCCGGCACTCCCACAGGCATCCCAGCTGTCAAAGGGTGAGAGGCTGGGTACACCTTGAACAGGTTGACAGTCTATCACAGGGCTAATTAACTTCTACTTCTTCTTTTGGCTGTTTCCTTTAGAGATCGCCACAGTGGATCATCTGCCTCCATCTCAGCCTTTCCTTACCACCCCCCTCTGTCACACCAGCCTGTCCTCCTTCATTACATCCTTTAGTCTTCACTGTGCTCTTCCTCTTTTCCTCTTGCTTGGCAGCTCCATATTTGACATCCTTTGTCAAATAAAGTATATTCACACTACCCTCCTCTGTAATATATCTACTTAACCTTGCCCCTCAAACTTTGACTTCAAACTGCTAAACCTGAGCTGTTCACTCAGTTTTAATCCTGTCCATCCCGGTCACTCCCAGTGAAACTCTTATCCTTTTCAGCTTTGCCCCCTGCAGCTCAGTCGCCTGTCAGTGACACTGTCTCCAAAAAAATTACTTCAGCAGGTCTCACTACCATCTTGAAAACCTTCTCTTACGCTCTTGCTGGTATCCTTCTGTCATAAATCACCGCTGACACTCATCATCCCAAATATTCTCGGCAGATGGCCGCCCCTCCCTGAGCCTGGTTCTGCCGGATTCTTCCTGTTAAAAGGGAGTTTTTCCTTCCCACTGTCACCAAAGTGCTTGCTCATAGGGGTCATATGATTGTTGTGTTATTCTCTGTATGTATTATTGTAGGGTCACCATTTACTCTAGTTTAATTAGTTTAAATACAATATAAAGTGCCTTGAGGCCATTGTTGTTGTGATTTGGTGCTGTATAAATAAAATCGAATCTCCACCCACTCCATCCTGCACTTCATCTTTTTCTTTGGATGTGTGACTCCATGTGTTTGCATCTGCGACAGATTTATTCTGTCTCATTTCTACTGATATTCATTCCTCCACTCTTCAGAGCACACCTCCACCTCTCCAGGCTTTCTTCAACCTGCTTTTTACTCTACAGATCATAAAATCATCTGCAAACATCATCGTCCACTCCAGCCTGCCCTCAACTATCAAACTGTCCATCACCATCGTAAACAGGAAGGGGCTCTGAGTCAATCCGTAATGTAATCCTCACCTTCACCTTGAAGCCTGTCATCTGTCATTCCTACAGCACACATCACCACTGTCCTCAGACATATCCTGCACCACCCTCAAATCCTTCTCTGTAACTTCAAAAATGCTAAAAAAAAAGAAAGAAAAAAAAGTGATAATAAAACAATAACTCTACTTGGAACTATAAACATCTTTGCATGGTCCAACAGCAATCCATTTGATAAATGTTGAGATATTTTGATCTAAACCAAAGTGGTGAATCAACCAACATTCCCACCCATGGAGCGAATGTCTTTAATCATCCTGGCTCTGAGGCTTTTTATGTTAAATTTGTGCGATTGTTGGACCAGTTTCAGCCACGGATTAATACACATTTGGTGTTCTAGTGGGTATTTCCGGCAGCATTGCTCATTGATGCCTTTTTAATAGCTTTTGGAATGCCACAGAAGAATTAGATCTCTCAGAATTGGGATGCACAAAGAGTATTTGTCTTTAGGAAAATCAATTCTTTGTTGGTTTTGTTTCATATTTACCAGTGACGATATAAATGATCATTCATTCTTTAACTAAAAGCAGCAGATAAAGCATCCCTGCTTATACCCTGCCATTTACATATTTAAAAACAGTTCGTTCCAGATATTAACAAAATCATCTATTGCTGTATTTCCAGGTTTAGGACATACAGACACACATTTGATCCCACTGACTTTAATCTCTACGTTATTTTCTCTTAAAATTTACCTAACATGTTAAAAGCTGTACTGCAGCTTTTGGAAAGATTTAATCCTGAAGAAAACACATGGAAAAGACTTTTTTCCCTTTCCCACCCACAGCACAGAACACAGTGCTAAATCCACTGGATGCATTTCCTGTGAGTTACACACACACAGATATATTTACACACAATGCATTGGCTTCTTCTGCTAAACAAAATGATGTGGGAGGCAAGATATGTGGCCAAGTCAGTCCTCCCTGCATCTGCTGCTGCAGGAGGAAACACAGAGGTACATAAATGTGTGATTTCATGTGGTCTTTTATGTCCGAGGATTATGGAAAACATCTATTTGCATCTCTGTGGGTTTTTTCCCTCCCTCAGGACTGCAGGGACCTCAAGTACAGAACAAGAGACAAATATCATGAGATCAGTGTCACCATCCCACGTCTGAACAATCACCAGTGACTCTCCAACTGCTCGGCCTCATGTTCCTGTACTCCACGCATACGCAGCACGGATGGAGGAGGACGCTGTTGTTGATTGCAGCCTTTTGACTGAATCAGCATAAACACACTGATGAGGGGAATCCTTCACGCTGCTTTACGTAAGTGGTCTTGTTAGAGATGTTTTCACACATCCTCTCTGTACAGCAACAAGAACCTCCACAAACAGCCTCTGACACATTTGCACTAATTCAGTCAGAAGCGATCAGACATGTTTTTCTTTTCTTTCCTTTTGCATTTGTAGAAATTTTCAGAGTTTCTGCACTTTTAACCTCAAACCACCAAGATTTCATACAGGAATTCTTTCTCACTGACTCTGTTTGTGCTAACTGCAACTTTACTGTTTCCTTCATCTACGGCAGGTATGAAACAATGTTTTTCTGTTCAGTAGTTATAGTTTTAATGCAAAAACTAGTTAATCTAATTTGTCACATTGGGCATTAAGTGTCTGCCACATTTAATTCTTCTAGTCTTGCTCCGTTTTTCATAGTTGTCTCCTTAATCTGGCCATTGCAAATTTACAGTCTGCCGCTGAAACCAACAATAAGCTTCTTTTAAACTCTGATAAAATTAAGGTCACCGCGTCACGTAAATTATTCAGCCTACAGTTCATATTCAAACGTTTTGATGTTATAAAACTGAAACTATTAACTGTTAGAAATATGTTTAGGATTCTGGTTGGATAGCAGACTCACAAAAAAAGGAACCAATCAGGTTTCCTTTCTGCTATGACGAAGATCGTTGTGAGATGAAGAGTGGACTTGATTTAAAACAAAGACACATAATGATTTTTAGCAGAGGTTTCTATATTAGACAATAACCTATAACAATTATACACTACCAGTCACAATTCTGGACACACCTCATTTAATGGTTTTTCTTTATTTTAATGACTATTTACATTGTACATTCTCACAGAAGACACCAAAACTATAAATGAGCACATATGGAATTGTGTAGTAAACAAAAATGTGGGAAATAACTCAAAATATGTTTTATATTTTTGATTCTGTAATTACTGCTTTGCACACTTTTGGCATTCTTTCAATAAGCTTCATGAGGTAATCACCTGAAATGGTTTTCCAACAGTCTTGGAGGAGTTCCCAGAGCTGCTGAGCACGTGTTGGCCCTTTTGCCTCTGTGGTCCATCTCATCCCAAACCATCTCGACTGGGTTTAGGTCAGGTGACCGTGGAGCCTAGGACATCTGACACAGCACTCCATCACTCCCCTTCTTGGTCAAACAGCCCTTACACAGCCTGGAGGTGTGTTTGGGGTCATTGTCCTGTTGAAAAATAAATGAGGGTCCACTAAACACAAACCAGATGGAATGGCATGTCACTGCAGGATGCTGTGGTAGCACACCACCTCCTCCATGCTTCACGGTGGGAACCTGTAGAGCAAGGCCAAGGGTTTGCAGCGCTGTCAAAGCCAAGAGTGACTACTTTGAGAAATCTAAAATGTAAGAGTTGGGGGAGGTAATCAATTTTTTCTTAATTAATTCGTAATTCTTCATAATTCCAAATATCTTGCTTCATGTAATTGATATTGTAATTGATTCTACAATCTAGAAAGTAGTAAAAACAAAGAAAAACCATCAAAAGAGAAGGCGTGTCCAAACTTTTGACTGGTAGTGAATATTATAATAGTAATAATATCTTCAACAGTCAGTGCCTCTTGTCAGTTTCTGTAAAAGGTCAATACTTTTGGTCAGAATTGTGGATTCTGAATGTTATCAAAAAGCATCATGACCTGGGAATATTACCAGAACAACCCGAGTGTTGGTGTTGAGATGAGCTTTGAGATGATGTCATTTGTTTAATATGTGAACTTTGCCACCAAACATATTCACTGACAATGAAGCAACATGAGGAAAAAATGCAGTTACATTACTAATGTCCTTCTACAAGCAGGACCACCACTCGGCAGTGATCTTAACACGTCTGGAAAATTGAAGCATTTTCTAAAATAGTTTACATTTTATTGTTGAATACGATTTAAAAACTACATGTATGGGTTCAGCAGTCAAATCCAGTCAAATCAAAGATAAGAAACATGAAAACAGTTTAATGACTTTGCCACAAAATACAGATTTAAAACACTCCCTCTGATTTTAATTCAGGATTCTCTGCATAATGTCGGTCTCTTGAAATATCCATACTTCACCAATGCGCAAGTAATTTGCAAAAATCCGACAGCAAAACAAATGTGTTTCAGCACCTGAGACTAAAGCAGGGATGGGAACAATATTGAGATCCTCATCCCAATTTCAAAGCAAATTAGTCTGTGAGTGAAAAGCATGCTGGGTTAATCCTGCTTGTCCCACGACGCTGCTGCAAAAAGGAGATGCTTAATCTCAAGAGTTTCACTTCCTGATTAAAAAAGTTAAACCAAAAAGCATCAAAAATGAGCTTCCTCTGTTTTCACAGCCACCAGTAAACACGAGCATTAGTACAACTATGGTTTAAAATTCTCGTCATGGCATGTGTGAATATGGGTTTTCTTCTTTGTTTCTTTTTTATTTTATGCATATTTCTGTAAATATGGTGCAAAATGTCCAATTTTTGGCATTTTGCATCATAGGCTCACCTCTGGTAACATTTTCATGCCGTTTGTTGACTTTTTTGAGTAACTCCTGGTAACAAACAGACAAACCAATCACGTAGCCTCCTCAGCAGAAGTACAAACACCCCCTTTCTTTATCATACAATTATTACAATATATAAACATTGTTATAGCTTCTCTAGGGAACTTTTTTTTGTTTGTTTGTTTCAAACACATTCCCTATTTATTGTGGAAAGGTGTATAATGAACATTTGTCACATTTCCCAAATTTAGTATTAAATAAACTATTAAAATTGGTCCTTGGAGCTAAAACTCATAAATACATTCTGTCCTCTAATTGTGAAAATGTGATTATATTTCTGCAAACTTTGTTCTTCTACGACTGATGGGCAAGAACTAGAAGTGGAATAACTACTGTGAGGAATCTGACACTTTCGATACCAAAGTCGCACACACTCTCCAGCCTTGGCCAAACAAAACTCCAGTTTATCGATTGCAGAGGCTGTTCGGTCAGTATCTCTGACAACTTTTAAAAATCTCCACTGAAGTCAGTCAAAACTGATCAGCTTCTTTGCTCTTCGGTCTTAAAATCTGGAGCCAAAGTCCAAATCTTCCTCAACTTCTTCAAAATCTTCTTCATCAGCCGCCACACCTGAAACACACACAAACATGTTGAAGTCACCTCATATACCAGTAAGAGTGACGTCAGACTCATCTTATTTGTGCTGAAACTTCAGTGTGGTTTTTAATGTGCTCAGGTCAATGATTTTAGTCCGTGTGAGGATTTTGTTTTGTTTTCCAACTATTTAAAATGTGTATATAACCACGTTAACTACATACCGCAGCAGAAGCTGATGTTTCTCAGTGTGTCGGCGAGGTCATCGATATCGATGATGAAATGGCTCATGCTCTCATAACCGAGCTCTGGAAGCTCCAACTTCGAGGCTCTCGCCATCGCCGCCATTCTGTAAACAAACGCAGAGACTTCATGTTAAAAGCTGTACTGCTTTTAACTTCATTAAAGCTGTACTGTACCGAACATTTCAGCTGCAAAAGTTTGTTCCCCTTTAAAAAGAAATACAAAAACCTGAACTCTCATGTAAAGAGATGCATTGCATAAGACTAAACTGCTACGTCTGCAATAAAAGTGAAGCATTGTACTTTGTGTTAATTTATTTTCAAAAGCCAAACCCAATAAAACATTTAAAATGTCACTTTACTGTAAGCCTGAGTTTTAACATGGAAAATTGCAGAAAGCAAGAAAGTGAATTTATGAGTTTATTGCAGATAAAAAGTAGCTGCACATTTTTAAGAAATTGATCATAACGGTCATAAATTAAATGAATTATTCTTACTTGAAGTGTAAATTCCACACGAGTAAAACGACAACAAAACAGTAAAGAACATAAAAGGCTTCTGCATTTAGCACAAAATAAAATTTCATTTTGAAGCATTTTAAACTCAAATCAAACTCGAGCAATACATACTTCTTCATGAAAATCAGAATCAGAACACTTAACAATCCCTCAGACTTGCTGCTTGTAATAACAGAGTCTATCAGCGCTGGCAAACTATAGATATTCTCACCTTTTATATCCAGGTCAATATTAAAAATAAGACATGCTCAGTCGTGTTAAACTCATTTTTCTTTAGTTGCTTCTAATCTGCAGCCAGTGTTGGATCAATAAAACCAGCGCTAAGTATTTAATCAGGCAGACTTCCATCTCAGAGACTGATGGAGATTTCAAGTAAAAGGCCAAATGTGACTCGATCTATCAGCAAAGCAAACGCACGCTGACCTCCAGGTATCCCCGCGTGGCTGCTCGCTGACTGCAGCATTGTTTGGTGTTTTGATCTCGTGGCCCCAGCAGGGTCTTCTGCTCCACAAGTAATTAGTATGAAAGGGCCAAACATCTGACAGAGAGGGAACGACTGTTGGGGAAGGTTAAGACAGTACAAAATCTACATTGTATATATAAATCAATTAATTTTGTATCAATCACTATAAATAGATTTTTGAAGTGAGCCGTCTCTGTGTTCTGCTCATTTTTGCTCTTTTTATTGGTCGTTCTTGTTGTGCTTTGCAAAAGCAAACTTTTTTTCCAGGGGAGATGTCTTTGAGAAGCACGTGTACGCAAACATTTCAGCTACAAAAGTTTGTTTTCCTTTTTTAAAAAAAGGAGCATGTTCACCTCAAGCATGTGTGACAGACATGAAGCAGTGTGGAGAACTTTATGCCGCCTATAACATCGTTCAGCCTGGTGGTGGTTCAGTGATGTTTTGGGGAAGAATATCCATGGAGGGATGCACAGACCTCTACAGGCTAAGCAACGGCACTTAGGTATCGGGATGAAATCCTTGGACCCGTTGTCAGACCCTACACTAGTGCAGTGGCAGAAGCATACAGTTGGTTCCTGGAGGATGATGGAAGTGACACTGTGCCCCATGTTGACCTAAACCCAATAGAACACATCTGGGACATGCATCAGTCCATCCAGTGGTGCCAGGATGCACCACAGACTGTCCAGGACCTCAACGATGCCCTGGTGCAGATCTAGGAGGAGATCCTCCAGGACACCATCCGTGGTCTCAATAGGTGCATGCCTTGACGCTGCTATGGAGGTATACAGGCATATGGGGGCTTACAAACTACCACCTTGAGTTTCTGCAATGGAATTTCGGCAACACTGACTTTTTTCACTTTGATTTTCAAGATGTCTTTGGATTCAGCCCTCTGTAGATTGATGAATTTTTACTCCTATCAAACAACGCGGCATCCTTTCATTCCTAACACATTACTCGGTCCATATCAGCGTGGATTGTTGAGCGATTTAATGTTGGAGGTCATATCAGTGAAATGATTGAACACCTTAAGGTTGGAAAGCTTTCCCAAACCTATGGAAATGTATTTGTGAGACACTTTTTACAGGACTCCATCTAGACTGAAGATGGCTGGGTTAAAAATTAAGGTTAGATCAACTTCTCAGAGTAAAAAGTAAAATATTTGACATGCAGGATGGAAAGGTCACATTCACAATCAGAGCTTCATCCACGAGCACTTACTTTTCCAGTATGGCTTCAGCGCTCTGGTATTGGAGAAAAGTAGAAAAGAGGAAAGAGAAAGTTAATTACATTGTGCTTCAGTCATCTCTGCCAACAACATCTGTCACAAGTATTTGTCATAGACGTCACCGTGCTAAATGAAAACATGGATTTTTTAACACTGACAGCTGCCAGAATGGCCTGATGGTGTTTACTACCTGCTTCCACTTGCTCTATCTTCTTTAACACCTGTTCTGGCATAAAACAGCGACACCTGAGGCTCAGACTTTCTCTCTCCTACAAACGCACCGGCAGACAAACACATTTTCCTCCGTGGAGACGCAGTGACGCAGACATCAGCAGTAAAGATGCCGAATTTAGTAACAACCTAAAATCGGGTCAGGGACACGTGGGTCATCCAACTGTCGGCTCTCAGGTTTTATGAACTTATTTCAGGTTTTAATCAGTCCTCAAAGTGTGCCATAAAACCTTTTCTCTATAGAAGAGCCTGAATATCTGTAGTGATAATAATACTTGGAGCTTATGAAAACACATTTATGTCAGTCCATCTACATTTTACAACATCGTATTTAATCATGTGTGCTCTGTCCAAAGTGAAAGGCGTGAATATGATCTTTATTACTGACTTTTTTCAGGTGGTAAAAACTGATTCAGGCAGCTGACTGAGAAAGTTGTAGCTGGATTAATTCTGACACAATCTGCATAAATCTAGATTAGTGGAACTGATGTGTTGTAATGGTAAAATATTCACAAACAGGCAAAGTAGCCTGTTCTTTTAGTCCAGCTGAAAACACCATCGTTGAAATTTTAGGGCTTCTGTTTGGTTTGAAATACTCATTTGACCACTGCCCCTTGGCTGGGTTCTTGAAAAATGCCAACCTGTTGTGCTTTTACCCGTTCTGCCAGAATTATTCATCATGGATGGGATGTTTCTGTCGTCTATCTGGATCTAGATAAGGGACAGACCTCCCTCTCTCTGGCTATGTCCATCAGCTCTTCTGGGAGGGAAACCATAGTATTCCCAAGCAAGCTGAGACAATCTCTCCAGTGTGTTATGGGTCTGCCCCAGGGTCTTCCTCCAGGACTTGCTCAAAACACCTTATTTAGGAGGCATCAACGAGGCGTACTATCAGATTTTTAAACCACATCATCAGGTTATTTCTGATGTAACGAGTAGCATCTCCAGCCTGAGCTACTTACGCTATATTTAAGAGGTACGAACCTCCCACTGAGTTCTCACCTAAAGATGAGGTCAACTGACTACATGAATACACTGAATGAACCAGGATTTCCATGATTGGATTATCTCTTCCCTGATGGCATGGCTGTATTTCAAGATGATTCCAGAATTCATTTGGCTCAGATTTTAAAAGGATGATTCGGGGTGCATGAGGCATCATTCTCACATATGGACCATTAAGAATCTTTGGCACATGTTGGAGAAGACTTTACGCATCATCAGTACAAGATGTTGGTTAAAAATTAACACCACTGTGGACGGAAAATGAAAAACGCTGTAACCATGCCTTAATATATCGAAACAATACCTTGGTGACTGCGAGCTGTCATCAAAGCTAAAGTTGATCCAAAAAATGCTAAAGTGTGACTTTTTGGTTGGCCGGGCAGGGACACAGTGCATCAGGAAGCACATCCAATGTTAACATCTGCAAAACCCAAATATGGAGCTAGCTTAAAGTGTATATTATTTATTGTGTACGTATACTGTTATAATAATGAATGATCATATTGAACATACTAAAGTTTCAAATAACGAGGTAACTGTATGTAAGCGTTGGCTTCAGACTACTCTAAAAACCCACTTTCAGACAGTTTTATTTGTACTCCTGGCTCTGTATGATGTCACTGAGAGAGGATACTCGTAATGTGGTCACACAGTTACCCCACTCACCCGCTGTTCAAACCGTCAGTTTACGAGGGACAGCCAATCTGAAGAAAGTTGGCTTGAACCGAGAGAAGTGGCTGCTCTACATATAGTTAAGGGTATGTTACCCTTACAGTACCTGTTAGACGTCTAGACATATTTCTGATTATTTCATAAGCAAAGATGTGTTTAATCCTTGAGTTACTAACATAAAATCCACTAAAAGAATAGTTTGTGGTGGACCACTAGAGGGCTCCACTCACACCCAGTGTATAGGAAGTGTGTTCCTGTGTTTTTGCTTCTTCTTTTTTTGGTTATAAGAAAAACTGATTGAAAAGAATGTTCCATCACCAGTATTTTCATTTCATTTCTATTGTTGAAAACCCAAAATTGAAAAAGTTGACAAATTTCAGTTGTACCTGTTTATTCTGACCATGAAAAGAAGACTGCATTGAACACTGTGGGTAAAATGGCTCCTTCCATACAGAAGGTAATACTTATTTAACAGGTAAGACCCAGTCTGCAAAAAGTGCATCAATTGAAATATCCTCAGATCATGTTTTAGAACGAGGACGAACTGAGTGTTTGCATGCAATGCCAGTATAAATAAAAAAGTCACACTTTTTTATCTAAAGTGTGACTCATGTATAGCTCTAGGTCATTGTTGATGTTCTTCAGCTGTTGTTGTTAAATTTGGTCCACTTACACAAGGGCACGTCACGAAGGATGACAAGTTCAAAGATGCTTCGTGAGTAATTTTGAGATTCCTCAACATGAGTTAAACTCGTCTCCTGCGGTGACTCCATGGTGTTTATTTTCATTATCACCATCACACCGTGCTGCTGCTCCGTCAGCCCGGTTCTTATTAATTTGAGCTACAGCTGAAGTAGTAATTTTTAAGAACACCTACAGATACACAGTGATTAAAACAGCAGGAAAACAAATCAGTTAATTTAATTTATTCTTGCTGAGCATCCCCGTGCTCAGGCCGGGCTAGTTATTGTGTGTTTTCTACATAATTAAGTGTGTTTTAAAAGTCCATACATTGAATATGGAATACATCAAAATGTATGAGCGTGTGATTGATTGGTGGATCAATGCGGTGTACTTGAGGGGCTGACCTGCTTCTCATTATCTCTACACGAGTGTGAATTAATCACGGGAGCGTCAGACGTGATGTTTGCCTTTAAGCTATTCAGGACCGGAGGAGACTCATGTGTCCTTGGGGGTGTTGTTGAAGCAGAGCGCCCGATGGAGAGGCGTCCCGCTGGGCTCGCTCCTCCACTTTCCCTCCTCGCCCTGCGGCTGTATACATAAAGCTCTTGATCATCAGTGAGCATGGATTATCCTGTCTAATGAGAGCTGAGCCTGGGAAAATATCGATGAGTAGAGGGAAAGCGGAGGAGCACGTGAAGAGTGCGGTGAGACTGTTAAATAAATAACAAAATAAACTGTTGATTTAAACATCCGTCTGTGGTGCTGTTGTGTCATCGGTTGCT
Organism: Rhamphochromis sp. 'chilingali'; assembly: GCF_963969265.1. Lineage (NCBI taxonomy): Eukaryota > Metazoa > Chordata > Actinopteri > Cichliformes > Cichlidae > Rhamphochromis > Rhamphochromis sp. 'chilingali'. The sequence continues at coordinate 22,397,956 of NC_137932.1, read as the reverse complement.
TTAACATAATTAAAAGAGGGCCAGGTGTCATCGAGCAGCGAGTTATTTAAGGAAGCCTGGAGGCTGATGTGGAAAAATGAATTAAGCTGTCAGCTAAAAACAGGAATTAGAATTTAAATATAAAAATAAAACGTTTATATTCAGTCTTTCTTGATGGTAAATAACACGCTGACCATCTTTCAGGCATACTTTAGCACATTATGCAGTGAGTTTTTGAGTTTTTTTTCCCATTTCCGGTAATTATGTGTTCTTGTATTTACTGTAATTATGTGAACAAATCCGAGAAACGTATTTAAAGAAAAGGCATTAAAAGGGCAGCCGAGTGGTTGGAAAACAAATGACCAGTAATTACCTGTTGGCTAAATTTAAAGGCTTTAATGATGGGCTAAAAGTAATAAAGGGTTTGCTGGTGCTAATCAATAAAATAGATGTTTGAAATAGATCTCTGAAGTAGCAGATAACATGTTGACTTAGCTATAAATATTGGATGAATCGTCAATATAAATAGATTAGGATGGAAAAGCTCAAAGTAATTAACGAACACTTCAGATAGTTAGACACAGACATCTGAAAGTGATAAACAGCAAAGAGTAATGATAGTGGGGTTGCTGGTAATGGAACAGCTAAAAAATAATGGTTTAAAAAGAAGCTAAATGTAGTACAGGTTTGACTCTAAATGGGACAAAAAAAATTGCAGTAATGATTTTAGTACATTAAAATTGGAGTGTATAAATTTATAGTAAAAATTTAGTAAATTGTAAAAATTTTCATCATGAACTAGATACCAGCATAGCGTGCAAACTGGACCAGCAGCCAACCTTCATGGAGAGGCATTCGACTCAATCCACTTTGCTATTCTCAAAAAAGTAATTAAATAAATGCAATACATATTTACAAGCATATATGTATAGCGCGCTAGTATAATCATAGAGAAATGTATCCAAAACCAAAGGCAATGGAGGCAAGTGAACTCACCACACACTAGAACAACACATTTCTAATTGTTTTGCAAATTTTCAAGGAGCATAAAGCTTTAAAACTAGTCTGACAAGCCGATAAATGACCTTTTATTTAATTTCAAAGAGACACTTTGCACACAAATCTGACCAGCACAAGCCCGTCCACTCAGTGTCCTCCTCCCTCATGTTGGTTACCACGATCGCTACAGAAGCACTCAACTTTTGCAAACCCAATATTGGTGTTTTAAGTTTTCCATTACCAAACTGTTTTAATGCACGTTATAATTGAAGTGAAGAAGTACAGCGACTTATAGAGTGGGCCTGGACCCCGGAGGTCTGTCCACTGCTGGTCCCTTTTCCAGCAGAAATCTTTGGCCCACCTAATAATATTCAATAAAAGAAAATACAATAACGAATCAATGAATCAATCTCTTGCTGGAAGACTTAGAAGTGTAAAAATTGGAGGCAGAAATTTCTGGACTCTCGTTTGTATTTTGCACCAGGAAGTGTGACGTTACAAGGCCCTTAGAATGGATTGCATAATGAGGCTTATTGTGTGAGCTGTTCATTTCATCTGAGCCAGAGGTTTGAATCATGGTTAGGTTTACAGTCCTCCTACTGAAAAGAGGAACAATAACCACGTCCTGTGGAAAGATACAGAAGCAATGGGAAAGACGAGGAGCCGTGCTGATGCCTTACTTTGATTTACAACAGAAATATTTCTTTGTAAAGATGCAGAAATTAGATTTTAGGATGTTCACCTTATGTTTCAAAGATGTACATATCTTTAAATGTGAATGTTTAGACACACACCTCACATTTGCAAAATTAGGAGGTGTACTGTGAGAAACACTGTAGAGTCATATTTGATCAAGTCTGGAAACACAAGGAATCTTTTTGTGAAACTGCAGTTTTTTCCCACCTGTATAAACAGAGGCATGTGTGGCTCCTCCATGGACTGTATGCCCGACTCCACCAGCGTGACGCCCACCTCCAGGTGATCGCTGTGCTGACGGATGAGCGACTGAACATGTTTGAGCTTTTCATCCTGTTCTTTGGTGATGAGACCCACCAGCTCCTGCTTCCGCTCCTCCAAGATGGCCACCAAACGTTCAAAGTGGCCGCTCAGGTGTTCTCTCTGCCGCTGGCCGTTTTCCTAAAGAATGATGGCGTGACAGTGTTAGTCATTTTCTAACTAACATGTCAGATATCTAATATTATTCATCAGTCCCACTTAAACTTCACCATCATTGTTTCCAGTACTAATTATTAAACATGGATGAAGCCACCACGACATCACCCAAACCAGTGTGTCTTTCCTTTAAGATGCAAAAACTAAATCACAGAAACCACAACACAGCTAGTCTGTGTGCTCTTACACCTAGCCTCAGTCACAGCAACTTTTTTGTAACTGAGAAATCAATTTCAGTTTATTGCTGAAATTAATGTTATCACACCACATTTTGCATTAGCTAAGTTTGATCCAGGATAGACTGATTTCATCTACTGATTACTGTTTGTCTCTTTAAGGAAATAATTATCCTTAACAAAATTAAATTATGTTTTTTAAGGCAGTACAGACTAACAATGAGGGTGATGTGGTGATGATCTCTCTTCAGTAACTGATTCAAGTTGTTTTATGTTAATTTAATTCATATAACTTTCATTGTCTTGTAACTTGTATTTTTTGCGTATTTCTAATAAATTAGTTTTTCCTCATAAATGTATAATTTCTTTCTTACATTTAACAGTTTTTCTTCTCACAAATTTATGAGTTTAATCCCAAAACGTTCAAGTTTTTATTCTCAGTATTTGACACTAACTCAGCCCTTTCATTGTGTTTTCTTCAGCGACCCTTATATACTCGTACAGCTAAAGCAGCTGGATTTAGACATGAAATTGCATCCTTTGCGCCTCATGTGTTCATGTCTAACCTCTATGGTGTGGCAGATTGCTTCCATCTGAGAGATGACTGCCTGGACGTTGTCATTACTGGCCACCAAGATCGCAATGCCGTCACTCAGCTCCGTCTGCAAACATTCAGAGCATCACTGACATCAGTTAATACGGAAACTTAAAGTTAACATGGAAAAAAAATTACAAAAACAAACCTAATGTGTTTGAAATCGTCAGCTTTGATAACATCATATCCGTCAACAACGAAATAAGCTGTCAGGAAAATGTCTGCTATTTCTTACCAGTGAATAAACAAATAAATGTCATCCAGCCCAAGTCCAAGAAGAGCTATTCAAGACATATTCAAATTTCAAGACACTAGAACAATTATAAATTATTTTATTTCCTTTCAGTTAGACTATTGCAATCATCTTTTAACACCTACCAACTAAAAATGAATCAACAAGTGTTAAATTCATCATAATGCAGAAAAAGTGAGCCCATTACCCAGATTTTAATGACCCAACATGCGTTTCAGGAGGGATTTTTAAGCTTTATCTAATGTTTGCTCTTGAGGCTCCTCAGATATGGAGCGATCTACCAGAGCAGATCTTTAAAATGAATTTTTAAATGTTTCCCTACATATTTTCTAAATATTTGACATTATATTTTAGTACATCCTACCCAAGCTGCAATGATCTTACACAGTGGTGAGGCGTTTATTGCTACTAAACTTACAAACATTGGCAATCACCTCAAAGGTCTTCACCCAAACTCTGCTTAATGTCAAGGTCACATTTTTTCCCCATTCTCAGTGAATTTTAATTCTCACGATACAGCGAGTGACGAGAAAACATCATGTTCTTTCTGTACTTCACACTTTACAGTAACCTGTGAATTATGACGAGCCATGAGCCAGATGAGCTACTGCGTCACTGTTATTCTGGTATTCTTAACTGAGAGGCACTCTGTTGTATTCATGGTGACATTATAAGCTGATAAAATACTGTCGGAGCCCCAGTTATATTTTATAAAATAAAAATTTCAGCATTTTTTCCTGCCTCTATGATTATATGTTAAAGTAAAACACTTCAGTACCGCTATTTTTCTTAAATACAATGTTGTTGTTGTTTTTTTAAATGTTATTCATATTTAACAGTCTGTGTGTGATTTGTGTTTTGGAAAAATGCACTTTTGTTCAGATATGGTTGGTTTCAATCCTTTAATTCTGATCAGAGGTCCGTGATTACTTTGAGCTTTTCACTATTTTCCTTGTTTGTTTTTTATATTTAAACTACTTCTCTTTGGACTGCAAAGACGGTTTCAACTTTTGCTTTCGGACAGACACAAACTAGAAATAAATTCCACCTTCAAGAAAATCTGACAGTCGACTGCTAAGTGTCTTATCATTCTCGCAGATGCTGACTTTAACTCAAACCTCTCTCATAGTAATCGCAGGATTGCTCCGCAGGACGAGTACTTTCTCATTAGTAACCGCCGCCACCAGCAAGCACAACAACAACATGAGTCATCAACATGCATCTGTTTAGAATATCTTATGACATCATGCATATTTTTATAGCCACTTTACAGTTAGAGTGCGATTTGATGAGCTGCTCGTGTAACAAACACTCTCGCTTCTGTGCCGGCCAAATGAGATCACCAAACTTTTTTGTTTTTCAGATTGCACAAAGATGGGGAATCAACAACTTTCAGGAGCCTCATCTAAATTTCAGATGAGTGAATCAGATGCAGAGTGAGAGATGGAGAGGCCGGCACTGAAATGTCAACAAAGCCAACTGCTCGATAACATGCCGGACGCTGCTGCTGCCATCTGCATGACAAAACTGCTGCACTTTGTCTTTGTGTGACTTTGTGTGTTGAAAAACAGAAGTTGCACTTTTAATCTGTGCACAGAGCAATGCCACTGATGTTTAGATGGACAGATGATCATGTACATGTACTGAAGCCTTGATTTTAGTGGTTATATGTATCCTGTTCGTGTGCTCTGGGTATTCGATCAGTCAGCTCTTGGTCTCGTTTTAGCTGCATCATAAACACAAAGTCATGTATAATGTAAGGTCTTAAGTTTGATCAGAATAATCAAAATTGAGGTTAAAAAATGTCTTAAATTTTCACATCCTAACAGTTGCTGTGTTTCTCTTTTTAGTCATGAATTGGTTTCCACAGTGGGAGCTGGTGTGCATTTTGCCGAGGAGGAAGAGGAAAAATGTAAAAATAGAAATAAGATAAAAAATGCTGGAAGATAAAGGTCATCGTAAGAACACACCTACCTGTATTTTTCATGGTAGAAACTATTTTACCAACTCTGTGGTGATTTGACCTTTAAACAAGCTCAAGCTCTCGGAGCAGGGCTCTCTGCAAATAAGCTGAAAATAAACTTAAATGAAGGTAAAAGAAGTTGATGTGAGGGTGGAAATGTGAATTGACTGAGCTCATTTAAAGTATGAGATGGAAATAAGGGGTGAGAATCACAAATGAACCCTGGGAAAACAAAGATGGGGCATTTATATCAGCAAGCAGTGTTTTATTTTGAAAGCTGACTGGATTATCTGTGATCTTCACATGTTTAACTTCATATTTAGATGTGCTATGAGCGAGTTTAAAGTGGATCTATTCAAACTGTTTGAACAGTATTTTTCCTACTCTTTGCGCTATAATGTAATTTTTCATGATATTTATAATATACGAGCATCATCCACCTGTTGTTTAAACCTTCTGATTGCAAGGGTCGGCTAGTTAGAATAAAGACTGGTTAAAAGGAGAGGTAGGAGAGCGAAAACAACTTGGTTTAGTCAGGCGTGAAGTGGCGCGAAGTAGAAACTGTATGCTGTAACCGTCCTTCACCTTCTGTCTCATGTAGACGGTGCCGAGCGGAGCCACGTCACAGTCTCTGTGCTGTCCGAACACTTTGCACATGGAGCAGGTCGGCGTCTGGCAGGACAAACAGTAGATGTTGATCTTCTCGTCTTCATGTTCTTCACACATGAGCTGCTGCTGCTCTGGCTTCATGCTAACAAGTCTGCAAGATACAAAAAAAATATCACGTTTAATGTAAAGATTGCTCCAGGGAAATTTGGATGTGGACATAAAAGCCTGGTAGGTTTATATAACAGGTTTCTGTCAATATCACACCCATTTGTAGTAAGTTTTAATATTTACCATAACATATTAGCAGTGAAAAAAGTATATTTTAAGTCAATCTTTAACTTAAAGCAGCCTGTAATTAAAATGTCTTAAACTCCATTACAGTAAATCTAAATAAGGTTGTAAGAAATTAAATTTAACATCCTACCCCTGCAGATAGCCTGCAGCAGCAAAGGCAGTTGCACAGTAAATCACATAGAAAGTTCAGATGAAAACCAGTGTTTCACTTACAAAATAATCCAAAAGTAGCTCTTTTTTATAAGCTGTTAGCCATCATTTTAATACCCTTAAAATGTGACTAAAAGGAAACTTGGCTCATTTTTAATCTCATTCCCATGCATAGCATGCACAAGACTTGGCATCATTGTCTGTATTGTTGAAGCAGCTTAGTTTACTTCTGTTATCACTGACGTACTTTGACGTCAGTGGATGATGGAAGAACTGCATAAAGATTTTGCCAGAGGTGGCAGCTGTCCCTTTGCCACCTGCAAATCAGGAATGTCACTGCTCACTTACAGCTCAGCTGGTTTCCTTTATTATAGCTTTAATATATACAAGAATAGTGTATGCATTTAAAGGTCATTATCATTGCTGTCTCCTTTATTTTTGCGCGTGTGATTTGACATCATTCTCCTCCCAGATTGATCACTGCCAGACATTTCACTTAAAAAAAAGAAGCTGACTCGGACATGGATAACTCTGGTGCCACGTAGCTTCCGAGAAACAACAGCTAAATTTAATGAAACAAACTGTCCTTTGTACTCTGACGCAGGCATCTCTGACAGAAACGATGATTAAGTTATGATAATATTTTTCGCATGTGAAAAAATGATGAGAAAACCACAAGTTACAAAAGATTTGTTTACATCCGTGTGAACAATCACATCTATTTTAACCCACACGGATAAAGAGGGGACTCCTGTCCTACTGTCGCTCTTCTTTTTTATCACTGACTCACTCAGCTTCTATTCTGAGAGGCATATTTACACTGAGGACGATCTGTTGTGGTAAGTGTGGAGAGCAGATGTACTAAAGAGCCTTCTGCTTGAAACGCTTTACTTTTTATACGAAGTGGATGCATGTGGAAACAACTGTCATACTGTCATTTCTACAGTGCTCGGGTATTGGTTATACTCAGGTGGAACAGTTACTGTGTCAGGTTCCACATGAGTCAAGCTGGGGAAATATTTGATAACTGATTCTGGTTGATACACTTATTAAAAACGACTCTACTTTTAGACCTTGTTCAGAATTTGTGTTTCTTCAGCCAAAATCTAAATATTAAACATCTTTCTGTTTACCTATTATTAAAAATCAAATGTGTTACCTGCAACAATCTGTAATAATCTGTAACTACAGCGAAAGCATCAGGCGTTTCTCGTTACTCTTCATATCTCCAACATCTTTCCTTGTGCACACAACACATCATTCTCCTGTGATCATCAACCTGTGCATCAAAATGTATTAATATAGCAATAAAGAAAATACAATAAAATATAAAACCAACACGTGTCTCAAGACACGTGTTGGCTAATATATTTTAGTCTGTACTTCAAAACTGAGTGACTTGTGCTTGATTTTGTCTTTAAATATGTCTCTGGAAATAAAGGAGACAAATAACCCAAAAATGAACGCTACAATGTTGTTGTTTATTTGATTATGATTATGTTGATTATGTAAGCACGCACGGCTTTGTCGTTACTGCTAAATATACTTTATATCAGCCACAATGAACAAGAACACAACATACAGTATATGCATACATCACTTCTGCTCTGCTGACAAACATGCAAACCCAGAAACCTGCTGTAATAAAATACGATGCTGCACTCTGCAGGCAGTCACTCATTACTACAGCTAAGTGCACACTCAATACACATGTTAGTGTTTTTAAATGATGAACGAAGAATTTCAAGATTTACAATCAGCATAATGTTTAATTTAATGATTCTTCTGATTACTTAGATTTGTATTAATCTCATTACATAATTATAATGTAATATAAAATAAATTAGTTGGATGAACTTGCCCTGATTAACTTTTGTGAGTTACCCGGATTGGATGTGGCAGTTAGTAGTGAATCAGGATTGGTTTGATGAGATAAATGTTTCTGAGGAAGGTGAGTCCCATAGTAACAACAAGAAATAAAAACAGGTTGTCTTGGGTGTCCAATGGTACAATTACTTGATTTTGGTTTAATACAACTAACAAATATTATTGGGAAAGTGCATTCAAAGACTGAACAAGCTGTTTCAGATTCTCTCCCTTCAAAACAACCCTCTCCTGATTGGCCAGCTTTTGCAAATAGAAGGTTGACTAGTAGGTGGGTGGGGCTTCTGTAATTCCAGCCACTGAGTCTGGGCCTGAGATGAGCGCATTATTAGTACCCTCTCATTGACGTCATACAGAAGCAAGAGTAGAAAAAACTGTCTCAAACTGAGTATTTTATCTCCACCACACCATTGTATCTGGTATTTGCAAAACAAAAGAACAATTCTGCTTAGACTTTATTAAGAGGCACAGCTTCACCAGAGCAATCCTGTGGCTGTATTGAGGCATCACTACAATGCTAGTGTGCCCCTGAAGACCCTCAAATATGTACATGTGATGACTTAAAAAGTTCACTAAAAGAAACATTTGCCTGGGTTACTACCCCTTCTTTCAACCCTCCCTCGGTGGGTCATTCACCTGGAGGACTCCTGCTGTCTATAGATGTCGATAATGTTCTCCACCAGCAGGTTCCTCTGGAGGCCATAGACTCCATGGCGGTCCAGCACCACCTCATGGCGGCACGATGGACAGCGAAAGCGACCGCCACTGGCCGTCGCACTGGAGGAACCGCGGGAATGCCACAGAGGATTAGCTGACTGGATTTAAGAGGGGAAAAGAAACAAACTGCTTCAGACTGCTTTCTGGTGCATTTCTGTTTGGTTGCACATATGAACCCAGTATCAGTGTAGAGAGAGGAAGACTCTGCTTTGGCTTATATTAAACTTATATTAAACATCTATAGCCAGATGGCAATAAATGTGACCCACATCTGCAGTTTTCCACAGGCCACATTTGGCCTTGACAGTGCTGACTCACCCTGAGTCAGCACTGTCAGTCAAGGCCTCAGCTCAGCCACAGATCCACTTTCCATGAGCCAGATGTTAGGTGTGTTGTGACATCTGGCCATTTAACTGCAATGTTTGTGCCCCTAAATTACATTAAAATATGATCAAATCAAATCAAATCAAAATTTATCTATATAGCACATATTAAAACAACAGTGTTGACCATAGTGCTTCACAGTCAGTAAAAACATGAGACAATTAAAACAAACAATAATACAGGACAACAAACAATAGGTAACAACACAATAAGCTAGAACAGCCAACTAGTTAGAATCAAAGGCTAAAGTAAAAAGATAAGTTTTAAGACGTGATTTAAAAGACTGGAGAGACACAGCAGTACGAATATGAACAGGGAGGTTATTCCAGAGTCTGGGTGCCACGGTTGCAAAGGCCCGGTCACCTCTCGACTTCAGTCGAGACCTAGGTTGTGCTAGGAGCCTGTGATTGGACGATCTAAGTGCTCTGATGGGATTGTATAAGTGGAGTAGTTCAGAGAGATAGCTGGGCGTTAAATTATTCAGAATTTTAAAAGTGAATAAAAAAAAGAATTTTAAAATCTATACGATATTTAACAGGGAGCCAATGTAGTTTGGCTAAAATTGGGGTTATGTGTTCATAGATTCTCGTACCTGATGTAAAGAAACAGCTAGAAGAAAGAAATATTTTTACATTAGAAAAAGCCTGAGTTTAGGTTGCTGTTGGTGTTGATTAATGACTAAATCTGATTTCTAAATTTCAAAAGCGTATTTAATATACAGATACTATCTGCTAACATGGAAGTGGACTAGAACAAAATAAATAGTGTCTGTTTGGGTTTTCACTCCATCACATTGTAGCGTGAATCTAAGCTCACTGCAGACTCTGAGGATGAGTGTAGATAAAGGGGAACGCCATCTAAAACCTTTAAAACTAACCCAGAAGGTCGTCTCCTGTTTTCTTTTAGTCTCACCTGGAAGATGTCATTGGCACACTTGCGGCAGAGGTTGTGCTGACAGGGCAGGATGACCACAGGTTTGGAGAACATCTCCAGGCAGACGGGGCAGATCAGCTGCTTTTCCAGATTCTCCATGGTTGCTCCGCTTCCAGCACCGGGCCCAGAGCTGCCTGCTGTCGGGTGCTTAAAGCTGAGAGCAAAGCTCATCACCTCCAGTGGTGAGGAAGATGTCAAAGACGTCAGGAAGTTCCGCCCTTCTACTCTCAAATGGCTGTAAAGTTAGTTGCTTTTAGTATTTTCCACTTAGCTGTTGCGCCATTTCTAACCCCAGTTGTCCAACACTTTATGCCACAGCCAGCTTGCCTGAAGCCCATGTAAAGACCCTCCCACACACCTCAGGCCCACAGCAGCCAGCCTGTCCCTCTGTTGGTATTTTTAGCTCCTCAGTTTGTTCTGGCTTGGGTTACTGTCTAAACTGCGTTCCTGAAAGTCTGGGAGTGGCAGGGGATCACAGCAGGGTTCGGTATCTGGGTTCAAATTATTCTATTTTTATGAAGTCTGATACTTCAGAGGGGATCCTGGTGACATAATGCAACCTGTGACAGCAAAGTTTCAGGTGATTAGCATGCTGGCATAAACAGCTTGAAGCATTACTCAACTTAGATGTCTGTTTGTTCCTGCAGAACACGCTGAGTATGCAACATCTCTGTTCATCCAACTTTCTGAGTAATCTCACCAGGAGATTAGTCAGAAAGTCGGAGTATTTGTTGTGCTGTATTTTTCCAACAAGCCTCCTTCTTATTTGGAGCAAAGCAAAGTGTGAAAATATCATTTAATCAAAGATATTTAATATCGAAACCACTAAAAACAAACAAGCAAAGCTTTGCTAAATAATGAGCTGGGTACAAGTCAACACAATAAAGCATTTTTTCCCCCCACGGCTGATTTATGTTTCTTGACGACATTCAATTCAGTAAGAACTTTTTTTTTTTTTTTTTAAATGTACCAAAATGGTTCAAATTTTAAAAGAAATTCTAATAAAGTTAAAATTTTAGTTTGGTTCTTAACTTAATGTTCATTTTCCACTCTACTAAATATATAAATGTGAGGTGTGCAACTGAGTCTTCAAGCAGGAAGGCAGAAGAAGAAAAAAAACAAAGTCCGTCAGTAACCAGATCCTAATAATAAGCTGAACAGAATCACTGGCCAAGCGTCTCTCCAAACAAACAACGGCTCACAGGACATTTAAACTCTATAAATACAGAAATATCAGTCAGAGACTAGATAACCGACTCAAGAACGCCATCTACTGTTTACCCTCAGCACCCTCAGCCTCAGGAGAAAGCATTTATTGAATATCTGTGTCAAATGTGCAAGAAAACCTCAGATTATATCACATACAGGAGCTTGGACATCAAAGCAGGGACGTGACTACAACTGAGGAATTTCTTTTTGGGGCTTAAACTTAACAGACTATGACTGATTACTACTACAACTACATCATGTTATGGACCACTCAAGTCATTTTAACTAATGTGAGGGCAAAATGTGATCAGAAAAATCAAGTAATGTGTTGTGAATATTAATATTAAACACTAAAGACGTGAAGTTTATTAATGCAGTCATGTTAAAGAGCAGAGGTAAGATGACTACTGGCCTAAAATTAAGAATAGTAAAGTCTATAAATGTATGAAGCAGTCTGAATCTGTATTTATTTCACTGTATACTATCTGCACATTGAGGCGGGACATTGTGTATGTTCTTTTTGTCACTGTCTGACACTGTAACTATGAATTAACTGTTTTACAATCACTTTTATGCTTTCATGCTCTGACCTGGTAAACTATCATTGATTACTCATGCAGAATCTAAGCCTGATCTCGTTCACAATGTGACCCAGAGACCCCTTTGTGGCCTTCAACCTGTCAGCATACAGCAGTGAGGTCTGTTCCCAGGGACAGACAAAAAATAACAAACAAAAAAAAACAAAAACCCTGAAGTACTTGCTAATCAACAGAATGGAGTCGGCAGAACTAAGCTGCTAATGGGCTAACGGGACTATTAATAGTCTGGAGTGGAGGGCTGCTGCAGTGAGCCAAACATACAAACACAGGGATTAAAGCTGAAGACCTCCGTGTGACTGTTCTGTGATTACCTTCCTGTCAACAAACTTTTTATTTATTAAAAATAAATAAATAAAAATAAAACCCACCCTGCACCCTTACGAACACCAAATGCAGCTGGGCTCTCATTCATTTACCATATAACCTTTGCTTTAGTGTTTATTAACGTGATAATGGTTGTCAACACCAGCACCACCACACATGCTATTCTCTTGGTACTGTTTGCAGCCGTTTCATTCACTATTGATGGCTCTGATGACAATGAATTGCTCTTTATTATTCACTAATGGTTCAATTACTTCTTTTTTCTGTATTTTCAATTATCTCCATTTTTTTGTATTATTATTTTTGTAGTATTATTTTAAATTTACTGCATCGGGAAGAGCCTGAAAAAAACAAAAAAAAAAAAAAAAAACACCACAACAACAACAAAAGCCTAAATAAAGAGTGAAATAGACTAAAAAATAAATAAATAATAATAATTCATTTAGTTAATATTGTTATAATTTTTTTATTTTTATTTTTTTTTGGTTGTTGTTTTTTTCCTCTTTTTTCTTTTTCTTTTTTTTCTCTTTTTTTTCTTTTCATGCTTATAAGTTCACAAATGTTAAAGACAGTAATTGTTCTCGGTTGATTTGTATAAGCATGTTATGTTTAATTTAAATGCAGAAATAAAATTTAAGAAAAAAAAAAAAAACAACAACAAAAGCCAACATAACTGAATAAACACAAATCGTGAAGCGACCTGCTGTGGCGACCCCTTGTGGCCAGGGAGCAAGCTGAAAGTAGCTTTATGCATCTTATTTTCTTAAGTGGTGCTAAAAAACTAAAAGTGTAACCCTTGACATAATTTACTAAGCAAGCACAAACATAAGACAAAGTTACACACTAGAAGTTATAAAATCCTGTTGTTTTATTTGGTTTCTATAATAAATTTTACATGTGGTCCACAGGGAACCACAACAGTCAGCTCTCCTATTTATCAATCCCCAGTTTCATCCAAAAATGTCTTTATCCAAATTCTTCTAAATTTGTTCACTTTCTTTTAAATTTCTTCTTCTTAAAAAAGATGAGTGCAACGTTTTTTTTCCAACCACTCAGCTTATCCACAAAAAGAAATTAGCTCCATGCTAATTGTTTTTAGCATACGCCAGTGGTTGTAGTAACCCCTTGTGGTGTCCTCGGGTCAAAAATGGTCCCTAGGTGAATAGCAAACAAGTACATGGGAATCCCGAGGACACCACACAAACAGTGCATGCTGACATGTTAGCGTCAAACATCAGCAATTCTGTTAAATCCTTTCATAAAACATGTCGCCTAATAGTAAGATTTAAAAAAAAAAAAAAATCATTTTGCTGTTTTATGGTGTTTAAAAAAACTAAACAGTATGACTGAGTGCTCACCATCATGCTTAAACTCTAATCATGTAGCAATAAATGAAAATGAAGTGCTCCGTTTCACTTTTGGATGTTATTATGGATTAAAAACAACTATGACATGCAGACGTCTGCAGACGGTTTCACTCAGAAACAAGCGGATATGTGAATAAAGAGAGCAGATATGAAGTGACTGATAAAAACTTATCAAAGGTGGTTTGTTTTTTCACAATATGATCGTACACGTAGCTCTGCATTCATTTATTATAACACACCGGGTAATACAGAAGAGTTTTAGAAGCCGAATTTAGATGCAACTATAGTTTTGGCCAGCACAGATACAAAAAAAGACCAACTAGCATTAGTACTCTAAACAGGACTGTAACGCTCCACATGACAACAACTGAACAGCTTCCACATGATGTCAGTAAACAATGCTTGAGGTTTGAAAACGTTAAAACAATCTAAAAATAACATGGGAGTAAAATATCGTTTTTTATTTAAATTAGAGACTAAGCAGTAAAAAAAAAAGCCAAGTATCAGTAACATCAGAAAATAAGAGGCCAAAAAAAAAAAGACCTTAAAAGAGCTTAGTGGGGTTTTATTTGCTCATCTTCTTTTTCCTTTCTTTTGTAGAGAGGGGCAAATAAATAAGAACAAAATAAACTTGCAGAGTAATAATATTGGTATATGATTTTAAATTCTGTTTCGAATCACAATTTCAAAATCGTTACATCCCCATTTTAAAATGCATGCACTACTAAAGGAAGAGTTGAACATTTTGGGAAATGTGCATTTCGTGTTTCATCAATACCATTTTAAATCACTAACAAAATTAAGCCAGTGAAGGGCCTTAACACATCATTCATTTAGTGGCCAACAGAGGGCAGCAACTCCAGTTTCACAACTGTATAAGAATAAGAACTTTATTTATCCCGAGGGAAACTCTTTTGTCATGTACATGCTCAAAGTAATTTTCAACTGTAGAGAGCATGCTAGACAGGCTGCCATCTGAGACGGCGCCGTATAGATGTCTAAAGGAAATGGCTCTACGCTCTTTTAATCTGTGAGTTTACAGATTAAACACGTGGCCTCGATCGCTAGTTCCACATATTAATTTTGGGTCCAGTTTGTAAGTGGTGACCTCATTAACAAACCAGAGGCTGCTTTACTTTGTAATTGACAAGTTGCTAACCTATGATTGTGCAATATCATTGGTTTTTTAGTCAGACCCACCCCTCATTCATCATGCACAGTTTCAAATCATAAAAATGGCAAAAACAGAAAAACCCCTCGGCTCAAGCCTTCATTAACACAAAGGTTGACGCTGAGGTGGTGATGTCCATCTTTTAGTTACAGTCTGATGGCAAGAAAGCATTGAAGCAAATACATTTTTAAAACAGATTCCCCAAAATGTTGAACTACTTCTTTAAGAAAAAAGGTTTGTCATTTCAGAAGACGCCCAAAGCCATCTATTCATCCATCCATGGAGATGTAGCAGAATAATGCTTAACACAATGTGTTCTGTGTTTTGAGCTTTTGTTGAAGTAAATTGCTTATTTATTGGGCTTCATCTGTCTTCCATTACAGCTTTTGAGTCAAGGAAGAAAATCAGTTTCAGACAAGTCAATAAATCAGTGCAAAGTGGATGATTCATGGAAAATGCTGGCAGCTCAAACTCTCACCAAAATCACATTACATCATTAGTAATCCTCACGTCTCAACCTTAGATGGCATTAAATCTATCAAATCACCCGTAGGGAAAGCAATTAAATCATTTGCCATCTAGAAGCAATTAGCTTTGTCATGAGCAGATCCACTGACATTTTGAGCTGGACAACACAGACATTAGCATGTCAACGATAGCAGTGACTCAATAAGTTTCTGGTGTCCCAGATTAAGAGCTGAAACAATTTGCCAACTGCGCTTTTCTTTGTCTTTGCCTCCAGATTTTGGATGAAATAATCTATAATGGAAACTAGTGTTGGATATTTCTTACCATTTTCTCACATTAAACGCAAGCAAAAAGCAATAAATAAATGTTAGCTGCAGCTTTAAAGGTGCAGACACACTGAATGACCAACTGTAATTAAAGAATGTGACTGAAATCTAAAAGAGGAAAAAAACAAAACATGAAACCAAAAACAATACAGAGGAAAAGTGCGTTTGACTCAAAGAAGGTGTATAAAACTGATGAAGCCAAAAATCTCTGTAGTGTCTGTATTTATTGTGCAATTCAAGGTGTGTCAACACAAACACTGATCCAGATTCACTAAAGCATGAAGGAAGAGCGATACCAAGTGTGCACAATGAGCAAAGATGAAGAGGAGAGCCGAATGCTTCAGGTTAGATTTAATCAATCGTGCTCATGCATTGAATTACTTTAGACAAAGTATTCCTGGGTGATTCTGCAAAATAACAGACAACAGTGAGTGCATTTGGGGCTTGTATTTTTAGTCACTGCTGCAATTATTCTTGAAGGTACAGCGCTGCCAGGGTCAGGTTAGTACATAAAGGAGGACTTTCCTGCCCAGAAACTAAGAACAGATCAGTAAGGATGCAGGAATGAATGGATCAGTCCTGCAGTTAAAGGGCGAGTGCCTGAAATTTGCAGTAAAGATGATTGATTGCTTGCTCATTACTCTTTTTAAAGGCTGCAAATAAATGTCCAAAGCATCCCCAAATAGAAAGCAATAGTGGTGCAATTAAATCAAGAGATTGCCCTGCAATCTAGTCTTAGTGAATCTGGAGCTGAGTTCATAGATCAAGTAACTTTCAGGGTTTCTGCAGTTCTGAATGTAAGAGGTACAATAAAAGAAGAAAAATGGCAACAGACCCGTCTGACACGGTGCATAGACTGAAATGCATAATATACACACAGCTTTGACAATCTGAACCGTGGCTTACAGAGCAAATGGCATTTCTAGAAACTATCGGCCTGGGCTACATGAAGCTGTCGGCTTTGGTCTACCGAATAATCTGACTGCAACACAAAAAAGAAAACAAAACAAAAAAAACCCCGCAATATATATATAAAAAAAATAAGTAAATCTAACAGAAAGTTATTTCTAGTTAAAAGACTATGGCATCTGTAATTGTCCATTTCAGTCGGCAGATTATTATTGGGGGGGTACTTTTTATTTTTTCCCCGCTGAGGGTGGCACATGATGTCATAAGGGCTCGTGTTCATTTACAGTTTGCATGTCTGCAAGCTCAGCAATTGTCCCATGTTTGTCGTTTGAGGTGAGTTCCAGTGCTGTACAAGAAGAGGCATGCAGCCGTACAAGTTGCATGCGCGCCGGGGTGGAAGCGTCAAGTCCACTCCTGATCGAAGCTCAAAGATTAGGCTCAGACATTTATTGTTAAAGCAATGAAATGTAACAGTGTCCTGATTGAAAACTTTTTACATGGTGAAGCATCTGTTAGACTTCCTGCCGCCTCTGAAGGTTATTTTAATTTTTTATTTATTTATTTTTTTTACACAACCATCGATGGGACTAGTTTGAGACATTAGAGGACGACAATGCAACATTTAACTAAATGCGATTGTTCACGAAGAAGAAGAAATGTGTAGTTCTTGTCTTGCCACTGATATGAACACACAAAGAGTGGCAATGAATTTACCACCAACGTGTATGGGTTTCTTCAGAGGGCAACTCCTAGGCAGGTTAACGAGGTAAAACAGAAAATAAGTGCTCCTGCTGGTGACCAATGGAGTCCAACATGATGGGAGGCGGTTAAGATTGTGACAGGAAAAAAAAAGGTAATAAGTTCCAGTCCCGGTTTGGATAGCAGGTAAACAATCAAAGCCACCTCTACGTGACTTTTTTTTTTTTTTCTCGGCCCTCATGTCCCCATTTTTGCAATTTTGCTGGCCAGTGTCAGACCTTTACTGGTTAGAATGGAATGACCAGAAGAGATGGACTTTAAGCCTAGCCCTGGATAACTGGACTGCTATCAAGGTAACATCCAGCCCAGGCTGGACATGTGTGAAGGTGGAAGAAGAGAGGAGACTTGTTAGAGGATGGCTTGTGGTCTTAATAGCTGGCCTGAAATTATCCTCCATGACGCTCGTAGCATCTAGTAGGTTAATCTGCGTGAATACTTCTCCGTATTTTAAGTTCCATGAAGGGAGCCGGGAGCATTTCAGTGCCCACCTGGCAGGGTTTGTTTGGTGGCTCGGGTAGGTCTGGGTGGATCAGGCCTGAACTGTGGGTTGGCTGGTGACAGCGGGCTGGTTTCTCTCTGGGTCGCTGGCAGCAGTCAGATGTGGCTGGGTCATAAGAGGGGCGCAGAAGGCTGAAGGGGGAAAAAGAGGAAGTCAAAATCAGATTAAAAATAGTTATATCAGGTTAATTACAACTTTAATCATACTTCAAGAAGCTTCTGTCTTTTATTCCAGTCTTGGCAACTGTATATCCAACCTTAGCACATACTGCTGCAGAGACAAGTAAGTGAAATTCCAACTATGAGGTTGCTTAGAATGAGCTTTTCATATTTTATTTTATTTTTTCCACTGTGTATGTAGGACACATACAAACACCTTATCTAACAACGTAAACCTAACCACGCTCTGGCTATGCAAATAATGCACTGCTATTATTTGCATAGCCAATAACAGCAGTGCATAGCTTCCACCTAATTCAAAAGTGTTATCCTAACTCTAGACATTCAATTTAAATTAATTTATAGTATTGGTATCCTTGTTGTTACAGACATTTGATTCAATACTTGTGTTGGTGTGTCTGCACTGCTCTGCCAACACATGTGAAACTGAGATGTTTATGTTGGAATTGGAGCCAATAAATATTTTACTGAGGGGGAAAAAAAAAAAAGACTTCAAAAGCAAGAGAAAACTAGTATCCATCTACATTAGCAGGTCTACAGCCCACACAGTAGATTTAACACTGTACTGTAGATCAAGGAATTAAAAGTTAATATTTAATGACTGAGAATAGCCACATCAAAATGACCCTGAGAAATGAACAAAATAAGCTGTTTGTCTGCCCAACCACTAATTAAGTTACACAGACCACTTTCTCAGTATGTTCAAACCAACTGTTTATATTCCAAGTTTCACTTTTAAAATCATCATCCGTTGTATCTTACCTTCCTGCTTTTGCTAGTTGAGGCTTATCCACACCATCACTTTCCTGTAGAAGACAAAGGCACACTTTCAAAATTAAGCCAAACATTGACATACGGAGCATGAAATAAATAAGGTATAACTCTTCTGCCCTATTGTAAGGCCTCGTCTTATTCTAAGATAAAGCAAACCTCTTATTTTACCTGTAGGTTTTAGGGGAACTTACCTTTAAAAACTTTCTTATCGTACAACAGACCTGGAAATTACGTCAAGAATATCCAAGTTATCTATATAACTAGTTTTATGTTTTAAACAGCAAGCTATAAATTAGCCAAAGGGAACAAAGCTACTACAAGAGGGCAAAAGGGTCATCAGTTTGTTTTCCCCCATCTTACAAATGTAATGCTGTGCAAAGTTAACGTCCACATTTCAGTGAATGTGATATAACACTCCACATCCCATCTGAATAACTTAATTTGGACCTCTCTTTTCACAGGACAAATGCTAAAAATATCCCATAATCGTATCATCTGACAACAAGCAGAAATAATGAGCACACAACAATGTTGTACAAAGTGCCACCAACACGACATCACCATGCTCACGTTATGACAGCACCTAATGTGACACGGGTAAGGAATAAGAGACATGCAGGTACAAGACGACTAGAACAACACAGTGACTGATGCAGTGAATGTGCATGACGATGGTAAGTGGACAGCAGGAGCAGTTTTTTCTTTTAAACGGATGAGTGAGTAAGCAGAAGCTGCGTGCTGCCAGCGGACATGCAACATGGAGCGTGAAGATGGGTGAGGATGGGCCAAGACGGCTTTGTTTACGTGACAACATGGATGGATGACAACGTGACACATAAAAAAAAATAAAACAAAATAAAAAATTTTAAAAAGCAGTAGACGTGGCTCTTACAAGTCATTTTAAATCTGGTACGCTCTCCCCAGGTCTATCTTCCACTACTGGGTTGACTGAAGTTGGCGACTGGGGCTCAGGTGGCGGCATTGGCATAGGCAGGGGGATGGGCATGCTCTTTCCTTCTGGGGTTTCTGGACCCAGATTAGATGTAGGCTGGCCTATGATTACTGTGTTACCTGTTGGATTGGAGCATGAAAACACGAATCCTGAAGCATAAGAGCATGTTTAATCCACTGATGATGCAACAGAGACCTTAGAGCTGACTTTGATTTTTGTATTTATTTATTAAAGTTAGTGTTTAAACTCTAGAAAGCAAGAAGTAAAATATTTTTTTTAAAGAAAAGCTCAATTTAAAAGCAATAAATAAAGAAATAAACACCTCAGCATGTTATAGTTTATGCATTCGTTATGCTTTGAAGCTTTATCACACGTTCAGATTTTAACACAGTCGACCAAAGACACAGGTCATTCTGTAAAATGTGTACACAGAAAAGTCCCCGCTTCAGCAGGCCTGCTGAAAGAAAAGGGCTACATCATGAAGAAACAGTTTAACAGTTTTAATGAAACGAGCCAGAGCCGCAGGAGAGGCGTTTGTAGTGTGCTCTACAGCCACATCCAACAGAAATATTTGTAGAATTTACAGCATTTCTTTTTAAACAGATCTACAAATGGGCATTGCCACGTCACTTAATGTGATTAAATGCCTTTTTCCCTTCTTTTATGAGGTCTTGATTATACTTTCTGCATCTGTGAGCCTGCTTGGGTCAGTGTGGATGTCTGTATGTTGGCCAATTTCTTGTGACCCCGCAGGACTTTAAATTACAATGCACCAACTGTGTACGTGCCCCAGATGGCAAATTTCAAGCAGACTTCAAAGAAATATACCAGCAATGACTACCCGAGTGTCTCCAGCTGGCTGGAGTCTAATCAAAGCTTGAGCTGTCAGCACTATTGGTCTCTGCACACTGTTTACTTCAGGTCTTACTCCATTTATTAACACTTCTGAATAGTTTCTGAAAAGCACATGTCACAGATTTCTTCAAGAGTGATCACAACTAAACTGGAGGGGGATGAAAAATAAAACAAACTAGACTCATCAGCAGATTAATCTGCAGAAAATAACTTGACAATTTTTTCATGTTTGTCATAATGATTCTGTGTAGAATAAATTTGTACAAGCACTGATTCCACTTTACACATCACACGCACACAGCCTCAGGCTCACATTTACTGGATGACTTTATCAAAGTGGTTGACATTTAATAACTGGTGGCTACAGTCTTTTGCCTCTATGACGGAAGTAAAAAAAAAATTTAAAAAATGACTTTGTTTTGTCTATTGGATGCACAAATACCAATTCAGACTTGATCACAAATGAAAAATTACAATTTAGCGCAAATCTGATGAGAAAATAAATGAAAGTCATTTATCATTTTGTTCAGCTTGAGCCGAAATGATGGAAAGAGAGATTGTAGCCAACAAATAATCACACCAGAGGAAGTAAAAGCCCACCAGCGCACACTCGTTTGTCTTGCGTGGTCTGCTTTTGGCAGCGGCTGACAGCGTCAGTTGGTTGTCACCCGTCAGCCCTCAATAACTTTGCCCATTCCCTTTGTGGCTGCCTCCTGAGGCATGCTAGTTTTCTAAATACTGCCCCCCTAACTACGCCCACAGGCCTCACACAGTGGAGGCTGTGGCCTGTGGGGGTTTGGCTGGTGAGTGGTTGTCCTTGTGAAAAAGACTTCATAGTCTAATCCACTGACCCTGCGACGTCAACCAAATCCATCATTTTTTAATGATCTTATTTGGGTTTCAACTGAACTATAATTAAACACTTGCAAGATGTTTCCAAAGGTACCAGTAACAGTGTTAAATAACCTTGGATTATGATTTTTCTTACCTCCGTCCTGATCTGCTTTGATCTGGGCCTCCAGGTCTTCGGGGTTGACGTACTGGTAGTTTTCATCGTCATCTGGAGGTTTGCACTTCCCGCAGCAGAAACAGCAGCAGCAGCAACAGCAGCAGCAAGTGAATAATGTACAGCACAGCACCAGACCCTACAGGGATTAACATGCAAACAGATTTTTAGCCATATGACACAGAGGATCTAAAAAGAACTTTAATCTTAATCTCCAACAAATTATTGACAGCAAACAGTGAGGATTTCATCCAATCCTTTATAAACAGATTACAGATGTCATTTTGCACAGTCAGTGCTTCTGTCACCATATTCAAGACTCATGAATGTGTAACAATCATAATTCATCTAAGACAATCACATAAAGAAAGAAAGGAAAAAAAAACCCTCCCCAAAAATGTTTAATTTGTAATTTCCCTAAATGGATTTTAGAGGCACAGAACATCTTTTGGGCGCAGGGACTGTAAAACCACATTACGAGCCTCACAAAGCCAGCATTCACTGCAGTTATGTTCGCACTCACTGTACTGTTATCCATCCCTAAACACTGACTATGAGGCACAGATGGAAATGGTGCATTTCTGCAGACGCAGAGGGTGACAGCTCACACCAGCAAGAAAACACCAGATCACGTTTCATATTGTACTCACGCTACAAAGATTGATCTAGCCTACTATGATCTGTAGCCATGATTAGAAAAAAAAAAAAAGAAAGAAGAAAAAAAAGTGCCACCAATCAGGAATCAGCCTGGTAAAGCACGGGCTGCTGGGAAATTAGTCAAGCGTGAAACTCCTTTATAAACCTGATCACTTTGCTCTAAAAAAATACCTATTAGCTCAGTTAACGGTTACAGATTATTATAAAAGCAAAAATAATCCTGTTTAACACAAACAGCAGATCAGTTTATTCTACCAGACTTCTAATACACAGACCTTGAACTGCATTAACAATATGTTGCTGTTACAATATGCACCACTAAGTACACATTAACTTATATTTTTGAAGTACACTGCACATTACCAAATAAAGGCATAAACCATTTTGTCCCAAAATGGTCAAATATATTTAGTAAATCCAGCTGAGCCACTTTCACACACGGCTGGGTTGTTGGGACAATGCTGGGAGAATCAGGTCTGCACATTTCACAGGAAGTAGCCAACTACAGATGTGTGCTGCCTTAGAAGAGCACGTATAAGTCAGGACATACATTTCTTTACTCTCACATAGGCTTAATTGGACATTGAGCCTATGTGCACCAGTGGGCTGTCAGGTTAAGGACCTTTGTATTCTGAGACAAAGCTCTTTAGGATAATTTCGAGAATGTTTGAAAACAGTTTAGAAGTCAGAGATGGCACACAAAAACACAAACACACCAACCTTAAACCACCATTTGGACATGAGAAAGTAGTACTTGACGCTCTCCTCTCCAAACTGTTCGGACACATAAAGGCCCATGGAGCCATATTCGTCGTAAATCTTCCTCTTGTTCTCATCATTTAAAATTGAGTTCGCATTGTTGATCTCCTTAAACTTCTCCGCTGCCTCTGGGTTGTCTGGGTTCTTGTCCGGGTGGTACTTCAGTGCTAGTTTTCTGTCAGGAGAGAAAGGAAAAGATCAACAAAATTATTGATCGTCTGCTCCAAATGTGCCAGAAAGAATCTGCTGCAAGTGTGAGTGAGGAAGAAATATCACATGGTTCCCTCACAGGCTCAAGCCCAGGATGTCATGGTTTAAAATTACATACACATAAAATTACAACCATATTATTTTCCACCACTTTCAACTCTAATGACCGGCTTAATCTTTTTCACATTATATTGCAGACTGTATACTGTACTCCTATCTAAAACTGATGAAAATAGCCTGACCATGGAACTAATCATAATATCCAATAGTTGTAGCCGTAACTATAACGTTAAATACCTTAGTGAAAATTATAAACGATTGTAAACTGTTATAAACTGCAAAGAAGGTGGAATGTCAACATGTCAGCTTGGGTTCTGGAAACTTTCAAACTGTTAAAAAAATAAATAAATAAAAACTCTATAATGTCACAAGTCTATCCCACACATGAAACTACATTAAAGTAAACAAGCAGCAGTATTATTTGTTTGTTCCATGAAAGTAAAATTAAAGCTTTAACTGTGATTTTGAGGCAGCTAATCAATTTGCACTTTCCCTATTTATTTCCTGAATTATAAGAATCTGAAGTGTCTGAAGAATCTTAAGTAAATGCATTACAGATATCATTTGAAATGCTTTCATGTCAGTCGTCTGCACTTTTACAGACAGAATTAACAGACAACTTGTAAAGAAATATTTCTGAACAGCACTTTAGTTATCTGGCAGCTTATGAGTAAACACTATCAGGGACACAAATAACACATTTGAACAGAGTAGTAGCACAGAATCCACCTGCTGTTCAAACCTTCTGTTTGCAGACAAAGAAACTTGGGAGCTGTAATTTGTGAGTCATGCAAAGTAGGGCTGCCACGATTAGTCGACTAGTCACGATTACGTCAACTATCAAAATCGTCGATGACCAATTTAATAGTCAACGCGTCGTTTGAAGCTTTGTAAGATCCCAAAAGACGCAGGACTAAGTAGTAGGATTTAAGAGTGTAATAACGGACTGAAACAGAAGATGGCAGCACTGCATGTACAAGGATGCCAACCGTTAAACCCTGAAGAAGAAGCTCTGTCCCAGAATTTATAGTGCGGCCCTGCTTAGTTTCCAACAATGGCGGCAGCTAGTTAGTTTTAATTTTACTCTTATTATTCTTTCTGGGTCACAAAATAAACGTTTAACACATTTTCAGGCAAGAATGTAGCTGTGTAAACCTCAAATATCTGCTCAGTTTATCAAGACATCTCATATTTTCAAAAGCGCTTCGACGTTTTCAGAGACATCTGTTACCCACCAGCTCGATACCTAGCCTGGGTTCAAGGCTCACTAGAGCCCGTGAGAACACCGGACTCCCGGCAAATCGTTGTCAAACCCACCGCCGTCTTTCGCTGCTCAGGTTAAACGTATATGAGTCACTTAGATAACTTAAAATGTTATTGTTTGGCTTTTTTTAGTATTTTATTTGTTCCTGAGTAAATCAGTTTGGCTGAGATTCAAGTTATAGTTTTTACACAGCTGAATAAACGTCAAGCATACAACTGGTCATCAGAAGTGTGAGATGCTCGAGAATATACACCGGTGTCCTGTTATATTTTAGATATCAAGGAATTTATTAAACTTCACAGAAACAATCTGCAAATTTCATTAAAAATTAAAAAATCATCTTGTCTTCATTTTTAGTTAGCACATACGCAAAACACTTAAAGCTGTAAGCTAATGATAGTTATATAAGAGCAGATGCATGCTGGTGCAATAAGCTGTAGGTTTTACGTCTAATGGATGCATGACCTGATTAGTCGACTAATCGCAAAAATAATCGGTGAATAGTCGATAGAGCAGGGCGATATGGCCAAAAATATTTATCACGATATATATTTGAAAATTTGCGATAACGATATAACTGACGATATAATTGATGCGAGACAAAATACAACTCCACAACATTACTAGCGCAAAATACAACCTTCCATTTATTTTCACTTAAACAAGAAGCTGGTTTTTATGTACATTAAAGCTTTATAAAAATGTAACAGTGCAAATGCAAATTCCTTGCTGAAAGTTTAACCAAAAGGCATTTCCAGTAGAAATGGGCTGACATATCCTGAGCATAACCATGTATAATATCCACTGAAGTTAAAAAGAGGTGCTTTGCAACATTAAACTGCAGTGTGCAGTACGCATTTTTCGGACCATAAGGTGCACGGGATTATAAGGCACATTAAGCGAAACAAAGCAGTCAGATAAATCAAACTTTATTAAACTCATTCTTCTTGCTTCCGCCACTTCTGTACCATTGATTCATTAATGTTGAATTCTCTGGCAGCTGCTCTATTCCCATGTTGTTGCAGTATATTAATGACTGACCTCGTATTGTGGATGGATTATCTCAGTTGTTCTCCTGACTGAAGTTTGGTCCGTTTACAGCATCCTGCCACGCGATTGCATTTGTCTCTAACTATCAGGAACCTTAACGTTAACTTTTATAAGTGGAAAAGTGTTAGTGTTCGTCCTCCAGCTTCACTGTTTATGTTATGCTAATATAGCTATGTCGCTAGCGATCACGTAGCACATCATTATATACCAACTAGCCCAACTTCAGTAACCCTACAAACGTCACTGCTGTTTAGTTTCCTGTCTTCATTTATGTTGGAAGTGATAGCAGAGCTGTAAGTTTGAATTTTTTCAGAAATCTCTCAGTCAGAACATGCTATATCATGCTTAGGTAACTAGCGAAACTAGCGAGCTAACTTCCGCTAGCTTCCTGCTAACTTCTAACTCCGTTAAATGTAATAAATTCTGTTTTCATGGATGCCTGGAAGTTAAACTTCATAATTACACCTGGTAAAGCAGCAATGCTGATTGTTTTATTAAAGATGAAAGAATTTAGACAGTTTTTAACTCTCAGTGATGCTGCAGTGTTCGTTTGACCTGAAAAAGACGAAGTTTAGGACCCAGATTACTCCCAGATTTAAGAGCATCTTAGTCCGACAAATACGACAATAACGACGGCCGCTTGCATGTTCTGCAAAAAAATGTGCTTTGTCGTGTATCAGACGGACAAACACCAAACCAGTTCCACATCACTGAAGTTGCACCATTTTTACAAACCAATTCTGGTTCATCTGTTTCACTCAACAATCGGCCATGTGCGTATGAAAACAAAGGCACTGCGCATGCGCGTTTTACTCATATTCTATCGCGATATTTCATTTTCCTATCGTTGCCTAACATTATACCGGTATTACCGTGAACGGTATAATATGGCCCAGCCCTACTAGTCGACTATCAAAATAATCGTTTGTGGCAGCCCTAATGCAAAGCCACTCTAACGGTCCAAAATTAAGAATATGGGCAAAACAACAAAAAGAACTTTAATAAAGAGAAGTAACTAAAGTCCAGCTTACCTGTACGCTTTCTTGATTTCCTCTGCAGACGCTCCTTTCTCCAGACCTAGCACCTTGTACACACTCTCCCCAGAGGTGGACATCTTCCTTTGGGGGCGGGAGGAGTTTGGTTCAGCCATGGCTCACCTCTGTAATTAAAAGAGATCAAACTTATTAGGAGGCGCTGATACATAAAAAGCTCAGAATTCAAATGATTTATTTAAAGAATCTAAATACTCAGGCCAGTGTTAATTACCAAAGTAGTGCAGAAGGTGAGGTTCACCAAGGCAGAGGTGGTGTAAATAAAGAAGAAGTAAAGAAAAAGATACTGTTTTTCACTTTTCACTACAATAGGGAGACATAAATCAGCTGTTTAATATACCAAAGAAAATAAGGACACACCAGACAAAATAAATAGTGCTACAAAAAAAACAAAAAACAAAACATAATCATAACACCCTCGGTTTGACTTACTTCCTGGTTCCTTGTCTGCCTCTCTACTGTTGTTCAGCATACCTCAAGTTTACGTCTGACCTTTATTGTTTCGGTTCACTACAGTGCTTACTTCAAATGCAATTTTCTCCAACAGTGAACAAATAACAGCTTTAAAAACCCAATGTAGACTAAAAAGACAAACTGACGTAGTTGGCCAAGCTCTGGTGAACATACTGGAACATCTACCAGCTAAAGAGCCACATATTTACTTAAAGACTAAGTAAAATAGGGAATATAGTGTATGCTTTCTAATAACAAGCAACGGTGACTGCACAAGTTGCAGATGTACAGTTGCATGTTACACAGGATCTGTGTAGCATTAGTTGCTTTCGATTGACCAGTTCTCCCATTTCTCAGCCTGTCCTCATGTCTTCTAGTTTCAATAAGCTAAGATCACAATAGTAAAAAGCTCAGTGCTGCATTTCACATGCCAACGTGGCACATCACGATGGCCGTCTCCAAAAACACCCTTCATTAACCACCAATGATGACGTTGCTGTAACACTGCTAGATTTGAAAATAACTTTCTGCAACAAGCTTCACAAATCAGCTTAAACTTGACAGTAATTAGTTCTATTGCACCTTCTGGGCAAATCCTGTCTTTTTAAGACAGCTTTTGTTGTGCACATCTTCGAGGCAAATGCAGTTATTTTTGTCCTCTCCGCCTCCTTCAGTGAAAATGCAGAGAAATGTTTAGAGAAAAGGGTATAACATGATACTAGCAACCCTGAGTATGCAAGCCACTGAGAAGAGAGTAGGAGAAGCCTCCTTTATGGAGGCAATGAATCACACAAGTATTTAGAAGCAGAGAGTTAGTGTTTCACAATTACTCCATACAAAATGGATTTCTGATGAACTACGATTACTGTACGCGTACACAAATACACTCACATTGAGTCATACTGAGCCACACGAATAATGCCACCCAGGTCATTGACTAAAGAAGATTACATTTTGCTGATCTCACAGATTACCCGTCCAAGTCCATGTCAGACAGGGCCAACGTTCTGGTCAGAGGCCAGCAAGACAACTGCACAGATATGTGCAACAAACCAATCGACTGTCATAAGCGTTTAACTGTAACCCTTGTAATTCTACATCCTGAATCCAAGGAATCCTTGACAGTAAATAATTAACACAAAAATGAAACAACTAAGAGATGTATTCACACAGGATTAATTTTTCCATCTGGCACACTTTGCCTTTGGGATTTTTATTCTACTCATTACAGACGAAGCAGATTTGCAAAAGGATTAAATTTAGATGAATATGTAACAGTTACTAATTAGAGAGATCACAGCTAACACTACAGATTTGTGAATGGGGCTTTTGTTATGTCATCTAACCATTACAAAGTTCTGTGCCATTAATATATGAACTCAGATATTAACTTTATCAATATTGTACCATTCTGAGTAATGTCTGTAAGAATTAACTAGTTCCCCTCATTTAATTGTGCAAACTGAAACATGTTTTTGAAGTGATTATAATTAAGCGGGATCTACTATGCTTATTTCTTGCTCCATATCTTATTTTTGTTTTAGTCCTGGACTAGAGTAGCTTTGCATTAGGGCTGGGCCATATTATACCGTTCACGGTAATACCGGTATAATGTTAGGCAACGATAGGAAAATGAAATATCGCGATAGAATATGAGTAAAACGCGCATGCGCGGTGCCTTTGTTTTCATACGCACATGGCCGATTGTTGAGTGAAACAGATGAACCAGAATTGGTTTGTAAAAATGGTGCAACTTCAGTGATGTGGAACTGGTTTGGTGTTTGTCCGTCTGATACACGACAAAGCACATTTTTTTGCAGAACATGCAAGCGGCCGTCGTTATTGTCGTATTTGTCGGACTAAGATGCTCTTAAATCTGGGAGTAATCTGGGTCCTAAACTTCGTCTTTTTCAGGTCAAACGAACACTGCAGCATCACTGGGAGTTAAAACTGTCTAAATTCTTTCATCTTTAATGAAATGATCAGCATTGCTGCTTTACCAGGTGTAACTATGAAGTTTAACTTCCAGGCATCCATGAAAACAAAATTTACTACATTTAACGGAGTTAGAAGTTAGCAGGAAGCTAGCGGAAGTTAGCTCGCTAGTTTCGCTAGTTACCTAAGCATGATATTGCATGTTCTGACAGAGATTTCTGGAAAAATTCAAACGTACAGCTCTGCTATCACGTCCAACATAAATGAAGACAGGAAACTAAACAGCAGTGATGTTTGTAAAGTTACTGAAGTTGGGCTAGCTGGTATATAATGATGTGCTACGTGATCGCTAGCGACACAGCTATGTTAGCATAACATAAACAGTGAAGCTGGAGGATGAACACTAACACTTTTCCACTTATAAAAGTTAACGTTAAAGTTCCTGATAGTTAGAGACAAATGCAATCGCATGGCAGGATGCTGTAAATGGACCAAACTTCAGTCAGGAGAACAACTGAGATAATCCATCCACAATACAAGGTTAGTCATTAATATACTGCAACAACATGGGAATAGAGCAGAATTCATTCATTAATGAATCAATGGTACAGAAGTGGAGGAAGCAAGAAGAAAGAGTTTAATAAAGTTTGATTTATCTGACTGCTTTGTTTCGCTTAATGTGCCTTATAATCCCATGTACCTTATGGTCCGAAAAATACGTACTGCACATTGCAGTTTAATGTTGCAAAGCACCTCTTTTTAACTTCAGTGGATATTATACATGGTTATGCTCAGGATATGTCAGGCCCATTTCTACTGGAAATGCCTTTTGGTTAAACTTTCAGCAAGGAATTTGCATTTGCACTGTTAATTTTTTATAAAGCTTTAATGTACATAAAAACCAGCTTCTTGTTTAAGTGAAAATAAATGGAAGGATGTCTTTTTGCGCTAGTAATGTTGTGGAGTTGTATTTTGTCTCGCATCAATTATATCGTCAGTTATATCGTTATCGCAAATTTTCAAATACCGTAATTGTCGGGCTATAAGCCGCTACTTTTTGCACCAGCTTTGAACCCTGCGGCTTTTAGTCAGGTGTGGCTTTTCTATGGATTGTCCATGATTTTTGTGATATCGTAAGACGATTTGTTTTGTTTGTTCCGGTGTTGTACGGCACTACGTTGCCTGGCGGAAGGGCATGTCATCAGACACACAGTATCGGGTTCAAGAGTGGTATGTTGGTCACATGTCCATCCGCCAGGCAACATAGTGCCGTACAAGTAGCGCGAAAAACAAACTTCAAAGTAGCGCTACACGTTCAGCGGGAGTCGTGGATGATGTGCGGCGATAAACGTGCGAAAAGCAAGTTATGCCCAACTCAACCGGTGGAATCTGACAGCGTGGAAAAGTGTGAAAACATCCATGATCACCAACGGATTTCGAAGGGCTGGACTGCTGCATGATGGAGAGGAGGACACCGCCACGGCCCTTCAGAGGGTGTTCGACTCTGACACTGACAACAAAGGAAAGAAGCTGAGAGTGGATAACGTAGCCATCCTGAGCCTGTTCGTATCCGACACTGGAGAAGAGGACTTTGGTGGTTTTAGTGCGCAGGAAGATGGTGGTGAATGACTGACTTTTCTTCTTGTTAAAGCCATGTCACTGCACCTGAGCCTAAAAGGTAGTCCAATCTATTTTTCTGGTGTGCCCTAGGTTATTGTTATGTACTACATTTGTTACTCATTTATGAAGCACAGTACATGTTTCCTACTTGTAATTACCGCTACTTGTACATATACCTAAAAAGTTATGCAAATATGTACCCATAACTTGTTTTTCAAAATATTAATAAAAGGGGTGTGTCTCCAAACAGCCATCTCTTTCCTGACAATTCGCTTTGTGCATATTCTCTTACATATGATAAGTCAACATTGAAACACCTGCGGCTTTTAGTCAGGTGCGGCTAATGTATGTACAAAACAGGATTTTCCCCTGATTTTAGCTTGTGCGGCTAATATTCAGGTGCGCTTTGTAGTCCGGGAAATACGGTATATATCGTGATAAATATTTTTGGCCATATCGCCCTGCTCTACTTTGCATGAATCAAAGATTAAAGTTATCCTTATTTATGTTATACTGGGCTTTGGTCCAGCCCCTTAATTCACTGGTCTGAAAAACAAAACAAAGCTAATGAAATGGTCAGACATAACAGAGCTGCATATCAGATAAGCAAACATTGACTCTCTGCCTTTAACATATACAGGAACCCTGGAATATATTCACACGTTGAACCTGAACTGCACTTAAACCTCATTTTGTGCCATTTAATGGCAAGAAAATGTTTAACTGCAAGAAAAACATCTTGTGTTTCTGTGGGTGTCCTTCAAAGAAAAGCCTTTTCTTCTTTTATCAAATCTACAGTTTAATGTTAATTTTGCATTTAACAAGAGGGAAAAAGATCAAATTCAATTCAAACTCTAGCTCAAAACCAGTGAGCGAAAACAACTTTGTTGATATTGCGTTCTCATCCAGATAGTTAAGAGCGCCCTGATGTGAGAACAAAATAATTGGCTTCAAACTGCTCATGTGGATTTGCAATTTTAACAGATGGCACTTAAAGGTAGCATATTTTATTCACTTGGTTCCCGATTCAGTCAGATCAACAGATTTAGGTCACTTTAGAGTTTATATAAACACAGAGCAGACAAAACATATTTCTGAGTATTTTTGGAAAAATTGCAGCTCATGAATGTGAAACTCAAGTTCTCTCAGCTCAGTGGATTCACAGCTGGCTGATTTAGAAAATTACCTTGCTCTGGTAGGAGTGTCTCTGCAGGATAACACTGATAACACATTCAATTAAAGAAAATAAAATAAAATAAAATAAATGGCATTTATATTTCACTGTATAAAATAAATCTGTACAGAAGGATACATCTTAGAATGAACTCCTGAGTCGATAAGCAGAAGTGTCATAATGAGCACACGTGACAACCACCGTATTGTCTGCCAGACTGTACCGCTGGAGGACTCTCACATATTGCATAACAAAGTATGTTTATCACCCTTTTATTACAAAGCATTTGTTAATTCTTCTTACAGTCTGACTTTCCATTTACAAGTAAGCGTTTGTGTTCTTTCCCACTTTCTGTATATCCACCACTTTGGACCTCCATCAGTTTGCCTACTGCACCAACAGGTCAACAGAGGACACCATCACCACAGCGATCCACGTTGCCATGACTCATCTGAACAATCCCAGCACTTATGTCAGAATGATGCTCAGTGGCTTTGTACCTGTGCTAAGCACAATGACAACAGTGCATCTAATCTAAAGAAAAATCTATTTGAATAATAATAATAATAATAATAATAATAATAATAATATCCAAAATATTATACAGATCTATTGATAGCTGCAGCAATAACATAATAACTGGGTTGTGCTAAAAATGCACACTGGAGACTGGAAAAAAAGACAAAATCCAGTAAGGCTTTTGACTGAAATAAACCCTCCAAATAAGAGTTCAAAAAGGACAATTTTTCCTCTGTGATGGAAGCTCTGCAGGCCCAGATGGCGTTACTGCTGAAGCCAAGAGAGCTGATGTAAATACATCTCGAAACATGGTGCACAAAACAAGGGGCAGGCATGCAGGCAGGAGGGGCAGCATTTACACAGACAAGCCTTCAATATTCCTAAAATAATCCTTTGTGATCACCAAACCGCTCTGAGGAAATGTACTACGCTTTGATCAAACTGCAACTCGCAGCGAAGCAATCGATCGAGACCCACTCAGCCAGGTCTATTAGGTTAATTAGCCAACTGCAGTCTTTGTGGTGCAGACTTTAGAAATCCGCCCAGCATGTATGCAAATGGAGCTCGCCAATATGAAACGACAATATGAAAATGAACCAACAGGAGTACAAAAGCTGGAAACACAGGAAAGAGAAAGGAGTCACTGCCAAGCATTAGACAATGAGCCTTTTAAAGGGAAGATATTTATCAAAGTTTAACCACCATTTGTTTGAGGCTTTTTGCTGAGACAGTGTCAGATCAGAGGGAGAGAAAGTAAGTGAATGGGTTTTACACAGGTCTAGCTGACAAAATGAGACACTTTCAGCCAAAAACACAAGGTTTGTGGTAGAGATGAGCCTGAACAGTCAACTAGACAATCAAACCTTGCTGCTTGATGTTTGTTGTTTGCCAGAAATGCTAGATGATGAATCTACTCGTGTAAAATAATATTAACCTACAACACCACCTTCCACTAATCAGGGCTGCAGAGCCTCTATCTTTTTGAGACGGGAAGATTCAAATAGATGTAAATAAGCAAGATAGGTTGACAGCCCTGTGAAGCAGCAGAATTCCAACTAGAGCTGGGCAATATGAGGAAAATCTAATATCGCAATTTTTTTTAGGCTATATCGCAATACACAATATTTATATCATGATATGTTTAAATAACCTCTATAAACAAATGTTATTTTCAACTATATAGTGCCTAGAATTGCGCTGGTATACACATTCAAATCGACCATTCAATATTTATTTTTCTACTTTGAACACAAAAAATCTGAATGAATTGAAATGTTTTATTTTAACCATCAGTTGCACACAGAGGTTTTTCACAAACGGCTATACTGTGACAGTAAGCCTCTTTCTGTGGTCAACACTAGGCCTTTAACAAATGAGTACATCCAGCAAATAAGCAATAAAACAACTGAGATTAAAAAGATGCTCTTTTGTACTTGTAACATATAAAAATTGTAAGACAAAAGCTGCGATTAATGATGCATGGGAGAAAAAAAAAAAAAAAAAAAAAAACCTCAGTGAATTACATGCAGACATACTAAATGGTTACGATAAAGCCACTTTAACCATCGTAACCACAGCCCGGCACAATATACAAAGTCAGTCACAGACTAACCACTGAATCACAGAAAAAGAGGTGTTTTAAGGTTATGATTTTGACATTTAGGGCTCTGCATGGACAAGCACCAACATACATCAGCGATCTTTTACATCCTTACATCCCCAGCAGGTCCCTGAGGTCATGTGATCAGGGCTTGCTGGTTGTCCAGCACATGAGGTTGAAAACAAAAGGTGACAGAGCTTTTGTAACTGTGGCCACAGACTTTTGAACGCTCTCCCATTGAACGCTTTGAAAAACAGCTAAAAACTGATCTTCTTAAACTTGCTTTTGGTTGATTTTTGTTTTTATGTTTTAGCTTCTGTGAAGCACTTTGTGATTTTATTCTTGAAAGGTGCTATATAAATAAAATTTTACGTTACTTTTTTCAACTGTAGATTAACCATTGAATGTTAGAGAATTTTAATTTCGTGCACTTATTCTACAGCTTAAAATTAAATTTTTTTTAAAATATCCTGCTTGTTACGGGATAATGTGTGGAAAGCTTCCAGTACTTTTTCCTGCAATTTTACATTCATTTCTTGGACTATAAGCCCAAGAAGACCTGCTACAACAGCTTTTCCTCGTATTGGGAAAAAACTGAGATGAATTATTCTTCTTAAGATGCCATAGGCAGTGTAACTAAGAGAGGATTCAGGGTCACCTGATCCAGCCCTAACAATACGCTTTATCAAAAAGGAAAGTTTTAAGCTTAGTCATAAAAGTAGAGAGGGTGTCTGTCTCCTGAATACGAACTGGGAGCTCTCGCCACACAAACTGAAGGCTCTGCCAAAAGGCAGTTAATAAAATATACATTTATAATAATACTGACAAATGTACCAGCGCCTAAAACAGCAACTTAAAGAGACAGAAGCAGGCTATGAAAAAATCCATATTTAACAGTACTTATCACCACTGATATAACTGATAATTGACATAATTCAATTTTAAGGGTACTTACAAGCACATTTCTACTGGTGATATTTTTGAGCACAGATCCATATGTAGGAGTACTTAAATGATCATTTTCTGAACGTTATTATTAGTAAAGAACAAAGGCATCTGACTTCTGCTTTGCTCCAGCTGAACTAAGCTTTTCTATTCCTTAAGAATGGAGTGTTTGTCAAAAACCACAAGTGAAGAGAATCATGTGAGAACTGCAAGCAAAAACTCCCTAAAAAGTCCTCGATCAGTGAGGACAGCAGCTCTTCAGACAGTCTGCAACACTGCTGGGTTTAAAATAGACGTCTTTGTTGTTGAAAATAACTGTGGCTTTTAAAGGTGTGTAACATGATAACTATGTAATCGAAGCAGTCGCCCTGCCACACAGTTTAACGGATCTCTGACACACTGCTGGAAATTCAGTGTAACAGAGAGTTCATTATTACACAATACTGAATATAAACAGTTACACTCCTGGTATGCAGTACTGCAGCTGCTCTTAAAAGGTGCATACTTTTATATGCAGTATGTCTACAACTGGGGCCTACTGCATCTTATTATATTGCAACTTGAACTTTGACCATCTTGTTGTGGGAAGCTGATGGAGAAGATTGTGGCCCCAAAAGCAAGCTAAATGCTTCACCCTAAAGTCTGTAACAAATTTGAAAACTTTTCTTTTTCTTTTCAAATTTGCAGAGCCTTTCATTTTGATTCAACTGACAAATCAGCTAGATTCAAAAGAGCTACTGCCCTTAAGTGTGTTTAAGGTCATTGTAAAGGACCTTAATCATGTCTGATCGCTTCTGCCCCTGTTTTTCCCAAGTCAAACTCTCTCAACCAACCAGCTGAGCAACTGACAGACAACACCACTGTTACTTTGTATACTTAAGGAAACAATCTTTGGCTTTTTCATTCTTCAACCTCAGCTAACGGGTTTAGTCAGTAGCTTCAGGTTATTCTGAAATAAAATCAAGTTAATTTTGTCAATTATGTCCATTATTAGAGTTTGAAAAGAGGAACATACAGGATATGCACACTGTGCAACAACATCTCAATCACACGTCACTACCCCTTGATGAGTGAGATTTTTAGGTTTCTGAGTGCAGGACAGGGTGGAGAAGAGAAGGGAAATATGATAATTGACCTTTTAAATGATTATAGATTTGAAAGGGGGAAAAAAAAATCTGACAGTGGCATTGAGTCTTAAAATAACTGTTGTTTGTCATTATTTTCAAGTTTTTGGGTGTTCACTACTTGACCTACAGAAACAACAACAACAACAACAACAACTAAAGCTGCCTTAAAACAACTGAGCCAGTCCTCTCCTTTAAGATCAGGGTCATATGATGGCTATTAAAGTAGATAAAATATGTCAAATTAAATTAAGTGATATATAGTAAACCTTCAAGGCCTCAGGATATTTGCTTGGTTGGTAATCCAGCCTCAAACATCAACTGCTGCTACAAACGAGCAGCTGTCTTTATGTATGGTCGAATGCATCCAAGCTTCTACTATGGGGAAAAAAGAACAGCTGTACAGCTCACAGAAACAGGACAACAGCCAGCACTACCATGAGTGTTACTGTGCACCTCAGAGTATTTAACATCAATGCATGAGATACTGTTTAAGTTAGCAGCTCAATCATTGAGATTATTGTTAATTTATGAATCCATCTAATGGTACTTCTGCTATGTATGACAAAAGAAATTTTCTTCTCATTCATATGTCAAAACTCAGTCATCTTGCTGTTGTCATCAAAATACAAACTCAAATCTTCTTAGTCTAAAGAGAATAAGTAGAGGTCTAATCCACGGCCTTGACTTACATATTTAAACAAACCTGTAGAGGTTAAGGGCAGGAAGAATACAGCCTTCTAATCAAATATAGAGAATATTTATATTACAAAGAGAAATATAATAAGAAAGATTAGGATCTTAATACTGTGGATGCTTAATCAGTATCCACACTAATAAATAAGACAAGAGCTAAGCCTCGTCCAATAGTTAGTTTACAACATTGGAGAAAACCAGATAACCCTCACATTTGAGGTGATGAAGCAAGACAGGGAATAATATCAGTATTCCCTTAGTGAGAGATTATGTAAGGTGTTCCTGTGATGTTGAATGCAGGGCACAACAATCTATATGTACACAACGTAGATCTTAAACGAGTGGGACCTATTCTAGGTCTTTAAATTACTTTAACTGCACAGACAATCAAATATCTAACGGAAACCTAAAATTATTTCCCCATTCTTGCCTGTATCTGTGTACTTCCCAATATTTATAGATGAATACAACATTATTCTTTTTTTCAATTCTGATAAAATGCCAAAAAATAAATGCATGTAGATGATCGGTTTCTTTTGTTGTTGTTCTTACTTTACACGATTACACATAACAGACACACGTGGGCAGGGATTTAACCCAGATCTTCAATTTACTCAGTCTTACCAAGCTTATTCTATTTTACAGCAACAGAGAAAACCAGAAAATCCTCACATTTCAGAAGGTCAAACCTGAAATGATCAAACCGTCTCACAGGTAGGCTGTGAAGCAGGGTCTTCTCGAGAGAGTAAGTGCAGAGGAAAATGGTATTTTATCCTAATTGGGTCATTAGATCAATTCTGAATCTAAACAACCTGAATTTTGTCGGATTCTGATTTTTCATGTATGTGTAGAGTCAAAATAACCTAAATACTATTACACCACCATAATTTAAAACCACAGCAGGCAGCCCCCTGAGAGAAATGGGTTTTGTGGCATGTTAGGATAAAGATGAGGGTGTAATGAAGGAAGGAGTGGTGCGTGGTTGTCGTCTGTTTGTCCTTGTGCAGCGCTAATCCCTTTTGCTAATCTCCCAGCACATGGGGAACTACTTTCTATTTTACACCCCGCCATTCATAAATCCGTGATACCTTGTTTTATTTGGTTTATTCTGCCATTAATTTTGTCTCCATCTTTCTTAATCAACTAAAAATAAACCTGTCGTCCTCCTCACTGTGGCGATGACAAATAGTTAGCCTTGCTTCTATGGAGATCATTCTACCACTAAATTCATTTAATTTATGGAAAATAATTTCAT
The DNA here is from genome assembly GCF_963969265.1 of Rhamphochromis sp. 'chilingali'. Taxonomy (NCBI): domain Eukaryota; kingdom Metazoa; phylum Chordata; class Actinopteri; order Cichliformes; family Cichlidae; genus Rhamphochromis; species Rhamphochromis sp. 'chilingali'. The sequence goes on along the minus strand of NC_137932.1, from coordinate 22,360,077 downwards.
TAATAAATGCACCAAAAATATGCATTAATCAACCATAAAGCTGGCAATGTGCATTGGACATGGAGATAGACCAGCCTCCATCTATAGTACATTTAAATGGTAAAATCAAATTTAAAATTAGGAGAATTTTCACTAGACTTTTCATTTTGATTGCACTTTTTTTTTAGTAAAAAAAAACAAACAAACAGGGTTTATTTCGACTGCAGAGCAAATTCTCAAATTTTCAATCAGTCGGCATCGAAATATATCTCGCTGCCGACTAAACTAACTCGTTATAGATGAGCTTCATGGTGGGGTTAACAGACTAGGGCGAACCTTAAATTGACAGATTTTTGAATGGGGTTTGGTGTACGTGACCGTGACACCTACCCACGGTTAGCTAACCTCACGCTAGCTAATTTAGTGCCCCCAAACGCCTTACCTTGTGCAAACTGAACTCTGTATATCTCGCTGTACGGTTAGCTGGATCATAGAGGCATCCGAGTTAGGCTCTTAACTCCCAATTAACGGTCGGAATCACGGTGCCGTTTGCCCGCTAGCAGCCCACTGTAGCCGGCGGGTTTCTGCTGCTTCGTGTATGGCTCCTCCTTCCAGGAAATGAAGGAAGAAGTTGCTCAGTTTTGCCAGAGCCGATGTAGGAGAGACGCTCCACATCCCGTAGCACAAGAAATGGGTACACTCAGCCGCCGAAGCACCAGGGGGCGACAATCAGATACTTAGTAGTGAAGCACCAAACTGTGATTCTAAACAAGCTTCCCATTTTAGATTCGTTTCCAGAAGCAAAGCATTTATAATGTGTCCAAAGTTAAATAAAAGAACATGGCCTTTAGTTTTTTTCTTACAGGAATGCTGATTGATTTTCCCTTTCATATGTTAGAAAGTCATCATCCAGAGAACGTATTTTCATCAAACTGTGGTTACAACAGCAGCAGAGCTCACTACAATATGGACAACAGAGCAAAGGAAACAAACAAACAAACAAACAAATAAAACATAAAGACACATAAGAAACTAACCTTCAGACAAATACATGCAGTGTCAAAAAGAAAAACAAAGGAAAAAAGAAAATTAATAAAAGAAACCATCAATAAATATTTAGAACAATAACAAGTTATTTCTTAAATCTGATGAGTGATGTTACATTATGATAAAGATAAAAATGATGCTGCAATAAACTAAAAGCAATCAACTGTAAACGTTGCAAAATTTCCTGATTCTCTCAGACTCCACTGATCAACAACAGCAGCATATCAACAGTATTTCATCCTTTCTGGTTTTATACAAAAAATCTTTTAGATATAAAATGAGATCATTTTAATATTGGTTGTTTTTCTGTTTCAAGCTTTACTTTTAATGTGTGTATTTAGGTGTTATCTAATCTTATTTCATATTAAAACGCTGAAAGTGAATTTCATAAAATGTTTTCTAACCACTTTTGAATGAAGTCCATCCATCCATACATCTTCTTCCGCTTATTCAGGGCAGGGTTGTGTAACAGCCTAAGCAGAGATGCTCAGACCTCCCTCTCCTGGGCCACCTCCTCCAGCTTGTCCAGAGAGATGCAATCTCTCCAGCGTGTCTTGGGTCTGCCCCTTCGGCCTCCTCCCGGTGGGACATGCCCAGAGCTCCTCAGCCAGGAGTCATCCTTTTCAAGTGCCCAAACCACCTCTTCTGTCTCCTTTCAATGTGGAGGAGCTGCAGCTCTACTCTGAGCCCCTCCCGGACGAACTCCTCACCCTATCTCTAAGGGAGATGCCAGCCACCCTTCAGAAGAAGATACTTTCCGTCGCTTGTATCCGTGATCTTGTTCTTTTGGTCACTACCCACAGCTCGTGGTCCATAGGTGAGGGTTAGGACGTAGATTGACCCGTAAATTGACAGCTGCGCTTTTACACTCAGCTCTCTCTTCACCACGACGGACCAGTACAGTATACGTATCACTGCAGCCGCTGCATGAATCCATCTTTCACTCCCTTCTCCCGTCAAGTCTGCATCATTATTCTCTTTATTATTGACTATGATACTTTACTATGCAAATTAACTTGATTTATTTTCAGACAGAACAAAAACATCTCAGTAAACCTCTCACAAACCTCACAAAAACAAGCAATGATGTAAATTAAACTCATCAGAGCTCAGTAAAGTTCAGAAGCTAAAAAACAAACAAACAAACAAACACTCAAACACAATAAAAAAAACACAATAAAATGAGCACATATACAGCTCAACCTTAATTCTGTTAGAAATAATAATTTAATAATTTAGTCACATCTCCTCTGTATTTGAACAATTTATGTTTCTTTTGTTTATCTAGTTGTTATTATAGAGTCAAACCTGAAGAGCTCTGATAATGTTGTTGCCGCCACTTTTTGAAGAAAACACTTCCTCTTGACTTCATCAGGAAGCAATTACTTAAGATTAAGAACAAGGAACAGGAAGATTTCAGTTGACTAAATCATCTTATCTGCTCTGTTTTATAAACTAAAATAATCTCTCAGACATCAAAAGTCAAATTTTATTGGGTTTAAGGAGTTTGACCTTTTAACTGTTGAAGAAATACATTTCTCACCTTCACCAAAAAATCTTTATAACAATGATGTGCCATACACATCATTATTATAAATACACTGTGGGAATGGACACAATGAGCATCTGCTAAATATAAATATAACGTCACTTTGTATAAAAAAAATTACACCATGAATTTCATACAAAGAGTGAGATACTCATTTATGAAATGTAGACTTCAGGAAAAAAGAGAACTAAAGACATTTTGCTGAGGAAGTGAAATCTCGCTACTGACAGGAAGTACAAAAGTTTTAAGTACTCATCAGTTCAGAGGGTGTGACAGTCGAGAGTGAGAACAAAAAAGAAGTGAGACAGAGAAGCACGATGGGTGAATTCAGATGGATTCAAATGTTTTCATGTCTGATGCTCATGATTCAGATCGCAGGTAAGAATACAGGAAACATTTTAATAGCAGTTAAAATAAATGTTATCAGTATTATTGCCAACACTAACTTTACAGTAAACAAGACAGCTGAGCATGCTCTATTTAGAAATGTATCTCAAATGATCTTCAGTCTGACTGTAAAAAATTCTTTATTCTAATTTATTTTTCCTATTTCTCTTTAATCTTCTCAACAGTATCTGTAAATGAAACATCCATTTTTATGAAAGTTGGAGATGACGTCACTCTGCCTTGTCTAAACGTGATAGATAAGCAGAATAACTGTGATGGGACTACGTGGATCTTTACTTCAACAAGCAAACCAACAGTAGAGCTGATCACACTTGGACAGATTAGTGAAAAAGTCAAAACTAAATCAGACAGACTGAGTGTTACAGTGAACTGTTCTCTGCTTATAAAGAAGCTCACAGTCGAGGATGTTGGTCTTTATTCCTGTCAACAATACAAAGTAGGAAAAACACGAGCTGAGGACACTCTGGTTCATCAGTCGTTGGTTGATCTCTCTGTTATTACCTGTGAGTATTTACATCAAAATATTTTCATACTGTTCTCAAACATGACAACAATCATAGTTATTAAGATAACTTGACTAATTTGAGCTGTCTTTGTCTCCATCGTTGCCAGTGACTGAACATAAGGACACTGAGAAGGTGACGTTAAGCTGCTCTGTGGTGAGAAATGAACAGTGTCGTCACACATTGAAATGGCTGCTTAAAGGTCAAGATGTGGACAAAGAGAACAAAGAAATTGTGATTTCACAGACTCACTGCTCCACTACTGTGTCTGTTCTGAAGAATAATTATTTATACTCATCAAGGGATGAAATACTCAAGTGTGAGGTGACTGATACTAAATCAGGAAGAGTACAGGTGTTTAGCTCACAGCCCTCAGGTGAGGAAACAGGTGAGATCCTGATCAAATGTTTAAAATGACTAAAATCACCTTAAATATTTATGTGATAGAAAAATGTAACATTTTAAGCAGAAAAAATGTTGTTCTATATAAAACATATAAAGCACACTATGAAACAAATTTTGAACATGTTTTTCCCCTATTTTTTCATTTATTCAGTTGACCCAAAAACAACAACAAAAATGAACAGTAAATCTGAAAGCGACACAACACCAGAAACAACCACAATAACAAAAAGTAGTCCTTCCATAACAGGTTAGATTATGATGATTAAGCTGACTACATTCATCAAAAATATCTGTTTGTTTGGAGCTTTAAGAAGACTTTTAAACTTTTGTTTTTAAATATTTATTTTCCATTTTGTTCCATTACATTAGAGACATCCAAAATAAGCCTCTTATCTTACAGGAAGCAGAAAATGATTGATTTTTGCAGTTCAGTGATTGATTCACTTCTGAATATCTTTGTAGTCATTGGAGATGTGATGTAGTGGAGATGTATTTATTAGGGGTGCAACGATACACAAAATTCACGGTTCGGTTCGGTTCGATACTTTGGTGTCACGGTTCGATATTTTTTCGATACAAAAAAATGTTCATGCATTTTTAATTTGTCATTTATTAAAATTCTAAATATATATTTTAACTCAAAAGTACAGTTTTTAAATTTAACCCTAACCCTTGTGCGTGTTTTTTATTTTGACAGCGAATGCGCACCTGCGGACCACTTATGTGCAGCCCTGGTTATTTAGCTCATCATATTGCAGCCACAGAAATTCTTTTGTCCATGAAACCATAAAGCTGCACTTTCTTTTTGCCTTATAGTCTGATTTGTCATAACTTCTCCGTTTTGTGGTAAGCTTTTCTTTGGCTGTCACTTCTTCACCCCGACCTGTCTTATTTGGCTCAGCAGAACTGAAATGCTTTTACACACTCACTCACATAAGCTCAGCGATTCTCTGCGCGATCAACCTCTCACATGTTTAAGCTTGCTGCGTCATGTTTGCATAGTAAGCTAACGATTAATAAGACGATGTCAGAGGAATTGGTGCACAAATTATCATCACTCACAGATCAGTGCTGTCGCTCTCTATACACAGTTCGCACGATTGCAAAGTGAAAGCAAAAAAACAAGCGCAAATTCAAACGCGACTTCAATATGTCACATATTGACAGTGGCTCACCGATGCCAATGACATAATTACCCAGCGACATTTCCGAAAGAATGCAAAAGCATTGACATATATTTTTCCTTCCTACAATAGCCCGACGGGCAGGGAAGAGATAGATTTTGGCAGCCCGACTGAAAAAAATCGCTAGCTCCGGGACGTCGGGCTAGCGATATTGCAAGCCCTGTATCTGATTGAGGAATCACTCATCTTTGGAAAAGAGAGTTTATTACAGAGAAATGGCTCTTTCCAAAATAAAAGCTATACTATCCGCTTCTTCTGGGCTATATTCTCAGCAGCATAAGGAGAATCATGTGCTAACAGCTGTCTAAATGACTCGGCTAAAGTTAGTAGCATGCTTGCTTTTTTTTGTCTGCTTCCACTTGTCTTTGCACTAGGATGATGTCGGCGTAAATGTGCAGTCATATTCGTTGTGTTCCCACTAGTGCTTTCAGGTTAATCTCGTTGAAATGACCTTAACGCCACAACACGGCAAATCTCCGTTAACGAGCTACCGCCGATCGCTCCGTGCATGGGGCTAGACGGCCAACACGTTAACGAGCTAACTGCGCTAACACACTAGTTCACACCAATGTAATTGAGCATTGCATGGCACATCCAACATACTGTTTTACTTTAGTCCATGACTCGCTTACCTTCAGGGTCATACGTCACATGAAAACCAAAATAATTCCAAACGCCAGATCTGAATGAGGTTCAATTTGCCTGTTGCAAGGAGAGCTTAACTTCTGTCTCGCTAGCTTGCCCTGCGCTCTTCCTTCTGACTATGCTGTTTGCGTTGAGCGCTCAGTGGATCTGCGCTCGACAGTGCAGGCTAGGCAGAGTAGTCGAACACAGATTCACTGAGCGCTCAACACAGACAGCATCGTCAGAAGGAAAGTTGATCAAATAAATTACAAATGTTGTATTGTTCGATACATATGCATACCGAACCGAAAGCACTGTATCGAACGGTTCAATATCGATACGAATATCGTTGCACCCCTAGTATTTATGTAGTCGGACAGTTTCTGCCTATAAAGTCACGTCTGAATTTAAACCTTCATGCAGTTCATGTTTTTCTCATCAACTCTCATCAAGTTATTGTGCATATATAGCATGTCACTTTAACCGCATTTTGTATGCAATTAAGCTGCATGAAAAGTTTTTCAAACATTTGTAAGAACTTTCATCCAAATATGTTTTTATGTTTCATTATATACTTTTTATTTCAGCTCTTTCATTGTACATCACTGGAGCTGTTGGTTTGGTTATATTGGTAATAACAGCTGTGTTTGTCATCAGATGGAAGAAAAATAAGGGTGAGAACATTTACAGATAAAACTTTTATAGATCAAGAGGGTTTGACAAATGTGGAGTTTTACAGTGAATATTTTTGTCTTTTCAGGAAACAAAACACAGAAGTATGAAAATGCTGTGAGTTTTAATATACATAATTAAGTGTTTGTTCAACTTACATTAAATAAGCAATATGTCAGCTTATCATTGAGGTGCCTTAACCTCGAGCTAAACTAGCATCACAGAGACAGTTTTCCTCCAGATGTAACTGGACTATGTCTTCTTTTTCAGGGACTGAGTTTGAAGCCCACAGAGACTCAATCTGCTCCTCAAACCATTCAGGACTTGGTGAGATCACACACTACACCCAGAGCAAAGTGTAAACCACTTTGTCTTTAATGTTTTCTCTAAATATAAATGCATAAGAAACATTGGAGCTATAGAAAGGATAAGGAAGTAAGATGATGCAACTGAACAGCAGTTTCAACACTGAACAGCAGTTTTAATGCAAAAATAACATTTTGAGACAGTTTACATGGACTGATTCTTATATAGCGCTTTTTTACTCTCCCAGAGTACTCAAAGTGCTCTATACAACATACCACATTCACACCCATGCATTCTCTAAACTGAGTGCTTCCTAACTACATTCTTACACATTCATACTCCGATGGATACATCAGAGAGCAACTTGGGGTTAGTATCTTGCCCAAAGATACTTGGCATGCAGACTGGAGGAGCCAGGGATCGAACCACCAACCTTACAATCAACAGGTGACCTGCTCTACCTCCTGTAGCTCAGGAGATAGAGCAGGTCACCACAATATGCCACCTCATATGACCAGTGTTGGGGAGTAACGGAATACATGTACCGCCGTTACGTATTTAAAATACAAAATATGAGTAACTGTATTCCGTTACAGTTACCGTTTAAAAAGGTGGTATTTAGAATACAGTTACTTTGTTGAAATAAATGGATTACACTGCGGTACTTTCCTGTTTGATATTGTCGCGGGTCAGGACTGTTTGGGTTTTGTTTGACAGCTACGTTCTGTTGTTCCAGGCGGCAGCGTTACGGTTGCCATGGTTACAGGGCGACGCTCTATCTCTCGCGCGGCTGTGTGTTTCCTGGGTGAGAGAGCACCTTTTTGCTGTTGTTGTTGTTGTGCTAAGCTAACAGGCAGAATGCTACAGGCATAGCTCTAAAGAATGTAGCATCATGGGCAGTATAGTCCGTGTTGCAGGGAGAATGGACTGCCATACACGTTATACCCGTGTCTGTGAGCAAGAGGAGGGAGAAAAAGGGGAGTGGAAAGGTACGAGTTGTCATCGAGAAAAAACGGGAGCTGGAAGCATGTAAATATAATAATAACCACTGCAGCCAAGAAGAGTGCCTGAGGAGCCCAGTTGTAAGTAAGCTATTAAGACTCGACTGTACACCGTGTTCTCCTCCGAAAACAATAAGTTCCGTTGGAGCAGCCTTTCAACGCCTTTCTCTGTCTCTCGCAAGAAAAGTTGACCCACACAACAAAGTAAAGCTATTTTTCGGCTAAAAGCCCAACACGGACCCCGCCGTATTAGTCAGAGGTCCCTTTACTAAGGTTCGGAGCCGCGGACCTTCAGTAATGGTAATAAATCACACAGCAATAGTACATTCACGTTGTTGTAAAAAGCATGATAATATATTAAGTAATCCAAAGTATTCAGAATAGGTTACTGTCATTGAGTAACGTAATGGAATATGTTACAGAATACATTTTGGGGCATTTATTCTGTATTCTGTAATGGAATACATTTTAAAAGTAACCTTCCCAACACTGCATATGACATTCAAGGTAGTTAAAGAGTTTTGAAGTGTTCAGCAGATGAAGAGTTGTTATTATTACGTGACACAGCATCACACATATTAGTGAGGTGACAGCATGTTCTGCTGTTTTTTTTTTCATTGTGTAGGTGGAGCCTGAAGTTTCCTATGCCACCATCAGCTACACCAAGAATAGCAACAGTAAAACCCAGGTAAGCTGGCAAAGACTGTCTAATATGATTAATGTTGAATATGTGCAGAGGAAGAAGCTATTACATTTTTGATAGGCTTCAGATTACTTTCATCAAAATTGCAAAATAAGGCACTGAGGACTTCAACGTTATTCATTTATTCATGTTAGTTTATGTATCATACAAATTCCTTTTGTTTTTCAGGTTCATCGTGATGGTGAAGGCGATACTGTGACCTACAGCATGGTGAATGCTCCATCCTCTGCATCCACTGCTGATCCCAGCAACCTCTATTCTACTGTCAATGTTGCAATCACATAGCTCACACAGTTGGAGGAAGGACTCGTATTTAATGAAGCAGTCGAATAAAGGACTCGTATTTAATGAAAAGGACATTTTGGTTTTGACTTGAGGCAGTGTGATAGCAACATGCTAATTAAGTTATTGCTGTTTGTAGCTAGATTGCTTCACAAGGTTGTCTTAATGTTGTTTTCATGGATGTTGAGCTTAATGTTTCCAAGAGATTTAATAAAATGCTGGTTATTGGAAGAGTGCCGAGCTGAAACCCCCACAGGCAACCCGTGCCCCCCCCCCTCCCCCCCAACCAAAGAAACATCAACACCTAAATTAAAAAATTATCGTTTTTTACAATGTTTATGAAAATACAGTTGGTTTCGTTGCTACTTTTACATGACTATGAACTGCTCAGAATCTCTAAAAGACGGCTGGGTGAACAGAGAACACAATTATTACACCAGATATTCATGTTTATGTTTCCTTTTTTAGGTTAGCACACAACTGTGTAAATAAATGTCTCTTTCTCTCTTTGTCTCTCAAGACATTTTAAACATTTCATTGTATAAAGCTGAACCAGTATTTTTCCATAACTTAAAGCAAGTATCAATATTGTGGCGAGCTCAGAAAAGGAGGAGATGGAGGTGTCGTTCGGTCTTGCTTCCGTGAGCTAGCCAGGGAGCACAGCCGTTTATTAACAATTCCAGAAAACACTGCCGCTAGCTAATGCTCAGCGCGGCCACAGCACAGCGAAAAACAACAACAACACAGGGCGCCCTCTGACCCCCGGAAGGACACACCGTCGCAGCGAGAGGGCGTCACCTGTCACCATGGCAACACAAACAAAACATCACTGTACAAACAGAACCCCGAACAGCCCCGACCCGCTACATAGCCCCCACCTCAGGGGTCAGTCGTCCCTGACGACCCCATTACCCCACACAAAGTCCTACAAATGTCCAGGTGCCTTCTTTTGGCGCACCGGCCAGTCACGACCGGCAGGGGAAAAGTCACTCGGGTCAGAACATGGGGTGCCACCATCATCCTCTGCCCCGCCGTCTGCCGGAGCGAGCGGTCGGTACGGTGAGAGCCTGTCCCGGTGCAACACCACCATGCGCCCCGGGCCCGGCATGCGGATACGGTACACCACGTCAGTTAGCCGCTCCACGACCTCCGCCGGCCCTTGCCAGTGACTGCAGAGTTTGGGGGACACTCCTCTCTTGCGAACTGAGCAGTACACCCAAACCTTGTCGCCAGGCATGAAACCCCCCCCCCCCCCTCGGCACTTGGTGTCGTAGGCTCTTTTCTGTCATTGGCCTGGGCCTGGCGGGTGTAGTCATGAACCACCTGCAGCCGCTCCCTCAGCCTCCTGTAGTAGTCCATCTCAGGCCCCCACCTGAACCAGCGTCGCGTCGGCCTCCTGCTCCCGCTTCAGCTGCTGTGCTGTCAACAGGAGCCACCCCCTTCCGCCGGCTGTGGCCTGAGCAGTAGCCACCCCCAGCACCTCCTGGGCCCGCTCCTCCTGTCGCAGGCAGTAGCGGCACTTGACGGCTACGCAGGGCCGTCTGGAGAGGGCATCAGCGTTGCCATGCTGTCGACCTGGCCAATGCTGGATCTCGAAGTCATAGCCCTGAAGGACCTCCAGCCAGCGGGCCACCTGCCCTTCTGGGTGTTTGAAGTTCAGGAGCCAAGTCAGAGATGCATGGTCAGTGCGCAGGAGGAACCGGCAGCCATGCAGATATGGCTGGAAGTGCCGCACCACTAGCACCACGGCCAGCAGCTCCCGCTGGGTCACGCAGTAGTTCCTCTCGGCTCGCCCCAAGGCACGACTGAAGTACGCCACCACCCGTTCTCCAGCCTCATCCTGCTGGGAGAGGACCGCCCCGACCCCTACAATGCTAGCATCAGTGTCCACAATGAAAGGTTGCCGGGCGTCGGGGTAGGCCAGGACTGGGGCTCTGGTGAGGGCCTCCTTCAGCTGTGCAAAAGCCGCAGCACAGGCATCCCCCCAGCCAAACAGCTGTCCCTTGTCAGTCAGGCGGTGGAGGGGGCTGGCCATTGTCGCGAACCCTTTGATGAACCGACGGTAGTAGGAGGCTAGGCCCAGGAAGTTCCGCAGTTCTTGGACGTTCGAGGGAGTCGGCCAGTCCCGGACCGCTGCCACTTTTGCGGGGTCAGTGGCGACACCTCGAGCGCTGATCACATGGCCCAAGAACGTGGTCTCTCTCGCCAACAGGCGGCATTTCACGGGGTTGAGCCGCAGCCCAACTCGTCGGATGGCACTCAAGACCTCTCTCAGGTGAGACAGTGCACTGTCGAAGTCACCACCGGGCACCACCAGGTACACAATGCAGCGGCTACGAGGGATATCCACGAGCACCCTCTCCATCAGCCTCTCAAACGTCGCTGGCGCATTGCAGAGCCCAAATGGCATGACCCTGAACTGCCACAGCCCCTGTCCAATGGTGAATGCAGTCTTAGGCCTTGCGTCGGGGGCTAGCTCCACCTGCCAGTAACCGCTGCGTAGGTCGAGGGAGCTGAACCAACTGGAGCCAGTAACGTAAATAGGGCCTCGTCGATCCGCGGCAGCGGGTACGAGTCCTTCTTGGTGACTGCATTGAGACGGCGAAAGTCCACACAGAACCTCGGGCTGCCATCCTTCTTCCCCACCAGAACCACGGGTACCGCCCATGGGCTATTGGATGGCTCGATCACCCCAGCCGCAGCCATCTCACGGATCTTCTCCTCCGCTACCTGCCGTTTTGAGAGGGGCAGCCGGTGTGGGCGCAGACGGATGGGCTGAGCAGAGCCGGTGTCGATGGTGTGCTGGACCAGACTCGTCTGCCTACAGTCCTTGTCACTGGCGGCAAAGATGTCCACATTCTCGTCCAGGAGGCACCTCAACCGCTGGCGCTGGTCGACGTTGAGGCCTACGCAACTGCGCTGCCAAAGGTCATCGACAGCCTCGACGGTCTCGGTCGAAGGAGGTTTGTCGGGCTGAGAGGCTGAGGCGAGTGGAGATCTGGGGACTGGGGGTGAAGATGACCCAGAGCCACCGGCATCCGAAATCTGCTGAGCAGCAGCTGCCTGACGCCTGTCTCGTCTGGTCCCCACTCCCTACTTTTGGCCGGGCTGGAGGGCAAAAGTCTCTGAAGTGTACCTCTGGTGCAAATTACTGACCTCTGTCATCATTTTAGGTGGGGGAACTTGCACAATCGGTGGCTGACTAAATACTTTTTTGCCCCACTGTATAACAGTAACGGTAAAATGTCCTCGTAAGTGGATATCAGGCCCTTGTAGAGCAAAATTGAGTATTTTGGTCTAAATAACCCAAAATGTGGTGTCCACATATGTGGATGCCAGGTCCTAGGAGGTTAATGTGATTAAAATCACATAAACATATATTTGACTGATTTTAAGTTTCTTTTTACCACAATGTTTTTTTTCTTATATTTATAACACAAAAACGTTTAGTTGTGTCTTTTTTTAAATTATATTATACATTTATTCAGGTGACACAAAATCAACGAAGACACCATCCAGAAAAACTGAAAGCAACACAAATTCAGAAACAACCACAACAATAATAATTCACAAGGTAGTCACCCATAAATATATTCTTTTATCATCATCAGTAATCCTTCTTTTATTCATTATTTTTCTGACACTTAATAATTTAGATTAAAATGTGCCAGACTTGATAAATGAAGAACCTAAACAAGCACTACATGAGGAGAAAAACTGAAAAAAAATATTTCATGAGGTGCAAAAACTTATGCAATCACAAACTTTCGATGTTTTTAAGTGCTTGGCATTTATCAACAAAAACAATAGCATCTGAATATTTTAAAATACTTTCAAGGGGTTAGGTAAACATTTGGATCTTTAAAAAGACCGAATTTAAAAGGAACAGAAAACTTTAAACAAATTATTTAATGTTAAGAAATAGAGAGATATTTTTAATGTGTATCTGCTCATTAGATTGTTTTATGTACTTTAATAATGAAGGCTTGTAGAGCAAGGCTACTTTTGACTCACAAACTAAGTGCTCAGCCAAACTGAAAAACAGGAAGTTTTAGTGCACAGGCATATTAATAGATAAGACACAGAAAAGAGGAATTTTGCCATATAAGCAATGTTTGAAACTGTGTGATGTGCAAAGTACAGAAATAACACCATATAAGACATATGTGGAGCTAAAACTGTTAGAGATCCTGCAACTGGCGTTTGGGCTGTGCAGAGGTCTCCCTCTTTCAGAAGATGATTGAATAAAAAGAAATATAAATGTTTTAACACACTATGAGTCAGTTTTTCTCTGTTCTATCATGGGGACAAAAGAATCGGGGTTAATATTTAATAAGTTGACATTTTTATTCTTTTTTTCAGATTCTTCTGTATCTTTGAGGTCCATTATTGTCTCTGTGGGGTTAGCAGCAACTTTAATAACTGCTGTGTCAGTCAACATATGGACAAGAACTAAAGGCAAATTTAATAATGAGAACTTTGAATGATTTAGAAATTTTATTTTAGACTGAAATTGACTTCCTTTTCTCATTTTAGGGAACACGACCAAGATGGATAAAACAGTAAGTAAAAAAAACATAGTAATCCAACATAAAAGTCAAAAGTCCTAAAGGTTGTTTTATGACATTTGTTATTTACTAATAGCTGTAGTTCATGATGTTCATGAGATTATTATAAATTTCTTGAGTTAAATGTGGTACAGCAGAGGATTCACAAGTTGTGTTTCCTTATATTTAAAACTAGAGGGTTGTTGGTTAGAACGCCAGTGAATCTGCATGTGAGAGTTCATTTTGGGAAAGTTATTGATGCTCTCTTCTCCTTATAAATTTTTACTAAAGCTATATTTATCTCACAGCTGTGGTAGAATAGTTAAGCTGGACCCAGCAGCTGACAAACTTAAAGCAGACCGGCAGGTGGCAGAGCAAAAGAAGTTAAAATAGATATGACAACTAAACAAACACGGCTGCACAGCGGTAACAAAAACTCAAAAACACAGACACAAATGAGACATGACAAACTAACCTTCAAAATAAAACAAGAAGTAACCTGATGAAAAGCCAACTGAAAATAAGACATGCAGACAGACAAATAAAAAACCAGAGACAATACAGAAGCTATTAAAATGCACTTGTCTTAACTCGCATTACGAAATGTTTTATTTTGTTTGTTTGTGTCCCACAGATACATTATGATCAAGATGAAGATGATGTTACAATTAACTATGAAAACATCGGGGTTTCTGCTGCTTCAGTCAGATTCAACTGATCAACTTGGCTTTTATATTACCAGTATCATCTCATCCAGTTTTATAGATTAAATAGTATAAAATAGAGAAGTTTATTCAATGTAAGTCGTTCCCATTAAGTTGATTCAGCTCATCTGCGTGTTTTGCTTTCAGTGGGTGAAATGTGTCATCATTCATCCTTCTTTACTCTTCTTCAGTCACTCAGATATTTGACGAAACATGTTCCCCTCAAACCGCTATGATCTGATTGAGCATGTATCAAGATCATATACATAGTTGTTTTGTGTTTCAATATTCTGATTATGGATTTATATTATGGATATTCAGGTCTTGAACTTGTATGAGTTTTATTACATCCTGTTCAGACCTTAGAGAGATAATCCCATACAGTTTATGACAAAATTTAATCCGAAGTGATTGATGGCCCTAATCACGACCTTTTGACCTCCCCCCCCTCCCCCCCGGAAGTGTGTAATGAGCGTGACGAATCGCATCCGGAGAAGGGGGGGGTGAACCCCGGAAGCGCGCCATCTGTTGCTAAGCGTGTCGAATTGCATCCTGAGAAGGGAGGGGGGAAACCTCCGGAAGAGCGCCATCTGTTGTTGGGAAAAAAAAGTTTTTAGAGGGAGGGTCTGCAGCAGGGGAGGAGAATAAAAAGCAGAGAGGAGGAGTCCGTCACAATTTCTAAGTCACAGACACACAGGATGGATTTCCTTCTGCAGCCCAGCAGCGCTCCTGTGTCCGATGAGATCTGCTCTCCCAAAGAAGAAGGCTTTGAATATGACATATTCAAATACAGCATATTTACTATGGAAGGCCTCGATCCTACCGGAAATACTCCGGAAGTGTCTAGTCATTTTCAGACCTGATGCGTCATGTTCCCTAAGCACAGCGGTGATGCAGCAGATGATTCTGTGATGTATAGAGAGACAGAGCGGCAGCTAGTTTTCCGCAAACTCATAGTCTGAATTCTGTTTCAATATTATGACAATTTTCTCTGTTTTTTTTTACAATAGCGGGTGTAATTTTACTTTCTTAAGCTGCACCGGCGTTTGTAATGGAAATAAAGAGTGACTTCCTGTAGAGATTTCAATAGTATTTTATTTTCCTATAATACAGACGCTGTAAAAAACCTTTAAGATACACCATAGCTTGTGATGAAAAGAAGAACTTTCTATCCGCTTGTAACCTACAGGCTGCCTATGTGTAAAAAACGAATAAATATCCCTTAGTGAATACTACTTTTCCTTTTGAGAGACTGAAAAACAAACCATAATTGCAGCGACAGGCGATCTTGTTTCACACACACACACACACACACACACACACACACACACACACACACACACACACACACACACACACACACACACACACACACACACACACACACACACACACACACACACCGCGGGTACTTTTACAATGGGTTTTCTCAATAGATAGAAAATGATGACGTTGAGGAGTCAACAGCCGATATTATCATTGCTTGTAACCCGGTAAATAATTTCGTACATCTCCTCCCCTAAAATAAGCCTTAGCGGAAAAAAAAGCTCATATTCGAATAAGTTTATTAAAGCACCCCCCTCTGTGGGAAAGAGTCAACCATGAGGCGAGTTTTGTCAACAGCAATTGTCCATTTGGTAAAACAAATATCCGTCTCAAAGTCGTATTTTACCGTTGCAGAATGTGGAAAACAGACGGCGTTCGCAAGAAGGCACACACACACACACACACACACACACACACACACACACACACACACACACACACACACACACACACACACCGCGGGCCAAGGAGGAGTTTTTTTCTTCAATACTTTAACAATAAGTTTTCTCAATAGATAGAAAATGATGACGCTGAGGAGTCAACATCCGATATTATCATTGCTTGTAACCCGGTAAATAATTTCGTACATCTCCCCATAAAACAAGTCTTAGTGGAAAAAAGCTCATATTCGAATAAGTTTATTCCCCTCTGTGGGAAAGAGTTTTTTTCTCAGAGTCAACCATGAGGCGAGTTTTGTCAACAGCAAGAACAACTGTTGCCCATAAAGTAAAACAAATATCCGCCTCTAAGTCGTATTTTACCGTTGCAGAATGTGGAAAACAGACAGCCCTCACAGGAGGCACCCAGGGGCCCACCTCACACACCATAGTTAAAATATTTAAATTTCAACTAAATTTGTAGTAATGATCGGATTTCCTCACTTATCTACACCACACTCCTTGTCCTTGATTTCTTATCGTTTCTTATCGTTCCTCTGTCCCTTAATAGAAACCACATATATAGAAACTATCCTCCCTTTCAGTTGTCTTTTGCACTTCCATATCGCAAAGCAGTTACTGTAGGTTATTTTCTGCTTATGCATTAATGTAATTAATTAACTTATTTATCCTTAAGTAAGGTAATGACTTGAGTTCTAATGCTTTTTGTCTCTTGAGTTAGCTGTCAATGTGGGATTTTTTTCCCCTTTTGTCCAGTTAAAGCTGCCTTTCATTCTTCAACACAGCTTAAACTCTAATAGGTAAGCTTTCTTGTAATTTCTTAGTTCTGCAGTCTTCTTGAAAGACATCCGAGACTCTTCTTTGGATGCTGGCTGCCTTTTGTTTTGTTTTCTGTCAAGATGATCCCACACTGCTTCGATTATCTTGAGGTTCGAACCCTGGAGAGATCAATCCATGACTGATGCGTTGTTTCATCCAGGCATACTTTGACTACATTGGCAGTATGTTTGCGATCATTGTCGTACTGAAAAATGAAGTTGAAGCCAATCAGACACTACGTGGTATTACATGGTCGATCAAAATCTGGTGGAACTTTTCTACATTCATAATTTGATTCATTTGGATAAGAGCTCCAACAACACTGGCTGAAATCCAGCCTCAAAGCACGGTAGAGTATCCACGCTGTGTTAAAGACGGCTATAGACATTCACTGTTGTATCTCTCTTCGGACCTCTTCCATGCATATTTCAAATTTGGATTCATTACTCCATAAGACATATTACAGCTGATTTCTTTTTCCAGTCAATTTCTTGTGTAATTTGGCACACCTCAGCCTTATTTTTCTCTGTTCTCCTTCCTTAAGAATGGCTTATTAACAGCCACCCTTCCAACTCAGATAACTTTTGATGAGGTTTCATGAAATGTTTACAGCACTTGAGTTACTCGCCACGGCCATCCTAAATGCTAAAAACACTAAACTTTAATTCTAAATTACGTAATTAACGTTAACCAGAAAAAACAAGCCAAAGTCGAAATGTTGCTGAGCTGACCTGTGGTATGCTATGTCTTCTAAAGCACGTATAATGTAAACAGAACTGGTCTTTGCACAGAAGCCTGTGGAGCTTCATAATTAACCTCAGTGTGTGAAGAGGACTCTCCATTTAATAATAGCTGTAATAAAATGTTCTGGCCGACGGTGTTAAACGCTGCACTTGGGTCTAGCAGGGAAGATTTCAACTTTTCAATATGAATGAAGGCTGAAAACCGATTAGATTAATGTCTGATGATCTTTTCTGTGCTTCTTCAAGTTTGTAACACCAAACATATTAAAGGATGATGTAAGGCTCACAGGAAGAGTTTAATTAGACACACATTTACTATTTTTCTTTATACTCTTTCTTTCTTGACATGTTTAATATGATTACTATCAGAGGAAAAAATGAACCTTGTGTAGTCTAAAAACTTTTTTATTTAATCAAACTGTAATGTTGTTGAACTCTGACGGACGTGTCTTTTAATCTTGTCAACAAATCCTTAATCATCTAAATCTGCCATTTATCATCTTGTAAAATGTTCCCTCTGCTTCTGTTGCACATCTCCCCGGACACTCTCTGCTTCACCTGTCCTGTGCAGGTGGTCCAACCCCTGCCTGCCTCCTTAAACTGGGGTGTTTAAATCTCTTTACCTCTGTTGTGAACTTCACACAAAGTTTGTGGTAACAAAATCAAACTGACGAGGATCTCGTTTGAAAAACACACACACTCACGAGACAAAATAAAAACAGACTGCTCAAAGCAAAAGCAGAGCCCTCACAGCTGGTAGTACAAACACAGTGACAACATGCGTATTAGATACCCTCAGTGCCAAAAGCATAAATATGAAAAAAATGTGATCACCAAGAATATCCTAAAAATGGCATTGAGGTGGGTGTTACAGTAAAGAAAAAAAAAAGTAGCCAAATTTTCATCGGAAAATGTTGAATTTTAGTAAAAACAATGCTCTGTAGTTTGATACTGTCGTTACAGACAAAGCAGATGTTTAAAGCCTTTGGACGCACATTTGAAATGCACTCATTCTCCTTATCAGCTGGAAACATTAAAGCCGTAAAATGACTTTTTCAAACGGATAAAAACTATTGAACAGCAGCAATGTTGAGCCTGTTCCAAAATTTGAATGTACATGTGTTGAAGGTGCGGGTCTTGTTGAATTATTAAACATACTTTCTTTAATTTTTCGAGCCACAAAAACAACAACTTTTAATTTTCTTCTGCTTGAGTCTCGGCCTCGGGTAGCTCTACTTATCATTGCTCAGTCAGTTGTCTGTTTGTGCTACTTTTTTTCAAGGAGCAGCGGATTATTGGTAAGGGTGACTTTATGTGTTTAGCTACTTAAGTGGAAGTACTGTGGAAAGTTTTACCTTACATACATAGATCTACCAGTACAGCTTCTGAGGTAACTGTTTACAAAATGTTATAATCTATTCAAAGGTTCTTTGCAATTTTACATTGATAAACATTATCCTTAACACATTTGGCCCACATAAAGTGCTATGGCCATCACACTGTCATTTAGAATTGTTTAAATAACTCGTGTCTTAAGTCCTTCCATCAAACAGAAAATTAAAAAAAAAAAAAACATGGTTCACTTTTACATCACAAAATGTTAGAAATATAAGCCGTTCATAACAAACTGAAAGGCTGGGAGTTTAAAATGCAAACCGATGGAAGCAGAAGTAGAAGACTATAATGTCTCAGAGCACACGGTGTCTATTAATGTGTAGACATGTATAAATAAGAGCTTAATAAAGATGCTTAATTTCTTAAGAAATAAACAGGTGGAGTGATCTTTATCAAAAGTGGATGTTGCATCTGTGGCTAAACCCCTGTACCCAAAAAAACTTTAAAAATCTACTGTGTGTGAGGCTGTGTAAGTAAAGCTTGCCCTTCACACCTGCGTGTAATAAACCATTTGTTGGGGGTTGTGGATTTGGCACCTCAGCATTGTGAAAGTGGGGAAACATGTTTCTGGCTGTGCATAAGATTTCTGCTTACAACTTACAATCTCAGTTCAAAATGAAATTCAGATGTTTTTTTAAGTATGGCTAATGTATTAATTGACTTCTAAGGCGCACACACACACACACACACACACACACACACACACACACACACACACACACACACACACACACACACACACACACACACACACACACACACACAAGAACAACACAGAGAAGAAGAAGAGGGGGTCGTTTTACTACACATCATAAAAACGCAATCATTCATCTTCCAACTGTATATTTCTGTTCTGGCTTTAGAATCATTGGTTGTTTACTGAGCCGTACTTTGGGAGTCATACTGTTGTGATACTGAGGAGAAAAGGGTAAGGTTTGATAGACTAAACCCTTACACACATAACTTGAAAAACCTAAAGAGTGTGTGAGACTGCTAGCTGTGTTGTTCAGCATTAAACTCATTTACAAATGTGTTAGTAAAGAGCGACTTGTACTTCTGTCCCATTAAGCAACGGTTTAACAAATTTCACTGCAAACTATAAAAGGAATCTGGATTTATATAGAACATAGTAGTGATGGATTAAGTGCAGGAAACACTAGTATAAGGTGTCTATTGAACAAATCTCCTTCAGCGTTCAAAATGACCAAAGTGAGGCCTACAGGCGTTTCTCTCGGTTGGTTGTGTTCAGGGAAAAAGCAGCTAAATACACTGAGACTGCTCCGCATTGTTAGCGAGTTAACTCTGGATATCTGTAGGTTTTGTCAAACTTGGAGTGAACAAAAGCAGAAAAACAGTAAAAGATGCAGACAGTGAAAGTCTGGTTTATTTCATGAACACAATGAAACATTTTACAGTCCACAGAGCAAAGTAGCATACATGATAAATAGATACACATAACATGAGAAGTAAAACTCGTCGTCTTACCACATGTTATATTCTGTAAACTTAAAATAACCACAGAAATTAGAGTTTAGTGTTTTAAAGTCATTATTAAAAACATGAGTCAACATTACTGAAGTGACGCTTTAACGATGCGTCTTATCACCGTGTTTATGATGATAAAACATGTTCTCTCGTTAGTAGTTGTCTGCGCTGTCACTTGTCATGAAAATGTCCAGAGCCAGGGTTCCTCTTTAATCACCATTGATCATTAATAGGGTCACAAAAGATTTGTCACATTATCCCCATAAACAAAATGCTTTTATAGAAATCATTGTGATACAAATATTTAGATTCTTGATTCACAATGTGCACGAACTCAAAATCTTTAGAGGTTCATATTTATAAAGTATCGCAAATAATACATTTATACCATTGTATGAGCTACTTCTTGTAAAAACTGATTGAAAAAAGCTCCTGTCGTGACCTTCCTTCTGTGAGGACACACACACACACACAGAGAGAGAGAGAGGGGGAAGATCATTAGGATTGGAGGCGTTTTTGGATTTTCACTTATTGTTGGCTTTACAGTCACATAAAATTCATTCCAATTTTTTTGCCTTTGCTTCAATTAAGGTGTTTCTTTAAATCTACAGCAGCTTCCTTTTCAAAAAGTTTACTGACATAGTAAGGAAGTAGCTAGGGAACTCAGTAAGTATGAGCAACAACAGCTTAGGGGCTGTTTCTACAATAAAGAGGAATTCATCATCATCTGCAGTTCATCAAAAAAAAAAAAAAAAGTGCCATTAAAAACAATTCAGCAGATCCTCAAAGTATGGATACAATCTGTTTTCAGCTGTAGAGGTACGCTTCATGTACTTATCAACATGCAGTTTAGAGGCTTGCATTAGAGTGCTTTGGTACTTGGGCCTCTTTTATTTAGCACGGTTATACCATTGTGTATTTAGCTATATAAATATGCTCAAGAGTCTATTGTATGTTTGTCATGCAATTAAAAATTCAAAAATATAATTTTTAAATCAGTAACTTTGCAAATTTAGAGGAAATGTTTTTGGATAACAAATGTGTCACATTTTCAACAGGGTTTGAATAATCAGCGTTAACACAGAGACATTTATGCGCTGGGTATAACAGACATCCTTACCTTGGAGCAGAGAAACACGGTGTATTGTTGCTTTTCTCTATTGTATAAGCAGCGCCCGACTGTCAGAAACGCTCTGTGCGGGTAGCAAAGTCGGATCCGACGCACATCCAGGAATCCGTGTGAAAGAAAGGTCTCGCTGCAGCTAGGCTCTCAGGATAGTCAGGCTTTTATTTATATTTGCATTCTGGTGCGTTAAAGCAGCCTCTGTGTCCCGCTTGGATCCTCATTCCGAAAATTCAGATATTTAAATAAAATGGTGAATTGGCTAGTGATGAGGAGCCACTTAGCACTCTAATGCAAGCCTCTAAACTGCATGTTGATAAGTACATGAAGCGTACCTCTACAGCTGAAAACAGATTGTATCCATACTTTGAGGATCTGCTGAATTGTTTTTAATGGCACTTTTTTTTTTTTTTTTGATGAACTGCAGATGATGATGAATTCCTCTTTATTGTAGAAACAGCCCCTAAGCTGTTGTTGCTCATACTTACTGAGTTCCCTAGCTACTTCCTTACTATGTCAGTAAACTTTTTGAAAAGGAAGCTGCTGTAGATTTAAAGAAACACCTTAATTGAAGCAAAGGCAAAAAAATTGGAATGAATTTTATGTGACTGTAAAGCCAACAATAAGTGAAAATCCAAAAACGCCTCCAATCCTAATGATCTTCCCCCTCTCTCTCTCTCTGTGTGTGTGTGTGTGTCCTCACAGAAGGAAGGTCACGACAGGAGCTTTTTTCAATCAGTTTTTACAAGAAGTAGCTCATACAATGGTATAAATGTATTATTTGCGATACTTTATAAATATGAACCTCTAAAGATTTTGAGTTCGTGCACATTGTGAATCAAGAATCTAAATATTTGTATCACAATGATTTCTATAAAAGCATTTTGTTTATGGGGATAATGTGACAAATCTTTTGTGACCCTATTAATGATCAATGGTGATTAAAGAGGAACCCTGGCTCTGGACATTTTCATGACAAGTGACAGCGCAGACAACTACTAACGAGAGAACATGTTTTATCATCATAAACACGGTGATAAGACGCATCGTTAAAGCGTCACTTCAGTAATGTTGACTCATGTTTTTAATAATGACTTTAAAACACTAAACTCTAATTTCTGTGGTTATTTTAAGTTTACAGAATATAACATGTGGTAAGACGACGAGTTTTACTTCTCATGTTATGTGTATCTATTTATCATGTATGCTACTTTGCTCTGTGGACTGTAAAATGTTTCATTGTGTTCATGAAATAAACCAGACTTTCACTGTCTGCATCTTTTACTGTTTTTCTGCTTTTGTTCACTCCAAGTTTGACAAAACCTACAGATATCCAGAGTTAACTCGCTAACAATGCGGAGCAGTCTCAGTGTATTTAGCTGCTTTTTCCCTGAACACAACCAACCGAGAGAAACGCCTGTAGGCCTCACTTTGGTCATTTTGAACGCTGAAGGAGATTTGTTCAATAGACACCTTATACTAGTGTTTCCTGCACTTAATCCATCACTACTATGTTCTATATAAATCCAGATTCCTTTTATAGTTTGCAGTGAAATTTGTTAAACCGTTGCTTAATGGGACAGAAGTACAAGTCGCTCTTTACTAACACATTTGTAGATGAGTTTAATGCTGAACAACACAGCTAGCAGTCTCACACACTCTTTAGGTTTTTCAAGTTATGTGTGTAAGGGTTTAGTCTATCAAACCTTACCCTTTTCTCCTCAGTATCACAACAGTATGACTCCCAAAGTACGGCTCAGTAAACAACCAATGATTCTAAAGCCAGAACAGAAATATACAGTTGGAAGATGAATGATTGCGTTTTTATGATGTGTAGTAAAACGACCCCCTCTTCTTCTTCTCTGTGTTGTTCTTGTGTGTGTGTGTGTGTGTGTGTGTGTGTGTGTGTGTGTGTGTGTGTGTGTGTGTGTGTGTGTGTGTGTGTGTGTGTGTGTGTGTGTGTGTGCGCCTTAGAAGTCAATTAATACATTAGCCATACTTAAAAAAACATCTGAATTTCATTTAGAACTGAGATTGTAAGTTGTAAGCAGAAATCTTATGCACAGCCAGAAACATGTTTCCCCACTTTCACAATGCTGAGGTGCCAAATCCACAACCCCCAACAAATGGTTTATTACACGCAGGTGTGAAGGGCAAGCTTTACTTACACAGCCTCACACACAGTAGATTTTTAAAGTTTTTTTGGGTACAGGGGTTTAGCCACAGATGCAACATCCACTTTTGATAAAGATCACTCCACCTGTTTATTTCTTAAGAAATTAAGCATCTTTATTAAGCTCTTATTTATACATGTCTACACATTAATAGACACCGTGTGCTCTGAGACATTATAGTCTTCTACTTCTGCTTCCATCGGTTTGCATTTTAAACTCCCAGCCTTTCAGGTTGTTATGAACGGCTTATATTTCTAACATTTTGTGATGTAAAAGTGAACCATGTTTTTTTTTTTTTAAATTTTCTGTTTGATGGAAGGACTTAAGACACGAGTTATTTAAACAATTCTAAATGACCGTGTGATGGCCATAGCACTTTATGTGGGCCAAATGTGTTAAGGATAATGTTTATCAATGTAAAATTGCAAAGAACCTTTGAATAGATTATAACATTTTGTAAACAGTTACCTCAGAAGCTGTACTGGTAGATCTATGTATGTAAGGTAAAACTTTCCACAGTACTTCCACTTAAGTAGCTAAACACATAAAGTCACCCTTACCAATAATCCACTGCTCCTTGAAAAAAAGTAGCACAAACAGACAACTGACTGAGCAATGATAAGTAGAGCTACCCGAGGCCGAGACTCAAGCAGAAGAAAATTAAAAGTTGTTGTTTTTGTGGCTCGAAAAATTAAAGAAAGTATGTTTAATAATTCAACAAGACCCGCACCTTCAACACATGTACATTCAAATTTTGGAACAGGCTCAACATTGCTGCTGTTCAATAGTTTTTATCCGTTTGAAAAAGTCATTTTACGGCTTTAATGTTTCCAGCTGATAAGGAGAATGAGTGCATTTCAAATGTGCGTCCAAAGGCTTTAAACATCTGCTTTGTCTGTAACGACAGTATCAAACTACAGAGCATTGTTTTTACTAAAATTCAACATTTTCCGATGAAAATTTGGCTACTTTTTTTTTTCTTTACTGTAACACCCACCTCAATGCCATTTTTAGGATATTCTTGGTGATCACATTTTTTTCATATTTATGCTTTTGGCACTGAGGGTATCTAATACGCATGTTGTCACTGTGTTTGTACTACCAGCTGTGAGGGCTCTGCTTTTGCTTTGAGCAGTCTGTTTTTATTTTGTCTCGTGAGTGTGTGTGTTTTTCAAACGAGATCCTCGTCAGTTTGATTTTGTTACCACAAACTTTGTGTGAAGTTCACAACAGAGGTAAAGAGATTTAAACACCCCAGTTTAAGGAGGCAGGCAGGGGTTGGACCACCTGCACAGGACAGGTGAAGCAGAGAGTGTCCGGGGAGATGTGCAACAGAAGCAGAGGGAACATTTTACAAGATGATAAATGGCAGATTTAGATGATTAAGGATTTGTTGACAAGATTAAAAGACACGTCCGTCAGAGTTCAACAACATTACAGTTTGATTAAATAAAAAAGTTTTTAGACTACACAAGGTTCATTTTTTCCTCTGATAGTAATCATATTAAACATGTCAAGAAAGAAAGAGTATAAAGAAAAATAGTAAATGTGTGTCTAATTAAACTCTTCCTGTGAGCCTTACATCATCCTTTAATATGTTTGGTGTTACAAACTTGAAGAAGCACAGAAAAGATCATCAGACATTAATCTAATCGGTTTTCAGCCTTCATTCATATTGAAAAGTTGAAATCTTCCCTGCTAGACCCAAGTGCAGCGTTTAACACCGTCGGCCAGAACATTTTATTACAGCTATTATTAAATGGAGAGTCCTCTTCACACACTGAGGTTAATTATGAAGCTCCACAGGCTTCTGTGCAAAGACCAGTTCTGTTTACATTATACGTGCTTTAGAAGACATAGCATACCACAGGTCAGCTCAGCAACATTTCGACTTTGGCTTGTTTTTTCTGGTTAACGTTAATTACGTAATTTAGAATTAAAGTTTAGTGTTTTTAGCATTTAGGATGGCCGTGGCGAGTAACTCAAGTGCTGTAAACATTTCATGAAACCTCATCAAAAGTTATCTGAGTTGGAAGGGTGGCTGTTAATAAGCCATTCTTAAGGAAGGAGAACAGAGAAAAATAAGGCTGAGGTGTGCCAAATTACACAAGAAATTGACTGGAAAAAGAAATCAGCTGTAATATGTCTTATGGAGTAATGAATCCAAATTTGAAATATGCATGGAAGAGGTCCGAAGAGAGATACAACAGTGAATGTCTATAGCCGTCTTTAACACAGCGTGGATACTCTACCGTGCTTTGAGGCTGGATTTCAGCCAGTGTTGTTGGAGCTCTTATCCAAATGAATCAAATTATGAATGTAGAAAAGTTCCACCAGATTTTGATCGACCATGTAATACCACGTAGTGTCTGATTGGCTTCAACTTCATTTTTCAGTACGACAATGATCGCAAACATACTGCCAATGTAGTCAAAGTATGCCTGGATGAAACAACGCATCAGTCATGGATTGATCTCTCCAGGGTTCGAACCTCAAGATAATCGAAGCAGTGTGGGATCATCTTGACAGAAAACAAAACAAAAGGCAGCCAGCATCCAAAGAAGAGTCTCGGATGTCTTTCAAGAAGACTGCAGAACTAAGAAATTACAAGAAAGCTTACCTATTAGAGTTTAAGCTGTGTTGAAGAATGAAAGGCAGCTTTAACTGGACAAAAGGGGAAAAAAATCCCACATTGACAGCTAACTCAAGAGACAAAAAGCATTAGAACTCAAGTCATTACCTTACTTAAGGATAAATAAGTTAATTAATTACATTAATGCATAAGCAGAAAATAACCTACAGTAACTGCTTTGCGATATGGAAGTGCAAAAGACAACTGAAAGGGAGGATAGTTTCTATATATGTGGTTTCTATTAAGGGACAGAGGAACGATAAGAAACGATAAGAAATCAAGGACAAGGAGTGTGGTGTAGATAAGTGAGGAAATCCGATCATTACTACAAATTTAGTTGAAATTTAAATATTTTAACTATGGTGTGTGAGGTGGGCCCCTGGGTGCCTCCTGTGAGGGCTGTCTGTTTTCCACATTCTGCAACGGTAAAATACGACTTAGAGGCGGATATTTGTTTTACTTTATGGGCAACAGTTGTTCTTGCTGTTGACAAAACTCGCCTCATGGTTGACTCTGAGAAAAAAACTCTTTCCCACAGAGGGGAATAAACTTATTCGAATATGAGCTTTTTTCCACTAAGACTTGTTTTATGGGGAGATGTACGAAATTATTTACCGGGTTACAAGCAATGATAATATCGGATGTTGACTCCTCAGCGTCATCATTTTCTATCTATTGAGAAAACTTATTGTTAAAGTATTGAAGAAAAAAACTCCTCCTTGGCCCGCGGTGTGTGTGTGTGTGTGTGTGTGTGTGTGTGTGTGTGTGTGTGTGTGTGTGTGTGTGTGTGTGTGTGTGTGTGTGTGCCTTCTTGCGAACGCCGTCTGTTTTCCACATTCTGCAACGGTAAAATACGACTTTGAGACGGATATTTGTTTTACCAAATGGACAATTGCTGTTGACAAAACTCGCCTCATGGTTGACTCTTTCCCACAGAGGGGGGTGCTTTAATAAACTTATTCGAATATGAGCTTTTTTTTCCGCTAAGGCTTATTTTAGGGGAGGAGATGTACGAAATTATTTACCGGGTTACAAGCAATGATAATATCGGCTGTTGACTCCTCAACGTCATCATTTTCTATCTATTGAGAAAACCCATTGTAAAAGTACCCGCGGTGTGTGTGTGTGTGTGTGTGTGTGTGTGTGTGTGTGTGTGTGTGTGTGTGTGTGTGTGTGTGTGTGTGTGTGTGTGTGTGTGTGTGAAACAAGATCGCCTGTCGCTGCAATTATGGTTTGTTTTTCAGTCTCTCAAAAGGAAAAGTAGTATTCACTAAGGGATATTTATTCGTTTTTTACACATAGGCAGCCTGTAGGTTACAAGCGGATAGAAAGTTCTTCTTTTCATCACAAGCTATGGTGTATCTTAAAGGTTTTTTACAGCGTCTGTATTATAGGAAAATAAAATACTATTGAAATCTCTACAGGAAGTCACTCTTTATTTCCATTACAAACGCCGGTGCAGCTTAAGAAAGTAAAATTACACCCGCTATTGTAAAAAAAAACAGAGAAAATTGTCATAATATTGAAACAGAATTCAGACTATGAGTTTGCGGAAAACTAGCTGCCGCTCTGTCTCTCTATACATCACAGAATCATCTGCTGCATCACCGCTGTGCTTAGGGAACATGACGCATCAGGTCTGAAAATGACTAGACACTTCCGGAGTATTTCCGGTAGGATCGAGGCCTTCCATAGTAAATATGCTGTATTTGAATATGTCATATTCAAAGCCTTCTTCTTTGGGAGAGCAGATCTCATCGGACACAGGAGCGCTGCTGGGCTGCAGAAGGAAATCCATCCTGTGTGTCTGTGACTTAGAAATTGTGACGGACTCCTCCTCTCTGCTTTTTATTCTCCTCCCCTGCTGCAGACCCTCCCTCTAAAAACTTTTTTTTCCCAACAACAGATGGCGCTCTTCCGGAGGTTTCCCCCCTCCCTTCTCAGGATGCAATTCGACACGCTTAGCAACAGATGGCGTGCTTCCGGAGGTTTCCCCCTCCCTTCTCAGGATGCAATTCGACACGCTTAGCAACAGATGGCGCGCTTCCGGGGTTCACCCCCCCCCCTTCTCCGGATGCGATTCGTCACGCTGATTACACACTTCCGGGGGGGAGGGGGGGGAGGTCAAAAGGTCGTGATTAGGGCCATCAATCACTTCGGATTAAATTTTGTCATAAACTGTATGGGATTATCTCTCTGACCTTCACTCACATCTTTGATTGAATAGACTTAGAAGAAGAGGAGTCGAGGATGTACAAACCGAGAAATAGGTAGCCAATAAACAAGTTTCACAATTAACTCTCTTCTATGTATACCTATTCTCTAGCTCCACTCTAAACCTATCTACCCATTTGACCTACTTGACCACAGTTTCTCTTTTACATTCGTTAATAAACCACATAAAGACTGTTTCTGTGCACGTGGATCTTTTTATGCTCTCCTAATATATTTGTGACACAATACTTCATGGTTCTGTAAATTACTGAAATGAAACAAGCTGAGACTTGAGGTGAGAGAACAGGAAGTTGTGTGGTGAGAGAGGCTGACAGAGAGACTAGCAGCTGGAGGTGGCTGAAGTACAGACATTCCTTACTTAAATCAAAGTGCAGATACATGTGTTATAGAACATCCTGGCAAATGTTGAAGTACTGACTCAACTTCTTTTAATCAAGTTAAATGGAAAAGGTGCAGCATTTTAAATGTACTCAGTAAACAGTAGCTGAAAAGTAGTTTGCTTACATTTCTACCAGCTATAATAAAATAATAATAGAAACGGGAATACAGTTAAAGGGAAAAATGAGGACAGCCATTTGGTTAAAGTGGGATTTGGCACATTGGGAAAATCTAGTACTAGTTGTAGAGGCTCAGTGTGAGGTAAAAGAATGACTCACAACTCCAGTAATCTTCTTTGTATAGGCTATTTATCCTGCACTAAACTGCTGATTGTTTTCACGCAACCTTTAAATAAAAGTTAGTTTAACTCACTTTACATTTAAATATAACCATTGTTCTTTCTCTCCTTTCCAGTCTTTCTTACATCTTTCTCCATCTCTAAGTGAAGTGCTCTCTCCTTCAGGGAAATACGGCAGCTGTACCTTATCATTTCTCTTTATGGTAATTTCCACTTATTGCAAATTTCTTCATGAATTTCCCTTATATGGGTACATTATGAGCAAACCCACTCCAGGTTTACCACAGAAAACTGTCACAGGGCCACAAAGGTTAAAAGAGATGTGGGGCCTGCATGGCCTAACCTTCAGTGTGGGGGGGGGAGGGAATTTTGTGGGTTAGGCAGCTTTTGGAGCACCAAGGGGAAAAACTACTGGGGGCCTGTTTTAGTCCACTGACCTGGGGCCAATGTGGGGTGCAGGTTTGCCTTTCCCAACCTACCCCACAGGGCACAGTTTCATTCTGTTTGAAGATTGGTAGAGATAATTTACTGATATGATCAGTGCTAACCTTTTTTTTTATGGTCTCACACCTCTAGAGCTTTGCTGCTGTTGTAACCACATTCACACCAAATCGCTTCCTCTTCCCTTCTCTGAAATGAAGTACCTCAGATTAACAATAAATACACGAGTCTCAGACCACTAAAAAAATTTATCTTGGTTTTACCTTGGTTAAAAGAGGACCTAAATGCAGGACTTCTGAATAAAGACAGTGGATTTATTTACAATGAAAAAAGACCAAAAAGCAGTGGCAACAATCCACAGTGTGTGTGTTCTTCACGCACCCCTGCCCAATTCCTGTGCGGTGATTTTCCTCTAAGGTCCGTGGTGTTTCTCCTCCTCGGTGATATGTACATTAGTGTTCTGATCCCTCCACATGTTTCTGCAATTCTCCTGGAAACAAGAGATGCAACAGTGAGTACATTCCCATCCACCGGCCGACAAAAACACCTTCACCATTCAGACAGGAGAGTCACTGAAAAACACGATCATATGTGCTGGAGAACTAACTGTGTTCTTAGTGTAACACGTACGCCACTGCTGTCACACACACAAATGTGTACAAAGGGAAACAAGGGACCAGGAGCATATTACGCCAACAAACAACCATAAATGATCCAGAAAGACAAATAGAAGTCATAATATTCAATACACCCAAAAATAACACATGAGCACTGGGCCCCCAGACCCAGGCCCATGACATCTTCAGCTCTGTGTTCTTTGTGCTTTCTAAAATAAACAGAAAGAGGGACCGCATTATCACAAATATTTATCTTAACTTACAATCTTCACACATTCATCTTGTTCAGTCTTCTCTGCAGAGTGTCAATTATGTCATGGTCACAAATACACTCTGGCAATGTACACAATGAGTATCTGGTAAATGTTAATATAATTTATCTTTATAATAATTTCACTTTATAAAAAACACCTTCGTGAATTTCAGAGATGTAAAAAGATGATATAGTCCATCTATAAAACATGACATCAAAAGAAAATATAAAATAATATTGCTAAGGGCTGTGGTCAGGAAGTGTCAGTAATGACAGGAAGTACAAACAGTCTTAAAGATGCATCAGTTCAGAGACGGTGACAGTTGAGATCGAGAATAAGAAAGAAGTGAGACAGAGAAGCACGATGGATGATTTCAGATGGATTCAAATGTTTTTATGTCTGATGCTGATGATTCAGATTGCAGGTAAGAATACAGGAAACATTTAAATAGCAGTCAAACTAAATATTATCTATATTATTACAATATCAAAATTTTATCATAAACCTTTACCTAAAATGATCTTCACTCTGAAAAGTGCTATATTCTAATCTATTTTTGATTTCTCTCTTCAATTTTTACAATAGTATCAGAAAATGATACCTCAATGTTTATAAAAGTTGGAGATGACGTCACTCTGCCTTGTCTAAATGTGATAGATCAGCAGAATAACTGTGATGGCACCACTTGGGTCTTTGGTTCAACAAACAAAACAACAGTAGAGCTGATCAGACTTGGACGGGTTGGCGAAACTAAATCAGACAGACTGAGTGTTACAGCGAACTGCTCTCTGGTTCTAAAGAACGTCACAGTTGAGGATGTTGGTCTTTATTACTGTCAACAATACAAAGTCAAAGAAGCACAAGTTGAGGATGCTCGGGAACGTGAGTCACTGGTTGTTCTCTCTGTCATTACTGGTGAGTATTTACATCAAAATATTTTTTCAACTTAAACTATTTTTAGAATATTAAACAGATTTATTATATTAGACAGATTTAACACCGTTTGTGAAACTGGATTTAAGAAATACGTGTTTTAGTTGGGTAAAGCTTTTAGAACATGTTCAGCGACATCTTGTGCCAGTACAGAAGCTGATGTCACCTGGTTGGTTGCTCCAAATTCATTTTTGTTAGCTAACTAGTAACAGGACCAGTAACTCGGTGTAAAACAAGGACACTAAAATTGAAAAGCAGTCTAAGGTGATCACTGTTGTACTGACCTGGCAGCAACACATCCACTCAATTAGTCTCTTTAGCAGTAAGTGCTTTTTTGTTGTTTGGCTAGCTGCAGTGAAATGGAAAATCCACCTGTTAGCTGTAATGTTCAGGGTTCAGTGTGTAGAAGAGCCTGTTTGAGTCAGGTGACAGGTGTTTAACCGGACTGACAAGCTAAAATCAGAAACTTTGACTAACCGCCACAATCAGTTTACGTCACAAAACGCAATCAGGACTATTTTATGCAATAAGATTGTGTTTATTTTCCCAAGCACACCCAAACAGGTACAATATTATATGCAGCATCACAGTCCAAACGTAACTAGGTTTATTACATTTATTGCACTGGCACAAAATGGTGCTAAACTAAACTAAAATGTTCTAAACACTTAAAATTTAAACATGTTTTTCTTAAATCCAGCTTCACAGACACTGTTAAATCTGTGTCAGTTAATGAGAGTAGGTCTCCATAGTGTAAATTAGTCTTTAGACATGTAGAGTACATGTCATGATCGGAGGCAATAAGACGCAGGGTTCTCAAGCACGAACCGCTTTTTATTGAATTGTAGCAGCAGTGTACGTGGCTACATCAATTTCTGGAAAACACATATACACACCCGTATTCTAGCGACCTCTAGTGGCTAGCCTTACTAGGACAAGATAAACAGATTTCACAACATCTCCCCCTTTAACAAAAGTACTTTAAACATAAAACAGTGTTGTCAGAAAGCAGGACACCACGGGGGTAGACTACCCTCAGTCCTGATAAGGGATTATTCTGCCCTTAGAACATAGAAAGGAGATAGTCCTCAGTCTCTGAATCTGAGAGGTACTTTAATCTCCCGCCCCCTGGAAGTCACTCTCACAGGTGTGGTAGGGCAGAGAGGAGACCCCAGGACAGGGATTGGCAATGCCTGCCTTACTGGTGGTTCTTGGGAAGCAGCCGGCCCTTTATTTGGAGTAGTCGGAGTAGCTGGAACAGTGCTCTGCTGCTGCTCCTCAGGATCAGCGGTGCCTGGGACAGGCTGAAGGTGTTGTCTGTTGCGGCGAGTCACATTTCCATTCGCCATCTCCACCAAGTAGGATCTCGGCTCCTTAGACTTCCTGATGACCTTGGCTGGAGTCATCCACCCCTTTTCCCCGTCAAGCTTCACTACAACATCCTGGCCTGGGAGAAGCTCAGGAAGTGGACGAGCTGAATGTCTGCGGTTGTAGAAGAATCTGTAAGAGTCCTTAGCTGCAGCATCTCTTTGGCACACCGTGTCCCTATTGACTGGACTGGGCAGCAATGTCTTTTCAAGTACTGGAACGGTGGTGCGGATTTGACGTCCTGTCATAAGTTGAGCTGGGCTTGCACCGGTTGCTGCAATTGGTGTAGAGCGGTAACTCATTAAGGCTAAGCAGGGGTCAGGCTGTTTGAGAATGTACTTGGCCGTTTGGACAGCTCTTTCAGCAGCTCCATTTGACTGGGGGTAATGACGGCTCGACGTAGTGTGGGTGAAGCCATAACTCAGTTTGAAATCTTGGAACTCTGATGATGTGAACTGCATCCCATTATCACTGACCAGTTCTAACTGGATGCCCCATCTAACGAACATGTGTTTAAGCTTGTTAATGACCTGTCTGCTGGTTGTTGTAGTGAGGGAAGCAATCTCAACGTCTCTTGAAAAATAGTCAACAACGACAAGAAAGTTCTTACCCTCAAGCTCGCAAAAATCAGCTGCAATCCTTTGCCAGGGGCCATTGGGCAGAGGAGTAGTCACGAGAGGTTCCCGTCGCTGTGTAGGCTTGTGCTCTCTGCAAAAGTTGCATGACCTCACCTTATGTGTCATTTGAAGTCCAATGTTGGGCCACCACACTGTTGATCTTGCGCGCTCTCTACATTTAGTTAGTCCTTGGTGGCCTTCATGTAATTGCTCAAGGACACTGGGTCTGAGTGCTGTGGGAATTACAATGCGATCGTGGTAGAGCACTAGACCATCTGATTCTGAAAGGTGGCTTCTGGCTGCATAAAAGCCTTGCAGTGGTGAGCTCTTTGCCATTCTTGTCCACCCTTGTCTGATGAAGATGATTGCTTTTTGAAGCTCTGGGTCCCTCTGTGTAGCTCTACGAATTTCCTCCAACTTATGTGACTTGATAGGTTTGCTTGTCACTACATTGCTCACATATGCCTTGACCTGGCTGTCTGTCTCGGACGGGTAGCATCCGTGCAGTGGCTGTCTGGAGAGTGCGTCCGCCACCACTGACTGTTTACCGGGAACATGCTCAGCAGTGACATTGAATCACATCAGTTGCATCAGCAGTCTCTGACATCTCAGTGGCGTTTTATCAAAGAGTTGATCAAAGGCACCAAGGGCCTGCCCATGGGAGTTATGAACGTGGTTAGTTTTTGACAGCTGGGATCCAGTGGTATTTGCCAGAACCCACTGGAGACGTCCAAAGTGGAGAAAACTTTAGCCCCTGCTAACTTGGGAGTTATGTCATCCAATGTGGGCAAGATGTACCGTTCACGCTTTACTCCCTTATTCAAACGTTTTAAGTCCACACACACCCTGACCTCATCCTTGTTGCGCTTTGGAGCAGGCACCATTGGTGCATACCAGTCTGTTGGCTCGGTGACTTCCTCAATGATGCCAAGTTTGAGCATGCGCTTTATTTCCTTTTCCACTTTTGGGAGGAGAGGAAAAGGCACCCGGCGTGGGGTGGTTACACTGTACGGCACTGCATCTTCGGTCAGCTCGATTTTTACAGGTTCACAGTTCAGCAGGTCAATTTCTCCGAACACATCCTCTGTTAAGTCACTACTGATTTTGTTAACTCTAGCGACTAGTCCCATGCGCTTTGCCACTGTCTTCCCCAGTAGGTTACTTGCGTATTGCCCTTTTATAACTGTAATCCAGTACTGGTACTTTTGGCCTTTGTACTCTGTAGTAGCAAGGAATTTACCCATGCACTTGACTTTTCACCAGGGCTGTACACAGTTGGCTTACACTGGATAAGTTTGGGTCTCTGCTTTAGCTTATTAAGGGTAGTTTCTGTCATAACAGTGGTGTCTGCACCTGTATCAATTTTTAAATCAACTGGACTGCCATTCACCAGTAGCTCAATGTCCCAGTCGGCATCTGAGCCTGACTCCTCGATGACTGTTGTTTTTGGCTCAGTTACTGCTCCCAGGAAAAGCTCCCCTATGAAGAATGAATCCTCATCTGAGTCCTCTACAGACTCAGCCCTGACCTCTTTTAGCATTTTGGTTTTGCATACAACTTCAAAGTGTCCCAACTTATTGCACTTTCTGCATCTTTTATTGTGGGCTGGGCAGTTTTCTCTTTTGTCATGCACCCTGTTGCATCTTTGGCATTTTGGTTTACTCTCACCATGTTGTTGCTCACGTACCTAATGAGGTTGGTAGTAACTCCTTCTCATGCTGTTATAATGCCTCTGTTTCACCTCATTCACCGTGCTTTCCACTCGGTCTGCACTTTGCTGTTTGACTTGTTCACTCTGGCGTGCTAGTTGAATGGCTCTATCCAGAGTTAAGTCTGCCTCGAGCTGGAGATTTGTGAAACATCTTTGTCAATTAATCCAATGACGATACGATCCCGGATCTGCTCATCTTTACTGTCGCCGAACTCGCAGTGCTGCGCGAGCTCGTACAGGCTCCGCACGAAAGCCTCGACCGTCTCCCTGGCCCTCTGGCTCCGTTTGTGAATAACGTTTCTCTTTAGGACAAAGTGCTCATCGAACTTTTGTATAACCAGATCATACTCAAACTGTGGACTTGGCCTGGCCACCGTAGCAGCAGGAAACACAAATGAGCCATATATTGGTTCAGCATCTCTCCCCATGGAGTAAAGAAGCGAGTCACCTGCACTTCGCCGCTCTCCATCCCTAGCTTGGACGCCACTCGAAAACGGGAGAATCTCAGGCGCCATATCGGCCACTCTGCCGGCTGTGTAAAGTCGAACGGCTCCGGGGGTCCAAATTTAGCCATTTCTTCGTGTAACTCGGCGTGAAGTTCTCAATTCTGACACCATGTCATGATCGGAGGCAATAAGACGCAGGGTTCTCAAGCACGAACCGCTTTTTATTGAATTGTAGCAGCAGTGTACGTGGCTACATCAATTTCTGGAAAACACATATACACACCCGTATTCTAGCGACCTCTAGTGGCTGCCCCCATAGTAGCCTTACTAGGACAACATAAACAGATTTCACAACAGTACAAGTTATCAAAATAACATGACTAATTTGTGCCGTTTTTGTCACAAATTATGTTTGACAGTAACTGAACATGAGGACACGGATCAGGTCATTTTAACCTGCTCTGTGTCGACATCTGACGAGTGTCATCACACAGTGAAGTGGCAGATTAAGGGTCAATATGTGGACAAAGACAACAAACAAACATGGATTGCACAAACTGACTGCTCCACCACTCTGTCCTTTCTGGAGTCTCACAATATTTACCCATCAAGATATAACATAGTGTGTGAAGTAACGGATACTGACACAGGAAAAATGCAGCAGTTCACCTTCAAGCATCAGATCTTGGCAGTTGAGGAAACAGGTAACATCATGATAAACTGTTTACTACTAAAATCATCAAACACATTGCTTATTTAGATCATTATTTTATTATTTATTTATTTTTTGTCTTTAATGTTTTTTCAAGGTGGCACAAAAGTAACAAAAACCAAGTACAATATATGTACAATATATATGTCATGTCCAGACGATAGAACTGAACAAAGGTGTACAACGAAGGCAAAATAGCTGTTGTACAAGCATCTCTCCCGTTAAAAAGGCCCTTGAGGCTGATATTCTCCTGGTGGAGTTTGCTTTTATAACCTGTGGGAAAGCAAAATCTGGTGCTCTAGGCCAGTGAGATAACCTTCATAATCTAGTGAATGAGCCTCTATTTAAACAGGGCTCTAGATTAACAAAGCAGGGAAGCAACTGGTCGCATAAACATGTATTCTAAGTGTGGTCAATGTTGTTATGCAGTAAATAGGCTTGACACAGAGGACTCCATCTTCAGCTTCTAAGATGTGAAGGGAGGGTCGCAAAAACTCAGAGGCTAACCTGAGAGAGCAGGTCCCTGCAGAGAGGAAGCTGCCAGGGGCTTGCTGCCAACAGACTGATTATCTCTGTTTACCACTGCTTTGCTGGTCACTGAGGGGCCGCTGCAATCAGAGAAAGGTCCTGCAGCTCTGTCTGGAACTGGTGTAATCATTTCCACTTAGAGAAAGGCATAAAGGAGCATGCTTGGCAATGCTTGCAGAGAAAGGTGAACAGCTAGCTGATTGACGTGCAGCACTTTAGGTGAGGCATTGTTATCCCAGTGTATCTGTGGTAAAAGGCATCCGCTGCCTGACTTGTAATGTACACAAAGCATTTGACCTGTAGGCTTAGGATTTGCAGTTGTTTCAGAACAATATGCGTACATTCACACAGCCACTCAAGGCCATCTCCTCTCAATCTCACTGCTAGGAGGATTGAGGCTTCTTTCTCTTGGGGGCAGGTCCCTCTGGAGGCCTGTAGTTGGACCTTCGCTCCAAGCCACCACGTGTGGAACTGTATCCGTAGGCTGTGGCCTCACTGGTGGTGCCCCCATTCCAGCAGTGAGTGTATTGTATTGGCAATAGGCAAAGAAATGGCGGGCCTGGGAGAGCTAGCTGC
Source organism: Rhamphochromis sp. 'chilingali' (assembly GCF_963969265.1). Taxonomy (NCBI): domain Eukaryota; kingdom Metazoa; phylum Chordata; class Actinopteri; order Cichliformes; family Cichlidae; genus Rhamphochromis; species Rhamphochromis sp. 'chilingali'. The sequence continues at coordinate 22,322,954 of NC_137932.1, read as the reverse complement.
ATATCATGTCTGAGGATGGTGTTACGCATTGTCTGGTCCTTCCTCAGCTCAAATTTAGCCTGGACAGCTTCAAGAAACTGACAAAGTAATCCACAAGCAGATACTACCTAATAGCTAGCTAACTGCATGCAACATCCAGTAGTTACTCCTCACCTTCAGACTGAGACAAATATGGGTCCATAGAGTTGGTACCTTACTTCAAAGTAAAGAAATTTAAAAATAACTGAAAACTGTACCCAAATTATTTTAATAAATATAAGTTTTCATTCTTTTTTACAGATTTTTCTGTATCTTCGAGGTTCATTATTGTCTCTGTGGGCTTAGCAGCACTTTCAATAGCTGCTGTGACAGTCAACACATGGACAAGAACTAAAGGTAAATTTAATTTAATCATGTAAAGTTAAAGATTTAGAATTTTCACTTGTAACTGAAATTGACTTTCTTCTCTCATTTTAGGGAATAAAACACAGATGGATAAAGTTGCCGTAAGTGCATAACTCAGTAATGCAGTATAAAAGCTTAAAAACCTGAATGTTGAGTTTCTAATGTTTGATATACTTGATATCACTGCAAGTGATTATGCTGAAATTACTTTAGATTTCTTGTACTAAATGTTGATTCAGCAGAGGACTGAGGTTCAGAAGTTTAAAACGCAAAAGGTGCGGTTTTTACCCAACAAGCTACACACAAAACTAACCTTCAAAATAAAACACAAATTAACCGGATGAAAAAAAAAGAAAATAATAGAATTACAAAGACAAACAGTGAGATACAGATTAGGCAAACAAGGAACAGAACTTTAAAACAGGAAGAGGAAACTAACAATTACAACTTAAACCAGAGATAATTACAAAACCATTATTACAAGATTATTTGTCTTAATCTCACATCTTATGCATTTTATTTTATTGTATTTTATTTGGTTATTTTCTGCAGGTGCATTTTAATAAAGAAGGGGATTAAGTTTCAAAAAATAATAAGCATCCGAATCTCTGCTGTTTCTATCAAATTGTGCTGATCGACATCAACTCAACAGAAAAACTGCTGTTATATTATCAGTATCATCTCATCTTGCTTTATAGGTCACATCCTTAACCCTATAATGCCATTTGCATCATATTTGCTACATGAGTTTCTGAGACCGCTATCTCATCAACATGATCAATACTTGCCATAATTTCAAAATGTAATGAACAAAACTATGTTTTTTGTCTAAAATTGTCTAAAAAAAACTTGCTAAAAATGCCTAATGTATTAAATGTGATGCAACAAATAATATATCATAAAAATATATAACAAACAACATGATGTAGCAAAAAAAAAGGATTGTGTTATAAGGGTTAATACACAAAATAATAAAACAAAAAATCAGAATTTTCTGGGGTTTTTTTTTTTGACGAGTTGGGTGTTACAGGGTTAAAACAAGTAATAAGGTTATTTTAATATGAACAATTGGCTGTGTGTTACAAACTATTTTCCTTTCAGTTTGACTGAAGATATATTTAATTATTGATCTCGCACCACTTTGGGATTCATCTGTATGTAATGTAATCTCCAAATAAAATGTATTTGTGTTCAGTTTTAAGGTTTTCGTGTGATTGTTTGTTTTCAGGGAACTTCAATACACTACATTTCACTAGAAAGAAAATAAAAAATAAACAAAGTTGGGTTTTTTGCCAGAAATAAACACCAACTGTAGTTCTAAAAAAAAAGTCATGAACATCATCAGACAGCATGAAAAAAGCACCTGATGTCTGTGGTGTTAATATAGAAACGCACAGCAGTCACACTGGTGTGAATCAAACCTGGTTAGCACTATAACTTTTCCCAGCTTTATGGCATAAAATTTACATCCTTTTGAAAAGCTCCAGCAAAAAATAAAATTTAATTTAAAGAAAAGAATATAGTCAAGATAAGTACTGTGGCTCAGCATAACTGGAGATGACTCAGTTAGATCATCAGCGTGTTGACTATTCTTGTTTAGGGTGTTCATATGGTCATTTTCAAAAGCTCAAATGTGCAGGCCTCTACTGCTGTTGTAAGACACATCCCCTTTAGTTCACAGTAATAAGTCTTTCTGTTCTTTTCTACTTCATTTTATTATTCTAATATAAGGTAGTAACAGAAAGAGGAACTGTTGATATTTATTTTGACTGACAGTTTTCACACATTCAACTTCATCGGTCATCTTATTTTTGAAGATGTCAAACACGTTATTGCCACAAACACACAGCAGGAAATGAAACAATGTTCACCTTTCTTCATCTGATAAATGGATTAACAAGAAACTAAAAACATAGTAATAATAATAACAATAAATTAGATTATTTTTTTACCAAGGGTTCAACATAAGGGCAATGATACGATGATTTCAAGCTGGTTTATCTTGAGCTATATAAAGAGTGTCCTTAGACTGTGATGAGAAATGAGTGACTGTTTATTTATACTCTCCAGCATGTCACTTATTCAAGTGTGAAATGACTATAACTAACACAGGAAGTGCCACTGTCTACCTTCACCCCTCAGCCCACACATGAAGAGGCAGGTGAGATCATGAAGAAGATTAAAAAAAACAGATGAAAAATATTAAAACATTTTTGTTTGTGTTATTTTGTTTATTAAGATAAAACAAAAACAAACCAGAAAAACTGAAAAAGCACACTTACAAGGCACACAGTTACCTGTTATATGTACATGTCATTTTTCATTTTGTTACTTACATATTTTCATGTTATGTTCAAATCAATTTCCCAAAATTAGCCACTTTATAAAAAACATGACAACATGGCAACTGTCTAGGATGGCTGGATGCCTCCAGGGTGAAGTATTCTGAGCATGTTCTAGCAGGAGGAGGTTCTGGAGCAGACCCAGGACACAGTAAAAAGATTATATTGCTTGGCTATCTTGGGAGCAACTAAATGAACCGGAGCGGGGCCAGGATGAAGAAAGTCGTCTTCTCTGCTGACACTTTTGCTCCGACGAACCAAACCCTGATAAGTTTTAGAAGATGAATGTTTTTTAAAGTGCGTTGCCTTTCCTCTGTACTTTCTTTTTTCTAATAGACTCTTTTAAAAATTAAAGGAAGCTGCATTGATGCACACACACACATTCAGCCTCCTCAGTCATTTTTAATTCTTCGTGGTGTCAAACACATCACTGAGGGAACGGAAACAACATGCACCTGTTAAAAATAACTTTATGATTTTGAAATGTGTTGCACCATTGGTGTGTTAACATCAGGGAAGTGACATCTCACTAATCACAGGAAACACAAACGATCTTAAAGAGCCATCGGATGCAGCCCCATCAAGATTAAGAACAAGAAAGAAGTGAGACAGAGAACCACAATGGATGAATTCATATGGATTCAAATGTTTGCATTGCTGCTGATTCAGATTACAGGTAAGGTTGTTGGGCGCTGTTTTGGTTTATGGAATTTTGGACCGTGTTTATTGTTGTGGTGATCTTTTTCTTAGTCTTGGTATGTAATAGTTTAGTTTTCGTGTGCCTCTTTGTTTCATCATTTTCTAGGTACTTGTTTGTTTAGTCACTTTCCATGGGAAATATGTGCAGCAAAACACAATTTTATATGACGACCTTTATTCTACAACACAGCCTAAACTCTCTTAGACAAGCTTTCTTGCAAATTTTTGAAATATTTCTCCAGGCTTCTTGAAAGACATTCAAAACTCTTCTTTGGATGGTGGCTGCCTTTTGCTCTGTTTTCTGTCAAAATGATCCCACACTGCTTGTCCAAAGTCTGGGGAGGCCAGTCGTGATTTAATTATTTCTTTTAACTATTTTTATATTTTTCTTTTTTACATAGAGCCTCAAACATGTAAATACACATAAATCTAAATTTATCAGGAGGGATTTTGGCCCACTTCTCTTTATACACACTCTCTAAATCCTTTGTTTCTTGGCTGCTGCTGGGCAACTCAAAGCTCCAGCTCTCTCTACAGATTGTCAGTAGGCAGGGACGTGCAGAGAGGTTTAAAGGGGCGAGTGCTCAAAGTTAAAAAGGGGCACATTGAACCATGCTGAATAACAACAACAAACATTCATCAAGAATCTAATATGGGAAGGGCAGGGCTGTGTTGATCTGAGACTGTAGACAGTAAAAAGTCCACAGGAGAGATGGTAGCTGATTAAACAAGTGTCATGAGATAATAACAAAATGCAAAGATTGGTGACAGCGCTTGGAACCATAAGGCAACGAAAAACTGTGACATAAACTCGGCTCTGCCTGTGAATCACTCTTTGCTTCTCTTCTTCCTTCCTTCCCATCATTTCATATATCACTCTCCACTTGCTGTCTACCTGAGAACAAGGCACAACTTGCTATTGCAATAAACTATAATCTAATTATCCACACCTAACAACTCTTGCACTTAATCTATAATAAAATGATGACAGAAAAATGTTATAGCACTGCCTTTAGTAGCCTCACACAGCTCCTACTGTTTCCTCCTCATGTCCTTACCAGCCATGTCTGCACAATGTTATATCATGAGTAATATTTTTTTAAATCCAGCTAAATAAAACACACACATGCACACACAGTGACATTTTAGACCTTCTTCAGAATACTGTATATACTATGGGCATCCTTACATTATTATTTATTACTAGAGCTACAATAATAAAGCAATGAGGAGGGGGAAGTAATAAATATGAAATAATGTATTTATGATGATTCCATTTGTTTCACTATCCACTCTGTGCAGGGCAAAGCTTATTACATTTTTAAACTGTAGAGATACAATCATTTTACTGCTGTAAAATCCAACTTTTGTCTTATTTAAAATATAAATCTAATATAATCTGCTTCTTAATGTATGTTCTTTAAAATACAGCGTGTGTTTTTTAATATATTCTAATTATAATAATTATTATGTGGACATGCATATTAGATCGTTTTTTAGTGAAATATAATCCCTCCAGAAAGGCAGGAAATGCCCAGAAACTTACTTTAAAACTAAATATGTTCCCTAAAACGGTGACAGAGCTACAGACCCATGACAGCCTTACACAGGTAGCCAGCAGCTATGACTAGCACTACCTGTGCAGTTAATAAAAGGACAGGTAATGTTTGTCGCGCTGTTGCACACACAGCACGCTCGTTTGTTTCAGTTCGTCAGTTGCAACAAGACAGCTTACCAACGTGTACGTAATAAGCTAATACTCCTGGGTGCTACACACTACAGTGTACGCTGTACACCTACTTACTGGTTTTGTCGCATCAGTCTGTGTCTCTGAGTTAACTTGTGTTTCTCCTACAGCTCCGGACCGCAAAAAATGCGCGTGCTCTTTGTGAGCTCGTTCCCGGGTCGTAACCAGCGCGTTCTGCCGTCGAGGGCGATCATTGGTTAAATGTGATCATGTGACTGATGCAAGCCAGATCCTTTTATTTAGCAAAACTGTGATTAATAGTTAAATATTATTGTTGAGGGGCACAGACAGGACTCCGCACGCACACACACATAAAAATAAATAAATAAATAAATAAATAAAAAAAATTTAAAAGTTGCCTCAACAAAAGGGCACTTTGGGCACTCATCAGGAAAGGGGCGGGTGCTCAAGCCCTTCTAGCCCCCCCCTCTGCACGTCCCTGTCAGTAGGACTGAAGTTCAGCAAACTCTTTTGTTGCCTTGGAGAAGTGTTTTGGTCATTGTCAGATACATAACTGTATACATTTTCCATGGTGCTAGCCTCAGGTGTGCCCAGACCTAACCCCACCCAAGCCCACAGTGTGGGTTTCATATGTGTCTTAAGGTAAATAAGATATGTGTAGAGTGTTTCTCAAAAAAACCCAAAAAAACTGCTACTTTAAATTACTTGCTTATTCAGATTTTCTGGCAGATTTTTATACTGTTTTATACCAGGTGTCTTTATGGCTCTTCACGAGATCTTTTGTCACTTATCCTCAAAGACAACCAGCCCAGCCAAATATGAAAATGTTTTCCATTTTCGCAATTGTCAGAATATTTTTCACTTTTTCAATTCTTTTTGCATGGAAGCCAAATGCGTTCCTCTTTAACTTCCGTTTTACTAAGGTTCTGAATCAGTCGCCTTCTCTCAGACTCATATTTGTAATCAAATTTGTGCTATGTTTTCATCTACTGCACAGTAATCCACTTCATTATTATAAATAGTGCACAGCAAACAATACCATGGTATGCCTGTACTCTTGGGCTGTGTGAGTCAGGCAAACCCATACTTATCCCTCTTTAAGGCTTCTGTGGTGGGAGGTTTGCCTGCTGCTTCCGGTTCCCTGACACTGCTGCTCTTGGCTATGCAAACTCCACCATGGCCTCCTCCTTCTGGGGTGGACGCACATCATCCTGATGTGTGGCCTCAGGTCTGGGGTTTCCTCAGTCATTCTCTGCCCACCTGGGGCTCTTATAGGCGAGCATTGTTGCAGTTTCCCACCCACCTAAACACACAGCAAAATGACATGTTTGCTTGTGTACCTTTCTCTGTTTTGTCTTTCAGGTTTGATATTTTGTATTTTGTTACAGATGCAGCACTTGGAGACACAGCAAGTGCTGATGTTTGCTTCATCATCGACGTTTCCCTATCTAACTATCCCCCTTTTGTTTCCCTTCAGGGTTTCCCCCTAACCCTTCTGTCCCTTATTTTTTCTATTCCTTCATTTTCTTTTCCCATCTTTTGCCAACCTGGTCTTCACTCCCTGTCCACTTTAGCATAATACCCACAAGGATAATTATATGAATAATATAAGAAAGTAAAAGAAATAAAGGAAAAAATAACACTAGGCGCCTACACAGGGTCTACAGTGCTGCTTTTGGAAAAGGAAATATGTGTGGCATAAAAAAGCATTGTTCTACAAAAAAGAGTGTTGGACACGTGCATAATATTGTGTCTAAACTATCTTAATTCTTTTTCTTTAAAAAAAAAACAACTTTTGTATTTAACTTACTTTCTTATTTCTCTCCAATCCTGTCAGCAAGAACTGCAAATGTAACATCCATTGTTATGAAACTCGGAGATGACGTCACTCTGCTTTGTCTGAATGCGATGGATAACCAGAATACCTGTAACAATACAATGTGGGCCTTTGCTTCAAGAAACAAACCAACAGCAGAGCTGTTCAGGTTTGGGGAAATTGGTGAATATGCCAAATCTAAATCAGACAGACTGACTGTTGCTGTAAACTGTTCTCTGGTTATAAAGAAGCTCACAGCTGAGGATGTTGGTCTTTATTTTTGTCAGCAATACAAGTTGGGGGAAAAACAAGCGCAACACTCTCTACTTCATCAGTTGGTGGTTGATCTCTCTCTTATTACTTGTGAGTATTTACACTTAAAAAAAATATTGTCTGCTCAAACTGAAACTTCAGGCATAAAGATTCCAGCAATGTGGTTGTTTAATTTCTTTCTCTCACATTATCTCCATCTTCACCAGTGAATGAACATAAAGACAATAGTAAGGCAATTTTAAACTGCTCTGTGCTGCCATATGAAGAGTGTCATCACACAGTGAAGTGGCTGATTGACGGTCAAGATGTGGACAAAGATAACAAAGAAGTATTGACCATGCAGACTGACTGCTCCACCACTGTGTCTTTTCCAAAATCCCATGAATTATACTCATTAAAATATAACTCAGTGAAATGTGAAGTGACTGATACTGGCACAGGAGAAGTGCAGCAGTTTACCTTCATCAGCAATCAGCGCTCTGGCCAAGACACAGGTGAGCTCATAATCATTTACTGGATGGATTTCAAGTTTTTGAAGTCCAAAGACATGCAGCTTGTGGGGATAGGTTAATTGGATAATCCAAATTGCCACTAAGTGTGAATGTGTGAATGAAAGTGAGTGCGAATGGTTGTCTGTCCCTGTGTGTTGGCCCTGCGACAGACTGGCGACCTGTCCAGGGTGTACCCTGCCTCTCGCCCTATGACAGCTGGGATAGGCTCCAGCACCCCCCGCGACCCTGAAAAGGATAAGCAGAAGCGAATGGATGGATGGATTATTTTAAGACATATTTTAAGACATTTGCACTAAACAGGAAACTGCAACCAAAATCTTTTTTTTAATCCTTTTTACAGATTTTTCTGTTTCTTTGAGGCCCATTGTTGTCTCTGTGGGTTTAGCAACACTTTTAATAACTGCTGTAACAGTCAAAATATGGATAGAAGTTAAAGGTAAATTTAAAAATGATAAGTTTGAATAAATTTTCATTTTTATTTTAAACTGGAATTGACTTCCTTCTCTCATTTTAGGGAACAAAACACTGATGGATAAAACCACAGTAAGTACAACTAAACTCAACAACTTGAACTAGAAATTACAAGTTAACAAAAAAAGGCTGCTCAGTGGTAGCGGAAAAGTAAAAAGCTAGACACAACATAAGGAGAACAAAATTGAGTGAAAATGGTATTCAACAGGAGAAAAGGACAAAGGAAACTTACAACGTCCACATGATAGGAAGAGGAATAAAGAAAGGTAGAAAAAGGCACAAAAAGGCACGTGATAAATTAGCCTTCAAAATAAAACAGGAAGTAACTGACTAACTGAAGAAACAATAGATACCAAACAAACAGTAAAGCACAGATTGGCGGAAAACACTGAGAAAAGTACCAAATATTCAAAAACACAAAAGAAGAGAAAAGATTTATAATGGAAACTAAAGATAATTACAACAATGTATTTATCATTATTACATAATTTATGATCTGATGCATCTTATTTTGGTTTTGGTTTGTTTGGGGTTTTTTTTCTACAGGTACATTTTGATAACAAAGAAGATCATGTTACAATAAAGTCTGAAAATATTGGAGACTCTGCTACTTCCATCTGACTGCAATGATCATCATCAAAATCAATTCCAGTTGCTGTTCAGTCATCAGTATCAACTTTTATAATTGGTTAAATGTTAGATATAAAACAGATGCTAAAGTAATTTTACTAAAAATGATTGGTTCTTTGTTTTACTTCAGTCTAGACGTGTATTTAAATTTTCATTTCATTTTTTATAAAAGGATGTTGGTTTTGATAAATGACAGAATCTGCATCAATACTGTTGCTCGTGATATAGTAATCATAAATTAAAATGTATTTCTATTCAGTTTTGGTGTAATTTTCTTCTAATTAATCCTTTATTCAATACTTTATACATTAACACTTGTGCATAGAGCAAGATTACTGGGCTGAACAGGGTCAATGGATTCCCTGTAAAGAGATTTGTAGATGTGGGTAAAAGAGGGTCTTAGGCATAGGACACTCAACTTCTTTAAGTTGCTTGAAGACGTTTCACCTCTCATCCGAGAAGCTTCTTCAGTTCTATGGTCAAATGATTGATAGTCCCAGATTTAAGCCCTGTGGAAGTGTCCCAGTGTCTGAGTGTGTTGCTGGGCCTGAAGGACACTGGGATGTTGTGCTTGGAGAAGACTCTCCTGAGTTTCTCTGATACACCGGCTACATAGGGGATGACAATGTTGTTGCGTTTGTCTTTCTGATCCTCCCTAGTTGCTGTCTGATCTTCTTTTCTGTGCATCTTTGCTGACTTGATGAAAGCCCAATTAGGATAACCGCATGTTTTAAGAGCCACCTTCATATGTGTTCCCTCTTTTTCCCTTCAGGCTTAGAGGGAACATTTTACATTCAGTGTTGTAGGGTCCTGATTACTCCAGGTTTGTGCTCCAGAGGGTGATGGGAGTCAAAGACGAGGTACTGGTCCGTGTGTGTGGGCTTTCAGTAAACTTCAATGTTGAGGTTTCCTAGGGTGACTAACCGTCCTCTTTTCCCCGGACATGTCCACTTTTCACGTTCTGTCCGGGGCGTCCGGGGGGATTTTGGAGATTGATGAAAATGTCCGGGTTTTCCTATAGTCCGACAGGGACCCATGTGTTTGAAGTCATCCCCAAACTGCTGCTTTGTGAGTGCTTGTTTTGTGCTCACAGACGGGACAGACGGTGCGCAGCAATGCGCCTAATGATGTTTAAAAGATCCCAAAGCGCAAGTCATCATTTGAGATGAACTGCAAAAGAAATTTTCCTCGTACTGACCCAGTGCTGGTAATTTTTCTTATGCAGATGAGGCATTATTTCTGTACCATTATTTAATTCCAGAGGCTTTTAAGTTGTTGTTTTTTTGCGCTCGTTGACTTGTAAAAGCCTATATGACAATTTTTTCCACACTTAAACAGTGTTTCAAATCCCCAAAAACAAAGATTTTTTAAATCTCCGCAAAATCTCAGTTTTTGTGTTAACGTGTGGACGAGGAATACGGAGTTCATCACGCAACGTCAAAGGTATGTGCCTTTTTCCACGCTGTGTGCCACGTTACTGTTATCCTTTGTGTCTTCCCTGGTCAACTTTATGTTTTTATCCACAGCGTTAATGTGAGCAGTGAAGGATTCCACTTCTTGGGTTTTGATTTTGAACCAGGTGTCGTCCACGAATCTGTACCAGTGGCTGGGTACTCTCACTTTAAAAGAGCCAAGAGCCTTTCTTTCCACTTCCTCAGTGTAAAGGTTGGCTACAATAGGTGACACCAGGGAGCCCATGGCACATCTATGTTATTGTCTCTAAAAACCCTCGTTGTATTTGAAATATGTGGTGGTAAGGCAGAGGTCTAACAGTGTGCAAATCTGATCAGGGGTGAAGCTCCACCATTTGACCCTAGAACTGAAGAAGCTTCTCGGATGAGAGGTGAAACGTCTTCAAACAACTTAAAGAAGTCCAGATGCTTTACTTTCCAAGCTCCTTAGACTACAATGACCTGGATGACTGAGAACCTTCAGAGACATCAAAGCAGACTGTTTTTAGGAATCTATTGTAGTGAAATATCTGACTGATATTCTTTTTAATTGATGACATTTTGTGTTGTCACAAAAGAAAAAAACATTACCTTTTAATTTTTTAAAAATCGCACCCTGCTTGTGCAGAACACAGTTTCTAAGTGTCACAGTTTAGCTCTGAGCACTTCTATTCATGTATTACCCATTCTATCCACCAGAGGTCCTCAGTCTTTCAGTAGGCCATCCACTCGGCCCACTCACTTGTAAACTACAGGTCTGAGCAGGTGTTTAAAATCATGTATGGATTTATGAACAGCTTTTATTTCTTGTTTTATTAATTGTTAATGAACTAACTTGTAAACAACCTGAACTGTATTTTTGGGACTACAACTGTCTGTTCTGCTGTGCTGTCTGTTTTCTAACATTAGAGGAAAGAGGGGCTGTATTAATGGAAACATTTATCTTGACTAACAATCTTCACAGATTCAGCTTCCTCGGTCAACGTCTTTTCAGGTTATTAAACACATCACTGTCACAAATGCACTGTGAAAACAGACACAATGTGCACTTGGTAAGTCTTATAATTGCTTTGTGCAATAATATCCCTTCATAAAAACAAATTACTTCATGCGTTTCTGAGAAAATGAGAAAGACTGCACCTATGGAATGTAAACATGAAAAGAAAACTGCTAAAGTTGTGAAGAGGATGTGACACCTCAGTAGTGACAGGAAGTACAAACAGTCTTAAATAGTCATCAGTTCAGAAACGTTGACAGTCAAGAAAAGAAATGAGACAGAGAAGCACGATGGATGAATTCATATGGATTAAAATGTTTTTATGTCTGATGCTGGTGATTCAGATTGCAGGTAAGAATTCGGGAAACATTTTAATAGCAGGAAAACACCTTTACAGTAAACTGCTGAGCATGCTCTGTTGTTTGAGGGGAGCTCAGGACATGTTCGTTAACTTGTGTCTAAATTGGTCTTCAATCCGATTCTAAAAAATGCTGTATTCTATTTTTATTTATTTTTATGTTTCTCCTCCATCATTTCAACAGTATCTGCAACTGAAACCTCGATTTTTATTAAAGTTGGAGATGACGTCACTCTACCTTGTCTAAATGTGATAGAGGACCAGAATAACTGTGATGGTACTACGTGGACCTTTGCTTCAAAAAACACAACAGCAACAGAAGTGATCACCTTTGGAGAGATTGGTAAAAAAGCCCAAATGAAATCAGACAGACTGAGTGTTACAGCAAACTGTTCTCTGCTTATAAAGAAGCTCACAGCTGAGGATGTTGGTTTTTATTACTGTCAGCAGTACAAACTGGGAGAACGTAAACATCTAGTTTCTGAGTTTTTGGTTGATCTGGCTGTCATCACATGTGAGTATTTACCAAACAGTGGTACGCAAAGGTTTGGGCACCCCTGATCATTTTGTCTTTTTAAATCATTGGTTGTTTGGATGAGCAATTTAATTTAAATATATTATATAGCAGATGAACACAATGATATTTGAGAAGTGACATGATGATCATAGGATTTAAAGAAGGTGTGCAATAGTTATTTAAACAAAATTAGGCAGGTGCATATAAGATAAGATAAGATCACCTTTATTAGTCCCACTCGTGGGAAATTTGTTTTGTTACAGCAGAAAGTGGACAGTGCAAAGTTACATAGTAAAAATTAGAAAAACACTGGAATAGCATAAGAGTAAGAATAAGATACTGTACACTGTTAAGTCAAATTGTTGAATGTGTCATTGTGTTTCTTAAATTTGTAAAGTCTTAGTTCAAACTATAGGATCAAGACATTCCTTTGTCCCCCTCCCAAGCCTCTCGAGGTTCTGGGGTGAGGTTGTAGTGTTTTATCACAAGCACATCCCATGTAAAGGTTTGTTTGATGTTTGGTAAGCTTTCTGCCCTTTTTATGGCTTCACTGTGTTGTGTATGGTGAACCAATACAGGAATTGAGCCATGTGTTGGGTGTGGGTGTGTGTGTGTGTGTGGGGGGGGGGGGGGGGGGGGGGGGTTACCTTTTTATGACCAAGGATGTTGTTAGAAACAGTTGTGATCAGGAGGTCACACAAACGCACCCCCATGACACACACACACACACATTATCACACACATGCTTACACAAACACACACACACACACACAGTGCATTGTCTTTGTAACCAAGGGGGGTTGTACGAGGGGAGGTGCTTGTGTACACTATTGTGTATTGTAACTATTTTTCCAATAAAAGGCAGCGAGCGGAGGCTGGAGTCGGGGTCATTTTGTGGTAGGATTCGAAGTGCGTTCCTGAGATACCGATGAGGCCTCCCTTGCGCAAGTAAATCGATCAACCGCTGTTGCCTTGTGTTTTTCCTTCATGGGAATAAGTCCCTAGATCAGCGGGGTCTGAGTTTAGACCCAACATACACAACTGTACACAATAGAATAGAATAAAATATAATACTGTATACAATACAATAAAATAGAATACAAATACTATACTGAGTATGACAACGTTGTCAGAAAAAGAGTATTGCACTTAGTGTTAATGCTATTGCACATGTGTGGATGTGTGTGTTTGGTCAGGTGCAAAGTCTTTGTTGTCTGACAGCAGTGGGGAGGAAACACCTACGAAATCTCTCCGTCCCACACCCTGGGTGCCGCAGCCTGCCACTGAAGGAGCTGCTCAGTGCTGTCAGAGTCTCCTGCATGGGGTGGGAGATGTTGTCCAGCAGGGATGACAGCTTAGCCACCATTCTCCTGTCACTCACCACCTCCACTGGGTCCAGAGGGCATCCTAGAACAGAGCTGGCCCTTCTGATCAGCCTGTTCAGTCTCTTCCTGTCCCTACCAGAGATGCTGCCACCCCAGCAGACCACACTGTAAAAGATGGCTGAGGCCACCACAGAGTCATAGAAGGTCTTCAGGAGTGGGCCCTTCACTCCAAACGACCTGAGTCTCCGCAGTAGGTACAGCCTGCTCTGCCCTTTTCTGTAAAGGGCGTCTGAATTATGAGTCCAGTCCAGTTTATTGTTCAGATAAACACCAAGGTAGCTGTCCACAGCCTCAATGTCCATACCTTGAATGCTTAGTGGTTGCAGGTGAGGATGTTTGTGCCTGTGGAAGTCTACCACCAGCTCCTTGGTTTCACTAGTGTTTATCTGGAGGTAGTTCTGCTGGCACCAGTCCACAAAGTCATGGGTCAGTTCTCTGTATTCCTTGTCATCCCCATCAGTGATGAGGCTGATATAGCAGAGTCATCAGAGAACTGAAAGAAGCACTGGTTGGAGTTGTGGGAGAAGTCTGCAGTGTAGATGGTGAAGAGGAACGGAGCCAGAACTGTTCCCTGTGGGGCCCCCGTACTGCAGACGAGCCTGTCCGACAAACAGCCCTGAGTTCTTACATACTGAGGTCGGTCAGTGAGGTAGTCCAGAATCCATGTAGTGAGGTGATGGTCCACTCCTGTGTTGTCCAGCTTGTCCTTCAGGACTGTGAGAAGAATGGTGTTGAAGGCACTGGAGAAATCAAAGAAAATGATTCTCACAGTGCTCCCAGCAGTCTCCGGGTGAGAGAGGGAACAATGTAGGAGGTGAATGACGGCATCATCCACTCCAATGCCTGGCTGTTAGGCAAACGGAAGTGGATCCAGTGATGAGCTCACCAGGGGCCGAACCTGAGTCAGGGTCTTAAACAGGTGGGATGTCAGAACCACCGGCCTGTAGCTGTTGAGGTACTTGGGACATGAAGTCTTTGGCACTGGTACAACACAGGAGGCTTTCCAGAGCTGTGGGACTCTCCCCAGCCTCAGGCTCAGGTTGAAGATGTGCTCCATCACGCCATGCAGTTGATCTGTGCAGGGCCTGACCACCCTTGAGCTGATTCCATCTGGACCCACTGCCTTCTTGGCTTTAATCCTCCTCAGTTCCCTCCTAACCTGGGTGGTTGAGAGAGACAGACTGGAGCCTTGTGTTGAATGTGTATTGGATGCTATTGTTGGGGATGGGGAGGAGTGAGCAGGGTGAATAGAGGAGGTGTGACCAATGATTTATAAAGAAAAATCATTAAAATTATCAGGGGTGCCCAACCTTTTGCATACCACTGTATTTGGAGCTGAAACTGCATTTTTAGAATAACCTTGCAGTATAACAGTAATTATCATAATAGTGATTAATTTGTCTAATCTGTGCTATCTTTGTCTCACATGTATATGTATTGGAGTCACAGTAACTGAAGATAAGGACACTGATGAAGTGACGTTAAACTGCTCTCTGCTGACATATGAGGACTGTCGCCACACAGTGAAATGGCTGTTAAATGGTTACAATGTAGACAGAACTAACAACCTAACAGAAAGATCACAGACTGACTGCTTCACCACTGTGTGAAATTCTCACAATTCAAACGTCTCAAGGGATAATGGTAAATGGTAAATGGCCTGCATTTGTATAGCGCTTTTCTAGTCCCTAAGGACCCCAAAGCACTTCACACTACATTCAGTCATTCACCCATTCACACACACATTCACACACTGGCGATGGCAAGCTACATTGTAGCCACAGCTGCCCTGGGGCCCACTGACAGAGGCGAGGCTGCCGGACACTGGCGCCACCGGGCCCTCTGACCACCACCAGTAGGCAAACATGGGGTTAGTATCATAATATAGTGACGTGTCAAGGAACTCATACTAACACAAGCAAAGTACTCTTTACCATTATCCATCAGGCCTCTGGTGAGGAAGCTGGTGAGATTACAATCAGTTGTTGAACATGAATGGCGGGATACAAAGTTTGGATGCAGATTTCTTTTTCTTTTTTTTCCACAACAAATGAAAAAACTGAAAAATGTTTTGATTATGATTTTTCATTTATTTAGTTGGGACAAACAAAACAAAGAATCCAGCCAGAAAAACTGTAAGCAGCACAACATCAGTAACAACCACAGCCGTGAAGGATATTTCAAAAGGTAGTCACTCAAACATTCATCCTTTTGTCATGAATTATCGATTTTTTTTGATTAATAATGTTTTTGTACACTTAATTTAGACATGTCAGATTTGATAAATGACAAACCTAAGAACTACATAAAGAGAAAAGTGGTCTCCATCCACTCATCCCCAACTGGTTGCAGCCATCTGGCTCAAGAGTTGGGAGTTTGCCTTGTAATTGGAAGGTTGCCGGTTCAAACCCCGGCTTGGGCAGTCTCGTTTGTTGTGTCCTTGGGCAAGACACTTCACCCGTTGCCTACTGGTGGTGGTCAGAGGGCCCGGTGGCGCCAGTGTCCGGCAGCCTCGCCTCTGTCAGTGCGCCCCAGGGTGGCTGTGGCTATAATGTAGCTTGCCATCACCAGTGTGTGAATGGGTGGATGACCGCTTGTGTAAAGTGCTTTGGGGTCCTTAGGGACTAGTAAAGCGCTATACGAATACAGGCCATTACCACGATCGAAGTTAAAGTTGTATGATTTTTTTAAATGTAATGAATCAGAACAGTAACAAAGTGCAGCCGTTTCCTTTCAGCCCCCAATTGCCAGGTGAGAATATTAATCTTAATAACACAAAATAACACATCTCACATGTTTTTTGTTATGACTGCTCTAAAGGTAACAGGCTTTGTCTTAAATGCACAAGCTCACCCCCCAATTTGTGTATTTGTTTAGGTTTACCAATGCTGCTGAAGGTCATCTCATCGCATTTTGTATGTGAAGAATACAGACTCACAACATCTCTCCTTCTGCCTTTCCTCTTTCTCTCGCTCCTCTGTTTGTGTGTGGGACAGTATGAGAGATTCATCTTCTGCGTCCCTGCTCCATTTGGCTGCCACATATGTCTCAAATCCCTAATCAGAGCCTTTAAACATTTGATCATAAATTCACTCCTCTTCAGATTGTTGTTAGGTTTGTCTTTAGCATCACTCAGTCTCCATCAAAAAAAAATGCTACTTGAGTTCTTTGTTTTTCACTTGATTTTTCCAGTCACTAATTTTAAATGTCCCGGGCCGTCTCCTCCAGACCAAATACTTAGTCTTGGTATCCCTGCCTGCTCTGTTTCTCCATCACTCTCCAAACCCAGATGCAAGACCCAATCCCCTCTAGCTTGCACATACTCCCTGATTCCAGTGCTAAAGC
The DNA here is from genome assembly GCF_963969265.1 of Rhamphochromis sp. 'chilingali'. Lineage (NCBI taxonomy): Eukaryota > Metazoa > Chordata > Actinopteri > Cichliformes > Cichlidae > Rhamphochromis > Rhamphochromis sp. 'chilingali'. Next base: position 22,306,066 of record NC_137932.1, on the reverse strand, counting down.
CTGCCTCAGAGTCCACCTCTTTGTTTTACCATAATAATTTTCAATATATAATATTAAAAAAATGAAATGTTGATGTTATTTTTTAAGCCATTTTCTGCAATGACTGAGATTGGAATAACACAACAGCAATCATAGTTCAGTGTTGTAACATCTACCTGTCAAAGTTTGAATCGCTGACAGCTAACCGAAATCATCACTCTGTGTTGTCCGGTTTGTAATGATGTATTTTGTTATGGCTAATGATAATATAACTTGATTTGTAAAAGGTTTTCGATTGTGTTTTTTTACATTTGTGTATATTGTGTGAGACTAGGGTCAGTGGGGGTCTGAAAACAGTAAAACAGTACGCTGGTGTTTTAGCTTCACTGGTGTTAGATTAACTCCTGATGGTGATACAGATGTTGCTTCTCGCTGCCAACAGACCAGGAAATAAACGCTGTGAATATTTCATCTTTAAGTCTACTGCTGCATATTTAGATGTGAAAAATCAGAGATTTTGAATTGGTGATATTCCCACACATTAAACTGCTGCAACAGTGCTAAAGGACATTAAAGGCAACTGCGCCGATGCCTGTTCAGAAATGTCTGGACCCATGGCACATTTGTCTAACCCTCACGAGTTAATCTGGAACACCAGGAGCAGGCTGTTTCTGCTGGCATTTTTAACTCTCACAGCCCACTCAGCTGATAGTGGACAAGATTTTTATAAAAAAGCCACTTGTTTCAAAAAATAAAAAAAAAATACAACAACATAAATGTGTGAAAAATAGTGGACATAAAGACTTGAGTGGGAAAGTTTGGTGGCAAACATGATCACGAAGATGGTCTGTTTTCTCAGAATAAGCAAAGACTAATAGCCTTCACACCTTTAACCTCATTTTCCTTTGTTTGATATTTAAATGAAAAGAGAGGGAAGTTTACTAAATTCATTCAGTAAGTGACCTCACTATGATATCACTATGTGATAATTCATTTTAAAGGTAACAACACAAAACATATTATAAATGAACAACCTACCCATTAATGTTACATCATTCATCCTCTAACTGAGGAAGGCATGTTTTGCAACTTGAGTTTTGCTGACCTTGGAAACCAGAGGTGAGCATCCTGTAGACTACAAAACTATTTTTTCTGTCCCTCTGAGTGTGTGTGTTTGTACATGTGCACGCTCTCCCTCATGTTGGTTGTCTTTGGAAATTCTGTAAAAAGCTTACCTCTCGCACACATTAGTCACTTAAGTAGAAGCACAGATACTTGTGTAAAAAAACAACAACAACTCCACACGGATGAATAATGATTCAACTTCTTTAACTAAGTAAAAGTAAAAAGGTGAATCAGGAGTTTGACACTTCAACTGTTTGTTCCTATGTGATGTTTGTTTTCTAACAAACATCTTAGCTAAAACTCTTGACACATTCAACTTCCTCAGTCATTTTTTTAATATAATGTCAAACACATAACTGTCACCAATGCATTGTAGGGATGCACCTCCTGAGGTCATTTGCTAAAGTTGTGATGAGGAAGTGATATCTGATGAATAACGGGAAATACAAACAGTCTTGAAGAGTCATCAGCTCAGAGACGGTGACAGTCGAGATTGAGAACAAGAAAGAAGTGAGACAGAGAAGCACGATGGATGAGCTCAGATGGAGTAAAATGTTTTTATGTCTGATATCAATCATTCAGATTGCAGGTAAGAATACAGGAAACATTTTAATAGCAGTAAAATTAAATATTACAATCCAAACCTTTATCATAAACCTTTGTCTAAAATGATCTTCACTCTGACTGTGAAAAGTGTTGCATTCTAATCTAGTTTTCATATTTCTTTTCAGAATTCTCAACAGTATCTGCAAATGAAACCACCATTTTTATGAAAGTTGGAGATGACGTCACTCTGCCTTGTATAAATGTGATAGATGAGCAGAATAACTGTGATGGGACTACGTGGACCTTTGCTTCAAGAAACAGAACACTAATAGAAGTGATCAGCTTTGGACAGCTTGGTGAAAAAGCCAAAAATGCATCAGACAGACTGAGTGTTACAGCAAACTGTTCTCTGCTTATAAAGACTCTCACAGTCGAGGATGTTGGTTTTTACTACTGTAAACAATACAGATACCTTCAAAAGCACAGACACAAACGTCTGGTTAGCGAGTCTTTGGTTGATCTCTCTGTACTCACCTGTGAGTATTTTACATTATATTTTCAGGCGGACGATTTTTAGAATAATAATGACAGCAGTAATTAATTTTTCGAATTTGTGGTGTCTTTGTTTCATGTTATCTCCATCAGTGACTGAACATGAGGACAATGATAAGGTGACAATAAATTGCTCTGTGGTGACATATGAAAAGTGTCATCACACAGTGAGGTGCCTGTTTAAAGGTCGAGCTGTGGACAGAGATAACAGTCAAATAGTGACTTTACAGACTGGCTGCTCCACCACTGTCTCTTTACTCAAGTCTCACCATGTTTACTCATCAAGAGATTACCTTTTGGACTGCGAAGTGAATGATGCTCATACAGAAGGGAAGCTGTTTACCTTCAGCCCTCAGCTATCAGGTGAGAAAACAGGAGACAAAATAATCAACTGTTTAAGATGATTGAACCCACCCAAAACATTTATTTGTTTGCTTTTGTATTTATGCAAAAAAAATTTTAAACAACAGATGAAAACATGTTGGTTGTGTCTTTTTCATTTTATTTCAGGTGACAGACAAAGGACAAATAATCCAACCAGAAAAAATCCAGCAGGCTACAGTCAGTCCAATACCCAAGGTATTTATTCAGTAATGTACTTTTTACTTGCATGCATGGGTATACAGTCACATGAAAAAGAACGTTTTCACAGAGCTCGATTCAGTCCTGTGAAAACTGCATAAACCCCATGATTCAATATCTTACAGAGTCAACTTTCGCAGCACTAACTTGAAGTAATAGTCTTTTATGACTATATCAGTCTATCATAATTTCTCCTGGCAGCCCTTCCAAAGAAACTATTCTTGCTCAGTCTTTTTGACTTTTTGATATGACTTTGGTGGAATTAGACCAATGCTGGTAAGGTTGTTGCTGTATGTTAACACCTACCCGAGAGCTTCAGACCTGTAAACTGTCAAAGTTTCTTCTTCTATAGAAATGCCCACTCTTGATGATCAGTTAAGTCCATTTGATTAGTAGCATCTGACTCCAAGTTGCTCTCTTAATTCCTATGGAACGATTAAGGATGTATTTAGTTTGTGCTTAGGACTTTATGCATGATGTATTTATTTTATTTTTGATTTTACATGTTTTAAGTTATGTGTTCAAACTGATTTAAATAAAAGAAATAGCCAAATACCTTCAGAAACAACATGTGTCTGTAAGTAAAATAACACGTCTGAACTAAAATCTCCTTACTGTTTTTCTTCCATACATCTGAAACGCAGTGACTATGATTCACATTGTGCTTTTGTGTGTTTCTGTTTTTGCTATGGTAACAGTGTCACAGTTTAAAATAGAACACAATGTTAGGCATATTTTGTGTGTCATGTAGACTTAGTTTAAGATACATAGAAAGTTTTTTAAATGTTTGAAAAAATATTCACTGAAAATGGTTTTAAGTTTGTTTTTTGGGTTTGTTTCAGCTATCCATTGGTACGTCGTTGCAGCTGTGGGTTTTGTCTTGCTCTTGATAACAGCTGCATCTGTTATCAGATGGAGAAAAACAAAAGGTAAAAACATCAAAAGTTAAAACACATGTGCTTTTAACAGTAAATGTTACAGTTAATTGTTTTTGTCTTTCCAGCAAACAAAACACAGACGGATGAAGATACTGTGAGTTTTTTTTTTTTAAAAACCCCAATATATATATATATATATATATATATATATATATATATATATATATATATATATATATATATATATATTTTTTTTTTTTTAAATGGTTGTAGGAAATAAGAATGACAAATAAACACCAAATCAGCTCATCTCTGAGGAGTGTTAACAAGAACTAAACTGTCTTTATAAAGGACAGTTTTCTAACAGATGTAACTGTCTATTTTCCAGGGACTGAGTTTGAACTCTACAGAGACTCAGACTGCTACTTAAAAAAGTCCCAGCATGGGAAATCCCACACCACACCCACAGTACAGTCAGAGCACAGTTAAAACCACTTCTTCTTCTATGTGCTTGTTAAGTGCATGCGACTCAATGAGATCTTATAAAAGATAAGGAAGTTAGACTGAATAACAGTGGGACAGACCATGAGTTGTAAAACCTGAGGTTAGAGGTCAAAACATGTAAACTTTTTGAGATATTTTGCTCTTCGCTGTGTAGGTAGATCATGAAGTTTCCTATGCCACCGTCAGCTACAGAAAGAAAGCCAAGAATAAAGCCCAGGTAACGTGTCTTTCATAGATGCTTATGTTGTATACTGATATATTAATAGGTAATGTGTGCAAGCTGAGATTATAATTCATACTTACCTTTAAAATTTGTTGAGCTCTATCTCTCTTATTTTAACAGAGTGTTAATTTATGTTTATTTATGTATCCGACAATTCTCTTTGTTTTCAGGTTCAGGGTGATGATGAAGGTGATGCAGTGATCTACAGTGTTTTGATGGTTTCTTCATCTCCTGCAGCCACTGTCAACCCCAGTAACCCACAATAAAAAAAGAAAATAGAGAAAATGGCAAAAGGATTTGATCTTTTTTTAAGAAAAATAAAAATGTAAATGGATGTGTGATTAGAGACTTCATGCTGTTGAATGGCAAGCATAAAACTATTATAGCAAATGCTGGGAGTCAATCGAGAATCAAGGCCATCCTTGGGTCATTCCCACTATTCAGTGTCATTTCAAGATAGTAACATTGCAAAAAGTACATTTCTAATTATCCATAATGTTATAATGTGATCTGAAAGAATGCTTGTTAAACTTTTAGAGAAATATACCAGTCAAGCTCAGAATATTAATACATTTTTCCAGGTTTTCCACATGTGGTGCAGGCCAAACATCCCACCTGTTACGGTACAATCTTATCTCTGTTACTGCGTTATTAATGTACAGTCACTTTTCTATTTACATTTCCTAAGAGCTAAAATGTCCCTGTGTTTACTCTGCAAATGTATTTCAGGGGAGTGCTAATAAAAAAGTATTATCAAGAAAAGGCACAATTATTTTGAAGCATGGTGTAATTTCACTTAATTAGATTAGATTAGATTAAAAATGAATTTTAATGAAAACTTGTCCAATTTTGCAATTATTCCATTTGTCAAATTTATTACCTTCAATAACCACACAGATGTTTATCTTACGTTTTTTTAATTACTTAATTTTGAAAAAACAAACACAGGTAACAGGTAGACATCACAGGGTGACTTCACACCCATGAAAGCTTGTACCCGTAAATTTTCAAGAAAGGCTCGTTATTTTTGGTATAAGACATTTGAGGAGAAATTATTTCTTCACTGTCCATCTCCAAACCACAATTTGAACGTATACAGAGATAATCATAATGCACAAAAGACAGTACGATTTGTTGTTGGTGCATTTTTTACGCAGACGACATAGAGATGAGATTAAAGAGAGCAAAAAAAAAAAAAAATGATATGAAACGTTTGTGCTGCAAAAATGTTAGTTTGTGCCGCTGTCATTTTAAAGGTAATAATAAAAATATGCTTCTAGAGGCCATCAGAGGTCACTCTGGATCACCAAAGTCCAACAGTTTTGCTGCCTCTGATTCTCTCCACACATGGGCTGCAGTCTGCCTTCACAAAGTTCTTTTGTTATGTGTGCCCACAGATTTCCGAACATGGCTATCTTAGGAAAACCAGTGTGCATGGATTCATCCATATTTGCCATCACACACTTCAGCACCATTGGCAGTGAATTTCAGGTTCTGGTTCAGGCCACAACACGTTTTACAAAAGCCTCTGATTTTTATGAAACAAGATAATGTTGTGGGATTTACGTTGGCTCGTTTAGAAATGTGCATGTACTTTTAACCTGTTTCCAGATTCCCTGGTTTACTACATGAGTCCATCTACCTGGCTTCAAAATGGTGTAGTCCCTTTTTTGTGAAAAAAATCTTTTTGTATGTGACTTGATCTGGAACCATATGTATCCACTGTTCAAATGGGAGCTCAACATTGAAAGTGTTGCAGTCTTTGTTTTGAAAAGGAGAACTACTTGGTTCAAAAGCACTGACATTGGCACTGCTGCTGTGTCATCTTTTCACCAAGTTGTTTGCACAGATTTCCCCATATGTCATCACTTTAAGATAAGATAAGATAAGATAAGATACCTTTATTAGTCCCATGAGTGGGAGATTTCATGTTAAGGCTGCCGACCAATTGCACGCAATGGCGGCGCCATCATACCCTCCGACCATACATACATTGCACGAAAACATCACATGGGGAAGACAGGTCAGAGAGGTATAACAATGGAAAATGCACAACACGAGGAAAGATAAGGAGAAAAAAATAACTCCCCCAGACTAAGATCCAACAGGAAGATCAGTTTGAGAACAGAAAAAAACCCCTACTCTGCACATAGCAAATGAAAAAACTCTTAATACACCAAAGAAACACAGGGATGGGTAAAGGGTGAGAGACAGCCAGTGTAGGCAGTGCATCCGGGCCTGCAGCCTGTGCACTGGTGTCCTTGATCCACCATCTGCATCGGAAGGGAATAAGCGTCGAAGCGTCTGTCTGTGTGTATGTGTCCAGAGTTCAGCTGAGACAGTGTCCTTCACCCTGCCAGGCGAAGTAAACAGTCTTCCAGCCAACCCGGCCTTGCGTAGGATAGGAAGAACAGTCAAAGCACAGTCTGTTATCAGGGTGTTTTTGTTCAGCTCCAGCCTTGATACCACAGCTGGCACTGAAGTGGTAGCTGCATGAAGTGATGATGGTTTTTTACTTTAGTGCGAACAACTCATGTGAATTTCAAAGCTGTTCTAACAGTGCGACACTGGTCTCTCAATCTTCCGTTGGAGAGCCGCGAGCTTCTCCATGATGTTATCAAACTTACACTCCGTGATGTTGTCATTCTTGTGCTCAAAGAGCCGATTCTGAGAACTCACGACCCCAGTGAGCTTCTCCAAGATGTAATCCAATTTGCGCTCAGAGGTGTTATTCTGAGTGTTCACGGCAGCCGCAAGTTTCTCCAAGATCTTATCCGTGCTGCACTTAATGAGCCCATTTTAAGAACTCATGCCTCGTCCCATCGTTTCAATTCCAGCGGGCAGCCTTGTGGGGGTTTGAATAGCCGGTTCCGCTTTCTTAATTCTTCAATAAGCCAGGGCCAAGCCAGCTCCAATCAGCCAGAACCCTGTTATCATGGTTCCGAATAGATAGATATCTTCAGTAGGGATGGGTACTGCTATCCGACTCCATTATGGCACGCACTTTGAATTCTAGCCAATCATTTTACCTTTCCAAGGATAGTAGGCGGGCCCAGGTACGTACGTTCTTTTAGAGCAGAGCTACAGATTAAAAAGGCCCAAGGCGAAGCGGTCAAAAGTCTGGCTGTACTTCACAGCAAAAGATGCAAACTCAGCAGCCTGCAACAAGTGCTTTAAGGTGATACTGTGCAAAAGAGTTAACACCTCGAATCTGATGAAACACCTGGCCACGCATAGCGGGGGGTTTTTTGAAGCCAAGAAATGCACCGTATTTGATAGCTTGCTGCAAGAGCCCACACCGAGCACATCTACTGCGGGTGTGGTGCCTGTTATCGACCCGGAGTTAGCAACATCCCCCAAGAACCCGAAGAGCTTGAGTTCTGGCCCCTATGCCAGTGTAGCAGAAATGATGATGGATGATGATGGCAGCAGCAGCAGCTGTTCTTCTCTGGGTGAGTCGCTTAATGTTGTTCGTGTGTAATTTACGTTGAGTAGGCTAACCACGTTATTACATTAATGCAGATTAGGTGAACTAGCAAACACCGTCGTAGTTACATGCGGCTGTCTTCTTGTTTGATGGCAGATACTCCCTTCACCCTGACCAAAAAGGCTAAAATGACCAAAGAAAAAGTGGGAAACAGCTAAACATGAGATGTTTTTGGACAAAGTTTGTGTTTTTTCCATTGATTAAGCACTGCTTCCAGCCAAAAGTGATACCATATATCCCCTATAGCTGCAGAAAAGGCTAACATTGTTATCTTTTTGCAAAAAAACAGCTAAACATGAGAGGTTTTTGGACAAAGTGTCTGTTCTCCATTCTTTAAGCACCGGTTCGAGCACCGTTTAAGCACCGGCACTGTTTCAAAAGTACCAGTTTGGTAGTAAAACCTAAACGATACCCATCCCTAATCTTCAGCATCTTCGATCGACAGCCCCGCCAGGCACAAGACCCTCCAATTCTGCCACCCGTCCATATCCGGCAGGGAAAGTACCTCCAGGACACTCAGGCTCACCCGAGCCCATACTTCTCGTTGAGAAAAGGGTGTCAATTGCATTCAGGGACAAGTTGATCAAATCCGTAATTCCTCTTTTAGGTTTTAGAGAACGACCGTGAGAGAGTGTTCCAGGGAAAAGTAATACATTGCTTAGATGAAGGGAAGTTGTTTTTTTTTCTTTGCAGTAATCTTTCCAATAATAATACATATGCACTAACCTCATGCTTGCGGTTAACAAAAGCCTAAAGACACAAAACCAAGTTAAGTTTTTTTACCTGAAGTTTACATTTTTTTTAAGGTTGGCATTTATTTTGTTTCTTTTTAATAATTATATTGATTCTATTGATTGTTTGCCCAGCACTGAGGTCTCTGCTTAGACTGTGCTACTGGGATCACTGATTTAAAAATGAGGCAAAAGCACCAAAGTTGTGCTCAAAAACAGTACAGTGAGCTACAACCTGTTGCTTTAATAACTCTAACACACTTATTGTTTTTTAAATACATACGTATTCAGTTTTCTAAACCTAATTATATTAAAAAAAAATTCAAAAACATCACCTTAACACCCAAATATACGTAATTCAAAACTTACTTTATTTATTACCCATTTGGCTGGTAACATGGACCCAGTCTGATGAATAGTTACTGAATATTACTGCTGGAGTCTCAGCCATTGACTGTATGTAAGCTATATAATAATAATAATAATAATAATAATAATAATAATAATAATAATGGATTGCATTTATTGGGGCCCTCAAAGCACTTTACAATGCCACTATTCATTCACTCTCACATTCACACACTGGTGGAGGCAGCTACAGTTGTAGCCACAGCTGCCCTGGGGCAGACTGACAGAAGCGAGGCTGCCATATCGCGCCATCGGCCAGCCGGGGCTCGAACTGGCAACCTTCCGGTTACAAGACGAACTGCCAACTCTTTGAGATACAGTCTTTTCTTTAAAGGCTGAAGTCAAAGCAAATCATTGTAAAAACAAGACAAGTCAATAAAAAATAACCAATAAATATAATACTAAACTACATCTAGCCAGGTGGAAGGTCGATATTATGGGACTTGCCACTGGACGGCGCTGTTTCTTTTGGGGTACCTCTGAGAGCGCAGGGGATCATGGGGATGCTAGCTTGCATTGGTTTTATGTGGGTGTGCAATGCCTTTTTTTGCTGCATGATCTGTTTTAAATGCAAAGTGTGCAACAGTTTAGGCACCAGGAGTTGCTGCAACCAACTTCGCCGTTCATCTCAGAGGGATCTATATTCCGTTTTCTGCTGGATTAATGCACTGTATGTATTTGAGTTCACACTTGTTCACACTTGGAAAATGTACCTTGTTAACTGTTTAATCTTAGCAGGAGAAGCCACTAAGGTTATTTTTGCACTGCTAAGTTTGTTTTATTTCTGTATGGGTTTATATCAGACACAAAATGAGGCTAGACGTCCTTGAGTTCCAGATGCTGATAAAGTTGGGGAAATAACCTGCAGTAGCAGTGGGTTACTAGTGCACAAAGCTGTTACTGGATAAGAACTGTCTGTAACAATTTTATTTCTTTATTTTCACCTTTTTTATTTTCTTCTGAGCGCTTACTTTATCGTTCAGATTAAAAGAACCCCAAAGATAATCTGTGTTCTCGGCTGGTTAATTTAGCCAGGCTACATACAATAGAGAGAAAATCCAGTAAATATAATTATATTATGTAAAAAATATACAAATATTTACATATAAAATAAATATAATACTGTTTCAAAATAAAAGCCTTTTGAATATCTGAGCTGTTTACCTCTAATTTAAAAAGACATTACAAGGGTACTAGTTTCATTTTAATCTAAACATAATCTAAATTGACACTAAATCAGTTTAAATATTACAGCTGAAGGTGATTTTAATAAATGTACTGCTGCTTGACTTTGTTTTACTACTGCAGTATAATTTATCATGTACAAAAGCTTCAAATGTTGTTTCTCTGACTTAATGTTCTGATGACGTTTGTGTTACTTTGCAGGAAATAGTCAGGACCCAGATGAACTTGTGCTGGAATTCAGTGTGGGTGAGTAATATGAGCATTTATGAAGGCTGTCCATGACCCGTAATTAAATTTAGTGTCATTAGTGCCACTCATTGCAAGTGACAGTGCACATACTTTCAGCATGGAGTCTGCTCTTATGGTAGCAAAATAAATTCAGAAAATCTCCATCAAAAAGCAGCTCAGCAGCAGAAATATATATGGTCAGCTGGTTGTGAGTTAATGAGCATGTGAAATCAGTGTGAACATTTTGAAACAACAACTCTCCAACCTCGTAATTGTAAGACTGCCTGTGCAGCCACAGGAGCCTTCAGAGAGTCTTTGGCTGTATCCCAATTCAGGGTCTGCAGCCTTAAAGACCACATTCTAAGGCCGATTACGTCACAGCGACGCAACAAAGGCTGTCCCAATTCAAAGGCTGCTCGAAATGTGGCCCTCAAATGCATCCTTCATTTCCCTGAATTTTAAGCATGGGTCTGTGTAGCCTTCATGGCCCAACATATCCCAGACTTCATAGCACGGCGGTGGGTGTGGATAATTTTGCCGAAAGAAACGGCAGACGGCTAAAGAGGGGCGGCCGAAGAGTAAACTCTTAAAAGTAAGTACTGAATATTATGTCACTTATTTATGTGCAAATGTTTTTATAACAAAGTTATGTGACATTAGCAATGTTTGTACTAACTTGGTTTTAAAGCCTTTACTTCAAAATATACGCCGTTCAATAGTCGACCTTAATCTTACAGAGAATGTGATGATTTTGTGGATAATTAAAGTCAGTCATATATCCACAAACACAACAAGCTGAAAGTCAGTGATGCTGCTCGGTTTGCAGTCCTGAATATCACAGCACAAGCAGGATTCACTGCACTGTTAATGTGAGCTATGTTATATTGCTGCCTCTGTTCGGTGATGTCGAGCCAAACGCACTTTAACGTGTGTTTGAACGAGCTGACGGTTCACTCGTTAAACTGAAAGAAAGATGCTTTAATCACAGGAGTCACACATGTGTCCACTGTACCATCTGGGAACTCTTCTTGTTTAGCACTCGTAATAACACAAACACTAAATCCTCCTTCTCTTGTGCTGTTTTGTAGCAGTGTATACACCTGAGACTTTCACCTGTCTGTCTGTCCTGCACTCTCTCTCTGTTTCTTTCTCTCTGATTGTGGAATAAAAGTATGAACATGTATTTATAAGTTACACTTGTGTTTGAATCCTGCAGCTTATCACACATTTGATTTCCATGTGTGACAACTGCAAGTGTCCAGAGTGAGGACAGACTGAGGGACCCACTGCTGCACATCATCTGTGAGGCTTTGCACCCCTGATGATCCACCAGGACAAACTCAGCAGTGTGTGAGGAAGAGGAGGAGGAAGAGCCAGCAGCAGCTGACAGATGGAGAGAATAGACAGACTGTTCCCTGTTTGTGAAGGACTGCTAGGAAAGTTTAACATAACTAATTGTCTGTCCTGAATCAGTCTTATTAGGTAATGTTCAAATAATTTTATCATTCCAGTGTTTTCAGTGCAGGAGAAAGTACACAGGGCCTTCAAGTTAAACACTATGAAAGGCAGCAACAAGTTTAATGTTCAGAAACCTGAAGTATGTATCAGCAGCAGAATGGAACTAAAAATAAATGTTTGTTTCAGTTCTATGAAGCTTTGAGTATTTTGGATCAGTAGCACTGCTGTGTTTGTTGCATCATATTGCTGTAATTGTTTGTATGCTTTATATATTCTGAGGTAAGTTGATCTATAGTGTTACATCATATTCTATAAGGATGTTATGTGTTTGTATACTTTCTGCCCAGTTTGACCCATTTAGCAGAAGCCAGCCTGTTTAAGGCTCTGATATCTATTCTGTATGACTTAAAGCAGTTATGACATGGTCTGATTTTCTCACCCAATAAAGGAATATTTCATATATCAGTCTACTCTTCATTTTTATCAGAAACAGTTATCTCAGCTTGTACATTTTCACTTTACACATATTTGTAAGCACTTTTGATCATCATGTGACCTGATATGTTTGGGATGGATGGGCTGTGAATTATATAGTGAATTGTCTTATTTTGTCACTCTGTGCAGGCTTTCTACTTACAGGGTGGTGGGTCTCAGAGGACAATTGCTACCCCTGTTGAAGTGAACAACGTGTGGAGTGCAACTGGCTTTGTGGCATAGCTGGCTCTGGCCTTGGACTGTGTGTTTTTACTTTGTACCTAAACGGGACACTGGACTTTTTTAAATATTATTCATTGTTTATAGGCACGGTGGTCAGCACTGTTGCCGCACAGCAAGAAGGTCTTGAGTTCAATTCCAACATCAGGCCGGGGCCTTTCTGTGTGGAGTTTGCATGTTCTCCCCGTGTTTGCGTGGGTTCTCTCCGGGTACTCCGGCTTCCTCCCACCGTCCAAAGACATGCAGCTTGTGGGGATAGGTTAATTGGATAATCCAAATTGCCACTAGGTGTGAATGTGTGAATGAAAGTGAGTGTGAATGGTTGTCTGTCCCTGTGTGTTGGCCCTGCGACAGACTGGCGACCTGTCCAGGGTGTACCCCGCCTCTCGCCCTATGACAGCTGGGATAGGCTCCAGCGCCCCCCGCGACCCTGGAAAGGATAAGCGGAAGCGAATGGATGGGATGGATTCATTGTTTATAAATTAAATTTTAGAATTTAGAAATTGACTGTCATCATGGCAGCACCCCCTAGTGGCCTTGAAGCAAACAGTCTCCTAACTAAGCCATGGCATCTCCGGTCTCTCCTACTTTTGTATGCTCTGCTGGAGGAGCAGCATTGGATCTAGTGATACTGAGTAAGCTGATTAGGACAGGCCTGGAGAAATGTGGTTTGCATGAAGTATCAGAGGAAAAAAACAACCTTGTACAGCTCATACTTTTTATTAACAAAAATAATAATACACAAATAATAAATACTTGATTTTTACTTTAATCAGATTTGACTGGTATTTTTAAACATTCATTTCTTTGTTCCTTCAACTATTGTATTTAAGCTTATGACTCGCTCACAGTATGTTTATATAACTGTCTAAATAAACGGTGAGGATGTGGCCGCAGTGGCTGAGAAGCAAGAAATTTGCTTTTTTTTCCATTGTGAAGCATAAATAAACATACCACGAAACCCTGCACAAGGAGCCATATTTGTTTTTTGTGTGTGCATAAGATGAAGCTTTAGTATTATTACACATATGATAATGATGTTAGCATGCAACACACAAACTCAAGTGGTGTTGCCAAGATAGTTGCTGACTGGCAAGAAACTTCTAGAAGAAATCTGGTGACAGTCCAAAGCACAAATGAACATGTTTAATACTCGTGCAAGACCCTGTGGGAAGGTGCTGTATTTTGTGTGAATCAGGAAAAGTGCACGATGATGACGAGAACTTACAGAATTTTAAAAATATAACGGAATTAAAAGATAGCAGGGAGTTAGGTCGCTACTTTCCATCTAAATATAATATACAATGTTCTGACTGAGGGATTTCTGAAACAAATTAAAACGTACAGTGCTGCTATGACTTCTGAAATAAATGAAAACAGGAAATGAAACAGCAGTGACATTTGTAGGGTTACTGAAGTTTGGCTAGCTGGTATATAATGATGTGCTACGTGATTGCTAGCGACACAGCTTTGTTAGCATAACATAAACAGTGAAGCTGGAGGATGGGTGCTAGCTTTTTTCTACTCTGTAAAAGTTAACGTGAGGGTTTGCGATGGTTAGGGACAAATGCAACAACAGCGCAACAGTTTCTATTGCTTTTAATATCGGACAGTTATTCATTAATGAATACAAATGGTTATTGAAGTTATTTAGACAGGACATTAAACAATAAACTACTTTGAGAATATGGCAGCATAAAACCAGTGTAAAAGATATATTTCAACTATTTTTTGGTGTATTTATTGATGATTATAACAGAAATTTTGATCAAGCAACCAGGAAATGTGCAAACAGGTTGTGAGTTTAAAATTTTCAACACTGGGGAAGAGGTACATATACACAGACTAGTTAATGATATATACATTTTTTTTTTAACTTAACCTTTATTTATACTAGTGGTCACATTGAGACTCAATGTCTCATTTACAACAAAGACATTTATTTTTTTTTAAATCCCCACTTTTCAGTGAGCTAAGTGACTGGAAAATGTACAGTAGAGCAGGCTGCTGGGATCAGCTGTACCAGAAGAGGAAGGAGCCTTCACAGTGCTGCACGTCACTACATCAACTTCGTCATGACTCTGGACCTGGGCAACAAAATATAGCATGAACATAAAATGAATGTGAACATAAAAAATAAATGCAGCATCATACAAAAGGGTACTTGAAGAGCATATCCCAGTGCCTTATTTTGCATTTTGAATGAAGTGATCTGAATCAACTTTGCCCATGATCAATCTGTTCACCAAGGTTGATGATTTATTTTTTATTTTTAAATAACCTTGCTGACAAACAAATCAATAAGACCATCAAGCATAACTTAAAACTGTAACATACTAAGAGCTGAGGTGGAACTGAATGTTAAAAATAATTGAAGCATCCATTGCGGTTTCTGCTTTTACTTTATAAACTGTACTTATTGATCTTTGATAATAATCAGAAATGGATAACTTTTCTAACTTCTCTACCTTCGCTGTTCTGGTCCATTTATCAAAAATTCCATATTCACAGACGCACAATTTCATCCACGTCATGGGATTTAGGAGAACTGCAGCATATTTGTGTTGGTTGAAAACAGCTCTTATTCAGCTCTTTGTAGACAAATACCTCAGTAAATACACACAATCACAGTACCATAAATTACACATTGGCTGTGTGTTGCTCGCCTTTCTTTTCATACATTTGTTAACAGCTGACTATACTCAGTTAATTTTGTCCTCTCTCTAATTTCTTTTGTTTCTTTTTGAAACCCCAAATGTTCTGCCTTGGGGAAAAAAAGGACTCATGATGGGCTTAAGCAGCCATCTAAATAGCACTAAATGCCTAATGTTTATGAAGGTTAAGCAACATCTAAGCACCTCCATTAATTTTTGGAATCAAAGTTACTCAATAAAATTATCAAATTAATTCAATTATTACAGTATAGTTAAAAAATTACAAATGCAAACAAACTATTTGTTCCAGGCTTGTTATGGCCAATGATAGTCAGTTCCACTTTAACTGTAACCCCCTAAGACATCTCATTCAGTCATTCAGCATTTCTTTCAGTAGTATCAGTATCATGACATCATAAATGATGTCTCTAAATGTTGTTTTTCTGTTTCGACATCTCAGCTCACATTTTGCAACTCCTGGTCTGTTTCACTATTGTTCAGTGTATGTTCTTGATTTTAACTTTCTCACGGTGAAATTATGAAGTAGTGTGTGAACTCACCAAATCTGGAACGGTATGAGGAGCAGACTGAGTCTCTGCAGGGTTTAAACTCAGTCCCTAAAAAACAGACATAGTCCAGTTACATCAGGAGAAAAACTGTAGCTGTGAAGGCAGTTTAAATTTTGTTAAAACCCCTGAGAGATGAGCTGATTTGTTTATTTAATGCCAATATTTATCATCAATTGTACATCGTTGTCATATATTAGTAAATAGCATACCAGAAAAAACAGCATTTTGATTTTTGAGTTTTTATTTTTGATTACTGATTTGGTACTTACTGTGGTTTTAATCGTCTGTGTTTTGTTCCCTAAAATAAGAGGAAAAAAGTCCATTTCAGTTTAATTGACAATTCAAAGTCATTCAAACTTCTCATGATTAAGTTTACCAGTAGTTCTTGTCCATATGATGACTGTCACAGTAGTTATTAAAAGTGCTGCTAAACCCACAGAAACAATAATGAATCTCAAGGATGCAGAAAAATCTGTCAAAAGAATAAAAACTTCAAATTATTAAAATCTTTAGTAACACTTTTAAATTCCATTACTGTAAAGAAAAGGAATTTTTACCTTTTAAAATGTGTTAAAATATTTGGAATCTGTTGTTTACAGCTTTACTTTTTACATGTCTGGTATATAATACTGTCTTTCAATGTAAAGCTTGCAATGAAAAACACTTTACCTGAAGCTTGGGGCCATGTTTAATATTTTATGTCAACCAAAACTTTTATGACATTTTCCACTTTTTCCCCATTTAAGGTGCCACTAAAAATGCTGTGTAAAATGCAGTAGTATTGATCTTCAAAGGGTACAATTTTGAGTGACCACCTTGTGAAGCATCTTTTATTATTGTTGTTTGTGTTGTTGTGCTGCTTTCAGTTGTTCTTGTTGGTCTCTGTGTAGTTTTTTTGTGACCTGAATCAAAATGAAATGACACAATCAAAAAGTTTCTCTTATTTTTCATTTGTTGTAAGTATGCAAAAATATTTTGTGTAAAAACTTGAAATGAGCCAAACAAATGTTTTAGGTGTTTTAATCACCTACAACAGTTGATCTCACTTGTTTCCTCGCCTGAGGGCTGATGGCTAAAGGTAAACAGTTGCACTTTCCCTGTTTTGGTGTCAGTTACTTCACACTTCACAGTGTTATATCTTGAGTTGTGAATATGGTGATAAATCAGAAAAGACAGAGTGGCGGAGCAGTCAGTCTGTGAAGTCAGTATTTGTTTGCTATCCTTGCTATCCACCTCTCGACCTTTAAGCAGCCACTTTACTGTGTGATGACACTCTCCATACGTCACCACAGAGCAGCTTAACGTCACCTTATCAGTGTCCTTATGTTCAGTCACTGGTGAACATAATGTAACAATATGAAGCACAAAGGTTATCTTAATCACTTTAAATATTATTCATGTATTTTTATTTTTTTAAAATAGATCAAGGTGAAAATATTTGGTGTAAATACTTACAGGTAATAGCAGATAGATCAACCTTTGCCTGATGAAACAGAGTGTGTTGAGTTTGTATTTCTCGTAATTTGTGATGATCACAGGAATATTGACCAACTTCCTCAACTGTGAGATTCTTTATAACCAGAGAACAGGTTTCTGCAACACTCAGTCTGTCTGATTTAGTTTTGGGATTTTCACCAATCTGTCCAAGTGTGATCAGCTCTGCTGTTTGTGTGTTTCCTGAAGTAAAGGTCCACGTAGTACCATCACAGTTATTCTTTTTATTTACCCCATTTAGACAAGGCAGAGTGACGTCATCTCCAGCTTTCATAAAAATGGAGGTAATAGTTACAGATACTGTTGAGAAAATTGAAGAGAAAAATGAATTAGAAAACAGTACTTTTTTGCAATCAGTGAAGATTTACCGTATTTCCCGGACTACAAAGCGCACCCGAATATTAGCCGCACAAGCTAAAATCAGGGGAAAATCCTGTTTTGTACATACATTAGCCGCACCTGACTAAAGGCCGCAGGTGTTTCAATGTTGACTTATCATATGTAAGAGAATATGCACAAAGGGAATTGTCAGGAAAGAGATGGCTGTTTGGAGACACACCCCTTTTATTAATATTTTGAAAAACAAGTTATGGGTACATATTTGCATAACCTTTTAGGTATATGTACAAGTAGCGGTAATTACAAGTAGGAAACATGTACTGTGCTTCATAAATGAGTAACAAATGTAGTACATAACAATAACCTACAGCACACCAGAAAAATAGATTCGGCCTACCTACGGCTTTAACAAGAAGAAAAGTCAGTCATTCACCACCATCTTCCTGCCCACTAAAACCACCAAAGTCCTCTTCTCCAGTGTCGGAAACGAACAGGCTCAGGATGGCTTCGTCATCCACTCTCAGCTTCTTTCCTTCGTTGTCACTTTCAAAACCAAAGAAATCCTCGTTGTCAGTGTCAGAGTCGAACACCCTCAGAAGGGCCGTGGCGGTGTCCTCCTCTCCATCATGCAGCAGTCCAGCCCTTCGAAATCCGTTGGTGATCGTGGATGTTTTCACACTTTTCCACGCTGTCAGATTCCACCGGTGGAGTTGAGCATAACTTGCTTTTCGCATTGTTTTTCGCGCTACTTGTACGGCACTATGTTGTCTGGCGGATGGACACGTGACCAACACACCACTCTTGAACCCCGATACTGTGTGTCTGATCACATGCCCTTCCGCCAGGCAACGTAGTACCGTACAACAGCGGAACAAACAAAACAAATCGCCTTACGATATGACAAAAATCATGGATAATCCATAGAAAAGCCGCACCTGACTAAAAGCCGCAGGGTTCAAAGCTTGTGGAAAAAGTAGCGGCTTATAGCCCGACAATTACGGTAGACACAAGTTTATAAACATGTCCCACGCTCCCCTAACATCACAGTGCATGCTCAGCTGTGTAATTTACTGTTATTGACTTTAATAATATTTAGAAATGTTTCCTGTATCCTTACCTGGAATCTGAATCATCAGCATCAGACATAAAAACATTTGAATCCATCTGAATTCATCCATCGTGCTTCTCTGTCGCACTTATTTCTTGTTCTCAATCTCAACTGTCACAGTCTCTGAGCTGATGACACTTAAAGACTGTTTGCACTTCCTGCCATCAGTGAGATGTAATTTCCTTACCACAATTATATAGTAATTTTAAGTTCTCTCTTATTTTCGTGATTTCTTAATGTTCCATAAGTGGACTGTATGAGCTTTTCACATCTTTGAAATTCTTGAATGCATTTTTCGTAAAGTTAAATTATGATAAAGAGAAAGTTTACACTGTGTCCGCTTCCACGGTGCATTTATAAAAACAAAAAAAAGAAAGGGGTGTTCGAGGTGTGAAGGTTGTAATTTATGATAAATGACAACATCGATTCTGTTCCTCTTTCCTTTAATAGTATTGTCACTCACCACAGTTTGACAAGATGCTATACAGCTGCAGCTATAGGAAATATGCCAGATAAGATATTTTAGTGGTCTGAAGTGGTCTCTAAGTCTGTGATCTGTAAGTATCACTAATAACTCACTGCATTTTTGATTCTTTTCAGATGTCTTTCAGGAGCAGTTTTTCACAAGAATGTAAATTTGAATGATAAAACTGGAAGTATTTACTGCACTAATCAATGGGTCATTGCTTCTGTGTTTGAGAGGTTTATTCTGGTATAACTGTTACATATGTATATATCTGTAGGTACTCATTTCTGAATCCAGCTCTCATTCAGCACATTATTGTGTCTTTTTTCTTCATAATAATATATGTTTAGAGGTATTTTGTGCTACACAAAGATGTCATTGACACCCCCAACACCACCACCACCTCTCTCTGTCTCTCCCACTCTATATGTGTGTATTGTGTATTAACGTCATTTAAAAGAAGCAGAATGTGTGAAGATAGCTGAGATAAATGTTTCCATTATTGCAGCTTCTATTTATATTTTATTCTTTAGCAAAGAAGAACTGACTGCGAGAGTTTGGCTGCAACGATCGTCTTTTTAAAAATGCTGCCTGAGATACATCTGAATTAAGAATATCAAAAATCTAAATCAAAATTTATTTATATAGCACATATAAAACAACAATGTTGACCATAGTGCTTCACAGTCAGTAAAAGACAAAACAATAAAACAGGACAACAAACAATAGGTAACAACACAACAAGCTAGAACAGCCAACTTAAAACTAAGTTTTAAGACATGATTTAAAAGACTGGAGAGACTCGGCTGTACGAATATGAACAGGGAGGTTATTCCAGAGTCTAGGTGCCACGGTTGCAAAGGCCCGGTCACCTCTCAACTTCAGTCGAGACCTAGGTTGTGCTAGGAGCCTGTGATTGGACGATCTAAGTGCTCTGTTGGGATTGTATAAGTGGAGTAGTTCAGAAAGATAACTGGGCGCTAAATTATTCAGAATTTTAAAAGTGAACAAAAGAATCTTAAAATCTATACGATATTTAACAGGGAACCAATGTAATTTGGCTAAAATTGGAGTTATGTGTTCATAGATTCTCGTACCTGTTAAAAGATGCACAGCTGCATTTTGAATTAACTGAAGCCGGTAAAGAGAAGAGTGTTGGAGGCCCGTGTAGAGGGAGTTATAGTAGTCCAATCTGGATGTGATAAATGCGTGGATAAGATTTTCAAGGTCCTTTAACCTCCTAGGACCTGGCGTCCACATATGTGGACATCACATTTTGGGTTATTTAGACTAAAATACTCAATTTTGCTCTACATGGGCCTGATATCCACTTACGAGGACATTATATATAATGTCGCAGTATACTGCTACTGTTCTATCAAAATTTGAAACGAATATTCTCATATGTTCGGGTCTTAGGAGGTTAAAGGAAGGAACGGCTTTGCTTTAGATATCTGACGCAACTGGCAAAAGCTGTTTTTTACCACAGTGGAGACCTGTTTCTCAAGTTTAAAAGAGCCATCCAGGAACACTCCGAGGTTTTTTACAGTGAGCGAGAGATGGCTAGCGAGAGGGCCAAGGGCATCAGCTAACTGGTCTGAGTGTGACTACCAAAGACTACGATTTCAGTCTTATTCTCGTTCAGTGTAAGAAAATTATGTGATAACCAAATTTTAACTTCATGCAAACAGTTGAACAGAGGTTGCAAAGAAGCAGACACATCGGATGTCAAAGGTGAATAGATCTGGATATCATCAGCATAACAGTGAAAGGAGATGTTTTATTTTTAAAAAATGAATCCCAACAGCAACATGTACAAAGAGAAAAGAGCAGGACTGAGCACGGACCCTTGAGGCACACCACAATAAATAGGGGCAGAAGCCTACGAGTGTTGCCCCATAGCAACAGAGAACGTATTGTAGTCCCAGGGTAACTGAGGGAGGATTCATGGTCACCCGATTCAGTCCTAGCTATATGCATTAGCAAAAAAGAAACTTTGAAACTTAATCTTAAACGTAGAGATATTTTCTGTCTCCTGAATTTAAACTGGGAGCTGGACCCACAAATCATAAAAGAGACACACTAACTCACACACACCAGAAAGTGCCAAGAGTTGTACAAGGTAATTATATCTGATTTAGTTTTGCGTTTCTTTATAATGCTTTCCTAAATACAAATAAGACACTTTATGAGGGCACCTGAGCCTTGTAGACACAACAAATATTGAACAAACCTCGTTCCTGTTGTTGACAAAACATGAAATATATAGAAAAATATATCTTGATGCATTCTCAATTATCCAGGAAAGTAAATCTCCAAAAGCTGATTCTGTTCATCTGAACGTAGCGTTTTGTGGGAGAAACGTTTCGTCACTCATCCAACTTAAAGTAACCCAACAAAGTAACTTCTTCAGTCTCAGCTGACTGCAGGTTTCCCCAACTTTATAAACAGTAAATTTGCATAATGACTGAAACCAGCCCACCGAGGGAACAATGCGCTGGGAGGAACCACCCGTTGGTAGGCAGCTCTGAACACCACATCCAGAACACCCTGGATTTTGTTGAGAAGGTGAGAGATGTCATTATGGAGGCAGATGAAACCATGGTCTCGTACGACGTTACATCTCTCTTCACTTACATCCCGGTCACGGAAGCATTGGAGGTACTACTTCACATACAAGGGTCAGTTCTACAGGCAGAAACACAGGTGTGCCATGGGCTCCCCAGTTTCACCCATCATTGCTAATTTGTACATGGAAGAAGTGGAAAAGAGGGCTTTGCTATCCTACCCTGGAACACCACCAAGCCATTGGTTCAGATATGTGGATGACACCTGGGTGAAAATCAAATCTCAGGACGTACTACATTTCATGGATCACATTAACTCGGTGGACCGACACATCAAATTCACCAGGGAGGATATGAAAAGGGGCAGGTTAGCCTTCTTAGACTGTGAGATTTCCATTAGTAATGGGGGACATCTAAAAGCTGACGTGTACCGTAAACCTACACATACGGATCAGTATTTAAGGTTTGACTCTCATCATCCACTGGAGCACAAACTGGGTGTCATTAGGACGCTACAACACAGAGCAAACACCATCCCCACAGACACAGCGGCCAGGGAGGCAGAAGAACGGCACATCAAGAAAGCCCTGAGTAAATGTGGTTATCCCAGCTGGACTTCTGTCAAAGCGGGAAAGGCACCTAAAGAAAGCTCCAGCTAATCCAGGAGAGAAGGACAACCACTGCCCAAGCAAAAACCTGTAGTGATCCCATATGTGTCAGGAGTATCAGAGCAGTTGAGACGCATTTTTTCTAAACACCAGGTCTCTGTGGCTTTTAAAGCCCAAAACACACTGCGCCAAAAATTGGTCCACCCCAAGGATCGGGTCCCCCGACACAAACAGAGTAACATAGTGTACGCTGTTAAGTGCCAGGAGGATTGCCAGGATTTATACATCGGGGAAACCAAACAACCTCTGGCGAAGCGGACGGCACAACACAGAAGAGCTACCTTGTCTCGCCAGGACTCTGCGGTCTATTTACACCTACAAGCCAGTGGACACTCTTTGAAGGATGAGGATGTGCACATTCTGGACAGAGAGGAACGCTGGTTTGAGTGCGGAGTCAAGGAGGCCATTTACGTGAAAAGGGAAAGACCATCTCTGAATCGAGGAGGGGGCCTAAGGGTACATCTTTCGCCATCTTACAATGTTGTGATAGCAGCCATTCCCCAACTCTCCGTGAATGGTAGTCATGGCCATTGATCAGTGGTCTTTGATCAGTGGGTTTTGGTCAGTGGTTGTTGATCAACGGTCATGAGAATTTGCATAATTATGATTAAGGAACTGACCTCCCAGCCCATTGTTCCTTCAGTGGGCTGGTTTCAGTCATTATGCAAATGTACTGTTTATAAGATTTGGAGAACCCTGCAGTCAGCTGAGACTGAAGAAGTCACTTGGATGAGTGACGAAACGTTTCTCCCACAAAACGCTACGTTCAGATGAACAGAATCAACTTTTGGAGATAGAAAAATATAGTTTTTCATATAAACTTGATTATTGTCTGTAGTAGGGCTGCCACAAACGATTATTTTCATAGTCGACTAGTCATCAATTATTTTTGCGATTAGTCGACTAATCAGATCATGTATCCATTGGACGTAAAACATACGGCTTATTGCACCAGCATTCATCTGCTCCTATATAACTATAATTAGCTTACTGCTTGAAGTGTTTAAAGTATGTGCTAACTAAAAATAAAGACAAGATGATAGATTAGACTTTTAATGAAATTTGAAAATTGTCTCAGTGGTTTAATAAATTAAGTTGTCTGCTCTTTGCTCCCTAAAATTTAACAGGACATTGGAGTAAATTCTCGACCATCTCAAACTTCTGTTTAATCAGTTTTCTGTTTGACGTTTATTCAGATGTGTAAAATCTATAACTTTAATCTCAGCCAAACCGAATTACTCCGGAACAAATAAAACACTGAAAAAAGCCAAACAATAAAATTTTTAGGTTATCTAAGTGACTTATATATCATGTTTAACCTGAGTAGCAAAAGACCGCGGGGGTTTGAAAACGATGTGCCGGGTGTTCGCTGTTCTCCACGGATCTAGTGAGCCTTACCCCGGCTAGCTATCAAGCTGGTGGGTAACAGACGTCGCCGAAAACGTCGGTGCACTTTTGCAAATATGTGGTGTCTTGATAAACTGAGCAGATGTTTGAGGTTTAACAGCTACATTCTCTCTGAAAATATGTTAAACGTTTATTTTGTGACCCAGAAACAGTAATAAGAGTAATATTAAAACTAAGTAGCTGCCGCCATTGTTGGAAACTGGAATTGGCTGGGCCGCGCTATGAATCGGGTTTGGCCACAAAGGATACACCCGACCCATCCTTCAAATCTGGAGAAATGAAGAACGCATTGTCGACCGCATTTGGAGGCGTCTTCGAATTTGGACAGCCTTCCTCCCGTCGCTGTAACGTAATCGGCCTCGTACACAGCTACGATACCGGAGACTGCTGCTTCTTCTTCTTCTTCAGGGTTTAACTGCAGCTGGCATCCTTGTACATGCAGTGTTGCAATCTTCTGTTTCAGTCTGTTATTACACTGCTGTTTACCTACTGTTTATTCCTGCGTCTTTCGGGATCTTACAAAGCTCTAAATGACGCGTCGACTAGTGGTGCAACCGATCGAAAATCTCTCGGATCGGATCACTGTTTTAAGTCACGGATCGGATCAATTTTCGGATCAGCAAAAAAAGAAAAAAGACAAAAATTGAACATTTACTTATTTAGTTATTTAAGTATTTTTTTGCCTGTTAAAAACATTCAACTCTAGACTCATTCCACGCAATTATTTTTAAAACAATTATGGTACGATATAGGACAGTATAGGGCTTTGTATCTACCACTCAATTCAGTTTTATTTACAAAGCGCATCCCCTTTTACCCTTTTTAATTTTTCATATTTATTTCCTATCTTATTCATAGCCTTTTCCTTTTTTGTTTTCTTTAGGTCACGAGCAGTTGTCCAAGCATTTCACTACATATCGTACTGTGTATGACTGTGTACGTGACAAATAAAATTTGAATTTGATTTGAAATAGTTAAAAGTTGAAATGTGAATAGTTGATTTTTGTATTATATGATTTATTTATTACATTTTATGTGGAGTGAATAAATAAAAGTATATTTACGGTGGCCACTACAAACAAAGCACATACAAACTTCAAATCACGCAAAAACTCCAAAACACGTACAAACCCCGAAGCACGTACAAACTCCAAAACACGTAAAAACTCAGAAGCACATAAAAACTCAAAACACGTACAAAAAACAACAGAAGTGCTTCAGGATGCTAGGGGCAGTGTTGAACTTTTGTTACCTAGCGGCTACACAAGTCAGCAAGTACCAACGACCGTATTTTGTGTGTGGTAATAACAGGTAAATGAACATTTTTTTAAATCTTTTTTTTTTATTTCACTATATATGAATTCTTGTGTATACATACACAAACAATACACATATGCTTTCATGCTTTCAATTGTGTAATTTAAGTGATCTAGGTAGCTCTGTTTTGTAAGAGTTTGTACGTGTTTTGTCTCTAGGGGCCACCGCATATATTTATATATAAACATTTATAAATAAAACCATTTTTTTTACATTAGTAATTCCTTTTGTGCATAATTTTATATTATTGTTAATAACAAATTAATTAAAGCAACAAAACAACCTGAAGAGCCGGTTCGGAGCCGAAAGAGCCGGCTCTTTTTAGTGAGCTGAACCGAAAGAGCCGGTTCTTTAAAAAGAGCCGGAAATCCTATCACTACTGGACACCACCTGCATGAGGTGTTTTAGGCATGTCCTGGAGGTAGGAGGCCCCAGGGCAAACTGAGGGCTCGGTGGAGAGATTACATTTCACAGTTGGCTTGGAAATAATTCAGTTTTCCCCCAGATGAGCTGGAAGAGGTGGCTGGCAAAAGGGAGGTCTAAGTTTCTCTCCTTAGATTGACCAAACCCATGACCTTGAACCTGGATATATAGGACAGGGAGGATAAATAAAAGGATGTTACATTAAACCAGTGGTTCCCAAACCTTTTTTTTTTTTTTTTTGCTAGGCCCCTGTTTGTTTTACAAGAAAATCTTCGCAGCCCCCCGGCACAAACACATCCTCAAACCACACACAACCATTTATTGTTTTCAAACTCCACTGCAGTTTCTTTTACACCTCAAACCTTTAGAAAACCAAAAGCAAACAAATAAAACTACAATAAATTACAGGTTGGAACAAAATAAACTAATACCATCTTTATTTTAAGCGTAGTTGTTTCTTTCCCCCTTTGTAAGAATAATTTTTCAAAACATGCCTCTGTGCAAAGTGGGTTTAAAAACATAAAACGTGATTTGGACAGGGGAAATGGGTTTTGGTTTAGACACAAATACATATTGATTGATTGATTGATTGAATCTTTATTTTGAACATGTTGAAAAAGTATAAAAAAAAAAAAAAAGAATTAAAAGAGACAAATGAACAAAGCAAACAAAAGGAAAACGAGCAACCACAACTCCAAATAACGTCCATGTTCAAAAAGGAGCAGGAAGAAGCATAAGCTTATTTAATCCCACCCCTTTTCCACTATCTAGTATCAATAGACTACAGAAATACCTCCTTGTAATTACATTATATGTTATGTGTAATTTTATTTTTATTTTTTTTTAATATATACACATATATGTTTCTATCTATCCATACCTACGTATATACACACATACGCACATATACACATTTTCAATAACCCCATTAACACCTGAAGGATACACAACCTACAATTTTATATATATTTTATATATATATATATATATATATATACACACATACATACACACACATACACATATATATATATACATACATATATATATATACATATACACATATATATATATACATACATACATATACACATACATATATACCCATACCAACAAACCCGTGCATGCGCACACACATGAAAATATTAGACAAGAACACCCTATCAAATCTCTACCTTTTCCCTGTACCCTGTAAAAACCATATCCTTAAACCGCTTTTTAAACTGCGCCATGCTTGGACATTGCTTCATATCTTTACTTAGTCTGTTCCACAGCTTCACTCCACACACAGAGATGCAAAAACTTTTTAATGTTGTACGGATACGAGGATGTTTTAAATTTAATTCCCCCCTCAAATTGTATCCCTGTTCCCTTTTAGAAAACATTTTTAGAATATTGTCAGGAAGCAGGTTATTTATTGCTTTATATATAATTTGTGCTGTGAAAAAATGAACC
Source organism: Rhamphochromis sp. 'chilingali' (assembly GCF_963969265.1). Taxonomy (NCBI): domain Eukaryota; kingdom Metazoa; phylum Chordata; class Actinopteri; order Cichliformes; family Cichlidae; genus Rhamphochromis; species Rhamphochromis sp. 'chilingali'. Next base: position 22,278,999 of record NC_137932.1, on the reverse strand, counting down.
AGATCTGTGAATTTTAGAATTTTTGATTTTAAGAATAGTGGATTTGTATGATCTCTGTAACCAGTTTTATGGATTATCCTTATGGCCCTTTTTTGTAATATAAAGATTGATGATAGCGAACATTTGTAAGTATTGCCCCAAACCTCTGCACAGTAATTCAAATACGGTGCAATCAGGGAACAATAGAGAATGTGGAGTGATTTGTGGTCCAGAATGTGTTTTACTTTACTCAAGATTGAGACACTTCTTGAAATTTTGTTATGTATATGATTTATATGAGACTTCCAGTTTAATTTATCATCTATAATCACACCAAGAAACTTATGTTCAAGTACTCTTTCAATTTCCACACCATCTACATGAATCTGCACTTGTGCATTTCTAAGGGAATTCCCAAATAAGATAATTTTAGTTTTACTTAGATTTAGCGATAGTTTGTTCCTGTTAAACCATTTTTTAATTTTGCACATTTCTGAAGTAATTGTATCCAGCAGCTCCTTTAGATTCCCCCCAGAACAAAAAATATTTGTGTCATCTGCAAATAATACTAATTTTAATATATCAGATGCCTTACAAATATCATTTATATAAATAATAAATAATTTGATTTAAAAAAAAAAAAAAAATCTTCTTGGGATCGCACATACTTCTTTTTGTGCCTCTAAAACATCCTTGTTTGTCTTTCCAGAAAAGACATATGATGTCGTAACTGTCGGAGCACCGGCCTCTCACTGTTTCTAAAAATGGCGTTCTGAGGAAGCTCATCCAGAAGTTTGAGGAAGCAAAGAAACAGTAAGTTGAGAGTAAAGTCGGGCGTCACATTAGGGCTGGGCGATATGGCCTAAAATCCATATCGCGGTATAATTTGAAGCACGTGCGGTAACGATATATATCGCGAAATATTCTTTTCTTCTGTATAACATATTTTCCACACTATATGACACACTTAATAAATTTTCTCAAAAATCGAAAGTGTGCCTATGTATGAATTCTGGTTGTGCTTACTGACCTCAAACCGATTTTGGCGTGCAGAAATCTGTTAAAAACTGTTTTAGTACAACTTTGGTAAGCTGCACTGCTTGATGGATTGTCAGAGCATTACGGCTGCCGTAGTGAGGAGCTTCTTAAATGTTGGTTTAGTGTAAGCTCAGCTTTTTAACTAATGTAAGAAGTGTTATAACTGACTCGTTTTTAATACCTAAATCTGGCCTCAGTGCACAAACCTAAATGAATCGGTACATATGAAAGCGCCCAAGTCACGAGCTGAGTTCAAGGACATGGATAAAACAAAAAGGTTCAAATTTGTGCCCAAAAACCCCACAAATCAGTGTCACTGTTTTAAAATCTGCTGCGAGACCGCTCTAAATGTCAGCTTTTTCTTTACGTAAAGACTGGGGTCTGTAACATATCAGCTCGTTTCTTATTTATTAAAGAACATGCCTGACACCAGGCTTTTGAGTCAAACGGCTCCATTCGATCTCTGCAAGTATTTTTAAGTATTTTTAGGTTCTTTCCAGCAGGATTTGTGGCTAGTTCTGGAGCTTGACCCTAAAAGATTTCAGTGTGTCGGTGCTTCTGCTTTCCCTGTTGTCCTTCTGTTCCGTCTTTTTTTCTGTTTCTGTCAAATTTAAAAACAACTGCACTCTGAAATACACACTCTTTGCAAGATGTTGTCTAAACTAGTGGTTGGAAGGCATATTTGTGTTTGGTCTCTGATGGTTTATTTACACTTTTTGCAGGCCACGCCCACGGACTACAGCGCCATGATGAGCAACAAAGCCAAGAAGTCTATGGACTTCCTGCTGATGCAGGACACCGCCCCGACGATAGCCACGGACGTGTCACTGCAGTACCGCCTCGACATCGTCTTCTGCCAAACGGTCACCTACACATATTTTAATTATTGTATGTCTGAGCTGATGCGTTTATCCTGGAGTGACTCAGAGTGAAGGAGAAGGCCAAGAAGAAGTGTAAATATCATAGAAGCAAGGAGTTCAGAGCTCTACGACTTAGTGTCTTTATGGTATTTATGTGTGTAATGGAGACCAGGGGTTCCATTACCCTTACTTGTATTTTTATTAATTGACTGACTGATTTGTATTTAAAAACCGTAATGAAGAAAAACACACACTGGTTGATTGTGATTCTTTATTAGGCTTTTTGGGTTGTTATTTAAGTGACTCGTTAAAGGTGAAGAGACAGGGGGACTGGCCATCCTACCTGTGTCAGGAAAAGAACCCGTGTTAGAGCTGTTCACATTTAATCATTTGTCTGTAACCTAAATTAGTTGTATATGTAAAAAGAGAAGTGTTAACAGTACTCACTTTGTAAAGAGTAAAAGCAGCTCAATCACCTGCTTATGAGCTCCTGGAGAAAACCAATGTGCCAGGCTAGGGGAGTGTGTGTTGGAGTGATTTTGTTAAAAGTTGTCATTATTGTGCTTGGACCTTGTCTTGAACTGTATGTTCAGATATTTTCTGTTCCTCCCCCACATGTAGGATGTTGGGGATGTTACTAGCTATAGTTTTCAACTGCAGGCACAATCTATGTAAGATTCTGGTTTCCTTATTTGGTAAGGAGTGTTCACTTCCTGCCCTTTATGGGCTCACCATGTAAATGGTGGACTGTTAAAGAGGTTAAGCCATATACGAGGTTGAGGGGAGATGACCCTTTTATGACTAGAGATGCGGTTAAAACGTTTGTAAGCAGGAAGTCACGTATACAGACACACATACACTCTCTCTCACTCACACACACACACACACACACAGTGCCTTAGCTTTTACCACACAACATATGGGGTTTACAATGGGCGGTTGTGTAACTGTTTTCATTCAATAAAAGGCTGGAGTTGGAGTTGTCTGAGTTTGGGTGTAGAGCTTGCAACTCTGAGAATCCGACCAGGCTTCCCCTGCACAAGTAAAAACCAATCGAGCTCTGATTGTCTTACTTTGTTCTGAGTCAGCGAGGGCTGAAACCTAACTGTGTGGTTAAGGTGTTTTAATAGAGACTCTTGGAGAGCTTGCGCAAGACGCCTTAGCGAATCATCTCGATTTTAAACCTCCGTTAACATCTCACCATGGGATCCAGAGCGTCCAGATTACTCAGAGAAGAGGAAATTGAAGAAATTAAGAAGGAAACTGGCTTTTCCCACAGGAAGATCACTCGCCTGTACAGACGTTTCACCAGCCTGGATAAAGGGGAAAACGGCACCCTCAGTCGAGAAGATTTCCAGAGAATCCCCGAGTTGGCCATCAACCCTCTGGGAGATATAATCATCAACGCATTCTTTCCCTTTGAGAGGACCAGGTAAATTTCCGGGGCTTCATGCGGACCCTGGCTCACTTCAGACCAATCGAAGACAACGAGAAGAACAAGAACCCCTCAGCTACAGAGCCCCTGAACAGCAGAACAAACAAGCTGCTTTTTGCTTTCCGTCTATATGACCTGGACAGAGATGGCAAGATCTCCCGAGATGAGCTCCTGCAGGTCTTGCGGATGATTGTTGGAGTCAACGTTTCAGATGAAGAACTCGGCAGCATTGCTGATAGGACCATCCAGGAGGCTGACACAAACGGAGATGGCTACATTTCCTTCAATGAGTTTATCATGGTCTTGGAAAAGGGAAATGTAGTTCAGAACCAATAAAACATTTAGAAAAATGTTTAAAGGAAGAGGTCGATAAACATAAGCCAGGCAAGACAAAAACAAAACTCATGACTGAGTACATGAACTTTTTTCAGCCATGGAAACAGGAAGAACAAAGGCGTGCTGAAAATAGAAAGCAGAAACAGTCTAGACAGCAACTCACATCTCAGGCCAGTAATAAACCACCAGTTCCACAGGTGGCCTGTTCACAACCACCACCATATCAGCCAGAACCCTCAGCCTCAGAGGCACCCACAACCACAAAAAAAACCCCAACGAATCCGTTCCTACCACCACAAGGCCCATACGCCTCAGCCAGACACCAATTGAATTAAATGTCTCGCGACGTCCCCACACACAAAGAGCAAGAAGAAATAGGGACAGATCCTTACAACAGGGACATGGGAGGAGTTCCAGACCCACCTGGCCCTTATGGCCTGTTCCCCCTCATAGAAAAAAACCTTTCCGCCGAGTGGAAGGATTTAGGCACGATTCTCAGCAGGGTACAAAATGACCATTAAGAGAAAACTGAAGATACCCATGAAGGTTGGCTCCAAAGCCGTAGAACAGGGTGTATGAGGTACACACTCGGGTGGACCCTCATCACGACCCCAAGCACACATTTAGACATGCCTACAGCACACTACTGTCTCACAGAAGATAGTTACTGACAAAATATGGTAAATACGTCCTGACCAGACATATCCAGCCTACCAAAAACTTTGTGGTCAACAGGCCCGACCGACGTGGGCCTAATAAAAAATGCTGATGCAATTAAAGTTAAAACCATCTCAAACCACTAGTGATGGGTCGTTCGCGAACGAAATGGCTCTTAGAGCCGGCTCTTTGACGTGAACGACGCGAGCCGGCTCCTTATCGCGAGCCGTCACGTGGTTTTTTTGTTTTTTTTTTCTTTCTCTCAGCCTCTCTCTCGCACTTTTTTTCCGCTTCACTCTGCACGCGAGCCTTGTGCTTTACGCTGGGCAGAGGGGGGAGGGGCGGTAGTTACACTCAGTAGCACAGGAACAGAGCCAGAGAGAGAGAAAGAGAGGCAGGGACAACAACATTAGAAAGGTATAGTAATCATCCACAACTATTTTCGGTTGCAGATGATAAAGGATTGAGAAAGTTTATTCATGCAGGTCCATATGACAGAGAATATGCATGTTCTTTTAGTTTTCATATTATAATTTATATTTAATTGTGTTGTGGTTTGCAGTGTTTTGTGTTCTTTTCACTTTAAATTTGTGAAAGGAAAAAGCTGAAAATTTAAATAGTTAAAACTTGAAATGTGAATAGTTGATTTTTGTATTATATGATTTATTTATTACATTTTATGTGGAGTGAATAAATAAAAGTATATTTACGGTGGCCCCTAGAGACAAAGCACATACAAACTTCAAATCACGTACGAACTCTGAAGCATGTACAAACTCCAAAACACGTAAAAACACGTACAAACTCCAAAACACGTAAAAACTCCAAAAACACGTACAAACTCCGAAGCACGTAAAAACTCAGAAGCATATAAAAACTCAGAAGCACATAAAAACTCAAAACACGTACAAAAGACAACAGAAGTGCTCCAGGATGCTGGGCGCAGTGTTGAGCCTTTGTTATCTTGTGGCTACACAAGCCAGGCAAGTACCAACGACCGGATTTGGTGTGTGGTAATAACAGGTAAATGAACTTTTTTTAAAATTATTTGAATATATATATGAGTGCCTGTGTATAAATATACAAACAATACACACATGCTTTCAATTGTGTAATTTAAGTGATCTAGTAGCTCTGCTTTGGAAGTTCAGTTCATGCTAGAAATGTGTTTTGGAGTTTGTACGTGTTTTGTCTCTAGGGGCCACCGCATATATTTATATATAAACATATATAAATAAAACCACTTGTTTTTACGTTAGTAATTCCTTTTGTGCATAATTTTATATTATTGTTAATAATAAATTAATTAAAGCAACAAAACAACCTGAAGAGCCGGTTCGGAGCCGAAAGAGCCGGCTCTTTTTAGTGAGCCGAACCGAAAGAGCCGGATCTCTAAAAAGAGCCGGAAATCCCATCACTACAAACCACAGGCCAATGAAACCTCAATACCCACTGTCTGCTGAAGCAAAAGCTGGAATCCGTCCAGTAATAGCAGACATGGAAAAAGCGGGAATCTTGATAAAGACAAAAACAACCTCGTGTTCTTCTCTCAACAGGTGATCCAGGAGATTTTTATTTTTTTTCTCCCCCCCTTTCTCACTGTCCCTCTCCCCTTCTGTTTTTCCTTTCCTTCCTCTTTCTTTCTCCCTTTCCTATCCCTCACTCATGTCTGTCCCGTCTGTAACATCTGAAAATAAAATATAATAAATAATAAAAACAAAGATCGACCAAATGGACCAATACGGCAATGCCACGATGATCCATTTGGCAAAGTAAATCCATTGGGTATCCTTGTTGGTCTTCAGACAACAATTCTGATGGCTAAAGAACCAAATGGGACAGGCAGAAAAAAAAAAAAGGAAAAGGTGGATGTGGAACAGATGATGAGCATCTGGTTCCTGCACTAAAGTTTCATTATTGTTATCATTTTTTTTTTTTGTAATTCTATTTAGAGTAGCGCTTGAACATGTCAGTTGATTTCAAGACACAATCTCATCCGGCTGCTCAACGAGCTGCTGTGGCCCACACTATGGGTTCAGTCCTTCAGGCCAAGCATTGGGTGGATACTAGAGGTGGGAATCACCATATATCCCACGATACGATATTATCACGATACTTAACGCACGATACGATATTATTGCAAAATTTAAAAATATTTTGCGATATTCAGATTCTGTACATGAAGGTAAACGTTATCAATATTCATTTTATCTAATATCAAAGTCTCACACTCAGTCTTTCTCTCATTTCAGTTTTATTGTTGACATACTGAATGGTTTGTATTACAGTCTAGTCCAACTTAACTGAATGCAACCATCTGGTACAATTATAGCTATTCTGAACTATGCAATATGAAAACTATGCAGCCCCTTCAGCAACTGAAGAATTTGAAAGTAAATTAAAACAAAATATAATTTTACATTAAATAAAAAAGTTTTAAACTTAATTAAAATAAAACATGTCTTAAATTAAAATAAGTAAACTGTCATGTTTATTGCTGCCAAAAAACAAGTTAAACACATTTGGACAGTGTCAGGATTCTTGCTCAGAAAAAGGATCAACATGCTCTGAAGTCAGAGTTCCAGTCCACAAAACTTTTTTTGTAACAAAATATCGATTTCTGCTGTCCCTGTATCGATACATTATTAGCAAACAAAATATCACGATACTACACAGTATCGATTTTTTCCCCCACCCCTAGTGGATACCATACTAAATCTTGAGTTTCGGCCTTTGCACTGCTCTGTAAACAAAGGGAAACGTTAAAAAAAAAAAAAAAGTTCAGCTTTAGACCACCAGAGTGGTTACATTTTCTAAACTCCTTTGACAAGCTTTCAAATCCCTGTTTGAGGGTAAAAGCTTGGTTTTACAGTTAAGGTTACAAAACCGGTTCAGGTCAGGGAGAAGGTGAAAGTTTATCAGATATTTTGTGATGGTTAAACTTAAGTCTTAGGAATGCACCGATGTCAATGAGTGGCCTCACAAAGACAGCCAAGGCTTTCCTCCCCACATCTGTCGAGATAGGATAAGAATGTATGCTTTAACTGAAAACTTGAGGTGACAAATCTTACAGATGTGGAGGTTTATTTTTTGCATACCCTGGTTTACTCCTGCAAACCTTGTTTAAACATTTACATAAAATGTTTTATGATTTTTTTGGTTTACATTATAGTTACGCAGAAAATTATAAAGAAAATTAAAGCTGCAAGCAGCGTTATGAGGGCCCTCGCACCCCCGGCGCGTCGAGCCACGCCCAACACCTAAAACCAGCACGTCCGATCTGATGTCACATTGATGGAATTCATGCATTTAACCACCAGCTAACATTTCAACTCATTCATTCATGATTAGTTAGTCGTTCCACTAGGTGGCGCTCTAACCATCATGTACAAATGGCATAACAAACATTTCCGAGCTCGAGTCTCATCACGCCTATGAGCTTTGGGAGAGATTGGACATTGTGTTTTTGAGTGACAGCAGATTACTGCTTTTTGGCGAGTGATTGAAACTCTATGTGCCGCCATGACCACCCCGTTTCCCTGAATGTAAAAAGCTTCGCAATTTAACATCACAAAGGTCTTTAGATTCCACACACAGGAGATCGCATCAATCTGATGAAATCCCTTGGAGGAGTTCGTCAAAGAAGGGTGCCTGAAAAGATGGGAAAATGTTGCCAAAATTGCACATTAATTTTAAAATGGCTGACTTCCTGTTGGATTTGGGATATTGCTCAAAGAGACTTTTTTGTACATCTTGATATCTCCTATAAGCTTACCAGGTTTCAGACTCATACATAAAACACAGAGCTGGGGCTGTGGTTTTGAAATTTTGTAGGGGGCGCTGTGGAGCCATTTCGCGCTATTCAATAAAAATGATCACATGACAACAAAGCCTTCATCCATTTGGAGGGGTGTGCTAAATTTAAAGCCTCTATATACTTTCCAAGCCCCTCAAAAGCCACTTCATCTTTCATGGTGGACCGCGTTGCCACCAGGGTGCGGCGTTCAGTTTAAAGTCACAATTTTTGCACTGAAGCATCACGAGGGACTGATGTTGATATTCACCGCTTTTGAGGTGGCCACGATGAACCTGTGAAAATCAGTACAACAAAATTAAAGCCATGAAATTTCCTGTTGCCACTAGGTGGCGCTGTCCGTATTCCCGACAATGGGCACATCAATCTGTTCAGGGCGGGTCTGACATCATGCCTGTAAAGTCTGGTACTGAACAGACTGGATTTCATTGAGTTATACTAATTTGTTTCTTCATGGCGTGACATCAAAGTTCGCCATGCTGCTGGGGTCACACCCTTTTGCGAAAACTCACAGTTTTCACTGTACCCCAAGACCAACTCCTTAAGGCTTTCCTGGAGAAATTTGAGGCTGCAGGTGTCACCCATCACTATACTGTACCCCAAAGTGTAAAACATGACATTTCCTGTTCCCACTAGGTGGCGCTGTCCCTGGTGTCAAATATGGCAGTTGAAATATGTTCAGGGGTGGAGCCTTATCATATGTGTTCACTTTGGTCAAGGTCAGAAAATGTATGACAAAATGAGAGGCAATAAGATTTTCATGGCGAGTCATCGAAATTCGCCATGGCGCCACGGCCTCATAGTATTGTGAAAACTCAAAAGCTCCGCAATTTAACATGGCCCAGGTGTGTAGTTGACACTGACCAAAGATGAAGCTTATACAACCAAATCCCAAGGAGGAGTTCGCAAAAGTTCGAGGCATGGAAATGGCAAAATTAGAGCCAAAATGTCACCTTCTCTTCCAAATGGCGAACTTCCTGTTGGGTTTGCATCAATGGGCCCACAGACTTTTTTGTTCGACTCGGCATGATACACATGTGTGCCAAATTTCATACATGTAGCTGAAACGATGTGGTCGTAGGGCTGCATTTAACAAGGCATAGGTGGCGCTGTAGAGCCATTTCCCAGTGCTCATATGTAAAACCATTAAAATACAAAATTTTTCACCAGACCTGGCATGTGTGCAAAATTTCATGAGTTTTTGAGCATGTTTAGGCCCTCAAAAAGGCCCTTGTTTTGCCTGAATAATAATAATAATAATAATTAAAGCTGCAAGCAGCGTTATGAGGGCCCTCGCACCCCCGGCACGTCGAGCCACGCCCAACACCTAAAACCAGCACCTCCGATCTGATGTCACATTGATGGAATTCATGCATTTAACCACCAGCTAACATTTCAACTCATTCATTCATGATTAGTTAGTCGTTCCACTAGGTGGCGCTCTAACCATTATGTACAAATGGCATAACAAACATTTCCGAGCTCGAGTCTCATCACGCCTGCGACCTTTGGGAGAGATTGGATATTGTGTTTTTGAGTGACAGCAGATTACTGCTTTTTGGCGAGTGATTCAAACTCTAAGTGCCGCCAAAACCACCCCTTTTCCCTGAACGTAAAAAGCTTCGCAATTTAACATCACAAAGGTCTTTAGATTCCACAAACTTCAGATCGGTCCAATCTGATGAAATCCCTTGGAGGAGTTCGTCAAAGTACGGTGCCTGAAAAGAGGGGAAAATGTCGCCAAAATTACACATTAATTTTAAAATGGCTGACTTCCTGTTGGATTTGGGATATTGCTCCAAGAGACTTTTTTGTACATCTTAATATCTTCCATAAGCTTACCAGGTTTCAGACTCATAGATAAAACACAGAGCAAGGGCTGATGTTTTGAAATATTGTAGGGGGCGCTGTGGAGCCATTTCGCGCTATTCAATGAAAATGATCACATGACAACAAAGCCTTCATCCATTTGGAGGGGTGTGCTAAATTTAAAGCCTCTATAGACTTTCCAAGCCCCTCAAAAGCCACTTCATCTTTCATGGTGGACTGCGTTGCCACCAGGGTGCGCCGTTCAGTTTAAAGTCACAATTTTTGCACTGAAGCATCACGAGGGACTGATGGTGATATTCACCGCTTTTGAGGTGGCCACGATGAACCTGTGAAAATCAGTACAACAAAATTAAAGCCATGACATTTCCTGTTGCCACTAGGTGGCGCTGTCCGTATTTTCGACAATGGGCACATCAATCTGTTCAGGGCGGGTCTGACATCATGCCTGTAAAGTCTGGTACTGATCAGACTGGATTTCATTGAGTTATACTAATTTGTTTCTTCATGGCGTGACATCAAAGTTCGCCATGCTGCTGGGGTCACACCCTTTCGCGAAAACTCACAGTTTTCACTGTAACCCAAGACCAACTCCTTAAGGCTTTCCTGGAGAAATTTGAGGCTGCAGATGTCACCCATCACTATACTGTACCCCAAAGTGTAAAACATGACATTTCCTGTTCCCACTAGGTGGCGCTGTCCTTGATGTCAAATATGGCAGTTGAAATATGTTCAGGGGTGGAGCCTTATCATATGTGTTCACTTTGGTCAAGGTCAGAAAATGTATGACAAAATGAGAGGCAATAAGATTTTCATGGCGAGTCATCGAAATTCGCCATGGCGCCACGGCCTCATAGTATTGTGAAAACTCAAAAGCTCCGCAATTTAACATGGCACAAGGGTGTAGTTGACACTGTCCAAATTTGAAGTTTATAGGACCAAATCCCAAGGAGGAGTTCGTTAAAGTACAAGGCATGGAAACGGTAAAATCAGAGCCAAAATGTCACCTTCAATCCAAAATGGCGGACTTCCTGTTGGGTTTAGGACATTGCCATAATAGACTTTTTTGTTCGACTCTGAACGTTATATAGGTGTACCGACTTTCAAACTTATAGGTCATACCCATACCGGGGGCTCGCGTTTTTCATTTTTCTAGGTGGCGCTACTGAGCTAATTTTCCCTGGCCATGTCTGAGAACATTAAAATACGTAAATTTTCACCAGACCTGACGCGTGTGCAAAATTTCATGAGTTTTCGAGCATGTTTAGGCTCTCAAACGGCCAATTCATTTGCCGAAATAATAATAATTAAAGCTGCAAGCAGCGTTATGAGGGCCCTCGCACCCCCGGCGTGTCGAGCCACGCCCAACACCTGAAACCAGCACGTCCGATCTGATGTCACATTGATGGAATTCATGCATTTAACCACCAGCTAACATTTCATCTCATTCAGTCATCATTATAGTCGTCCCACTAGGTGGCGCTCTAACCATTATAGACAAAGGGAATAACAAACATTTCCGAGCTCGAGTCTCATCACGCCTGCGACCTTTGGGAGAGATTGGACTTTGTGTCTTTGAGTGACAGCATATTACTGCTTTTTGGCCAGTGATTGAAACTCCACGTGCCGCCATGACCACCCCGTTTCCTTGAACGTAAAAAGCTTGGCAATTTAACATCACAAAGGTCTTTAGATTCCACACACTGGAGAATGGTTCAATATGATGAAATCCCTTGGAGGAGTTCGTCAAAGTATGAAGCCTGAAAAGAGGGGAAAATGTCGCCAAAATTACACATTAATTTTAAAATGGCTGACTTCCTGTTGGATTTGGGATATTGCTCCAAGAGACTTTTTTGTACATCTTGATATTTTCCATAAGCTTACCAGGTTTCAGACTCATAGATGAAACACAGAGCAGGGGCTGTTGTTTTGAAATTTTGTAGGGGGCGCTGTGGAGCAATTTCGAGCTATTCAATGAAAATGATCACATGACAACAAAGCCTACATCCATTTGGAGGTGTGTGCCAAATTTCAGGCCTCTATAAACTTTCCAAGCCCCTCAAAAGCCACTTCATCTTTCATGGTGAACCGCGTTGCCACCAGGGTGCGCCGTTCAGTTTAAAGTCACAATTTTTGCACTGAAGCATCACGAGGGACTGATGTTGATATTCACCGCTTTTGAGGTGGCCACGATGAACCTGTGAAAATCAGTACAACAAAATTAAAGCCATGACATTTCCTGTTGCCACTAGGTGGCGCTGTCCGTATTTCCGACAATGGACACATCAATCTGTTCAGGGTGGGTCTGACATCATGCCTGTAAAGTCTGGTACTGATCAGACTGGATTTCATTGAGTTATACTAATTTGTTTCTTCATGGCGTGACATCAAAGTTCGCCATGCTGCTGGGGTCACACCCTTTCGCGAAAACTCACAGTTTTCACTGTAACCCAAGACCAACTCCTTAAGGCTTTCCTGGAGAAATTTGAGGCTGCAGATGTCACCCATCACTATACTGTACCCCAAAGTGTAAAACATGACATTTCCTGTTCCCACTAGGTGGCGCTGTCCTTGATGTCAAATATGGCAGTTGAAATATGTTCAGGGGTGGAGCCTTATCATATGTGTGCTCTTTGGTCCAGATCGGAACATGTATGACAAAATGAGAGGCAATAAGATTTTCATGGTGAGTCATCGAAATTCGCCATGGCGCCACGGCCTCATAGTATTGTGAAAACTCAAAAGCTCCGCAATTTAACATGGCACAAGGGTGTAGTTGACACTGTCCAAATTTGAAGGTTATGAAATGAAACCCCAAGGAGGAGTTCGCAAAAGTTCGAGGCATGGAAATGGCAAAATTAGAGCCAAAATGTCACCTTCTCTTCCAAATGGCGGACTTCCTGTTGGGTTTGCGTCAATGGGCCCACAGACTTTTTTGTTCGTCTTGGCATGATACACATGTGTGCCAAATTTCATACATGTAGCTCAAACGATGTGGTCATAGGGCTGCATTTAACAAGGCATAGGTGGCGCTCTAGAGCCATTTCCCAGTGCTCATATGTAAAACCATTAAAATACAAAATTTTTCACCAAACCTGGCATGTGTGCAAAATTTCATGAGTTTTTGAGCATGTTTAGGCCCTCAAAAAGGCCCTTGTTTGGGGTGAATAATAATAATAATAATAATAATTAAAGCTGCAAGCAGCGTTATGAGGGCCCTCGCACCCCCGGCGCGTCGAGCCACGCCCAACACCTAAAACCAGCACGTCCGATCTGATGTCACATTGATGGAATTCATGCATTTAACCACCAGCTAACATTTCAACTCATTCATTCATGATTAGTTAGTCGTTCCACTAGGTGGCGCTCTAACCATTATGTACAAATGGCATAACAAACACTTCCAAGCTCGAGTCTCATCACACCTGAGACGTTTGGGAGAGATTGGACATTGTGTTTTTGAGTGACAGCAGATTACTGCTTTTTGGCGAGTGATTGAAACTCTAAGTGCCGCCATGACCACCCCGTTTCCCTGAATGTACAAAGCTTCGCAATTTAACATCACAAAGGTCTTTAGATTCCACAAACTTCAGATCGGTCCAATCTGATGAAATCCCTTGGAGGAGTTCGTCAAAGTAGGAAGCCTGAAAAGAGGGGAAAATGTCGCCAAAATTGCACATTAATTTTAAAATGGCTGACTTCCTGTTGGATTTGGGATATTGCTCCAAGAGACTTTTTTGTACATCTTGATATATCCTATAAGCCTACCAGGGTTCAGATTCATACATAAAACACAGAGCAGGGGCTGATGTTTTGAAATTTTGTAGGGGGCGCTGTGGAGCCATTTTGCGCTATTCAATGAAAATGATCACATAACAACAAAGCCTTAAGCACAATGGAGGTGTGCGCCAAATTTCAAGCCTCTATATTCTTTCCAAGCCCCTCAAAAGCCACTTCATTTTTCATGGTGAACAGCGTTGCCACCAGGGTGCGCCGTTCAGTTTAAAGTCACAATTTTTGCACTAAAGCATCATCAAGGACTGATGGTGATATTCACCGCTTTTGAGGTGGCCACTATGAACCTGTGAAAATCAGTACAACAAAGTGTAAGCCATGACATTTCCTGTTGCCACTAGGTGGCGCTGTCCGTATTTCCGACAATGGGCACATCAATCTGTTCAGGGTGGATCTGACATCATGCCTGTAAAGTCTGGTACTGATCAGACTGGATTTCATTGAGTTATACTAATTTGTTTCTTCATGGCGTGACATCAAAGTTCGCCATGCTGCTGGGGTCACACCCTTTCGCGAAAAGTCACAGTTTTCACTGTAACCCAAGACCAACTCCTTAAGGCTTTCCTGGAGAAATTTGAGGCTGCAGATGTCACCCATCACTATACTGTACCCCAAAGTGTAAAACATGACATTTCCTGTTCCCACTAGGTGGCGCTATCCCTGGTGTCAAATATGGCAGTTGAAATATGTTCAGGGGTGGAGCCTTATCATATGTGTTCACTTTGGTCAAGGACAGAAAATCTAAGACAAAATGAGAGGCAATAAGATTTTCATGGCGAGTCATCGAAATTCGCCATGGCGCCACGGCCTCATGGTATTGTGAAAACTCAAAAGCTCCGCAATTTAACATGGCATAAGGGTGTAGTTGGCACTGACCAAATATGAAGGTTATGAAATCAAACCCCAAGGAGGAGTTCGTCAAAGTTCGAGGCATGGAAATGGTAAAATCAGAGCCAAAATGTCACCTTCAATCCAAAATGGCGGACTTCCTGTTGGGTTTAGGACATTGCCATAATAGACTTTTTTGTTCGACTCTGAACATTATATAGGTGTACCGACTTTCAAACATGTAGGTCATACCCATACCGGGGGCTCGCGTTTTTCATTTTTCTAGGTGGCGCTACTGAGCTAATTTTCCCTGGCCATGTCTGAGAACATTAAAATACGTAAATTTTCACCAGACCTGACGCGTGTGCAAAATTTCATGAGTTTTCGAGCATGTTTAGGCTCTCAAACGGCCAATTCATTTGCCGAAATAATAATAATAATAATAATAATAATAATAAACAGAGCAATTACAATAGGGCCTTCGCACTGTCAGTGCTCGGGCCCTAATTAAAGCTGCAAGCAGCGTTATGAGGGCCCTCGCACCCCCGGCACGTCGAGCCACTGCCAACACCTCAAACCGGCACGTCCGATGTGATGTCACATTGATGGATTTCATGCTTTTAATCACCAGCTAACATTTCATCTTATTCAACCAGGATTATAGTCATGCCACTAGGTGGCGCTCTAACCATTATTGACAAATAGCATAACAAACATTTCCAAGCTCGAGTCTCATCACACCTGCGACCTTTGGGAGAGATTGGACATTGTGTTTTTTAGTGACAGCAGATTACTGCTTTTTGCGAGTGATTGAAACTCTACGTGCCGCCATGACCACCCCGTTTCCCTGAACGGAAAAAGCTTCGCAATTTAACATCACAAAGGTCTTTAGATTCTACACACTGAAGAATGCTTCAATATGATGAAATCCCTTGGAGGAATTCGTCAAAGTATGAGGCCTGAAAAGGGGGTAAAATGTCATCAAAATTACACATTAATTTTAAAATGGCTGACTTCCTGTTGGATTTGGGATATTGCTCCAAGAGACTTTTTTGTACATCTTGATATCTTACACAAGCTTACCAAGTGTCAGACTCATAGATGAAACACAGAGCAGGGGCTGATGTTTTGAAATATTGTAGGGGGCGCTGTGGAGCCATTTTGCGCTATTCAAGGAAAATGGTTACATGACAACAAAGCCTACATCCATTTGGAGGTGTGTGCCAAATTTCAAGCCTCTATAAACTTTCCAAGCCCCTCAAAAGCCACTTCATCTTTCATGATGAACCGCGTTGCCACCAGGGTGCGCCGTTCAGTTTAAAGTCACAATTTTTGCACTGAAGCATCACGAGGGACTGATGGTGATATTCACCGCTTTTGAGGTGGCCACGATCAACCTGTGAAAATCAGTACAACAAAGTTAAAGCCATGACATTTCCTGTTGCCACTAGGTGGCGCTGTCCGTATTTCCGACAATGGGCACATCAATCTGTTCAGGGCGGGTCTGACATCATGCCTGTAAAGTCTGGTACTGATCAGACTGGATTTCATTGAGTTATACTAATTTGTTTCTTCATGGCGTGACATCAAAGTTCGCCATGCTGCTGGGGTCACACCCTTTCGCGAAAACTCACAGTTTTCACTGTAACCCAAGACCAACTCCTTAAGGCTTTCCTGGAGAAATTTGAGGCTGCAGATGTCACCCATCACTATACTGTACCCCAAAGTGTAAAACATGACATTTCCTGTTCCCACTAGGTGGCGCTGTCCTTGATGTCAAATATGGCAGTTGAAATATGTTCAGGGGTGGAGCCTTATCATATGTGTTCACTTTGGTCAAGGTCAGAAAATGTATGACAAAATGAGAGGCAATAAGATTTTCATGGCGAGTCATCGAAATTCGCCATGGCGCCACGGCCTCATGGTATTGTGAAAACTCAAAAGCTCCGCAATTTAACATGGCACAAGGGTGTAGTTGACACTGTCCAAATTTGAAGTTTATAGGACCAAATCCCAAGGAGGAGTTCGTTAAAGTACAAGGCATGGAAACGGTAAAATCAGAGCCAAAATGTCACCTTCAATCCAAAATGGCGGACTTCCTGTTGGGTTTGCGTCAATGGGCCCACTGACTTTTTTGTTCGTCTTGGCATGATACACATGTGTGCCAAATTTCATACATGTAGCTCAAACCGTGTGGTCGTAGGGCTGCATTTAACAAGGCATAGGTGGCGCTCTAGAGCCATTTCCCAGTGCTCATATGTAAAACCATTAAAATACAAAATTTTTCACCAAACCTGGCATGTGTGCAAAATTTCATGAGTTTTTGAGCATGTTTAGGCCCTCAAAAAGGCCCTTGTTTGGGGTGAATAATAATAATAAGAAACGGAGCAGATACAATAGGGCCTTCGCACTCTCGGTGCTCGGGCCCTAATAATAATAATAATAAGAAACGGAGCAGATACAATAGGGCCTTCGCACTCTCGGTGCTCGGGCCCTAATTAAAGCTGCAAGCAGCGTTATGAGGGCCCTCGCACCCCCGGCGTGTCGAGCCATGCCCAACACCTGAAACCAGCACGTCCGATGTGATGTCACATTGATGGAATTCATGCATTTAACCACCAGTTAACATTTCATTTGGTTCAACCATGAGTATAGTCGTCCCACTAGGTGGCGCTCTAACCATTATAGACAAAGGGCATAACAAACATTTCCGAGCTCGAGTCTCATCACGCCTGCGACCTTTGGGAGAGATTGGACTTTGTGTCTTTGAGTGACAGCATATTACTGCTTTTTGGCCAGTGATTGAAACTCCACGTGCCGCCATGACCACCCCGTTTCCTTGAACGTAAAAAGCTTCGCAATTTAACATCACAAAGGTCTTTAGATTCCACACACTGGAGAATGGTTCAATATGATGAAATCCCTTGGAGGAGTTCGTCAAAGTATGAAGCCTGAAAAGAGGGGAAAATGTCGCCAAAATTACACATTAATTTTAAAATGGCTGACTTCCTGTTGGATTTGGGATATTGCTCCAAGAGACTTTTTTGTACATCTTGATATTTTCCATAAGCTTACCAGGTTTCAGACTCATAGATGAAACACAGAGCAGGGGCTGTTGTTTTGAAATTTTGTAGGGGGCGCTGTGGAGCAATTTCGAGCTATTCAATGAAAATGATCACATGACAACAAAGCCTACATCCATTTGGAGGTGTGTGCCAAATTTCAAGCCTCTATAAACTTTCCAAGTCCCTCAAAAGCCACTTCATCTTTCATGGTGAACCGCGTTGCCACCAGGGTGCGCCATTCAGTTTAAAGTCACAATTTTTGCACTGAAGCATCACGAGGGACTGATGTTGATATTCACCGCTTTTGAGGTGGCCACGATGAACCTGTGAAAATCAGTACAACAAAATTAAAGCCATGACATTTCCTGTTGCCACTAGGTGGCGCTGTACGTATTCCCGACAATGGGCACATCAATCTGTTCAGGGCGGGTCTGACATCATGCCTGTAAAGTCTGGTACTGAACAGACTGGATTTCATTGAGTTATACTAATTTGTTTCTTCATGGCGTGACATCAAAGTTCGCCATGCTGCTGGGGTCACACCCTTTTGCGAAAAGTCACAGTTTTCACTGTAACCCAAGACCAACTCCTTAAGGCTTTCCTGGAGAAATTTGAGGCTGCAGGTGTCACCCATCACTATACTGTACCCCAAAGTGTAAAACATGACATTTCCTGTTCCCACTAGGTGGCGCTGTCCCTGGTGTCAAATATGGCAGTTGAAATATGTTCAGGGGTGGAGCCTTATCATATGTGTTCACTTTGGTCAAGGTCAGAAAATGTATGACAAAATGAGAGGCAATAAGATTTTCATGGCGAGTCATCGAAATTCGCCGTGGCGCCACGGCCTCATGGTATTGTGAAAACTCAAAAGCTCCGCAATTTAACATGGCATAAGGGTGTAGTTGGCACTGACCAAATATGAAGGTTATGAAATCAAACCCCAAGGAGGAGTTCGTTAAAGTTCGAGGCATGGAAACGGTAAAATCAGAGCCAAAATGTCACATTCAATCCAAAATGGCGGACTTCCTGTTGGGTTTAGGACATTGCCATAATAGACTTTTTTGTTCGACTCTGAACGTTATATAGGTGTACCGACTTTCAAACATGTAGGTGATACCCATACCGGGGGCTCGCGTTTTTCATTTTTCTAGGTGGCGCTACTGAGCTAATTTTCCCTGGCCATGTCTGAGAACATTAAAATACGTAAATTTTCACCAGACTTGACGCGTGTGCAAAATTTCATGAGTTTTCGAGCATGTTTAGGTCCTCAAAAGGCCGATTCATTTGCCGAAATAATAATAATAATAATAATTAAAGCTGCAAGCAGCGTTATGAGGGCCCTCGCACCCCGGCGTGTCGAGCCACGCCCAACACCTAAAACCAGCACGTCCGATGTGATGTCACATTGATGGAATTCATGCATTTAACCACCAGCTAACAATTCAACTCATTCATTCATGATTAGTTAGTCGTTCCACTAGGTGGCGCTCTAACCATTATGTACAAATGGCATAACAAACACTTCCAAGCTCGAGTCTCATCACACCTGAGACGTTTGGGAGAGATTGGACATTGTGTTTTTGAGTGACAGCAGATTACTGCTTTTTGGCGAGTGATTCAAACTCTAAGTGCCACCATAACCACCCCGTTTCCCTGGACGTAAAAAGCTTCGCAATTTAACATCACAAAGGTCTTTAGATTCCACACACTGGAGAATGGTTCAATATGATGAAATCCCTTGGAGGAGTTCGTCAAAGTATGAAGCCTGAAAAGAGGGGAAAATGTCGCCAAAATTACACATTAATTTTAAAATGGCTGACTTCCTGTTGGATTTGGGATATTGCTCCAAGAGACTTTTTTGTACATCTTGATATTTTCCATAAGCTTACCAGGTTTCAGACTCATAGATGAAACACGGAGCTGGGGCTGATGTTTTGAAATTTTGTAGGGGGCGCTGTGGAGCAATTTCGCGCTATTCAATGAAAATGATCACATGACAACAAAGCCTACATCCATTTGGAGGTGTGTGCCAAATTTCAAGCCTCTATAAACTTTCCAAGCCCCTCAAAAGCCACTTCATCTTTCATGGTGAACCGCGTTGCCACCAGGGTGCGCCGTTCAGTTTAAAGTCACAATTTTTGCACTGAAGCATCACGAGGGACTGATGGTGATATTCACCGCTTTTGAGGTGGCCAAGATGAATCTGTGAAAATCAGTACAACAAAATTAAAGCCATGACATTTCCTGTTGCCACTAGGTGGCGCTGTCCGTATTTCCGACAATGGGCACATCAATCTGTTCAGGGCGGGTCTGACATCATGCCTGTAAAGTCTGGTACTGATCAGACTGGATTTCATTGAGTTATACTAATTTGTTTCATCATGGCGTGACATCAAAATTCGCCATGCTGCTGGGGTCACACCCTTTTGCGAAAAGTCACAGTTTTCACTGTAACCCAAGACCAACTCCTTAAGGCTTTCCTGGAGAAATTTGAGGCTGCAGATGTCACCCATCACTATACTGTACCCCAAAGTGTAAAACATGACATTTCCTGTTCCCACTAGGTGGCGCTGTCCTTGATGTCAAATATGACAGTTGAAATATGTTCAGGGGTGGAGCCTTATCATATGTGTTCACTTTGGTCAAGGTCAGAAAATGTATGACAAAATGAGAGGCAATAAGATTTTCATGGCGAGTCATCGAAATTCGCCATGGCGCCACGGCCTCATAGTATTGTGAAAACTCAAAAGCTCCGCAATTTAACATGGCCCAGGTGTGTAGTTGACACTGACCAAAGATGAAGCTTATACAACCAAATCCCAAGGAGGAGTTCGCAAAAGTTCGAGGCATGGAAATGGCAAAATTAGAGCCAAAATGTCACCTTCTCTTCCAAATGGCGGACTTCCTGTTGGGTTTGCGTCAATGGGCCCCCAGACTTTTTTGTTCGACTCGGCATGATACACATGTGTGCCAAATTTCATACATGTAGCTGAAACGATATGGTCGTAGGGCTGCATTTAACAAGGCATAGGTGGCGCTGTAGAGCCATTTCCCAGTGCTCATATGTAAAACCATTAAAATACAAAATTTTTCACCAGACCTGGCATGTGTGCAAAATTTCATGAGTTTTTGAGCATGTTTAGGCCCTCAAAAAGGCCCTTGTTTTGCCTGAATAATAATAATAATAATAATAATAATAATAATAATAATAAGAAACGGAGCAGATACAATAGGGCCTTCGCACTCTCGGTGCTCGGGCCCTAATTAAAGCTGCAAGCAGCGTTATGAGGGCCCTCGCACCCCCGGCACGTCGAGCCACTGCCAACACCTCAAACCGGCACGTCCGATGTGATGTCACATTGATGGATTTCATGCATTTAACCACCAGCTAACATTTCATCTTATTCAAGCAGGATTATAGTCATGCCACTAGGTGGCGCTCTAACCATTATTGACAAATAGCATAACAAACATTTCCAAGCTCGAGTCTCATCACACCTGCGACCTTTGGGAGAGATTGGACATTGTGTTTTTTAGTGACAGCATATTACTGCTTTTTGCGAGTGATTGAAACTCCACGTGCCGCCATGACCACCCCGTTTCCTTGAACGTAAAAAGCTTCGCAATTTAACATCACAAAGGTCTTTAGATTCCACACACTGAAGAATGCTTCAATATGATGAAATCCCTTGGAGGAGTTCGTCAAAGTATGAGGCCTGAAAAGGGGGGAAAATGTCATCAAAATTACACATTAATTTTAAAATGGCTGACTTCCTGTTGGATTTGGGATATTGCTCCAAGAGACTTTTTTGTACATCTTGATATCTTACACAAGCTTACCAAGTGTCAGACTCATAGATGAAACACAGAGCAGGGGCTGATGTTTTGAAATATTGTAGGGGGCGCTGTGGAGCCATTTTGCGCTATTCAAGGAAAATGGTTACATAACAACAATGCCTTCATCCATTTGGAGGTGTGTGCCAAATTTCAAGCCTCTATAAACTTGCAAGCCCCTCAAAAGCCACTTCATCTTTCATGTTGAACAGCGTTGCCACCAGGGTGCGCCGTTCAGTTTAAAGTCACAATTTTTGCACTGAAGCATCACGAGGGACTGATGTTGATATTCACCGCTTTTGAGGTGGCCACGATGAACCTGTGAAAATCAGTACAACAAAATTAAAGCCATGACATTTCCTGTTGCCACTAGGTGGCGCTGTACGTATTCCCGACAATGGGCACATCAATCTGTTCAGGGCGGGTCTGACATCATGCCTGTAAAGTCTGGTACTGAACAGACTGGATTTCATTGAGTTATACTAATTTGTTTCTTCATGGCGTGACATCAAAGTTCGCCATGCTGCTGGGGTCACACCCTTTTGCGAAAAGTCACAGTTTTCACTGTAACCCAAGACCAACTCCTTAAGGCTTTCCTGGAGAAATTTGAGGCTGCAGGTGTCACCCATCACTATACTGTACCCCAAAGTGTAAAACATGACATTTCCTGTTCCCACTAGGTGGCGCTGTCCCTGGTGTCAAATATGGCAGTTGAAATATGTTCAGGGGTGGAGCCTTATCATATGTGTTCACTTTGGTCAAGGTCAGAAAATGTATGACAAAATGAGAGGCAATAAGATTTTCATGGCGAGTCATCGAAATTCGCCATGGCGCCACGGCCTCATAGTATTGTGAAAACTCAAAAGCTCCGCAATTTAACATAGCCCAGGTGTGTAGTTGACACTGACCAAAGATGAAGCTTATACAACCAAATCCCAAGGAGGAGTTCGCAAAAGTTCGAGGCATGGAAATGGCAAAATTAGAGCCAAAATGTCACCTTCTCTTCCAAATGGCGGACTTCCTGTTGGGTTTGCGTCAATGGGCCCCCAGACTTTTTTGTTCGTCTTGGCATGATACACATGTGTGCCAAATTTCATACATGTAGCTCAAATTATATGGTCGTAGGGCTGCATTTAACAAGGCATAGGTGGCGCTGTAGAGCCATTTCCCAGTGCTCATATGTAAAACCATTAAAATACAAAATTTTTCACCAGACCTGGCATGTCTGCAAAATTTCATGAGTTTTTGAGCATGTTTAGGCCCTCAAAAAGGCCCTTGTTTTGCCTGAATAATAATAATAATAATAAGAAACGGAGCAGATACAATAGGGCCTTCGCACTGTCGGTGCTCGGGCCCTAATAATAATAAACAGAGCAATTACAATAGGGCCTTCGCACTGTCAGTGCTCGGGCCCTAATTAAAGCTGCAAGCAGCGTTATGAGGGCCCTCGCACCCCCGGCGTGTCGAGCCATGCCCAACACCTGAAACCAGCACGTCCGATCTGATGTCACATTGATGGAATTCATGCATTTAACCACCAGTTAACATTTCATTTGGTTCAACCATGAGTATAGTCGTCCCACTAGGTGGCGCTCTAACCATTATAGACAAAGGGCATAAAAAACATTTCCGAGCTCGAGTCTCATCACGCCTGCGACCTTTGGGAGAGATTGGACTTTGTGTCTTTGAGTGACAGCATATTACTGCTTTTTGGCGAGTGATTGAAACTCCACGTGCCGCCATGACCACCCCGTTTCCTTGAACGTAAAAAGCTTCGCAATTTAACATCACAAAGGTCTTTAGATTCCACACACTGGAGAATGGTTCAATATGATGAAATCCCTTGGAGGAGTTCGTCAAAGTATGAAGCCTGAAAAGAGGGGAAAATGCCGCCAAAATTACACATTAATTTTAAAATGGCTGACTTCCTGTTGGATTTGGGATATTGCTCCAAGAGACTTTTTTGTACATCTTTATATTTTCCATAAGCTTACCAGGTTTCAGACTCATAGATGAAACACAGAGCTGGGGCTGATGTTTTGAAATTTTGTAGGGGGCGCTGTGGAGCAATTTCGCGCTATTCAATGAAAATGATCACATGACAACAAAGCCTACATCCATTTGGAGGTGTGTGCCAAATTTCAAGCCTCTATAAACTTTCCAAGCCCCTCAAAAGCCACTTCATCTTTCATGGTGAACCGCGTTGCCACCAGGGTGCGCCGTTCAGTTTAAAGTCACAATTTTTGCACTGAAGCATCACGAGGGACTGATGGTGACATTCACCGCTTTTGAGGTGGCCACGATGAACCTGTGAAAATCAGTACAACAAAATTAAAGCCATGACATTTCCTGTTGCCACTAGGTGGCGCTGTACGTATTCCTGACAATGGGCACATCAATCTGTTCAGGGCGGGTCTGACATCATGCCTGTAAAGTCTGGTACTAATCAGACTGGATTTCATGGAGTTATACTAATTTGTTTCTTCATGGCGAGATATCAAAATTCGCCATGCTGCTGAGGTCACACCCTTTCGTGAAAAGTCACAGTTTTCACTGTACCCCAAGACCAACTCCTTACGCCTTTCCTGGAGAAATTTGAGGCTGCAGATGTCACCCATCACTATACTGTACCCCAAAGTGTAAAACATGACATTTCCTGTTCCCACTAGGTGGCGCTGTCGCTAATGTCAAATATGGCAGTTGAAATATGTTCAGGGGTGGAGCCTTATCATATGTGTTCACTTTGGTCAAGGTCAGAAAATGTATGACAAATTGAGAGGCAATAAGATTTTCATGGCGAGTCATCGAAATTCGCCGTGGCGCCACGGCCTCATGGTATTGTGAAAACTCAAAAGCTCCGCAATTTAACATCGCCCAGGTGTGTAGTTGACACTGACCAAAGATGAAGCTTATACGATCAAATCCCAAGGAGGAGTTCGCAAAAGTTCGAGGCATGGAAATGGCAAAATTAGAGCCAAAATGTCACCTTCTCTTCCAAATGGCGGACTTCCTGTTGGGTTTGCGTCAATGGGCCCCCAGACTTTTTTGTTCGTCTTGGCATGATACACATGTGTGCCAAATTTCATACATGTAGCTCAAACGATGTGGTCGTAGGGCTGCATTTAACAAGGCATAGGTGGCGCTGTAGAGCCATTTCCCAGTGCTCATATGTAAAACCATTAAAATACAAAATTTTTCACCAGACCTGGCATGTGTGCAAAATTTCATGAGTTTTTGAGCATGTTTAGGCCCTCAAAAAGGCCCTTGTTTTGCCTGAATAATAATAATAATTAAAGCTGCAAGCAGCGTTATGAGGGCCCTCGCACCCCCGGCGTGTCGAGCCATGCCCAACACCTGAAACCAGCACGTCCGATCTGATGTCACATTGATGGAATTCATGCATTTAACCACCAGTTAACATTTCAACTCATTCATTCATGATTAGTTAGTCGTTCCACTAGGTGGCGCTCTAACCATTATGTACAAATGGCATAACAAACACTTCCGAGCTCGAGTCTCATCACACCTGAGACGTTTGGGAGAGATTGGACATTGTGTTTTTGAGTGACAGCAGATTACTGCTTTTTGGCGAGTGATTCAAACTCTAAGTGCCACCATAACCACCCCGTTTCACTGAACGTAAAAAGCTTCGCAATTTAACATCACAAAGGTCTTTAGATTCCACACACTGGAGATTGGTTCAATATGATGAAATCCCTTGGAGGAGTTCGTCAAAGAACGGTGCCTGGAAAGAGGGGAAAATGTTGCCAAAATTACACATTAATTTTAAAATGGCTGACTTCCTGTTGGATTTGGGATATTGCTCCAAGAGACTTTTTTGTACATCTTGATATCTTACACAAGCTTACCAAGTGTCAGACTCATAGATGAAACACAGAGCAGGGGCTGTTGTTTTGAAATTTTGTAGGGGGCGCTGTGGAGCAATTTCGCGCTATTCAATGAAAATGATCACATGACAACAAAGCCTACATCCATTTGGAGGTGTGTGCCAAATTTCAAGCCTCTATAAACTTTCCAAGCCCCTCAAAAGCCACTTCATCTTTCATGGTGAACCGCGTTACCACAAGGGTGCGCCGTTCAGTTTAAAGTCACAATTTTTGCACTGAAGCATCACGAGGGACTGATGGTGATATTCACCGCTTTTGAGGTGGCCAAGATGAACCTGTGAAAATCAGTACAACAAAATTAAAGCCATGACATTTCCTGTTGCCACTAGGTGGTGCTGTCCGTATTTCCGACAATGGGCACATCAATCTGTTCAGGGCGGGTCTGACATCATGCCTGTAAAGTCTGGTACTGATCAGACTGGATTTCATTGAGTTATACTAATTTGTTTCTTCATGGCGTGACATCAAAGTTCGCCACGCCGCTGGGGTCACACCCTTTTGCGAAAAGTCACAGTTTTCACTGTAACCCAAGACCAACTCCTTAAGGCTTTCCTGGAGAAATTTGAGGCTGCAGATGTCACCCATCACTATACTGTACCCCAAAGTGTAAAACATGACATTTCCTGTTCCCACTAGGTGGCGCTGTCCTTGATGTCAAATATGGCAGTTGAAATATGTTCAGGGGTGGAGCCTTATCATATGTGTGCTGTTTGGTCCAGATCGGAACATGTATGACAGAATGAGAGGCAATAAGATTTTCATGGCGAGTCATCAAAATTCGCCATGGCGCCACGGCCTCATACTATTGTGAAAACTCAAAAGCTCCGCAATTTAACATGGCACAAGGGTGTAGTTGACACTGTCCAAATTTGAAGTTTATAGGACCAAATCCCAAGGAGGAGTTCGTTAAAGTACAAGGCATGGAAACGGTAAAATCAGACCCAAAATGTCACCTTCAATCCAAAATGGCGGACTTCCTGTTGGGTTTAGGACATTGCCATAATAGACTTTTTTGTTCGACTCGCAACGTTATATAGGTGTACCGACTTTCAAATATGTAGGTCATACCCATACCGGGGGCTCGCATTTTTCATTTTTCTAGGTGGCGCTACTGAGCTAATTTTCCCTGGCCATGTCTGAGAACATTAAAATACGTAAATTTTCACCAGACCTGACGCGTGTGCAAAATTTCATGAGTTTTCGAGCATGTTTAGGCCCTCAAAAGGCCAATTCATTTGCCGGAATAATAATAATAATAATAATAATAATAATAATTAAAGCTGCAAGCAGCGTTATGAGGGCCCTCGCACCCCCGGCGCGTCGAGCCACGCCCAACACCTAAAACCAGCACCTCCGATCTGATGTCACATTGATGGAATTCATGCATTTAACCACCAGCTAACAATTCATCTCATTCAATCATGATTATAGTTGTCCCACTAGGTGGAGCTCTAACCATTACTGACAAATGGCATAACAAACATTTCCTAGCTCGAGTCTCATCACACCTGAGACGTTTGGGAGAGATTGGACATTGTGTTTTTGAGTGACAGCAGATTACTGCTTTTTGGCGAGTGATTCAAACTCTAAGTGCCACCATAACCACCCCGTTTCACTGAACGTAAAAAGCTTCGCAATTTAACATCACAAAGGTCTTTAGATTCCACACACTGGAGATTGGTTCAATATGATGAAATCCCTTGGAGGAGTTCGTCAAAGAACGGTGCCTGGAAAGAGGGGAAAATGTTGCCAAAATTACACATTAATATTAAAATGGCTGACTTCCTGTTGGATTTGGGATATTGCACCAAGAGACTTTTTTGTACATCTTGATATCTCCTATAAGCTTACCAGGTTTCAGAATCATACATAGAACACAGAGCAGGGGCTGTGGTTTTGAAATTTTGTAGGGGGCGCTGTGGAGCAATTTCGCGCTATTCAATGAAAATGATCACATGCCAACAAAGCCTTCATCCATTTGGAGGTGTGTGCCAAATTTCAAGCCTCTATAAACTTGCCAAGACCCTCAAAAGCCACTTCATCTTTCATGTTGAACAGCGTTGCCACCAGGGTGCGCCGTTCAGTTTAAACTCACAATTTTTGCACTGAAGCATCACGAGGGACTGATGGTGATATTCACCGCTTTTGAGGTGGCCAAGATGAACCTGTGAAAATCAGTACAACAAAATTAAAGCCATGACATTTCCTGTTGCCACTAGGTGGCGCTGTCCGTATTTCCGACAATGGGCACATCAATCTGTTCAGGGCGGGTCTGACATCATGCCTGTAAAGTCTGGTACTGATCAGACTGGATTTCATTGAGTTATACTAATTTGTTTCTTCATGGCGTGACATCAAAGTTCGCCATGCTGCTGGGGTCACACCCTTTCGCGAAAACTCACAGTTTTCACTGTAACCCAAGACCAACTCCTTAAGGCTTTCCTGGAGAAATTTGAGGCTGCAGATGTCACCCTTCACTATACTGTACCCCAAAGTGTAAAACATGACATTTCCTGTTCCCACTAGGTGGCGCTGTCCTTGAGGTCAAATATGGCAGTTGAAATATGTTCAGGGGTGGAGCCTTATCATATGTGTGCTCTTTGGTCCAGATTGGAACATGTATGACAGAATGAGAGGCAATAAGATTTTCATGGCGAGTCATCGAAATTCGCCATGGCGCCACGGCCTCATAGTATTGTGAAAACTCAAAAGCTCCGCAATTTAACATGGCACAAGGGTGTAGTTGACACTGTCCAAATTTGAAGCTTATACGACCAAATCCCAAGGAGGAGTTCGTTAAAGTACAAGGCATGGAAACGGTAAAATCAGAGCCAAAATGTCACCTTCAATCCAAAATGGCGGACTTCCTGTTGGGTTTGCGTCAATGGGCCCACAGACTTTTTTGTTCGTCTTGGCATGATACACATGTGTGCCAAATTTCATACATGTAGCTGAAACGATGTGGTCGTAGGGCTGCATTTAACAAGGCATAGGTGGCGCTCTAGAGCCATTTCCCAGTGCTCATATGTAAAACCATTAAAATACGTAAATTTTCACCAGACCTGACGCGTGCGCAAAATTTCCAGAGTTTTCGAGCATGTTTAGGCCCTCAAAAGGCCGATTCATTTGCCGAAATAATAATAATAATAATAATAAACAGAGCAATTACAATAGGGCCTTCGCACTGTCAGTGCTCGGGCCCTAATAATAATAATAATAATAATAAACAGAGCAATTACAATAGGGCCTTCGCACTGTCAGTGCTCGGGCCCTAATAATAAGAAACAGAGCAGATACAATAGGGCCTTCGCACAGTCAGTGCTCGGGCCCTAATTAAAGCTGCAAGCAGCGTTATGAGGGCCCTCGCACACCCGGCGTGTCGAGCCATGCCCAACACCTGAAACCAGCACATCCGATCTGATGTCACATTGATGGAATTCATGCATTTAACCACCAGTTAACATTTCATTTGCTTCAACCATGAGTATAGTCGTCCCACTAGGTGGCGCTCTAACCATTATGTACAAATGGCATAACAAACATTTCCGAGCTCGAGTCTCATCACGCCTATGAGCTTTGGGAGAGATTGGACATTGTGTTTTTGAGTGACAGCAGATTACTGCTTTTTGGCGAGTGATTCAAACTCTAAGTGCCACCATAACCACCCCGTTTCACTGAACGTAAAAAGCTTCGCAATTTAACATCACAAAGGTCTTTAGATTCCACACACTGGAGATTGGTTCAATATGATGAAATCCCTTGGAGGAGTTCGTCAAAGAACGGTGCCTGGAAAGAGGGGAAAATGTTGCCAAAATTACACATTAATTTTAAAATGGCTGACTTCCTGTTGGATTTGGGATATTGCTCCAAGAGACTTTTTTGTACATCTTGATATCTCCTATAAGCTTACCAGGTTTCAGAATCATACATAGAACACAGAGCAGGGGCTGTGGTTTTGAAATTTTGTAGGGGGCGCTGTGGAGCAATTTTGGGATATTCAATGAAAATGATCACATAACAACAAAGCCTTCGTCACATTGGAGGTGTGTGCCAAATTTCAAGCCTCTATAAACTTGCCAAGACCCTCAAAAGCCACTTCATCTTTCATCGTGAACAGCGTTGCCACCAGGGTGCGCCGTTCAGTTTAAAGTCACAATTTTTGCACTGAAGCATCACGAGGGACTGATGGTGATATTCACCGCTTTTGAGGTGGCCACGATGAACCTGTGAAAATCAGTACAACAAAATTAAAGCCATGACATTTCCTGTTGCCACTAGGTGGCGCTGTCCGTATTTCCGACAATGGGCACATCAATCTGTTCAGGGCGCGTCTGACATCATGCCTGTAAAGTCTGGTACTGATCAGACTGGATTTCATTGAGTTATACTAATTTGTTTCTTCATGGCGTGACATCAAAGTTCGCCATGCTGCTGGGGTCACACCCTTTGGCGAAAACTCACAGTTTTCACTGTAACCCAAGACCAACTCCTTAAGGCTTTCCTGAAGAAATTTGAGGCTGCAGATGTCACCCATCACTATACTGTACCCCAAAGTGTAAAACATGACATTTCCTGTTCCCACTAGGTGGCGCTGTCCCTGGTGTCAAATATGGCAGTTGAAATATGTTCAGGGGTGCAGCCTTATCATATGTGTTCACTTTGGTCAAGGTCAGAAAATGTATGACAAAATGAGAGGCAATAAGATTTTCATGGCGAGTCATCGAAATTCGCCGTGGCGCCACGGCCTCATAGTATTGTGAAAACTCAAAAGCTCCGCAATTTAACATGGCCCAGGTGTGTAGTTGACACTGACCAAAGATGAAGCTTATACGACCAAATCCCAAGGAGGAGTTCGCAAAAGTTCGAGGCATGGAAACGGCAAAATTAGAGCCAAAATGTCACCTTCTCTTCCAAATGGCGGACTTCCTGTTGGGTTTGCGTCAATGGGCCCACAGACTTTTTTGTTCGTCTTGGCATGATACACATGTGTGCCAAATTTCATACATGTAGCACAAACGATGTGGTCGTAGGGCTGCATTTTACAAGGCATAGGTGGCGCTGTAGAGCCATTTCCCAGTGCTCATATGTAAAACCATTAAAATACAAAATTTTTCACCAGACCTGGCATGTGTGCAAAATTTCATGAGTTTTTGAGCATGTTTAGGCCCTCAAAAAGGCCCTTGTTTCGCCTGAATAATAATAATAATAATTAAAGCTGCAAGCAGCGTTATGAGGGCCCTCGCACCCCCGGCACGTCGAGCCACTGCCAACACCTCAAACCGGCACGTCCGATGTGATGTCACATTGATGGAATTCATGCTTTTAACCACCAGCTAACATTTCATCTTATTCAACCAGGATTATAGTCATGCCACTAGGTGGCGCTCTAACCATTATTGACAAATAGCATAACAAACATTTCCAAGCTCGAGTCTCATCACACCTGCGACCTTTGGGAGAGATTGGACATTTTGTTTTTAGTGACAGCAGATTACTGCTTTTTGCGAGTGATTGAAACTCTACGTGCCGCCATGACCACCCCGTTTCCCTGAACGGAAAAAGCTTCGCAATTTAACATCACAAAGGTCTTTAGATTCTACACACTTAAGAATGCTTCAATATGATGAAATCCCTTGGAGGAGTTCGTCAAAGTATGAGTCCTGAAAAGGGGGGAAAATGTCATCAAAATTACACATTAATTTTAAAATGGCTGACTTCCTGTTGGATTTGGGATATTGCGCCAAGAGACTTTTTTGTACATCTTGATATCTTACACAAGCTTACCAAGTGTCAGACTCATAGATGAAACACAGAGCAGGGGCTGATGTTTTGAAATATTGTAGGGGGCGCTGTGGAGCCATTTTGCGCTATTCAAGGAAAATGGTTACATAACAACAATGCCTTCATCCATTTGGAGGTGTGTGCCAAATTTCAAGCCTCTATAAACTTTCCAAGCCCCTCAAAAGCCACTTCATCTTTCATGATGAACCGCGTTGCCACCAGGGTGCGCCGTTCAGTTTAAAGTCACAATTTTTGCACTGAAGCATCACGAGGGACTGATGGTGATATTCACCGCTTTTGAGGTGGCCACGATCAACCTGTGAAAATCAGTACAACAAAGTTAAAGCCATGACATTTCCTGTTGCCACTAGGTGGCGCTGTCCGTATTTCCGACAATGGGCACATCAATCTGTTCAGGGCGGGTCTGACATCATGCCTGTAAAGTCTGGTACTGATCAGACTGGATTTCATTGAGTTATACTAATTTGTTTCTTCATGGCGTGACATCAAAGTTCGCCATGCTGCTGGGGTCACACCCTTTTGCAAAAAGTCACAGTTTTCACTGTAACCCAAGACCAACTCCTTAAGGCTTTCCTGGAGAAATTTGAGGCTGCAGATGTCACCCATCACTATACTGTACCCCAAAGTGTAAAACATGACATTTCCTGTTCCCACTAGGTGGCGCTGTCCTTGATGTCAAATATGGCAGTTGAAATATGTTCAGGGGTGGAGCCTTATCATATGTGTGCTCTTTGGTCCAGATCGGAACATGTATGACAGAATGAGAGGCAATAAGATTTTCATGGCGAGTCATCAAAATTCGCCATGGCGCCACGGCCTCATAGTATTGTGAAAACTCAAAAGCTCCGCAATTTAACATGGCACAAGGGTGTAGTTGACACTGTCCAAATTTGAAGTTTATAGGACCAAATCCCAAGGAGGAGTTCGTTAAAGTACAAGGCATGGAAACGGTAAAATCAGAGCCAAAATGTCACCTTCAATCCAAAATGGCGGACTTCCTGTTGGGTTTAGGACATTGCCATAATAGACTTTTTTGTTCGACTCTGAACGTTATATAGGTGTACCGACTTTCAAACTTGTAGGTCATACCCATACCGGGGGCTCGTGTTTTTAATTTTTCTAGGTGGCGCTACTGAGCTAATTTTCCCTGGCCATGTCTGGGAACATTAAAATACGTAAATTTTCACCAGACCTGACGCGTGTGCAAAATTTCATGAGTTTTCGAGCATGTTTAGGCCCTCAAACGGCCAATTCATTTGCCGGAATAATAATAATAATAATAATAATAATAATAATAATAATTAAAGCTGCAAGCAGCGTTATGAGGGCCCTCGCACCCCCGGCGTGTCGAGCCACGCCCAACACCTGAAACCAGCACGTCCGATCTGATGTCACATTGATGGAATTCATGCATTTAACCACCAGCTAACATTTCATCTCATTCAGTCATCATTATAGTCGTCCCACTAGGTGGCGCTCTAACCATTATAGACAAAGGGAATAACAAACATTTCCGAGCTCGAGTCTCATCACGCCTGCGACCTTTGGGAGAGATTGGACTTTGTGTCTTTGAGTGACAGCATATTACTGCTTTTTGGCCAGTGATTGAAACTCCACGTGCCGCCATGACCACCCCGTTTCCTTGAACGTAAAAAGCTTCGCAATTTAACATCACAAAGGTCTTTAGATTCCACACACTGGAGAATGGTTCAATATGATGAAATCCCTTGGAGGAGTTCGTCAAAGTATGAAGCCTGAAAAGAGGGGAAAATGTCGCCAAAATTACACATTAATTTTAAAATGGCTGACTTCCTGTTGGATTTGGGATATTGCTCCAAGAGACTTTTTTGTACATCTTGATATTTTCCATAAGCTTACCAGGTTTCAGACTCATAGATGAAACACAGAGCAGGGGCTGTTGTTTTGAAATTTTGTAGGGGGCGCTGTGGAGCAATTTCGAGCTATTCAATGAAAATGATCACATGACAACAAAGCCTACATCCATTTGGAGGTGTGTGCCAAATTTCAAGCCTCTATAAACTTTCCAAGCCCCTCAAAAGCCACTTCATCTTTCATGGTGAACCGCGTTGCCACCAGGGTGCGCCGTTCAGTTTAAAGTCACAATTTTTGCACTGAAGCATCACGAGGGACTGATGTTGATATTCACCGCTTTTGAGGTGGCCACGATGAACCTGTGAAAATCAGTACAACAAAGTTAAAGCCATGACATTTCCTGTTGCCACTAGGTGGCGCTGTCCGTATTTCCGACAATGGGCACATCAATCTGTTCAGGGCGGGTCTGACATCATGCCTGTAAAGTCTGGTACTGATCAGACTGGATTTCATTGAGTTATACTAATTTGTTTCTTCATGGCGTGACATCAAAGTTCGCCATGCTGCTGGGGTCACACCCTTTCGCGAAAACTCACAGTTTTCACTGAAACCCAAGACCAACTCCTTAAGGCTTTCCTGGAGAAATTTGAGGCTGCAGATGTCACCCATCACTATACTGTACCCCAAAGTGTAAAACATAACATTTCCTGTTCCCACTAGGTGGCGCTGTCCTTGAGGTCAAATATGGCAGTTGAAATATGTTCAGGGGTGGAGCCTTATCATATGTGTTCACTTTGGTCAAGGTCAGAAAATGTATGACAAAATGAGAGGCAATAAGATTTTCATGGCGAGTCATCGAAATTCGCCATGGCGCCACGGCCTCATAGTATTGTGAAAACTCAAAAGCTCCGCAATTTAACATGGCACAAGGGTGTAGTTGACACTGTCCAAATTTGAAGTTTATAGGACCAAATCCCAAGGAGGAGTTCGTTAAAGTTCGAGGCATGGAAATGGCAAAATTAGAGCCAAAATGTCACCTTCTCTTCCAAATGGCGGACTTCCTGTTGGGTTTGCGTCAATGGGCCCACTGACTTTTTTGTTCGTCTTGGCATGATACACATGTGTGCCAAATTTCATACATGTAGCTCAAACGATGTGGTCGTAGGGCTGCATTTAACAAGGCATAGGTGGCGCTGTAGAGCCATTTCCCAGTGCTCATATGTAAAACCATTAAAATACAAAATTTTTCACCAAACCTGGCATGTGTGCAAAATTTCATGAGTTTTTGAGCATGTTTAGGCCCTCAAAAAGGCCCTTGTTTGGGGTGAATAATAATAATAATTAAAGCTGCAAGCAGCGTTATGAGGGCCCTCGCACCCCCGGCGCGTCGAGCCACGCCCAACACCTACAACCAGCACCTCCAATCTGATGTCACATTGATGAAATTCATGCATTTAACCACCAGCTAACATTTCAACTCATTCATTCATGATTAGCTAGTCGTTCCACTAGGTGGCACTCTAACCATTATGTACAAATGGCATAACAAACACTTCCGAACTCGAGTCTCATTATGCCTGCGACCTTTGGGTGAGATTGGACATTGTGTTTTTGAGTAACAGCAGATTATTGCGTTTTGGCGAGTGATTGAGAGTCTACGTGCCGCCATAACCACCCCGTTTCCTTGAACGTAAAAAGCTTCGCAATTTAACATCACAAAGGTCTTTAGATTCCACACACTGGAGAATGGTTCAATATGATGAAATCCCTTGGAGGAGTTCGTCAAAGTATGAAGCCTGAAAAGAGGGGAAAATGTCGCCAAAATTACACATTAATTTTAAAATGGCTGACTTCCTGTTGGATTTGGGATATTGCTCCAAGAGACTTTTTTGTACATCTTGATATTTTCCATAAGCTTACCAGGTTTCAGACTCATAGATGAAACACAGAGCTGGGGCTGACTTTTTGAAATTTTGTAGGGGGCGCTGTGGAGCAATTTCGCGCTATTCAATGAAAATGATCACATAACAACAAAGCCTACATCCATTTGGAGGTGTGTGCCAAATTTCAAGCCTCTATAAACTTTCCAAGCCCCTCAAAAGCCACTTCATCTTTCATGGTGAACCGCGTTGCCACCAGGGTGCGCCGTTCAGTTTAAAGTCACAATTTTTGCACTGAAGCATCACGAGGGACTGATGTTGATATTCACCGCTTTTGAGGTGGCCACGATGAACCTGTGAAAATCAGTACAACAAAATTAAAGCCATGACATTTCCTGTTGCCACTAGGTGGCGCTGTCCGTATTTCCGACAATGGGCACATCAATCTGTTCAGGGCGGGTCTGACATCATGCCTGTAAAGTCTGGTACTGATCAGACTGGATTTCATTGAGTTATACTAATTTGTTTCTTCATGGCGTGACATCAAAGTTCGCCATGCTGCTGGGGTCACACCCTTTTGCGAAAACTCACAGTTTTCACTGTAACCCAAGACCAACTCCTTAAGGCTTTTCTGGAGAAATTTGAGGCTGCAGATGTCACCCATCACTATACTGTACCCCAAAGTGTAAAACATGACATTTCCTGTTCCCACTAGGTGGCGCTGTCCTTGATGTCAAATATGGCAGTTGAAATATGTTCAGGGGTGGAGCCTTATCATATGTGTTCACTTTGGTCAAGGTCAGAAAATGTATGACAAAATGAGAGGCAATAAGATTTTCATGGCGAGTCATCGAAATTCGCCGTGGCGCCACGGCCTCATGGTATTGTGAAAACTCAAAAGCTCCGCAATTTAACATGGCACAAGGGTGTAGTTGGCACTGACCAAATATGAAGGTTATGAAATCAAACCCCAAGGAGGAGTTCGTTAAAGTTCGAGGCATGGAAACGGTAAAATCAGAGCCAAAATGTCACCTTCAATCCAAAATGGCGGACTTCCTGTTGGGTTTAGGACATTGCCATAATAGACTTTTTTGTTCGACTCTGAACGTTATATAGGTGTACCGACTTTCAAACATGTAGGTCATACCCATATCGGGGGCTCGCGTTTTTCATTTTTCTAGGTGGCGCTACTGAGCTAATTTTCCCTGGCCATGTCTGGGAACATTAAAATACGTAAATTTTCACCAGACCTGACGCGTGTGCAAAATTTCATGAGTTTTCGAGCATGTTTAGGCCCTCAAACGGCCAATTCATTTGCCGAAATAATAATAATAATAATAATAATAATAATAATAATAAACAGAGCAATTACAATAGGGCCTTCGCACTATCAGTGCTCGGGCCCTAATAATAATTAAAGCTGCAAGCAGCGTTATGAGGGCCCTCGCACCCCCGGCACGTCGAGCCACTGCCAACACCTCAAACCGGCACGTCCGATGTGATGTCACATTGATGGATTTCATGCTTTTAATCACCAGCTAACATTTCATCTTATTCAACCAGGATTATAGTCATGCCACTAGGTGGCGCTCTAACTATTATTGACAAATAGCATAACAAACATTTCCAAGCTCGAGTCTAATCACACCTGCGACCTTTGGGAGAGATTGGACATTGTGTTTTTTAGTGACAGCAGATTACTGCTTTTTGCGAGTGATTGAAACTCTACGTGCCGCCATGACCACCCCGTTTCCCTGAACGGAAAAAGCTTCGCAATTTAACATCACAAAGGTCTTTAGATTCTACACACTGAAGAATGCTTCAATATGATGAAATCCCTTGGAGGAGTTCGTAAAAGTATGAGGCCTGAAAAGGGGGGAAAATGTCATCAAAATTACACATTAATTTTAAAATGGCTGACTTCCTGTTGGATTTGGGATATTGCTCCAAGAGACTTTTTTGTACATCTTGATATCTTACACAAGCTTACCAAGTGTCAGACTCATAGATGAAACACAGAGCAGGGGCTGATGTTTTGAAATATTGTAGGGGGCGCTGTGGAGCCATTTCGCGCTATTCAATGAAAATGATCACATGCCAACAAAGCGTTCATCCATTTGGAGGTGTGTGCCAAATTTCAAGCCTCTATAAACTTTCCAAGCCCCTCAAAAGCCACTTCATCTTTCATGGTGAACCGCGTTACCACCAGGGTGCGCCGTTCAGTTTAAAGTCACAATTTTTGCACTGAAGCATCACGAGGGACTGATGTTGATATTCACCGCTTTTGAGGTGGCCACGATGAACCTGTGAAAATCAGTACAACAAAATTAAAGCCATGACATTTCCTGTTGCCACTAGGTGGCGCTGTCCGTATTTCCGACAATGGGCACATCAATCTGTTCAGGGCGGGTCTGACATCATGCCTGTAAAGTCTGGTACTGATCAGACTGGATTTCATTGAGTTATACTAATTTGTTTCTTCATGGCGTGACATCAAAGTTCGCCATGCTGCTGGGGTCACACCCTTTCGTGAAAAGTCACAGTTTTCACTGTAACCCAAGACCAACTCCTTAAGGCTTTCCTGGAGAAATTTGAGGCTGCAGATGTCACCCATCACAATACTGTACCCCAAAGTGTAAAACATGACATTTCCTGTTCCCACTAGGTGGCGCTGTACCTGGTGTCAAATATGGCAGTTGAAATATGTTCAGGGGTGGAGCCTTATCATATGTGTTCACTTTGGTCAAGGTCAGAAAATGTATGACAAAATGAGAGGCAATAAGATTTTCATGGCGAGTCATCGAAATTCGCCATGGCGCCACGGCCTCATAGTATTGTGAAAACTCAAAAGCTCCGCAATTTAACATGGCACAAGGGTGTAGTTGACACTGACCAAATATGAAGGTTATGAAATCAAACCCCAAGGAGAAGTTCGCAAAAGTTCGAGGCATGGAAATGGCAAAATTAGAGCCAAAATGTCACCTTCTCTTCCAAATGGCGGACTTCCTGTTGGGTTTAGGACATTGCCATAATAGACTTTTTTGTTCGACTCTGAACATTATATAGGTGTACCGACTTTCAAACATGTAGGTCATACCCATACCGGGGGCTCGCGTTTTTCATTTTTCTAGGTGGCGCTACTGAGCTAATTTTCCCTGGCCATGTCTGAGAACATTAAAATACGTAAATTTTCACCAGACCTGACGCGTGTGCAAAATTTCATGAGTTTTCGAGCATGTTTAGGCCCTCAAACGGCCAATTCATTTGCCGAAATAATAATAATAATAATAATTAAAGCTGCAAGCAGCGTTATGAGGGCCCTCGCACCCCGGCGTGTCGAGCCACGCCCAACACCTAAAACCAGCACGTCCGATGTGATGTCACATTGATGGAATTCATGCATTTAACCACCAGCTAACAATTCAACTCATTCATTCATGATTAGTTAGTCGTTCCACTAGGTGGCGCTCTAACCATTATGTACAAATGGCATAACAAACACTTCCAAGCTCGAGTCTCATCACACCTGAGACGTTTGGGAGAGATTGGACATTGTGTTTTTGAGTGACAGCAGATTACTGCTTTTTGGCGAGTGATTCAAACTCTAAGTGCCACCATAACCACCCCGTTTCCCTGGACGTAAAAAGCTTCGCAATTTAACATCACAAAGGTCTTTAGATTCCACACACTGGAGAATGGTTCAATATGATGAAATCCCTTGGAGGAGTTCGTCAAAGTATGAAGCCTGAAAAGAGGGGAAAATGTCGCCAAAATTACACATTAATTTTAAAATGGCTGACTTCCTGTTGGATTTGGGATATTGCTCCAAGAGACTTTTTTGTACATCTTGATATTTTCCATAAGCTTACCAGGTTTCAGACTCATAGATGAAACACAGAGCTGGGGCTGATGTTTTGAAATTTTGTAGGGGGCGCTGTGGAGCAATTTCGCGCTATTCAATGAAAATGATCACATGACAACAAAGCCTACATCCATTTGGAGGTGTGTGCCAAATTTCAAGCCTCTATAAACTTTCCAAGCCCCTCAAAAGCCACTTCATCTTTCATGGTGAACCGCGTTGCCACCAGGGTGCGCCGTTCAGTTTAAAGTCACAATTTTTGCACTGAAGCATCACGAGGGACTGATGGTGATATTCACCGCTTTTGAGGTGGCCAAGATGAATCTGTGAAAATCAGTACAACAAAATTAAAGCCATGACATTTCCTGTTGCCACTAGGTGGCGCTATCTGTATTTCCGACAATGGGCACATCAATCTGTTCAGGGCGGGTCTGACATCATGCCTGTAAAGTCTGGTACTGATCAGACTGGATTTCATTGAGTTATACTAATTTGTTTCTTCATGGCGTGACATT
Source organism: Rhamphochromis sp. 'chilingali' (assembly GCF_963969265.1). Lineage (NCBI taxonomy): Eukaryota > Metazoa > Chordata > Actinopteri > Cichliformes > Cichlidae > Rhamphochromis > Rhamphochromis sp. 'chilingali'. The sequence goes on along the minus strand of NC_137932.1, from coordinate 22,239,734 downwards.
AAAGTTCGCCACGCCGCTGGGGTCACACCCTTTTGCGAAAAGTCACAGTTTTCACTGTAACCCAAGACCAACTGCTTAAGGCTTTTCTGGAGAAATTTGAGGCTGCAGATGTCACCCATCACTATACTGTACCCCAAAGTGTAAAACATGACATTTCCTGTTCCCACTAGGTGGCGCTGTCCCTTATGTCAAATATGGCAGTTGAAATATGTTCAGGGGTGGAGCCTTATCATATGTGTGCTCTTTGGTCAAGGTCAGAAAATGTATGACAAAATGAGAGGCAATAAGATTTTCATGGCGAGTCATCGAAATTCGCCATGGCGCCACGGCCTCATAGTATTGTGAAAACTCAAAAGCTCCGCAATTTAACATGGCACAAGGGTGTAGTTGACACTGTCCAAATTTGAAGCTTATAGGACCAAATCCCAAGGAGGAGTTCGTTAAAGTTCGAGGCATGGAAACGGTAAAATCAGAGCCAAAATGTCACCTTCAATCCAAAATGGCGGACTTCCTGTTGGGTTTAGGACATTGCCATAATAGACTTTTTTGTTCGACTCTGAAAGTTATATAGGTGTACCGACTTTCAACCATGTAGGTCATACCCATACCGGGGGCTCGCGTTTTTCATTTTTCTAGGTGGCGCTACTGAGCTAATTTTCCCTGGCCATGTCTGAGAACATTAAAATACGTAAATTTTCACCAGACCTGACGCGTGTGCAAAATTTCATGAGTTTTCGAGCATGTTTAGGCCCTCAAACGGCCAATTCATTTGCCGAAATAATAATAATAATAATAATAATAATAATAAACAGAGCAATTACAATAGGGCCTTCGCACTGTCAGTGCTCGGGCCCTAATAATAATAATAATAATAATAATAATAAACAGAGCAATTACAATAGGGCCTTCGCACTGTCAGTGCTCGGGCCCTAATAATAAACAGAGCAATTACAATAGGGCCTTCGCACTGTCAGTGCTCGGGCCCTAATTAAAGCTGCAAGCAGCGTTATGAGGGCCCTCGCACCCCCGGCACGTCGAGCCACTGCCAACACCTCAAACCGGCACGTCCGATGTGATGTCACATTGATGGATTTCATGCTTTTAATCACCAGCTAACATTTCATCTTATTCAACCAGGATTATAGTCATGCCACTAGGTGGCGCTCTAACCATTATTGACAAATAGCATAACAAACATTTCCAAGCTCGAGTCTCATCACACCTGCGACCTTTGGGAGAGATTGGACATTGTGTTTTTTAGTGACAGCAGATTACTGCTTTTTGCGAGTGACTGAAACTCTACGTGCCGCCATGACCACCCCGTTTCCCTGAACGGAAAAATCTTCGCAATTTAACATCACAAAGGTCTTTAGATTCTACACACTGAAGAATGCTTCAATATGATGAAATCCCTTGGAGGAGTTCGTCAAAGAACAATGCCTGAAAAGGGGGGAAAATGTCATCAAAATTACACATTAATTTTATAATGGCTGACTTCCTGTTGGATTTGGGATATTGCTCCAAGAGACTTTTTTGTACATCTTGATATCTTACACAAGCTTACCAAGTGTCAGGCTCATAGATGAAACACAGAGCAGGGGCTGATGTTTTGAAATATTGTAGGGGGTGCTGTGGAGCCATTTTGCGCTATTCAAGGAAAATGGTTACATAACAACAATGCCTTCATCCATTTGGAGGTGTGTGCCAAATTTCAAGCCTCTATATACTTTCCAAGCCCCTCAAAAGCCACTTCATCTTTCATGATGAACCGCGTTGCCACCAGGGTGCGCCGTTCAGTTTAAAGTCACAATTTTTGCACTGAAGCATCACGAGGGACTGATGGTGATATTCACCGCTTTTGAGGTGGCCACGATGAACCTGTGAAAATCAGTACAACAAAATTAAAGCCATGACATTTCCTGTTGCCACTAGGTGGCGCTGTCCGTATTTCCGACAATGGGCACATCAATCTGTTCAGGGCGTGTCTGACATCATGCCTGTAAAGTCTGGTACTGATCAGACTGGATTTCATTGAGTTATACTAATTTGTTTCTTCATGGCGTGACATCAAAGTTCGCCATGCTGCTGGGGTCACACCCTTTCGCGAAAACTCACAGTTTTCACTGTAACCCAAGACCAACTCCTTAAGGCTTTCCTGGAGAAATTTGAGGCTGCAGATGTCACCCATCACTATACTGTACCCCAAAGTGTAAAACATAACATTTCCTGTTCCCACTAGGTGGCGCTGTCCTTGAGGTCAAATATGGCAGTTGAAATATGTTCAGGGGTGGAGCCTTATCATATGTGTTCACTTTGGTCAAGGTCAGAAAATGTATGACAAAATGAGAGGCAATAAGATTTTCATGGCGAGTCATCGAAATTCGCCATGGCGCCACGGCCTCATAGTATTGTGAAAACTCAAAAGCTCCGCAATTTAACATGGCACAAGGGTGTAGTTGACACTGTCCAAATTTGAAGTTTATAGGACCAAATCCCAAGGAGGAGTTCGTTAAAGTTCGAGGCATGGAAATGGCAAAATTAGAGCCAAAATGTCACCTTCTCTTCCAAATGGCGGACTTCCTGTTGGGTTTGCGTCAATGGGCCCCCAGACTTTTTTGTTCGTCTTGGCATGATACACATGTGTGCCAAATTTCATACATGTAGCTCAAACGATGTGGTCGTAGGGCTGCATTTAACAAGGCATAGGTGGCGCTGTAGAGCCATTTCCCAGTGTTCATATGTAAAACCATTAAAATACAAAATTTTTCACCAAACCTGGCATGTGTGCAAAATTTCATGAGTTTTTGAGCATGTTTAGGCCCTCAAAAAGGCCCTTGTTTTGCCTGAATAATAATAATAATAATAAGAAACGGAGCAGATACAATAGGGCCTTCGCACTCTCAGTGCTCGGGCCCTAATTAAAGCTGCAAGCAGCGTTATGAGGGCCCTCGCACCCCCGGCGCGTCGAGCCAAGCCCAACACCTAAAACCAGCACCTCCGATCTGACGTTTGGGAGAGATTGGACATTGTGTTTTTGAGTGACAGCAGATTACTGCTTTTTGGCGAGTGATTCAAACTCTAAGTGCCACCATAACCACCCGTTTCACTGAACGTAAAAAGCTTCACAATTTAACATCACAAAGGTCTTTAGATTCCACACACTGGAGATTGGTTCAATATGATGAAATCCCTTGGAGGAGTTCGTCAAAGAACGGTGCCTGGAAAGAGGGGAAAATGTTGCCAAAATTACACATTAATTTTAAAATGGCTGACTTCCTGTTGGATTTGGGATATTGCACCAAGAGACTTTTTTGTACATCTTGATATCTCCTATAAGCTTACCAGGTTTCAGAATCATACATAGAACACAGAGCAGGGGCTGTGGTTTTGAAATTTTGTAGGGGGCGCTGTGGAGCAATTTCGCGCTATTCAATGAAAATGATCACATGCCAACAAAGCCTTCATCCATTTGGAGGTGTGTGCCAAATTTCAAGCCTCTATAAACTTGCCAAGACCCTCAAAAGCCACTTCATCTTTCATGTTGAACAGCGTTGCCACCAGGGTGCGCCGTTCAGTTTAAACTCACAATTTTTGCACTGAAGCATCACGAGGGACTGATGGTGATATTCACCGCTTTTGAGGTGGCCACGATGAACCTGTGAAAATCAGTACAACAAAATTAAAGCCATGACATTTCCTGTTGCCACTAGGTGGCGCTCTTCATATTCCTGACAATGGGCACATCAATCTGTTCAGGGCGGGTCTGACATCATGCCTGTAAAGTCTGGTACTCATCAGACTGGATTTCATTGAGTTATACTAATTTGTTTCTTCATGGCGTGACATCAAAGTTCGCCACGCCGCTGGGGTCACACCCTTTTGCGAAAAGTCACAGTTTTCACTGTAACCCAAGACCAACTCCTTAAGGCTTTCCTGGAGAAATTTGAGGCTGCAGATGTCACCCATCACTATACTGTACCCCAAAGTGTAAAACATGACATTTCCTGTTCCCACTAGGTGGCGCTGTCCTTGATGTCAAATATGGCAGTTGAAATATGTTCAGGGGTGGAGCCTTATCATATGTGTGCTCTTTGGTCCAGATCGGAACATGTATGACAGAATGAGAGGCAATAAGATTTTCATGGCGAGTCATCAAAATTCGCCATGGCGCCACGGCCTCATAGTATTGTGAAAACTCAAAAGCTCCGCAATTTAACATGGCACAAGGGTGTAGTTGACACTGTCCAAATTTGAAGTTTATAGGACCAAATCCCAAGGAGGAGTTCGTTAAAGTACAAGGCATGGAAACGGTAAAATCAGACCCAAAATGTCACCTTCAATCCAAAATGGCGGACTTCCTGTTGGGTTTAGGACATTGCCATAATAGACTTTTTTGTTCGTCTCTGAACGTTATATAGGTGTACCGACTTTCAAACATGTAGGTCATGCCCATACCGGGGGCTCGCGTTTTTCATTTTTCTAGGTGGCGCTACTGAGCTAATTTTCCCTGGCCATGTCTGAGAACATTAAAATACGTAAATTTTCACCAGACCTGACGCGTGTGCAAAATTTCATGAGTTTTCGAGCATGTTTAGGCCCTCAAACGGCCAATTCATTTGCCGGAATAATAATAATAATAATAATAATTAAAGCTGCAAGCAGCGTTATGAGGGCCCTCGCACCCCGGCGTGTCGAGCCACGCCCAACACCTAAAACCAGCACGTCCGATGTGATGTCACATTGATGGAATTCATGCATTTAACCACCAGCTAACAATTCAACTCATTCATTCATGATTAGTTAGTCGTTCCACTAGGTGGCGCTCTAACCATTATGTACAAATGGCATAACAAACACTTCCAAGCTCGAGTCTCATCACACCTGAGACGTTTGGGAGAGATTGGACATTGTGTTTTTGAGTGACAGCAGATTACTGCTTTTTGGCGAGTGATTCAAACTCTAAGTGCCACCATAACCACCCCGTTTCCCTGGACGTAAAAAGCTTCGCAATTTAACATCACAAAGGTCTTTAGATTCCACACACTGGAGAATGGTTCAATATGATGAAATCCCTTGGAGGAGTTCGTCAAAGTATGAAGCCTGAAAAGAGGGGAAAATGTCGCCAAAATTACACATTAATTTTAAAATGGCTGACTTCCTGTTGGATTTGGGATATTGCTCCAAGAGACTTTTTTGTACATCTTGATATTTTCCATAAGCTTACCAGGTTTCAGACTCATAGATGAAACACAGAGCTGGGGCTGATGTTTTGAAATTTTGTAGGGGGCGCTGTGGAGCAATTTCGCGCTATTCAATGAAAATGATCACATGACAACAAAGCCTACATCCATTTGGAGGTGTGTGCCAAATTTCAAGCCTCTATAAACTTTCCAAGCCCCTCAAAAGCCACTTCATCTTTCATGGTGAACCGCGTTGCCACCAGGGTGCGCCGTTCAGTTTAAAGTCACAATTTTTGCACTGAAGCATCACGAGGGACTGATGGTGATATTCACCGCTTTTGAGGTGGCCAAGATGAATCTGTGAAAATCAGTACAACAAAATTAAAGCCATGACATTTCCTGTTGCCACTAGGTGGCGCTGTCCGTATTTCCGACAATGGGCACATCAATCTGTTCAGGGCGGGTCTGACATCATGCCTGTAAAGTCTGGTACTGATCAGACTGGATTTCATTGAGTTATACTAATTTGTTTCTTCATGGCGTGACATTAAAGTTCGCCACGCCGCTGGGGTCACACCCTTTTGCGAAAAGTCACAGTTTTCACTGTAACCCAAGACCAACTCCTTAAGGCTTTTCTGCAGAAATTTGAGGCTGCAGATGTCACCCATCACTATACTGTACCCCAAAGTGTAAAACATGACATTTCCTGTTCCCACTAGGTGGCGCTGTCCCTTATGTCAAATATGGCAGTTGAAATATGTTCAGGGGTGGAGCCTTATCATATGTGTGCTCTTTGGTCAAGGTCAGAAAATGTATGACAAAATGAGAGGCAATAAGATTTTCATGGCGAGTCATCGAAATTCGCCATGGCGCCACGGCCTCATAGTATTGTGAAAACTCAAAAGCTCCGCAATTTAACATGGCACAAGGGTGTAGTTGACACTGTCCAAATTTGAAGCTTATAGGACCAAATCCCAAGGAGGAGTTCGTTAAAGTTCGAGGCATGGAAACGGTAAAATCAGAGCCAAAATGTCACCTTCAATCCAAAATGGCGGACTTCCTGTTGGGTTTAGGACATTGCCATAATAGACTTTTTTGTTCGACTCTGAACGTTATATAGGTGTACCGACTTTCAAACATGTAGGTCATACCCATACCGGGGGCTCGCGTTTTTCATTTTTCTAGGTGGCGCTACTGAGCTAATTTTCCCTGGCCATGTCTGAGAACATTAAAATACGTAAATTTTCACCAGACCTGACGCGTGTGCAAAATTTCATGAGTTTTCGAGCATGTTTAGGCCCTCAAACGGCCAATTCATTTGCCGAAATAATAATAATAATAATAATAATAATAATAATAATAATAATAATAAACAGAGCAATTACAATAGGGCCTTCGCACTGTCAGTGCTCGGGCCCTAATAATAATAATTAAAGCTGCAAGCAGCGTTATGAGGGCCCTCGCACCCCTGGCGCGTCGAGCCACGCCCAACACCTAAAACCAGCACCTCCGATCTGATGTCACATTGATGGAATTCATGCATTTAACCACCAGCTAACATTTCAACTCATTCATTTATGATTAGTTAGTCGTTCCACTAGGTGGCGCTCAAACCATTATGCACAAATGGCATAACAAACATTTCCGAGCTCGAGTCTCATCACGCCTATGAGCTTTGGGAGAGATTGGACATTGTGTTTTTGAGTGACAGCAGATTACTGCTTTTTGGCGAGTGATTGAAACTCTATGTGCCGCCATGACCACCCCGTTTCCCTGAATGTAAAAAGCTTCGCAATTTAACATCACAAAGGTCTTTAGATTCCACACACAGGAGATCGCATCAATGTGATGAAATCCCTTGGAGGAGTTCGTCAAAGAACGGTGCCTGAAAAGCGGGGAAAATGTTGCCAAAATTGCACATTAATTTTAAAATGGCTGACTTCCTGTTGGATTTGGGATATTGCTCCAAGAGACTTTTTTGTACATCTTGATATCTCCTATAAGCTTACCAGGTTTCAGACTCATACATAAAACACAGAGCTGGGGCTGTGGTTTTGAAATTTTGTAGGGGGCGCTGTGGAGCAATTTCGCGCTATTCAATGAAAATGATCACATGACAACAAAGCTTTCCTCCAATTGGGGGTGTGTGCCAAATTCCAAGCCTCTATAAACTTTCCAAGCCCCTCAAAAGCCACTTCATCTTTCATGTTGAACCGTGTTGCCACCAGGGTGCGCCGTTCAGTTTAAAGTCACAATTTTTGCACTGAAGCATCACGAAGGACTGATGGTGATATTCACCGCTTTTGAGGTGGCCACGATGAACCTGTGAAAATCAGTACAACAAAATTAAAGCCATGACATTTCCTGTTGCCACTAGGTGGCGCTGTCCGTATTTCCGACAATGGGCACATCAATCTGTTCAGGGCGGGTCTGACATCATGCCTGTAAAGTCTGGTACTGATCAGACTGGATTTCATTGAGTTATACTAATTTGTTTCTTCATGGCGTGACATCAAAGTTCGCCATGCTGCTGGGGTCACACCCTTTCGCGAAAACTCACAGTTTTCACTGTAACCCAAGACCAACTCCTTAAGGCTTTTCTGGAGAAATTTGAGGCTGCAGATGTCACCCATCACTATACTGTACCCCAAAGTGTAAAACATAACATTTCCTGTTCCCACTAGGTGGCGCTGTCCTTGAGGTCAAATATGGCAGTTGAAATATGTTCAGGGGTGGAGCCTTATCATATGTGTTCACTTTGGTCAAGGTCAGAAAATGTATGACAAAATGAGAGGCAATAAGATTTTCATGGCGAGTCATCGAAATTCGCCATGGCGCCACGGCCTCATAGTATTGTGAAAACTCAAAAGCTCCGCAATTTAACATGGCACAAGGGTGTAGTTGACACTGACCAAATATGAAGGTTATGAAATCAAACCCCAAGGAGGAGTTCGCAAAAGTTCGAGGCATGGAAATGGTAAAATCAGAGCCAAAATGTCACCTTCAATCCAAAATGGCGGACTTCCTGTTGGGTTTAGGACATTGCCATAATAGACTTTTTTGTTCGACTCTGAACATTTTATAGGTGTACCGACTTTCAAACATGTAGGTCATACCCATACCGGGGGCTCGCGTTTTTCATTTTTCTAGGTGGCGCTACTGAGCTAATTTTCCCTGGCCATGTCTGAGAACATTAAAATACGTAAATTTTCACCAGACCTGACCCGTGTGCAAAATTTCATGAGTTTTCGAGCATGTTTAGGCCCTCAAAAGGCCAATTCATTTGCCGGAATAATAATAATAATAATAATAATAATTAAAGCTGCAAGCAGCGTTATGAGGGCCCTCGCACCCCGGCGTGTCGAGCCACGCCCAACACCTAAAACCAGCACGTCCGATGTGATGTCACATTGATGGAATTCATGCATTTAACCACCAGCTAACAATTCAACTCATTCATTCATGATTAGTTAGTCGTTCCACTAGGTGGCGCTCTAACCATTATGTACAAATGGCATAACAAACACTTCCAAGCTCGAGTCTCATCACACCTGAGACGTTTGGGAGAGATTGGACATTGTGTTTTTGAGTGACAGCAGATTACTGCTTTTTGGCGAGTGATTCAAACTCTAAGTGCCACCATAACCACCCCGTTTCCCTGGACGTAAAAAGCTTCGCAATTTAACATCACAAAGGTCTTTAGATTCCACACACTGGAGAATGGTTCAATATGATGAAATCCCTTGGAGGAGTTCGTCAAAGTATGAAGCCTGAAAAGAGGGGAAAATGTCGCCAAAATTACACATTAATTTTAAAATGGCTGACTTCCTGTTGGATTTGGGATATTGCTCCAAGAGACTTTTTTGTACATCTTGATATTTTCCATAAGCTTACCAGGTTTCAGACTCATAGATGAAACACAGAGCTGGGGCTGATGTTTTGAAATTTTGTAGGGGGCGCTGTGGAGCAATTTCGCGCTATTCAATGAAAATGATCACATGACAACAAAGCCTACATCCATTTGGAGGTGTGTGCCAAATTTCAAGCCTCTATAACCTTTCCAAGCCCCTCAAAAGCCACTTCATCTTTCATGGTGAACCGCGTTGCCACCAGGGTGCGCCGTTCAGTTTAAAGTCACAATTTTTGCACTGAAGCATCACGAGGGACTGATGGTGATATTCACCGCTTTTGAGGTGGCCAAGATGAATCTGTGAAAATCAGTACAACAAAATTAAAGCCATGACATTTCCTGTTGCCACTAGGTGGCGCTGTCCGTATTTCCGACAATGGGCACATCAATCTGTTCAGGGCGGGTCTGACATCATGCCTGTAAAGTCTGGTACTGATCAGACTGGATTTCATTGAGTTATACTAATTTGTTTCTTCATGGCGTGACATTAAAGTTCGCCACGCCGCTGGGGTCACACCCTTTTGCGAAAAGTCACAGTTTTCACTGTAACCCAAGACCAACTCCTTAAGGCTTTTCTGCAGAAATTTGAGGCTGCAGATGTCACCCATCACTATACTGTACCCCAAAGTGTAAAACATGACATTTCCTGTTCCCACTAGGTGGCGCTGTCCCTTATGTCAAATATGGCAGTTGAAATATGTTCAGGGGTGGAGCCTTATCATATGTGTGCTCTTTGGTCAAGGTCAGAAAATGTATGACAAAATGAGAGGCAATAAGATTTTCATGGCGAGTCATCGAAATTCGCCATGGCGCCACGGCCTCATAGTATTGTGAAAACTCAAAAGCTCCGCAATTTAACATGGCACAAGGGTGTAGTTGACACTGTCCAAATTTGAAGCTTATAGGACCAAATCCCAAGGAGGAGTTCGTTAAAGTTCGAGGCATGGAAACGGTAAAATCAGAGCCAAAATGTCACCTTCAATCCAAAATGGCGGACTTCCTGTTGGGTTTAGGACATTGCCATAATAGACTTTTTTGTTCGACTCTGAAAGTTATATAGGTGTACCGACTTTCAAACATGTAGGTCATACCCATACCGGGGGCTCGCGTTTTTCATTTTTCTAGGTGGCGCTACTGAGCTAATTTTCCCTGGCCATGTCTGGGAACATTAAAATACGTAAATTTTCACCAGACCTGACGCGTGTGCAAAATTTCATGAGTTTTCGAGCATGTTTAGGCCCTCAAACGGCCAATTCATTTGCCGAAATAATAATAATAATAATAATAATAATAATAAACAGAGCAATTACAATAGGGCCTTCGCACTGTCAGTGCTCGGGCCCTAATAATAATAATAATAATAATAATAAACAGAGCAATTACAATAGGGCCTTCGCACTGTCAGTGCTCGGGCCCTAATAATTAAAGCTGCAAGCAGCGTTATGAGGGCCCTCGCACCCCCGGCGCGTCGAGCCACGCCCAACACCTAAAACCAGCACCTCCGATCTCATGTCACATTGATGGAATTCATGCATTTAACCACCAGCTAACATTTCATTTGGTTCAACCATGAGTATAGTCGTCCCACTAGGTGGCGCTCTAACCATTATAGACAAAGGGCATAACAAACATTTCCGAGCTCGAGTCTCATCACGCCTGCGACCTTTGGGAGAGATTGGACATTGTGTCTTTGAGTGACAGCAGATTACTGCTTTGTGGCCAGTGATTGAAACTCCACGTGCCGCCATGACCACCCCGTTTCCTTGAACGTAAAAAGCTTCGCAATTTAACATCACAAAGGTCTTTAGATTCCACACACTGGAGAATGGTTCAATATGATGAAATCCCTTGGAGGAGTTCGTCAAAGTATGAAGCCTGAAAAGAGGGGAAAATGTCGGCAAAATTACACATTAATTTTAAAATGGCTGACTTCCTGTTGGATTTGGGATATTGCTACAAGAGACTTTTTTGTACATCTTGATATTTTCCATAAGCTTACCAGGTTTCAGACTCATAGATGAAACACAGAGCTGGGGCTGACTTTTTGAAATTTTGTAGGGGGCGCTGTGGAGCAATTTCGCGCTATTCAATGAAAATGATCACATGACAACAAAGCCTACATCCATTTGGAGGTGTGTGCCAAATTTCAAGCCTCTATAAACTTTCCAAGCCCCTCAAAAGCCACTTCATCTTTCATGGTGAACCGCGTTGCCACCAGGGTGCGCCGTTCAGTTTAAAGTCACAATTTTTGCACTGAAGCATCACGAGGGACTGATGTTGATATTCACCGCTTTTGAGGTGGCCACGATGAACCTGTGAAAATCAGTACAACAAAATTAAAGCCATGACATTTCCTGTTGCCACTAGGTGGCGCTGTCCGTATTTCCGACAATGGGCACATCAATCTGTTCAGGGCGGGTGTGACATCATGCCTGTAAAGTCTGGTACTAATCAGACTGGATTTCATTGAGTTATACTAATTTGTTTCTTCATGGCGTGACATCAAAGTTCGCCATGCTGCTGGGGTCACACCCTTTCGCGAAAACTCACAGTTTTCACTGTAACCCAAGACCAACTCCTTAAGGCTTTCCTGGAGAAATTTGAGGCTGCAGATGTCACCCATCACTATACTGTACCCCAAAGTGTAAAACATGACATTTCCTGTTCCCACTAGGTGGCGCTGTCCTTGATGTCAAATATGGCAGTTGAAATATGTTCAGGGGTGGAGCCTTATCATATGTGTGCTCTTTGGTCCAGATCGGAACATGTATGACAGAATGAGAGGCAATAAGATTTTCATGGCGAGTCATCGAAATTCGCCATGGCGCCACGGCCTCATAGTATTGTGAAAACTCAAAAGCTCCGCAATTTAACATGGCACAAGGGTGTAGTTGACACTGTCCAAATTTGAAGGTTATGAAATGAAACCCCAAGGAGGAGTTCGCAAAAGTTCGAGGCATGGAAATGGAAAAATTAGAGCCAAAATGTCACCTTCTCTTCCAAATGGCGGACTTCCTGTTGGGTTTGCGTCAATGGGCCCACAGACTTTTTTGTTCGTCTTGGCATGATACACATGTGTGCCAAATTTCATACATGTAGCTCAAACGATGTGGTCGTAGGGCTGCATTTAACAAGGCATAGGTGGCGCTGTAGAGCCATTTCCCAGTGCTCATATGTAAAACCATTAAAATACAAAATTTTTCACCAGACCTGGCATGTGTGCAAAATTTCATGAGTTTTTGAGCATGTTTAGGCCCTCAAAAAGGCCCTTGTTTTGCCTGAATAATAATAATAATAATTAAAGCTGCAAGCAGCGTTATGAGGGCCCTCGCACCCCCGACACGTCGAGCCACTGCCAACACCTAAAACCAGCACGTCCGATCTGATGTCACATTGATGGAATTCATGCATTTAACCACCAGCTAACATTTCAAATCATTCATTCATGATTAGCTAGTCGTTCCACTAGGTGGCACTCTAACCATTATGTACAAATGGCATAACAAACATTTCCGAACTCGAGTCTCATTATGCCTGCGACCTTTGGGTAAGATTGGACATTGTGTTTTTGAGTAACAGCAGATTACTGCGTTTTGGCGAGTGATTGAGAGTCTACGTGCCGCCATAACCACCCCGTTTCCCTGAACGTAAAAAGCCTCGCAATTTAACAACACAAAGGTCTTTGGATTCCACACACTGAAGAATAGTGCAATCTGATGAAATCCCTTGGAGGAGTTCGTCAAAGAACGATGCCTGAAAAGAGGGGAAAATGTTGCCAAAATTGCACATTAATTTTAAAATGGCTGACTTCCTGTTGGATTTGGGATATTGCTCCAAGAGACTTTTTTGTACATCTTGATATCTCCTATAAGCTTACCAGGTTTCAGACTCATAGATGAAACACAGAGCTGGGGCTGTGGTTTTGAAATTTCGTAGGGGGCGCTGTGGAGCCATTTCGCGCTATTCAATGAAAATGATCACATGACAACAAAGCCTTCATCCATTTGGAGGGGTGTGCTAAATTTAAAGCCTCTATATACTTTCCAAGCCCCTCAAAAGCCACTTCATCTTTCATGATGAACCGCGTTGCCACCAGGGTGCGCCGTTCAGTTTAAAGTCACAATTTTTGCACTGAAGCATCACGAGGGACTGATGGTGATATTCACCGCTTTTGAGGTGGCCACGATCAACCTGTGAAAATCAGTACAACAAAGTTAAAGCCATGACATTTCCTGTTGCCACTAGGTGGCGCTGTCCGTATTTCCGACAATGGGCACATCAATCTGTTCAGGGCGGGTCTGACATCATGCCTGTAAAGTCTGGTACTGATCAGACTGGATTTCATTGAGTTATACTAATTTGTTTCTTCATGGCGTGACATCAAAGTTCGCCATGCTGCTGGGGTCACACCCTTTCGCGAAAACTCACAGTTTTCACTGTAACCCAAGACCAACTCCTTAAGGCTTTCCTGGAGAAATTTGAGGCTGCAGATGTCACCCATCACTATACTGTACCCCAAAGTGTAAAACATGACATTTCCTGTTCCCACTAGGTGGCGCTGTCCTTGATGTCAAATATGGCAGTTGAAATATGTTCAGGGGTGGAGCCTTATCATATGTGTGCTCTTTGGTCCAGATCGGAACATGTATGACAAAATGAGAGGCAATAAGATTTTCATGGCGAGTCATCGAAATTCGCCATGGCGCCACGGCCTCATAGTATTGTGAAAACTCAAAAGCTCCGCAATTTAACATGGCACAAGGGTGTAGTTGACACTGTCCAAATTTGAAGGTTATGAAATGAAACCCCAAGGAGGAGTTCGCAAAAGTTCGAGGCATGGAAATGGCAAAATTAGAGCCAAAATGTCACCTTCTCTTCCAAATGGCGGACTTCCTGTTGGGTTTGCGTCAATGGGCCCACAGACTTTTTTGTTCGTCTTGGCATGATACACATGTGTGCCAAATTTCATACATGTAGCTCAAACGATGTGGTCATAGGGCTGCATTTAACAAGGCATAGGTGGCGCTCTAGAGCCATTTCCCAGTGCTCATATGTAAAACCATTAAAATACAAAATTTTTCACCAAACCTGGCATGTGTGCAAAATTTCATGAGTTTTTGAGCATGTTTAGACCCTCAAAAAGGCCCTTGTTTGGGGTGAATAATAATAATAATAATAATAATTAAAGCTGCAAGCAGCGTTATGAGGGCCCTCGCACCCCATCGCGTCGAGCTACGCCCAACACCTACAACCAGCACCTCCGATCTGATGTCACATTGATGGAATTCATGCATTCAACCACCAGCTAACATTTCATCTCATTCAATCATGATTATAGTCGTTCCACTAGGTGGCACTCTAACCATTACTGACAAATGGCATAACAAACATTTCCGAGCTCGAGTCTCATCACGCCTGCGACCTTTGGGACATATTGGACATTTTGATTTTGAGTGACAGCAGATTACTGCTTTTTGGCGAGTGATTGAAAATCCACGTGCCACCATGACAACCCCGTTTCCCTGAACGTAAAAAGCTTCGCAATTTAACATCACAAAGGTCTTTAGATTCCACACACTGGAGATTGGTTCAATATGATGAAATCCCTTGGAGGAGTACGTCAAAGAACGGTGCCTGGAAAGAGGGCAAAATGTTGCCAAAATTACACATTAATTTTAAAATGGCTGACTTCCTGTTGGATTTGGGATATTGCTCCAAGAGACTTTTTTGTACATCTTGATATCTCCTATAAGCTTACCAGGTTTAAGACTCATACATAAAACACAGAGCTGGGGCTGATGTTTTGAAATTTCGTAGGGGGCGCTGTGGAGCCATTTTGCGCTATTCAATGAAAATGATCACATAACAACAAAGCCTTATGCACATTGGAGGTGTGCGCCAAATTTCAAGACTTTTTAAACTTTCCAAGCCCCTCAAAAGCCACTTCATTTTTCATGGTGAACAGCGTTGCCACCAGGGTGCGCCGTTCAGTATAAAGTCACAATATTCGCACTGCAGCATCATGAAGGACTGATGGTGATATTCACCGCTTTTGAGGTGTCCGCAATGAACCTGTGAAAATCAGTACAACAAAATTAAAGCCATGACATTTCCTGTTGCCACTAGGTGGCGCTGTCCGTATTCCCGACAATGGGCACATCAATCTGTTCAGGGCGGGTCTGACATCATGCCTGTAAAGTCTGGTACTGATCAGACTGGATTTCATTGAGTTATACTAATTTGTTTCTTCATGGCGTGACATCAAAGTTCGCCATGCCGCTGGTGTCACACCCTTTTGCGAAAAGTCACAGTTTTCACTGTAACCCAAGACCAACTCCTTAAGGCTTTCCTGGAGAAATTTGAGGCTGCAGATGTCACCCATCACTATACTGTACCCCAAAGTGTAAAACATGACATTTCCTGTTCCCACTAGGTGGCGCTGTCCCTGATGTAAAATATGGCAGTTGAAATATGTTCAGGGATGGAGCCTTATCATATGTGTTCACTTTGGTCAAGGTCAGAAAATCTATGACCGAATGAGAGGCAATAAGATTTTCATGGCGAGTCATCGAAATTCGCCATGGCGCCACGGCCTCATGGTATTGTGAAAACTCAAAAGCTCCGCAATTTAACATGGCATAAGGGTGTAGTTGGCACTGACCAAATATGAAGGTTATGAAATCAAACCCCAAGGAGGAGTTCGTCAAAGTTCGAGGCATGGAAATGGTAAAATCAGAGCCAAAATGTCACCTTCAATCCAAAATGGCGGACTTCCTGTTGGGTTTAGGACATTGCCATAATAGACTTTTTTGTTCGACTCTGAACATTATATAGGTGTACCGACTTTCAAACATGTAGGTCATACCCATACCGGGGGCTCGCGTTTTTCATTTTTCTAGGTGGCGCTACTGAGCTAATTTTCCCTGGCCATGTCTGAGAACATTAAAATACGTAAATTTTCACCAGACCTGACGCGTGTGCAAAATTTCATGAGTTTTCGAGCATGTTTAGGCCCTCAAACGGCCAATTCATTTGCCGAAATAATAATAATAATAATAATAATAATAATAAACAGAGCAATTACAATAGGGCCTTCGCACTGTCAGTGCTCGGGCCCTAATAATAATAATAAGAAACGGAGCAGATACAATAGGGCCTTCGCACTCTCAGTGCTCGGGCCCTAATAATAATAATAATAATAATAATAATAAACAGAGCAATTACAATAGGGCCTTCGCACTATCAGTGCTCGGGCCCTAATTAAAGCTGCAAGCAGCGTTATGAGGGCCCTCGCACCCCCGGCGCGTCGAGCCACGCCCAACACCTAAAACCAGCACGTCCGATCTCATGTCACATTGATGGAATTCATGCATTTAACCACCAGCTAACATTTCAACTCATTCATTCATGATTTGTTAGTCGTTCCACTAGGTGGCGCTCTAACCCTTATGCACAAATGGAATAACAAACATTTCCGAGCTCGAGTCTCATCACGCCTATGAGCTTTGGGAGAGATTGGACATTGTGTTTTTGAGTGACAGCAGATTACTGCTTTTTGGCGAGTGATTGAAACTCCACGTGCCGCCATGACCACCCCGTTTCCCTGAATGTAAAAAGCTTCGTAATTTAACATCACAAAGGTCTTTAGATTCCACACACAGGAGATCGCATCAATCTGATGAAATCCCTTGCAGGAGTACGTCAAAGAACGATGCCTGGAAAGAGGGGAAAATGTTGCCAAAATTAAACATTAATTTTAAAATGGCTGACTTCCTGTTGGATTTTGGATATTGCTCCAAGAGACTTTTTTGTACATCTTGATATCTCCTATAAGCTTACCAGGTTTCAGACTCATACATAAAACACAGAGCTGGGGCTGTGGTTTTGAAATTTTGTAGGGGGCGCTGTGGAGCCATTTCGCGCTATTCAATAAAAATGATCACATGACAACAAAGCCTTCATCCATTTGGAGGGGTGTGCTAAATTTAAAGCCTCTATATACTTTCCAAGCCCCTCAAAAGCCACTTCATCTTTCCTGGTGGACCGCGTTGCCACCAGGGTGCGCCGTTCAGTTTAAAGTCACAATTTTTGCACTGAAGCATCACGAGGGACTGATGTTGATATTCACTGCTTTTGAGGTGGCCACGATGAACCTGTGAAAATCAGTACAACAAAATTAAAGCCATGACATTTCCTGTTGCCACTAGGTGGCGCTGTACGTATTCCCGACAATGGGCACATCAATCTGTTCAGGGCGGGTCTGACATCATGCCTGTAAAGTCTGGTACTGAACAGACTGGATTTCATTGAGTTATACTAATTTGTTTCTTCATGGCGTGACATCAAAGTTCGCCATGCTGCTGGGGTCACACCCTTTTGCGAAAAGTCACAGTTTTCACTGTAACCCAAGACCAACTCCTTAAGGCTTTCCTGGAGAAATTTGAGGCTGCAGGTGTCACCCATCACTATACTGTACCCCAAAGTGTAAAACATGACATTTCCTGTTCCCACTAGGTGGCGCTGTCCCTGGTGTCAAATATGGCAGTTGAAATATGTTCAGGGGTGGAGCCTTGTCATATGTGTTCACTTTGGTCAAGGTCAGAAAATGTATGACAAAATGAGAGGCAATAAGATTTTCATGGCGAGTCATCGAAATTCGCCATGGCGCCACGGCCTCATAGTATTGTGAAAACTCAAAAGCTCCGCAATTTAACATGGCACAAGGGTGTAGTTGACACTGTCCAAATTTGAAGGTTATGAAATGAAACCCCAAGGAGGAGTTCGCAAAAGTTCGAGGCATGGAAATGGAAAAATTAGAGCCAAAATGTCACCTTCTCTTCCAAATGGCGGACTTCCTGTTGGGTTTGCGTCAATGGGCCCACAGACTTTTTTGTTCGTCTTGGCATGATACACATGTGTGCCAAATTTCATACATGTAGCTCAAACGATGTGGTCGTAGGGCTGCATTTAACAAGGCATAGGTGGCGCTGTAGAGCCATTTCCCAGTGCTCATATGTAAAACCATTAAAATACAAAATTTTTCACCAGACCTGGCATGTGTGCAAAATTTCATGAGTTTTTGAGCATGTTTAGGCCCTCAAAAAGGCCCTTGTTTGGGGTGAATAATAATAATAATAATAATTAAAGCTGCAAGCAGCGTTATGAGGGCCCTCGCACCCCCGGCGCGTCGAGCCACGCCCAACACCTAAAACCAGCACGTCCGATCGATGTCACATTGATGGAATTCATGCATTTAACCACCAGCTAACATTTCAACTCATTCATTCATGATTAGCTAGTCGTTCCACTAGGTGGCACTCTAACCATTATGTACAAATGGCATAACAAACATTTCCGAACTCGAGTCTCATTATGCCTGCGACCTTTGGGTGAGATTGGACATTGTGTTTTTGAGTGACAGCAGATTACTGCTTTTTGGCGAGTGACTGAAACTCCACATGCCGCCATGACCACCCCGTTTCCCTGAACGTAAAAAGCTTCGCAATTTAACATCACAAAGGTCTTTAGATTCCACACACTGGAGATTGGTTCAATATGATGAAATCCCTTGGAGGAGTTCGTCAAAGAACGGTGCCTGGAAAGAGGGGAAAATGTCACAAAAATTACACATTAATTTTAAAATGGCTGACTTCCTGTTGGATTTGGGATATTGCTCCAAGAGACTTTTTTGTACATCTTGATATCTCCTATAAGCTTACCAGGTTTCAGACTCATACATAAAACACAGAGCTGGGGCTGATGTTTTGAAATTTT
Organism: Rhamphochromis sp. 'chilingali'; assembly: GCF_963969265.1. Taxonomy (NCBI): domain Eukaryota; kingdom Metazoa; phylum Chordata; class Actinopteri; order Cichliformes; family Cichlidae; genus Rhamphochromis; species Rhamphochromis sp. 'chilingali'. The sequence goes on along the minus strand of NC_137932.1, from coordinate 22,220,870 downwards.
GTAGGGGGCGCTGTGGAGCCATTTTGCGCTATTCAAGGAAAATGATCACATAACAACAAAGCCTTATGCACATTGGAGGTGTGTGCCAAATTTCAAGACTTTTTAAACTTTCCAAGCCCCTCAAAAGCCACTTCATCTTTCATGGTGAACAGCGTTGCCACCAGGGTGCGCCGTTCAGTATAAAGTCACAATATTCGCACTGCAGCATCATGAAGGACTGACGGTGATATTCACCGCTTTTGAGGTGTCCACAATGAACCTGTGAAAATCAGTACAACAAAGTGTAAGACATGACATTTCCTGTTCCCACTAGGTGGCGCTGTCCGTATTCCCGACAATGGGCACATCAATCTTTTCAGGGCGGGTCTGACATCATGCCTGTAAAGTCTGGTACTGATCAGACTGGATTTCATTGAGTTATACTAATTTGTTTCTTCATGGCGTGACATCAAAGTTCGCCATGCTGCTGGGGTCACACCCTTTCGCGAAAACTCACAGTTTTCACTGTAACCCAAGACCAACTCCTTAAGGCTTTCCTGGAGAAATTTGAGGCTGCAGATGTCACCCATCACTATACTGTACCCCAAAGTGTAAAACATGACATTTCCTGTTCCCACTAGGTGGCGCTGTCCTTGATGTCAAATATGGCAGTTGAAATATGTTCAGGGGTGGAGCCTTATCATATGTGTTCACTTTGGTCAAGGTCAGAAAATGTATGACAAAATGAGAGGCAATAAGATTTTCATGGCGAGTCATCGAAATTCGCCATGGCGCCACGGCCTCATGGTATTGTGAAAACTCAAAAGCTCCGCAATTTAACATGGCACAAGGGTGTAGTTGACACTGTCCAAATTTGAAGTTTATAGGACCAAATCCCAAGGAGGAGTTCGTTAAAGTTCGAGGCATGGAAATGGCAAAATTAGAGCCAAAATGTCACCTTCTCTTCCAAATGGCGGACTTCCTGTTGGGTTTGCGTCAATGGGCCCACAGACTTTTTTGTTCGTCTTGGAATGATACACATGTGTGCCAAATTTCATACATGTAGCTCAAACCATGTGGTCGTAGGGCTGCATTTAACAAGGCATAGGTGGCGCTCTAGAGCCATTTCCCAGTGCTCATAAGTAAAACCATTAAAATACAAAATTTTTCACCAGACCTGGCATGTGTGCAAAATTTCATGAGTTTTTGAGCATGTTTAGGCCCTCAAAAAAGCCCTTGTTTGGGGTGAATAATAATAATAATAATAATAATAATAATAATAATAATAATAATAATAATAATAAGAAACGGAGCAGATACAATAGGGCCTTCGCACTCTCAGTGCTCGGGCCCTAATTAAAGCTGCAAGCAGCGTTATGAGGGCCCTCGCACCCCCGGCACGTCGAGCCACTGCCAACACCTCAAACCGGCACGTCCGATGTGATGTCACATTGATGGATTTCATGCTTTTAATCACCAGCTAACATTTCATCTTATTCAACCAGGATTATAGTCATGCCACTAGGTGGCGCTCTAACCATTATTGACAAATAGCATAACAAACATTTCCAAGCTCGAGTCTCATCACACCTGCGACCTTTGGGAGAGATTGGACATTGTGTTTTTTAGTGACAGCAGATTACTGCTTTTTGGCGAGTGATTGAAACTCTACGTGCCGCCATGACCACCCCGTTTCCCTGAACGGAAAAAGCTTCGCAATTTAACATCACAAAGGTCTTTAGATTCTACACACTGAAGAATGCTTCAATATGATGAAATCCCTTGGAGGAGTTCGTCAAAGTATGAGGCCTGAAAAGGGGGGAAAATGTCATCAAAATTACACATTAATTTTAAAATGGCTGACTTCCTGTTGGATTTGGGATATTGCTCCAAGAGACTTTTTTGTACATCTTGATATCTTACACAAGCTTACCAAGTGTCAGACTCATAGATGAAACACAGAGCAGGGGCTGATGTTTTGAAATATTGTAGGGGGCGCTGTGGAGCCATTTTGCGCTATTCAAGGAAAATGGTTACATAACAACAATGCCTTCATCCATTTGGAGGTGTGTGCCAAATTTCAAGCCTCTATAAACTTTCCAAGCCCCTCAAAAGCCACTTCATCTTTCATGGTGAACCGCGTTGCCACCAGGGTGCGCCGTTCAGTTTAAAGTCACAATTTTTGCACTGAAGCATCACGAGGGACTGATGTTGATATTCACCGCTTTTGAGGTGGCCACGATGAACCTGTGAAAATCAGTACAACAAAATTAAAGCCATGACATTTCCTGTTGCCATTAGGTGGCGCTGTCCGTATTTCCGACAATGGGCACATCAATCTGTTCAGGGCGGGTCTGCCATCATGCCTGTAAAGTCTGGTACTGATCAGACTGGATTTCATTGAGTTATACTAATTTGTTTATTCATGGCGTGACATCAAAGTTCGCCATGCTGCTGGGGTCACACCCTTTTGCGAAAAGTCACAGTTTTCACTGTAACCCAAGACCAACTCCTTAAGGCTTTCCTGGAGAAATTTGAGGCTGCAGATGTCACCCATCACTATACTGTACCCCAAAGTGTAAAACATGACATTTCCTGTTCCCACTAGGTGGCGCTGTCCTTGATGTCAAATATGGCAGTTGAAATATGTTCAGGGGTGGAGCCTTATCATATGTGTGCTCTTTGGTCCAGATCAGAACATGTATGACAAAATGAGAGGCAATAAGATTTTCATGGCGAGTCATCGAAATTCGCCATGGCGCCACGGCCTCATAGTATTGTGAAAACTCAAAAGCTCCGCAATTTAACATGGCACAAGGGTGTAGTTGGCACTGACCAAATATGAAGGTTATGAAATCAAACCCCAAGGAGGAGTTCGTCAAAGTTCGAGGCATGGAAATGGTAAAATCAGAGCCAAAATGTCACCTTCAATCCAAAATGGCGGACTTCCTGTTGGGTTTAGGACATTGCCATAATAGACTTTTTTGTTCGACTCTGAACATTATATAGGTGTACCGACTTTCAAACATGTAGGTCATACCCATGCCGGGGGCTCGCGTTTTTCATTTTTCTAGGTGGCGCTACTGAGCTAATTTTCCCTGGCCATGTCTGAGAACATTAAAATACGTAAATTTTCACCAGACCTGACGCGTGTGCAAAATTTCATGAGTTTTCGAGCATGTTTAGGCCCTCAAACGGCCAATTCATTTGCCGAAATAATAATAATAATAATAATAATAATAATAATAAACAGAGCAATTACAATAGGGCCTTCGCACTATCAGTGCTCGGGCCCTAATTAAAGCTGCAAGCAGCGTTATGAGGGCCCTCGCACCCCCGGCACGTCGAGCCACTGCCAACACCTCAAACCGGCACGTCCGATGTGATGTCACATTGATGGATTTCATGCTTTTAACCACCAGCTAACATTTCATCTTATTCAACCAGGATTATAGTCATGCCACTAGGTGGCGCTCTAACCATTATTGACAAATAGCATAACAAACATTTCCAAGCTCGAGTCTCATCACACCTGCGACCTTTGGGAGAGATTGGACATTTTGTTTTTAGTGACAGCAGATTACTGCTTTTTGCGAGTGATTGAAACTCTACGTGCCGCCATGACCACCCCGTTTCCCTGAACGGAAAAAGCTTCGCAATTTAACATCACAAAGGTCTTTAGATTCTACACACTGAAGAATGCTTCAATATGATGAAATCCCTTGGAGGAGTTCGTCAAAGTATGAGTCCTGAAAAGGGGGGAAAATGTCATCAAAATTACACATTAATTTTAAAATGGCTGACTTCCTGTTGGATTTGGGATATTGCGCCAAGAGACTTTTTTGTACATCTTGATATCTTACACAAGCTTACCAAGTGTCAGACTCATAGATGAAACACAGAGCAGGGGCTGAAGTTTTGAAATATTGTAGGGGGCGCTGTGGAGCCATTTTGCGCTATTCAAGGAAAATGGTTACATAACAACAATGCCTTCATCCATTTGGAGGTGTGTGCCAAATTTCAAGCCTCTATAAACTTTCCAAACCCCTCAAAAGCCACTTCATCTTTCATGATGAACCGCGTTGCCACCAGGGTGCGCCGTTCAGTTTAAAGTCACAATTTTTGCACTGAAGCATCACGAGGGACTGATGGTGATATTCACCGCTTTTGAGGTGGCCACGATCAACCTGTGAAAATCAGTACAACAAAGTTAAAGCCATGACATTTCCTGTTGCCACTAGGTGGCGCTGTCCGTATTTCCGACAATGGGCACATCAATCTGTTCAGGGCGGGTCTGACATCATGCCTGTAAAGTCTGGTACTGATCAGACTGGATTTCATTGAGTTATACTAATTTGTTTCTTCATGGCGTGACATCAAAGTTCGCCATGCTGCTGGGGTCACACCCTTTTGCGAAAAGTCACAGTTTTCACTGTAACCCAAGACCAACTCCTTAAGGCTTTCCTGGAGAAATTTGAGGCTGCAGATGTCACCCATCACTATACTGTACCCCAAAGTGTAAAACATAACATTTCCTGTTCCCACTAGGTGGCGCTGTCCTTGAGGTCAAATATGGCAGTTGAAATATGTTCAGGGGTGGAGCCTTATCATATGTGTTCACTTTGGTCAAGGTCAGAAAATGTATGACAAAATGAGAGGCAATAAGATTTTCATGGCGAGTCATCGAAATTCGCCATGGCGCCACGGCCTCATACTATTGTGAAAACTCAAAAGCTCCGCAATTTAACATGGCACAAGGGTGTAGTTGACACTGTCCAAATTTGAAGTTTATAGGACCAAATCCCAAGGAGGAGTTCGTTAAAGTTCGAGGCATGGAAATGGCAAAATCAGAGCCAAAATGTCACATTCAATCCAAAATGGCGGACTTCCTGTTGGGTTTAGGACATTGCCATAATAGACTTTTTTGTTCGACTCTGAACGTTATATAGGTGTACCGACTTTCAAACATGTAGGTCATACCCATACCGGGGGCTCGCGTTTTTCATTTTTCTAGGTGGCGCTACTGAGCTAATTTTCCCAGTCCATGTCTGAGAACATTAAAATACGTAAATTTTCACCAGACCTGACGCGTGTGCAAAATTTCATGAGTTTTCGAGCATGTTTAGGCCCTCAAACGGCCAATTCATTTGCCGAAATAATAATAATAATAATAATAATAATAATAATAATAAACAGAGCAATTACAATAGGGCCTTCGCACTGTCAGTGCTCGGGCCCTAATAAGAAACAGAGCAGATACAATAGGGCCTTCGCACAGTCAGTGCTCGGGCCCTAATAATAATAATAATAATAATAAACAGAGCAATTACAATAGGGCCTTCGCACTGTCAGTGCTCGGGCCCTAATTAAAGCTGCAAGCAGCGTTATGAGGGCCCTCGCACCCCCGGCGCGTCGAGCCACGCCCAACACCTAAAACCAGCACCTCCGATCTCATGTCACATTGATGGAATTCATGCATTTAACCACCAGCTAACATTTCAACTCATTCATTCATGATTTGTTAGTCGTTCCACTAGGTGGCGCTCTAACCCTTATGCACAAATGGCATAACAAACATTTCCGAGCTCGAGTCTCATCACGCCTATGAGCTTTGGGAGAGATTGGACATTGTGTTTTTGAGTGACAGCAGATTACTGCTTTTTGGCGAGTGATTCAAACTCTAAGTGCCACCATAACCACCCCGTTTCACTGAACGTAAAAAGCTTCGCAATTTAACATCACAAAGGTCTTTAGATTCCTCACACTGGAGATTGGTTCAATATGATGAAATCCCTTGGAGGAGTTCGTCAAAGAACGGTGCCTGGAAAGAGGGGAAAATGTCACAAAAATTACACATTAATTTTAAAATGGCTGACTTCCTGTTAGATTTGGGATATTGCTCCAAGAGACTTTTTTGTACATCTTGATATCTCCTATAAGCTTACCAGGTTTCAGACTCATACATAAAACACAGAGCTGGGGCTGATGTTTTGAAATTTTGTAGGGGGCGCTGTGGAGCCATTTTGCGCTATTCAATGAAAATGATCACATAACAACAAAGCCTTAAGCACAATGGAGGGGTGTGCTAAATTTAAAGCCTCTATATACTATCCAAGCCCCTCAAAAGCCACTTCATCTTTCATGGTGGACCGCGTTGCCACCAGGGTGCGCCGTTCAGTTTAAAGTCACAATTTTTGCACTGAAGCATCACGAGGGACTGATGGTGATATTCACCGCTTTTGAGGTGGCCACGATGAACCTGTGAAAATCAGTACAACAAAATTAAAGCCATGACATTTCCTGTTGCCACTAGGTGGCGCTGTACGTATTCCCGACAATGGGCACATCAATCTGTTCAGGGCGGGTCTGACATCATGCCTGTAAAGTCTGGTACTGAACAGACTGGATTTCATTGAGTTATACTAATTTGTTTCTTCATGGCGTGACATCAAAGTTCGCCATGCTGCTGGGGTCACACCCTTTTGCGAAAACTCACAGTTTTCACTGTAACCCAAGACCAACTCCTTAAGGCTTTCCTGGAGAAATTTGAGGCTGCAGGTGTCACCCATCACTATACTGTACCCCAAAGTGTAAAACATGACATTTCCTGTTCCCACTAGGTGGCGCTGTCCCTGGTGTCAAATATGGCAGTTGAAATATGTTCAGGGGTGGAGCCTTATCATATGTGTTCACTTTGGTCAAGGTCAGAAAATGTATGACAAAATGAGAGGCAATAAGATTTTCATGGCGAGTCATCGAAATTCGCCATGGCGCCACGGCCTCATAGTATTGTGAAAACTCAAAAGCTCCGCAATTTAACATGGCCCAGGTGTGTAGTTGACACTGACCAAAGATGAAGCTTATACAACCAAATCCCAAGGAGGAGTTCGCAAAAGTTCGAGGCATGGAAATGGCAAAATTAGAGCCAAAATGTCACCTTCTCTTCCAAATGGCGGACTTCCTGTTGGGTTTGCATCAATGGGCCCACAGACTTTTTTGTTCGACTCGGCATGATACACATGTGTGCCAAATTTCATACATGTAGCTGAAACGATATGGTCGTAGGGCTGCATTTAACAAGGCATAGGTGGCGCTGTAGAGCCATTTCCCAGTGCTCATATGTAAAACCATTAAAATACAAAATTTTTCACCAGACCTGGCATGTGTGCAAAATTTCATGAGTTTTTGAGCATGTTTAGGCCCTCAAAAAGGCCCTTGTTTCGCCTGAATAATAATAATAATAATAATAATAATAATAATAATAATAATAATAATAATAATAATAATAATAATAAGAAACGGAGCAGATACAATAGGGCCTTCGCACTCTCAGTGCTCGGGCCCTAATAATTAAAGCTGCAAGCAGCGTTATGAGGGCCCTCGCACCCCCGGCGCGTCGAGCCACGCCCAACACCTAAAACCAGCACGTCCGATCTCATGTCACATTGATGGAATTCATGCATTTAACCACCAGCTAACATTTCAACTCATTCATTCATGATTTGTTAGTCGTTCCACTAGGTGGCGCTCTAACCCTTATGCACAAATGGCATAACAAACATTTCCGAGCTCGAGTCTCATCACGCCTATGAGCTTTGGGAGAGACTGGACATTGTGTTTTTGAGTGACAGCAGATTACTGCTTTTTGGCGAGTGATTGAAACTCCACATGCCGCCATGACCACCCCGTTTCCCTGAATGTAAAAAGCTTCGCAATTTAACATCACAAAGGTCTTTAGATTCCACACACAGGAGATCGCATCAATCTGATGAAATCCCTTGGAGGAGTTCGCCAAAGAACGGTGCCTGGAAAGAGGGGAAAATGTTGCCAAAATTGCACATTAATTTTAAAATGGCTGACTTCCTGTTGGATTTTGGATATTGCTCCAAGAGACTTTTTTGTACATCTTGATATCTCCTATAAGCTTACCAGGTTTCAGACTCATACATAAAACACAGAGCTGGGGCTGTGGTTTTGAAATTTTGTAGGGGGCGCTGTGGAGCCATTTCGCGCTATTCAATAAAAATGATCACATGACAACAAAGCCTTCATCCATTTGGAGGGGTGTGCTAAATTTAAAGCCTCTATATACTTTCCAAGCCCCTCAAAAGCCACTTCATCTTTCATGGTGGACCGCGTTGCCACCAGGGTGCGCCGTTCAGTTTAAAGTCACAATTTTTGCACTGAAGCATCACGAGGGACTGATGTTGATATTCACCGCTTTTGAGGTGGCCACGATGAACCTGTGAAAATCAGTACAACAAAATTAAAGCCATGACATTTCCTGTTGCCACTAGGTGGCGCTGTACGTATTCCCGACAATGGGCACATCAATCTGTTCAGGGCGGGTCTGACATCATGCCTGTAAAGTCTGGTACTGAACAGACTGGATTTCATTGAGTTATACTAATTTGTTTCTTCATGGCGTGACATCAAAGTTCGCCATGCTGCTGGGGTCACACCCTTTTGCGAAAAGTCACAGTTTTCACTGTAACCCAAGACCAACTCCTTAAGGCTTTCCTGGAGAAATTTGAGGCTGCAGGTGTCACCCATCACTATACTGTACCCCAAAGTGTAAAACATGACATTTCCTGTTCCCACTAGGTGGCGCTGTCCCTGGTGTCAAATATGGCAGTTGAAATATGTTCAGGGGTGGAGCCTTATCATATGTGTTCACTTTGGTCAAGGTCAGAAAATGTATGACAAAATGAGAGGCAATAAGATTTTCATGGCGAGTCATCGAAATTCGCCATGGCGCCACGGCCTCATAGTATTGTGAAAACTCAAAAGCTCCGCAATTTAACATGGCCCAGGTGTGTAGTTGACACTGACCAAAGATGAAGCTTATACAACCAAATCCCAAGGAGGAGTTCGCAAAAGTTCGAGGCATGGAAATGGCAAAATTAGAGCCAAAATGTCACCTTCTCTTCCAAATGGCGGACTTCCTGTTGGGTTTGCATCAATGGGCCCACAGACTTTTTTGTTCGACTCGGCATGATACACATGTGTGCCAAATTTCATACATGTAGCTGAAACGATGTGGTCGTAGGGCTGCATTTAACAAGGCATAGGTGGCGCTGTAGAGCCATTTCCCAGTGCTCATATGTAAAACCATTAAAATACAAAATTTTTCACCAGACCTGGCATGTGTGCAAAATTTCATGAGTTTTTGAGCATGTTTAGGCCCTCAAAAAGGCCCTTGTTTGGGGTGAATAATAATAATAATAATAATTAAAGCTGCAAGCAGCGTTATGAGGGCCCTCGCACCCCCGGCGTGTCGAGCCATGCCCAACACCTGAAACCAGCACGTCCGATCTGATGTCACATTGATGGAATTCATGCATTTAACCACCAGTTAACATTTCATTTGGTTCAACCATGAGTATAGTCGTCCCACTAGGTGGCGCTCTAACCATTATAGACAAAGGGCATAACAAACATTTCCGAGCTCGAGTCTCATCACGCCTGCGACCTTTGGGAGAGATTGGACTTTGTGTCTTTGAGTGACAGCATATTACTGCTTTTTGGCGAGTGATTGAAACTCCACGTGCCGCCATGACCACCCCGTTTCCTTGAACGTAAAAAGCTTCGCAATTTAACATCACAAAGGTCTTTAGATTCCACACACTGGAGAATGGTTCAATATGATGAAATCCCTTGGAGGAGTTCGTCAAAGTATGAAGCCTGAAAAGAGGGGAAAATGCCGCCAAAATTACACATTAATTTTAAAATGGCTGACTTCCTGTTGGATTTGGGATATTGCTCCAAGAGACTTTTTTGTACATCTTGATATTTTCCATAAGCTTACCAGGTTTCAGACTCATAGATGAAACACAGAGCAGGGGCTGATGTTTTGAAATTTTGTAGGGGGCGCTGTGGAGCAATTTCACGCTATTCAATGAAAATGATCACATGACAACAAAGCCTACATCCATTTGGAGGTGTGTGCCAAATTTCAAGCCTCTATAAACTTTCCAAGCCCCTCAAAAGCCACTTCATCTTTCATGGTGAACCGCGTTTCCACCAGGGTGCGCCGTTCAGTTTAAAGTCACAATTTTTGCACTGAAGCATCACGAGGGACTGATGTTGATATTCACCACTTTTGAGGTGGCCACGATGAACCTGTGAAAATCAGTACAACAAAGTGTAAGACATGACATTTCCTGTTCCCACTAGGTGGCGCTCTTCATATTCCTGACAATGGGCACATCAATCTGTTCAGGGCGGGTCTGACATCATGCCTGTAAAGTCTGGTACTGATCAGATTGGATTTCATTGAGTTATACTAATTTGTTTCTTCATGGCGAGACATCGAAGTTCGCCATGCTGCTGGGGTCACACCCTTTCGCGAAAACTCACAGTTTTCACTGTACCCCAAGACCAACTCCTTAAGGCTTTCCTGGAGAAATATGAGGCTGCAGATGTCACCCATCACAATACTGTACCCCAAAGTGTAAAACATGACATTTCCTGTTCCCACTAGGTGGCGCTGGCCCTTATGTCAAATATGGCACTTGAAATATGTTCAGGGGTGGAGCCTTATCATATGTGTGCTCTTTGGTCAAGGTCAGAAAATGTATGACAAAATGAGAGGCAATAAGATTTTCATGGCGAGTCATTGAAATTCGCCATGGCGCCACGGCCTCATAGTATTGTGAAAACTCAAAAGCTCCGCAATTTAACATGGCACAAGGGTGTAGTTGACACTGTCCAAATTTGAAGTTTATAGGACCAAATCCCAAGGAGGAGTTCGTTAAAGTACAAGGCATGGAAACGGTAAAATCAGACCCAAAATGTCACCTTCAATCCAAAATGGCGGACTTCCTGTTGGGTTTAGGACATTGCCATAATAGACTTTTTTGTTCGACTCTGAACGTTATATAGGTGTACCGACTTTCAAACGTGTAGGTCATACCCATACCGGGGGCTCGCGTTTTTCATTTTTCTAGGTGGCGCTACTGAGCTAATTTTCCCTGGCCATGTCTGGGAACATTAAAATACGTAAATTTTCACCAGACCTGACGCGTGTGCAAAATTTCATGAGTTTTCGAGCATGTTTAGGCCCTCAAACGGCCAATTCATTTGCCGGAATAATAATAATAATAATAATTAAAGCTGCAAGCAGCGTTATGAGGGCCCTCGCACCCCCGGCGCGTCGAGCCACGCCCAACACCTAAAACCAGCACGTCCGATCTGATGTCACATTAATGGAATTCATGCATTTAACCACCAGCTAACATTTCAACTCATTCATTCATGATTAGTTAGTCGTTCCACTAGGTGGCGCTCTAACCATTATGTACAAATGGCATAACAAACACTTCCGAGCTCGAGTCTAATCACACCTGAGACGTTTGGGAGAGATTGGACTTTGTGTTTTTGAGTGACAGCAGATTACTGCTTTTTGGCGAGTGATTCAAACTCTAAGTGCCGCCATAACCACCCCGTTTCCCTGGACGTAAAAAGCTTCGCAATTTAACATCACAAAGGTCTTTAGATTCCACACACTGGAGAATGGTTCAATATGATGAAATCCCTTGGAGGAGTTCGTCAAAGTATGAAGCCTGAAAAGAGGGGAAAATGTTGCCAAAATTGCACATTAATTTTAAAATGGCTGACTTCCTGTTGGATTTGGGATATTGCTCCAAGAGACTTTTTTGTACATCTTGATATCTCCTATAAGCCTACCAGGTTTCAGATTCATACATAAACCACAGAGCAGGGGCTGATATTTTGAAATATTGTAGGGGGCGCTGTGGAGCCATTTTGCGCTATTCAATGAAAGTGATCACATGACAACAAAGTCTTCATCACATTGGAGGCGTGGGCCAAATTTCAAGCCTCTATAAACTTTCCAAGCCCCTCAAAAGCCACTTCATCTTTCATGGTGGACCGCGTTGCCACCAGGGTGCGCCGTTCAGTTTAAAGTCACAATTTCTGCACTGAAGCATCATGAGGGACTGATGGTGATATTCACCGCTTTTGAGGTGGCCACGATGAACCTGTGAAAATCAGTACAACAAAATTAAAGCCATGACATTTCCTGTTGCCACTAGGTGGCGCTGTCCGTATTTCCGACAATGGGCACATCAATCTGTTCAGGGCGGGTCTGACATCATGCCTGTAAAGTCTGGTACTGATCAGACTGGATTTCATTGAGTTATACTAATTTGTTTCTTCATGGCGTGACATCAAAGTTCGCCACGCCACTGGGGTCACACCCTTTGGCGAAAAGTCACAGTTTTCACTGTAACCCAAGACCAACTACTTAAGGCTTTCCTGGAGAAATTTGAGGCTGCAGATGTCACCCTTCACTATACTGTACCCCAAAGTGTAAAACATGACATTTCCTGTTCCCACTAGGTGGCGCTGTCCTTGATGTCAAATATGGCAGTTGAAATATGTTCAGGGGTGGAGCCTTATCATATGTGTGCTCTTTGGTCCAGATCGGAACATGTATGACAGAATGAGAGGCAATAAGATTTTCATGGCGAGTCATCGAAATTCGCCATGGCGCCACGGCCTCATAGTATTGTGAAAACTCAAAAGCTCCGCAATTTAACATGGCACAAGGGTGTAGTTGACACTGTCCAAATTTGAAGCTTATACGACCAAATCCCAAGGAGGAGTTCGTTAAAGTACAAGGCATGGAAACGGTAAAATCAGAGCCAAAATGTCACCTTCAATCCAAAATGGCGGACTTCCTGTTGGGTTTAGGACATTGCCATAATAGACTTTTTTGTTCGACTCTGAACGTTATATAGGTGTACCGACTTTCAAACATGTAGGTCATACCCATATCGGGGGCTCGCATTTTTCATTTTTCTAGGTGGCGCTACTGAGCTAATGTTCCCTGGCCATGTCTGAGAACATTAAAATACGTAAATTTTCACCAGACCTGACGCGTGTGCAAAATTTCATGAGTTTTCGAGCATGTTTAGGCCCTCAAAAGGCCGATTCATTTGCCGGAATAATAATAATAATAATAATTAAAGCTGCAAGCAGCGTTATGAGGGCCCTCGCACCCTGGCGTGTCGAGCCACGCCCAACACCTAAAACCAGCACGTCCGATCTCATGTCACATTGATGGAATTCATGCATTTAACCACCAGCTAACATTTCATTTGGTTCAACCATGAGTATAGTCGTCCCACTAGGTGGCGCTCTAACCATTATAGACAAAGGGCATAACAAACATTTCCGAGCTCGAGTCTCATCACGCCTGCGACCTTTGGGAGAGATTGGACTTTGTGTCTTTGAGTGACAGCAGATTACTGCTTTTTGGCCAGTGATTGAAACTCCACGTGCCGCCATGACCACCCCGTTTCACTGAACGTAAAAAGCTTCGCAATTTAACATCACAAAGGTCTTTAGATTCCACACACTGGAGAATGGTTCAATATGATGAAATCCCTTGGAGGAGTTCGTCAAAGTATGAAGCCTGAAAAGAGGGGAAAATGTCGCCAAAATTGCACATTAATTTTAAAATGGCTGACTTCCTGTTGGATTTGGGATATTGCACCAAGAGACTTTTTTGTACATCTTGATATTTTCCATAAGCTTACCAGGTTTCAGACTCATAGATGAAACACAGAGCAGGGGCTGTTGTTTTGAAATTTTGTAGGGGGCGCTGTGGAGCAATTTCGCGCTATTCAATGAAAATGATCACATGACAACAAAGCCTTCATCCATTTGGAGGTGTGGGCCAAATTTCAAGCCTCTATAAACTTGCAAGCCCCTCAAAAGCCACTTCATCTTTCATGTTGAACAGCGTTGCCACCAGGGTGCGCCGTTCAGTTTAAAGTCACAATTTTTGCACTGAAGCATCACGAGGGACTGATGTTGATATTCACTGCTTTTGAGGTGGCCACGATGAACCTGTGAAAATCAGTACAACAAAATTAAAGCCATGACATTTCCTGTTGCCACTAGGTGGCGCTGTACGTATTCCCGACAATGGGCACATCAATCTGTTCAGGGCGGGTCTGACATCATGCCTGTAAAGTCTGGTACTGAACAGACTGGATTTCATTGAGTTATACTAATTTGTTTCTTCATGGCGTGACATCAAAGTTCGCCATGCTGCTGGGGTCACACCCTTTTGCGAAAAGTCACAGTTTTCACTGTAACCCAAGACCAACTCCTTACGCCTTTCCTGGAGAAATTTGAGGCTGCAGGTGTCACCCATCACTATACTGTACCCCAAAGTGTAAAACATGACATTTCCTGTTCCCACTAGGTGGCGCTGTCCCTGGTGTCAAATATGGCAGTTGAAATATGTTCAGGGGTGGAGCCTTATCATATGTGTTCACTTTGGTCAAGGTCAGAAAATGTATGACAAAATGAGAGGCAATAAGATTTTCATGGCGAGTCATCGAAATTCGCCATGGCGCCACGGCCTCATAGTATTGTGAAAACTCAAAAGCTCCGCAATTTAACATGGCACAAGGGTGTAGTTGGCACTGACCAAATATGAAGGTTATGAAATCAAACCCCAAGGAGGAGTTCGTCAAAGTTCGAGGCATGGAAATGGTAAAATCAGAGCCAAAATGTCACCTTCAATCCAAAATGGCGGACTTCCTGTTGGGTTTAGGACATTGCCATAATAGACTTTTTTGTTCGACTCTGAACATTATATAGGTGTACCGACTTTCAAACTTGTAGGCCATACCCATACCGGGGGCTCGCGTTTTTCATTTTTCTAGGTGGCGCTACTGAGCTAATTTTCCCTGGCCATGTCTGAGAACATTAAAATACGTAAATTTTCACCAGACCTGACGCGTGTGCAAAATTTCATGAGTTTTCGAGCATGTTTAGGCCCTCAAACGGCCAATTCATTTGCCGAAATAATAATAATAATAATAATTAAAGCTGCAAGCAGCGTTATGAGGGCCCTCGCACCCCCGGCGTGTCGAGCCACGCCCAACACCTAAAACCAGCACATCCGATGTGATGTCACATTGATGGAATTCATGCATTTAACCACCAGCTAACATTTCAACTCATTCATTCATGATTTGTTAGTCGTTCCACTAGGTGGCGCTCTAACCCTTATGCACAAATGGCATAACAAACATTTCCGAGCTCGAGTCTCATCACGCCTGCGACCTTTGGGAGAGATTGGACTTTGTGTCTTTGAGTGACAGCAGATTACTGCTTTTTGGCGAGTGATTGAAACTCCACGTGCCGCCATGACCACCCCGTTTCCTTGAACGTAAAAAGCTTCGCAATTTAACATCACAAAGGTCTTTAGATTCCACACACTGGAGAATGGTTCAATATGATGAAATCCCTTGGAGGAGTTCGTCAAAGTATGAAGCCTGAAAAGAGGGGAAAATGTCGCCAAAATTGCACATTAATTTTAAAATGGCTGACTTCCTGTTGGATTTTGGATATTGCTCCAAGAGACTTTTTTGTACATCTTGATATCTCCTATAAGCTTACCAGGTTTCAGACTCATACATAAAACACAGAGCTGGGGCTGTGGTTTTGAAATTTTGTAGGGGGCGCTGTGGAGCCATTTCGCGCTATTCAATAAAAATGATCACATGACAACAAAGCCTTCATCCATTTGGAGGGGTGTGCTAAATTTAAAGCCTCTATATACTTTCCAAGCCCCTCAAAAGCCACTTCATCTTTCATGGTGGACCGCGTTGCCACCAGGGTGCGCCGTTCAGTTTAAAGTCACAATTTTTGCACTGAAGCATCACGAGGGACTGATGTTGATATTCACCGCTTTTGAGGTGGCCACGATGAACCTGTGAAAATCAGTACAACAAAATTAAAGCCATGACATTTCCTGTTGCCACTAGGTGGCGCTGTACGTATTCCCGACAATGGGCACATCAATCTGTTCAGGGCAGGTCTGACATCATGCCTGTAAAGTCTGGTACTGAACAGACTGGATTTCATTGAGTTATACTAATTTGTTTCTTCATGGCGTGACATTAAAGTTCGCCATGCTGCTGGGGTCACACCCTTTTGCGAAAAGTCACAGTTTTCACTGTAACCCAAGACCAACTCCTTAAGGCTTTCCTGGAGAAATTTGAGGCTGCAGGTGTCACCCATCACAATACTGTACCCCAAAGTGTAAAACATGACATTTCCTGTTCCCACTAGGTGGCGCTGTCCCTGGTGTCAAATATGGCAGTTGAAATATGTTCAGGGGTGGAGCCTTATCATATGTGTTCACTTTGGTCAAGGTCAGAAAATGTATGACAAAATGAGAGGCAATAAGATTTTCATGGCGAGTCATCGAAATTCGCCATGGCGCCACGGCCTCATAGTATTGTGAAAACTCAAAAGCTCCGCAATTTAACATGGCCCAGGTGTGTAGTTGACACTGACCAAAGATGAAGCTTATACAACCAAATCCCAAGGAGGAGTTCGCAAAAGTTCGAGGCATGGAAATGGCAAAATTAGAGCCAAAATGTCACCTTCTCTTCCAAATGGCGGACTTCCTGTTGGGTTTGCATCAATGGGCCCACAGACTTTTTTGTTCGACTCGGCATGATACACATGTGTGCCAAATTTCATACATGTAGCTGAAACGATGTGGTCGTAGGGCTGCATTTAACAAGGCATAGGTGGCGCTGTAGAGCCATTTCCCAGTGCTCATATGTAAAACCATTAAAATACAAAATTTTTCACCAGACCTGGCATGTGTGCAAAATTTCATGAGTTTTCGAGCATGTTTAGGCCCTCAAACGGCCAATTCATTTGCCGAAATAATAATAATAATAATAATAAACAGAGCAATTACAATAGGGCCTTCGCACTGTCAGTGCTCGGGCCCTAATTAAAGCTGCAAGCAGCGTTATGAGGGCCCTCGCACCCCCGGCGCGTCGAGCCACGCCCAACACCTACAACCAGCACGTCCGATGTGATGTCACATTGATGGAATTCATGCATTTAACCACCAGCTAACATTTCAACTCATTCATTCATGATTAGTTAGTCGTTCCACTAGGTGGCGCTCTAACCATTATGTACAAATGGCATAACAAACACTTCCGAGCTCGAGTCTCATCACACCTTAGACGTTTGGGAGAGATTGGACATTGTGTTTTTGAGTGACAGCAGATTACTGCTTTTTGGCGAGTGATTCAAACTCTAAGTGCCACCATAACCACCCCGTTTCACTGAACGTAAAAAGCTTCGCAATTTAACATCACAAAGGTCTTTAGATTCCACACACTGGAGATTGGTTCAATATGATGAAATCCCTTGGAGGAGTTCGTCAAAGAACGGTGCCTGGAAAGAGGGGAAAATGTTGCCAAAATTACACATTAATTTTAAAATGGCTGACTTCCTGTTGGATTTGGGATATTGCACCAAGAGACTTTTTTGTACATCTTGATATCTCCTATAAGCTTACCAGGTTTCAGAATCATACATAGAACACAGAGCAGGGGCTGTGGTTTTGAAATTTTGTAGGGGGCGCTGTGGAGCCATTTCGCGCTATTCAATGAAAATGATCACATGCCAACAAAGCCTTCATCCATTTGGAGGTGTGTGCCAAATTTCAAGCCTCTATAAACTTGCCAAGACCCTCAAAAGCCACTTCATCTTTCATGTTGAACAGCGTTGCCACCAGGGTGCGCCGTTCAGTTTAAACTCACAATTTTTGCACTAAAGCATCACGAGGGACTGATGGTGATATTCACCGCTTTTGAGGTGGCCACTATGAACCTGTGAAAATCAGTACAACAAAGTGTAAGACATGACATTTCCTGTTCCCACTAGGTGGCGCTCTTCATATTCCTGACAATGGGCACATCAATCTGTTCAGGGCGGGTGTGACATCATGCCTGTAAAGTCTGGTACTAATCAGACTGGATTTCATGGAGTTATACTAATTTGTTTCTTCATGGCGAGATATCAAAGTTCGCCATGCTGCTGAGGTCACACCCTTTTGTGAAAAGCCACAGTTTTCACTGTACCCCAAGACCAACTCCTTAAGGCTTTCCTGGAGAAATTTGAGGCTGCAGATGTCACCCATCACTATACTGTACCCCAAAGTGTAAAACATGACATTTCCTGTTCCCACTAGGTGGCGCTGTCCCTGATGTAAAATATGGCAGTTGTAATATGTTCAGGGGTGGAGCCTTATCATATGTGTTCACTTTGGTCAAGGTCAGAAAATCTATGACAAAATGAGAGGCAATAAGATTTTC
The DNA here is from genome assembly GCF_963969265.1 of Rhamphochromis sp. 'chilingali'. NCBI lineage: Eukaryota > Metazoa > Chordata > Actinopteri > Cichliformes > Cichlidae > Rhamphochromis > Rhamphochromis sp. 'chilingali'. The sequence continues at coordinate 22,202,715 of NC_137932.1, read as the reverse complement.
ATGGCGAGTCATCGAAATTCGCCGTGGCGCCACGGCCTCATGGTATTGTGAAAACTCAAAAGCTCCGCAATTTAACATGGCATAAGGGTGTAGTTGGCACTGACCAAATATGAAGGTTATGAAATCAAACCCCAAGGAGGAGTTCGTTAAAGTTCGAGGCATGGAAACGGTAAAATCAGAGCCAAAATGTCACATTCAATCCAAAATGGCGGACTTCCTGTTGGGTTTAGGACATTGCCATAATAGACTTTTTTGTTCGACTCTGAACGTTATATAGGTGTACCGACTTTCAAACATGTAGGTGATACCCATACCGGGGGCTCGCGTTTTTCATTTTTCTAGGTGGCGCTACTGAGCTAATTTTCCCTGGCCATGTCTGAGAACATTAAAATACGTAAATTTTCACCAGACCTGACGCGTGTGCAAAATTTCATGAGTTTTCGAGCATGTTTAGGTCCTCAAAAGGCCGATTCATTTGCCGAAATAATAATAATAATAATAATAATAAACAGAGCAATTACAATAGGGCCTTCGCACTGTCAGTGCTCGGGCCCTAATAATAATAATTAAAGCTGCAAGCAGCGTTATGAGGGCCCTCGCACCCCCGGCGCGTCGAGCCACGCCCAACACCTAAAACCAGCACGTCCGATCTGATGTCACATTGATGGAATTCATGCATTTAACCACCAGCTAACATTTCAACTCATTCATTCATGATTAGTTAGTCGTTCCACTAGGTGGCGCTCTAACCATTATGTACAAATGGCATAACAAACACTTCCGAGCTCGAGTCTAATCACACCTGAGACGTTTGGGAGAGATTGGACTTTGTGTTTTTGAGTGACAGCAGATTACTGCTTTTTGGCGAGTGATTCAAACTCTAAGTGCCGCCATAACCACCCCGTTTCCCTGGACGTAAAAAGCTTCGCAATTTAACATCACAAAGGTCTTTAGATTCCACACACTGAAGAATAGTTCAATCTGATGAAATCCCTTGGAGGTGTTCGTGAAAGTATGAGGCCTGAAAAGAGGAGAAAATGTCGCCAAAATTACACATTAATTTTAAAATGACTGACTCCCTGTTGGATTTGGGATATTGCTCCAAGAGACTTTTTTGCAGATCTTGATATCTCCTATACGCTTACCAAGTTTCAGACTCATAGATAAAACACAGAGCAGGGGCTGATGTTTTGAAATATTGTAGGGGGCGCTGTGGAGCCATTTTGCGCTATTCAAGGAAAATGGTTACATAACAACAATGCCTTCATGCATTTGGAGGTGTGTGCCAAATTTCAAGCCTCTATAAACTTTCCAAGCCCCTCAAAAGCCACTTCATCTTTCATGATGAACCGCGTTGCCACCAGGGTGCGCCGTTCAGTTTAAAGTCACAATTTTTGCACTGAAGCATCACGAGGGACTGATGGTGATATTCACCGCTTTTGAGGTGGCCACTATGAACCTGTGAAAATCAGTACAACAAAGTGTAAGACATGACATTTCCTCTTCCCACTAGGTGGCGCTCTTCATATTCCTGACAATGGGCACATCAATCTGTTCAGGGCGGGTGAGACATCATGCCTGTAAAGTCTGGTACTAATCAGACTGGATTTCATTGAGTTATACTAATTTGTTTCTTCATGGCGTGACATCAAAGTTCGCCATGCTGCTGGGGTCACACCCTTTGGCGAAAAGTCACAGTTTTCACTGTAACCCAAGACCAACTCCTTAAGGCTTTCCTGGAGAAATTTGAGGCTGCAGATGTCACCCATCACAATACTGTACCCCAAAGTGTAAAACATGACATTTCCTGTTCCCACTAGGTGGCGCTGTCCTTGATGTCAAATATGGCAGTTGAAATATGTTCAGGGGTGGAGCCTTATCATATGTGTTCACTTTGGTCAAGGTCAGAAAATGTATGACAAAATGAGAGGCAATAAGATTTTCATGGCGAGTCATCGAAATTCGCCGTGGCGCCACGGCCTCATGGTATTGTGAAAACTCAAAAGCTCCGCAATTTAACATGGCACAAGGGTGTAGTTGGCACTGACCAAATATGAAGGTTATGAAATCAAACCCCAAGGAGGAGTTCGTTAAAGTTCGAGGCATGGAAACGGTAAAATCAGAGCCAAAATGTCACCTTCAATCCAAAATGGCGGACTTCCTGTTGGGTTTAGGACATTGCCATAATAGACTTTTTTGTTCGACTCTGAACGTTATATAGGTGTGCCGACTTTCAAACATGTAGGTCATACCCATATCGGGGGCTCGCGTTTTTCATTTTTCTAGGTGGCGCTACTGAGCTAATTTTCCCTGGCCATGTCTGGGAACATTAAAATACGTAAATTTTCACCAGACCTGACGCGTGTGCAAAATTTCATGAGTTTTCGAGCATGTTTAGGCCCTCAAACGGCCAATTCATTTGCCGAAATAATAATAATAATAATAATAATAAACAGAGCAATTACAATAGGGCCTTCGCACTGTCAGTGCTCGGGCCCTAATAAACAGAGCAATTACAATAGGGCCTTCGCACTATCAGTGCTCGGGCCCTAATAATAATTAAAGCTGCAAGCAGCGTTATGAGGGCCCTCGCACCCCATCGCGTCGAGCTACGCCCAACACCTACAACCAGCACCTCCGATCTGATGTCACATTAATGACATTCATGCATTCAACCACCAGCTAACATTTCATCTCATTCAATCATGATTATAGTCGTCCCACTAGGTGGCGCTCTAACCATTACTGACAAATGGCATAACAAACATTTCCGAGCTCGAGTCTCATCACGCCTGCGACCTTTGGGACATATTGGACATTTTGATTTTGAGTGACAGCAGATTACTGCTTTTTGGCGAGTGACTGAAACTCCACATGCCGCCATGACCACCCCGTTTCCCTGAACGTAAAAAGCTTCGCAATTTAACATCACAAAGGTCTTTAGATTCCACACACTGGAGATTGGTTCAATATGATGAAATCCCTTGGAGGAGTTCGTCAAAGAACGGTGCCTGGAAAGAGGGGAAAATGTCACAAAAATTTCACATTAATTTTAAAATGGCTGACTTCCTGTTGGATTTGGGATATTGCTCCAAGAGACTTTTTTGTACATCTTGATATCTCCTATAAGCTTACCAGGTTTCAGACTCATACATAAAACACAGAGCTGGGGCTGATGTTTTGAAATTTTGTAGGGGGCGCTGTGGAGCCATTTTGCGCTATTCAATGAAAATGATCACATAACAACAAAGCCTTAAGCACAATGGAGGTGTGCGCCAAATTTCAAGCCTCTATAAACTTTCCAAGCCCCTCAAAAGCCACTTCATTTTTCATGGTGAACAGCGTTGCCACCAGGGTGCGCCGTTCAGTTTAAAGTCACAATTTTTGCACTAAAGCATCATCAAGGACTGATGGTGATATTCACCGCTTTTGAGGTGGCCACTATGAACCTGTGAAAATCAGTACAACAAAGTGTAAGACATGACATTTCCTGTTCCCACTAGGTGGCGCTCTTCATATTCCTGACAATGGGCACATCAATCTGTTCAGGGCGGGTGTGACATCATGCCTGTAAAGTCTGGTACTAATCAGACTGGATTTCATGGAGTTATACTAATTTGTTTCTTCATGGCAAGATATCAAAGTTCGCCATGCTGCTGAGGTCACACCCTTTCATGAAAAGCCACAGTTTTCACTGTACCCCAAGACCAACTCCTTAAGGCTTTCCTGGAGAAATTTGAGGCTGCAGATGTCACCCATCACTATACTGTACCCCAAAGTGTAAAACATGACATTTCCTGTTCCCACTAGGTGGCGCTGTCCTTGATGTCAAATATGGCAGTTGAAATATGTTCAGGGGTGGAGCCTTATCATATGTGTTCACTTTGGTCAAGGTCAGAAAATGTATGACAAAATGAGAGGCAATAAGATTTTCATGGCGAGTCATCGAAATTCGCCATGGCGCCACGGCCTCATGGTATTGTGAAAACTCAAAAGCTCCGCAATTTAACATGGCATAAGGGTGTAGTTGGCACTGACCAAATATGAAGGTTATGAAATCAAACCCCAAGGAGGAGTTCGTCAAAGTTCGAGGCATGGAAATGGTAAAATCAGAGCCAAAATGTCACCTTCAATCCAAAATGGCGGACTTCCTGTTGGGTTTAGGACATTGCCATAATAGACTTTTTTGTTCGACTCTGAACGTTATATAGGTGTACCGACTTTCAAACATGTAGGTCATACCCATATCGGGGGCTCGCATTTTTCATTTTTCTAGGTGGCGCTACTGAGCTAATGTTCCCTGGCCATGTCTGAGAACATTAAAATACGTAAATTTTCACCAGACCTGACGCGTGTGCAAAATTTCATGAGTTTTCGAGCATGTTTAGGCCCTCAAACGGCCAATTCATTTGCCGAAATAATAATAATAATAATAATAATAAACAGAGCAATTACAATAGGGCCTTCGCACTATCAGTGCTCGGGCCCTAATAATAATAATAATAATAATAATAATAATAATAATAATAATAAACAGAGCAATTACAATAGGGCCTTCGCACTATCAGTGCTCGGGCCCTAATAATAATAATTAAAGCTGCAAGCAGCGTTATGAGGGCCCTCGCACCCCCGGCGTGTCGAGCCATGCCCAACATCTGAAACCAGCACGTCCGATCTGATGTCACATTGATGGAATTCATGCATTTAACCACCAGCTAACATTTCATTTGGTTCAACCATGAGTATAGTTGTCCCACTAGGTGGCGCTCTAACCATTATAGACAAAGGGCATAACAAACATTTCCGAGCTCGAGTCTCATCACGCCTATGAGCTTTGGGAGAGATTGGACTTTGTGTCTTTGAGTGACAGCATATTACTGCTTTTTGGCGAGTGATTGAAACTCCACGTGCCGCCATGACCACCCCGTTTCCTTGAATGTAAAAAGCTTCGCAATTTAACATCACAAAGGTCTTTAGATTCCACACACTGGAGAATGCTTCAATATGATGAAATCCCTTGGAGGAGTTCGTCAAAGTATGAAGCCTGAAAAGAGGGGAAAATGTTGCCAAAATTACACATTAATTTTAAAATGGCTGACTTCCTGTTGGATTTGGGATATTGCTCCAAGAGACTTTTTTGTACATCTTGATATCTCCTATAAGCCTACCAGGTTTCAGACTCATACATAAAACACAGAGCTGGGGCTGTGGTTTTGAAATTTTGTAGGGGGCGCTGTGGAGCCATTTTGGGATATTCAATGAAAATGATCAGATGACAACAAAGCCTTCGTCACATTGGAGGTGTGTGCCAAATTTCAAGCCTCTATAAACTTGCCAAGACCCTCAAAAGCCACTTCATCTTTCATGGTGAACAGCGTTGCCACCAGGGTGCGCCGTTCAGTTTAAAGTCACAATTTTTGCACTAAAGCATCATCAAGGACTGATGGTGATATTCACCGCTTTTGAGGTGGCCACTATGAACCTGTGAAAATCAGTACAAGAAAGTGTAAGACATGACATTTCCTGTTCCCACTAGGTGGCGCTCTTCATATTCCTGACAATGGGCACATCAATCTGTTCAGGGCGGGTGTGACATCATGCCTGTAAAGTCTGGTACTAATCAGACTGGATTTCATGGAGTTATACTAATTTGTTTCTTCATGGCGAGATATCAAAGTTCGCCATGCTGCTGAGGTCACACCCTTTCGTGAAAAGCCACAGTTTTCACTGTACCCCAAGACCAACTCCTTACGCCTTTCCTGGAGAAATTTGAGGCTGCAGATGTCACCCATCACTATACTGTACCCCAAAGTGTAAAACATGACATTTCCTGTTCCCACTAGGTGGCGCTGTCCTTGATGTCAAATATGGCAGTTGAAATATGTTCAGGGGTGGAGCCTTATCGTATGTGTTCACTTTGGTCAAGGTCAGAAAATGTATGACAAAATGAGAGGCAATAAGATTTTCATGGCGAGTCATCGAAATTCGCCATGGCGCCACGGCCTCATAGTATTGTGAAAACTCAAAAGCTCCGCAATTTAACATGGCACAAGGGTGTAGTTGGCACTGACCAAATATGAAGGTTATGAAATCAAACCCCAAGGAGGAGTTCGTTAAAGTTCGAGGCATGGAAATGGTAAAATCAGAGCCAAAATGTCACCTTCAATCCAAAATGGCGGACTTCCTGTTGGGTTTAGGACATTGCCATAATAGACTTTTTTGTTCGACTCTGAACGTTATATAGGTGTCCCGACTTTCAAACATGTAGGTCATACCCATACCGGGGGCTCGCGTTTTTCATTTTTCTAGGTGGCGCTACTGAGCTAATTTTCCCTGGCCATGTCTGAGAACATTAAAATACGTAAATTTTCACCAGACCTGACGCGTGTGCAAAATTTCATGAGTTTTCGAGAATGTTTAGGCCCTCAAACGGCCAATTCATTTGCCGAAATAATAATAATAATAATAATAATTAAAGCTGCAAGCAGCGTTATGAGGGCCCTCGCACCCCCGGCGCGTCGAGCCACGCCCAACACCTAAAACCAGCACGTCCGATCTGATGTCACATTGATGGAATTCATGCATTTAACCACCAGCTAACATTTCAACTCATTCATTCATGATTTGTTAGTTGTTCCACTAGGTGGCGCTCTAACCCTTATGCACAAATGGCATAACAAACATTTCCGAGCTCGAGTCTCATCACGCCTATGAGCTTTGGGAGAGATTGGACATTGTGTTTTTGAGTAACAGCAGATTAGTGCTTTTTGGCGAGTGACTGAAACTCTACGTGCCGCCATGACCACCCCGTTTCCCTGACTGTAAAAAGCTTCGCAATTTAACATCACAAAGGTCTTTAGATTCCACACACAGGAGATTGCATCAATCTGATGAAATCCCTTGGAGGAGTACGTCAAAGCAAGGTGCCTGAAAAGAGGGGTAAAATGTTGCCAAAATTGCACATTAATTTTAAAATGGCTGACTTCCTGTTGGATTTGGGATATTGCTCCAAGAGACTTTTTTGTACATCTTGATATCTCCTATAAGCCTACCAGGTTTCAGACTCATACATAAAACACAGAGCTGGGGCTGTGGTTTTGAAATATTGTAGGGGGCGCTGTGGAGCCATTTCGCGCTATTCAATGAAAATGATCACATGACAACAAAGCCTTCATCACATTGGAGGTGTGTGCCAAATTTCAAGCCTCTATAAACTTGCCAAGACCCTCAAAAGCCACTTCATCTTTCATGGTGAACAGCGTTGCCATCAGGGTGCGCCGTTCAGTTTAAAGTCACAATTTTTGCACTGAAACATCACGAGGGACTGATGTTGATATTCACCGCTTTTGAGGTGGCCACGATGAACCTGTGAAAATCAGTACAACAAAGTGTAAGACATGACATTTCCTGTTCCCACTAGGTGGCGCTCTTCCTATTCCTGACAATGGGCACATCAATCTGTTCAGGGCGGGTCTGACATCACGCCTGTAAAGTCTGGTACTGATCAGACTGGATTTCATTGAGTTATACTAATTTGTTTCTTCATGGCGAGACATCAAAGTTCGCCATGCTGCTGGGGTCACACCCTTTCGCGAAAACCCACAGTTTTCACTGTACCCCAAGACCAACTCCTTAAGGCTTTCCTGGAGAAATATGAGGCTGCAGATGTCACCCATCACAATACTGTACCCCAAAGTATAAAACATGACATTTCCTGTTCCCACTAGGTGGCGCTGGCCCTTATGTCAAATATGGCAGTTGAAATATGTTCAGGGGTGGAGCCTTATCATATGTGTGCTCTTTGGTCAAGGTCAGAAAATGTATGACAAAATGAGAGGCAATAAGATTTTCATGGCGAGTCATCGAAATTCGCCATGGCGCCACGGCCTCACCGTATTGTGAAAACTCAAAAGCTCCGCAATTTAACATGGCACAAGGGTGTAGTTGACACTGTCCAAATTTGAAGTTTATAGGACCAAATCCCAAGGAGGAGTTCGTTAAAGTACAAGGCATGGAAACGGTAAAATCAGACCCAAAATTTTACCTTCAATCCAAAATGGCGGACTTCCTGTTGGGTTTAGGACATTGCCATAATAGACTTTTTTGTTCGACTCTGAACGTTATATAGGTGTACCGACTTTCAAACATGTAGGTCATACCCATACCGGGGGCTCGCGTTTTTCATTTTTCTAGGTGGCGCTACTGAGCTAATTTTCCCTGGCCATGTCTGAGAACATTAAAATACGTAAATTTTCACCAGACCTGACGCGTGTGCAAAATTTCATGAGTTTTCGAGCATGTTTAGGCCCTCAAACGGCCAATTCATTTGCCGAAATAATAATAATAATAATAATAATTAAAGCTGCAAGCAGCGTTATGAGGGCCCTCGCACCCCCGGCACGTCGAGCCACTGCCAACACCTCAAACTGGCACGTCCGATGTGATGTCACATTGATGGATTTCATGCTTTTAATCACCAGCTAACATTTCATCTTATTCAACCAGGATTATAGTCATGCCACTAGGTGGCGCTCTAACCATTATTGACAAATAGCATAACAAACATTTCCAAGCTCGAGTCTCATCACACCTGCGACCTTTGGGAGAGATTGGACATTGTGTTTTTTAGTGACAGCAGATTACTGCTTTTTGCGAGTGATTGAAACTCTACGTGCCGCCATGACCACCCCGTTTCCCTGAACGTAAAAAGCTTCGCAATTTAACATCACAAAGGTCTTTAGATTCTACACACTGAAGAATGCTTCAATATGATGAAATCCCTTGGAGGAGTTCGTCAAAGTATGAGGCCTGAAAAGGGGGGAAAATGTCATCAAAATTACACATTAATTTTAAAATGGCTGACTTCCTGTTGGATTTGGGATATTGCTCCAAGAGACTTTTTTGTACATCTTGATATCTTACACAAGCTTACCAAGTGTCAGACTCATAGATGAAACACAGAGCAGGGGCTGATGTTTTGAAATATTGTAGGGGGCGCTGTGGAGCAATTTCGCGCTATTCAATGAAAATGATCACATGACAACAAAGCCTTCGTCACATTGGAGGTGTGTGCCAAATTTCAAGCCTCTATAAACTTGCCAAGACCCTCAAAAGCCACTTCATCTTTCATGGTGAACAGCGTTGCCACCAGGGTGCGCCGTTCAGTTTAAAGTCACAATTTTTGCACTAAAGCATCACGAGGGACTGATGGTGATATTCACCGCTTTTGAGGTGGCCACTATGAACCTGTGAAAATCAGTACAACAAAGTGTAAGACATGACATTTCCTCTTCCCACTAGGTGGCGCTCTTCATATTCCTGACAATGGGCACATCAATCTGTTCAGGGCGGGTGTGACATCATGCCTGTAAAGTCTGGTACTGATCAGACTGGATTTCATTGAGTTATACTAATTTGTTTCTTCATGGCGTGACATCAAAGTTCGCCATGCTGCTGGGGTCACACCCTTTTGCGAAAAGTCACAGTTTTCACTGTAACCCAAGACCAACTCCTTAAGGCTTTCCTGGAGAAATTTGAGGCTGCAGGTGTCACCCATCACTATACTGTACCCCAAAGTGTAAAACATGACATTTCCTGTTCCCACTAGGTGGCGCTGTCCTTGATGTCAAATATGGCAGTTGAAATATGTTCAGGGGTGGAGCCTTATCATATGTGTGCTCTTTGGTCAAGGTCAGAAAATGTATGACAAAATGAGAGGCAATAAGATTTTCATGGCGAGTCATCGAAATTCGCCATGGCGCCACGGCCTCATAGTATTGTGAAAACTCAAAAGCTCCGCAATTTAACATGGCACAAGGGTGTAGTTGACACTGTCCAAATTTGAAGCTTATACGACCAAATCCCAAGGAGGAGTTCGAAAAAGTTCGAGGCATGGAAATGGCAAAATTAGAGCCAAAATGTCACCTTCTCTTCCAAATGGCGGACTTCCTGTTGGGTTTGCATCAATGGGCCCACAGACTTTTTTGTTCGACTCGGCATGATACACATGTGTGCCAAATTTCATACATGTAGCTCAAACGATGTGGTCATAGGGCTGCATTTAACAAGGCATAGGTGGCGCTGTAGAGCCATTTCCCAGTGCTCATATGTAAAACCATTAAAATACAAAATTTTTCACCAGACCTGGCATGTGTGCAAAATTTCATGAGTTTTTGAGCATGTTTAGGCCCTCAAAAAGGCCCTTGTTTCGCCTGAATAATAATAATAATAATAATTAAAGCTGCAAGCAGCGTTATGAGGGCCCTCGCACCCCCGGCGCGTCAAGCCACGCCCAACACCTAAAACCAGCACGTCCGATCTGATGTCACATTGATGGAATTCATGCATTTAACCACCAGCTAACATTTCAACTCATTCCTTCATGATTAGTTAGTCGTTCCACTAGGTGGCGCTCTAACCATTATGTACAAATGGCATAACAAACATTTCCGAGCTCGAGTCTCATCACACCTGCGACCTTTGGGAGAGATTGGATATTGTGTTTTTGAGTGACAGCAGATTACTGCTTTTTGGCGAGTGATTCAAACTCTAAGTGCCGCCATAACCACCCCGTTTCCCTGAACGTAAAAAGCTTCGCAATTTAACAACACAAATGTCTTTAGATTCCACAAACTTCAGATCGGTCCAATCTGATGAAATCCCTTGGAGGAGTTCGTCAAAGTACGGTGCCTGAAAAGATGGGAAAATGTCGCCAAAATTACAGATTAATTTTAAAATGGCTGACTTCCTGTTGGATTTGGGATATTGCTCCAAGAGACTTTTTTGTACATCTTAATATCTTCCATTAGCTTACCAGGTTTCAGACTCATAGATAAAACACAGAGCAGGGGCTGATGTTTTGAAATTTTGTAGGGGGCGCTGTGGAGCCATTTTGGGATATTCAATGAAAATGATCACATGACAACAAAGCCTTCATCCATTTGGAGGTGTGTGCCAAATTTCAAGCCTCTATAAACTTTCCAAGCCCCTCAAAAGCCACTTCATCTTTCATGGTGAACAGCGTTGCCACCAGGGTGCGCCGTTCAGTTTAAAGTCACAATCTTTGCACTGAAGCATCACGAGGGACTGATGGTGATATTCACCGCTTTTGAGGTGGCCACGATGAACCTGTGAAAATCAGTACAACAAAATTAAAGCCATGACATTTCCTGTTGCCACTAGGTGGCGCTGTCCGTATTTCCGACAATGGGCACATCAATCTGTTCAGGGCGGGTCTGACATCATGCCTGTAAAGTCTGGTACTGATCAGACTGGATTTCATTGAGTTATACTAATTTGTTTATTCATGGCGTGACATCAAAGTTCGCCATGCTGCTGGGGTCACACCCTTTGGCGAAAAGTCACAGCTTTCACTGTAACCCAAGACCAACTCCTTAAGGCTTTCCTGGAGAAATTTGAGGCTGCAGATGTCACCCATCACTATACTGTACCCCAAAGTGTAAAACATGACATTTCCTGTTCCCACTAGGTGGCGCTGTCCTTGATGTCAAATATGGCAGTTGAAATATGTTCATGGGTGGAGCCTTATCATATGTGTGCTCTTTGGTCAAGGTCAGAAAATGTATGACAAAATGAGAGGCAATAAGATTTTCATGGCGAGTCATCGAAATTCGCCATGGCGCCACGGCCTCATAGTATTGTGAAAACTCAAAAGCTCCGCAATTTAACATGGCACAAGGGTGTAGTTGACACTGTCTAAATTTGAAGTATATAGGACTAAATCCCAAGGAGGAGTTCGTTAAAGTACAAGGCATGGAAACGGTAAAATCAGAGCCAAAATGTCACCTTCAATCCAAAATGGCGGACTTCCTGTTGGGTTTAAGACATTGCCATAATAGACTTTTTTGTTCGACTCTGAACGTTATAACGGTGTACCGACTTTCAAACTTGTAGGCCATACCCATACCGGGGGCTCGCGTTTTTCAATTTTCTAGGTGGCGCTATTGAGCTAATTTTCCCTGGCCATGTCTGAGAACATTAAAATACGTAAATTTTCACCAGACCGGACGCGTGTGCAAAATTTCATGAGTTTTCGAGCATGTTTAGGCCCTCAAACGGCCAATTCATTTGCCGAAATAATAATAATAATAATAATAATAAACAGAGCAATTACAATAGGGCCTTCGCACTGTCAGTGCTCGGGCCCTAATTAAAGCTGCAAGCAGCGTTATGAGGGCCCTCGCACCCCCGGCACGTCGAGCCACGCCCAACACCTAAAACCAGCACCTCCGATCTGATGTCACATTGATGGAATTCATGCATTTAACCACCAGCTAACATTTCAACTCATTCATTCATGATTAGTTAGTCGTTCCACTAGGTGGCGCTCTAACCATTACTGACAAATGGCATAACAAACATTTCCGAGCTCGAGTCTCATCACGCCTGCGACCTTTGGGACATATTGGACATTTTGATTTTGAGTGACAGCAGATTACTGCTTTTTGGCGAGTGACTGAAACTCCACATGCCGCCATGACCACCCCGTTTCCCTGAACGTAAAAAGCTTCGCAATTTAACATCACAAAGGTCTTTAGATTCCACACACTGGAGATTGGTTCAATATGATGAAATCCCTTGGAGGAGTTCGTCAAAGAACGGTGCCTGGAAAGAGGGGAAAATGTCACAAAAATTACACATTAACTTTAAAATGGCTGACTTCCTGTTGGATTTGGGATATTGCTCCAAGAGACTTTTTTGTACATCTTGATATCTCCTATAAGCTTACCAGGTTTCAGACTCATAGATAAAACACAGAGCTGGGGCTGATGTTTTGAAATTTTGTAGGGGGCGCTGTGGAGCCATTTTGCGCTATTCAATGAAAATGATCACATAACAACAAAGCCTTAAGCACAATGGAGGTGTGCGCCAAATTTCAAGCCTCTATAAACTTTCCAAGCCCCTCAAAAGCCACTTCATTTTTCATGGTGAACAGCGTTGCCACCAGGGTGCGCCGTTCAGTTTAAAGTCACAATTTTTGCACTAAAGCATCATCAAGGACTGATGGTGATATTCACCGCTTTTGAGGTGGCCACTATGAACCTGTGAAGATCAGTACAACAAAGTGTAAGACATGACATTTCCTGTTCCCACTAGGTGGCGCTCTTCATATTCCTGACAATGGGCACATCAATCTGTTCAGGGCGGGTGTGACATCATGCCTGTAAAGTCTGGTACTAATCAGACTGGATTTCATGGAGTTATACTAATTTGTTTCTTCATGGCGAGATATCAAAGTTCGCCATGCTGCTGAGGTCACACCCTTTCGTGAAAAGTCACAGTTTTCACTGTACCCCAAGACCAACTCCTTACGCCTTTCCTGGAGAAATTTGAGGCTGCAGATGTCACCCATCACAATACTGTACCCCAAAGTGTAAAACATGACATTTCCTGTTCCCACTAGGTGGCGCTGTCGCTGACGTCAAATATGGCAGTTGAAATATGTTCAGGGGTGGAGCCTTATCATATGTGTGCTCTTTGGTCCAGATCGGACAATGTATGACAGAATGAGAGGCAATAAGATTTTCATGGCGAGTCATCGAAATTCGCCGTGGCGCCACGGCCTCATGGTATTGTGAAAACTCAAAAGCTCCGCAATTTAACATGGCACAAGGGTGTAGTTGGCACTGACCAAATATGAAGCTTATACGACCAATTTCCAAGGAGGAGTTCGTTAAAGTTCGAGGCATGGAAACGACAAAATTAGAGCCAAAATGTCACCTTCACTTCTAAATTGCGGACTTCCTGTTGGGTTTGCATCAATAGGCCCACTGACTTTTTTTTTCGGCTCGTCATGATACACATGTGTGCCAAATTTCATACATGTAGCTCAAACTATGTGGTCGTAGGGCTGCATTTAACAAGGCATAGGTGGCGCTCTAGAGCCATTTCCCAGTGCTCATAAGTAAAACCATTAAAATACAAAATTTTTCACCAGACCTGGCATGTCTGCAAAATTTCATGAGTTTTTGAGCATGTTTAGGCCCTCAAAAAGGCCCTTGTTTGGGGTGAATAATAATAATAAAAAGAAACGGAGCAGATACAATAGGGCCTTCGCACAGTCAGTGCTCGGGCCCTAATAATAAACAGAGCAATTACAATAGGGCCTTCGCACTGTCAGTGCTCGGGCCCTAATAATAATTAAAGCTGCAAGCAGCGTTATGAGGGCCCTCGCACCCCTGGCGCGTCGAGCCACGCCCAACACCTAAAACCAGCACCTCCGATCTGATGTCACATTGATGGAATTCATGCATTTAACCACCAGCTAACATTTCAACTCATTCATTTATGATTAGTTAGTCGTTCCACTAGGTGGCGCTCAAACCATTATGCACAAATGGCATAACAAACATTTCCGAGCTCGAGTCTCATCACGCCTATGAGCTTTGGGAGAGATTGGACATTGTGTTTTTGAGTGACAGCAGATTACTGCTTTTTGGCGAGTGATTGAAACTCTATGTGCCGCCATGACCACCCCGTTTCCCTGAATGTAAAAAGCTTCGCAATTTAACATCACAAAGGTCTTTAGATTCCACACACAGGAGATCGCATCAATGTGATGAAATCCCTTGGAGGAGTTCGTCAAAGAACGGTGCCTGAAAAGCGGGGAAAATGTTGCCAAAATTGCACATTAATTTTAAAATGGCTGACTTCCTGTTGGATTTGGGATATTGCTCCAAGAGACTTTTTTGTACATCTTGATATCTCCTATAAGCTTACCAGGTTTCAGACTCATACATAAAACACAGAGCTGGGGCTGTGGTTTTGAAATTTTGTAGGGGGCGCTGTGGAGCAATTTCGCGCTATTCAATGAAAATGATCACATGACAACAAAGCTTTCCTCCAATTGGGGGTGTGTGCCAAATTCCAAGCCTCTATAAACTTTCCAAGCCCCTCAAAAGCCACTTCATCTTTCATGTTGAACCGTGTTGCCACCAGGGTGCGCCGTTCAGTTTAAAGTCACAATTTTTGCACTGAAGCATCACGAAGGACTGATGGTGATATTCACCGCTTTTGAGGTGGCCACGATGAACCTGTGAAAATCAGTACAACAAAATTAAAGCCATGACATTTCCTGTTGCCACTAGGTGGCGCTGTCCGTATTTCCGACAATGGGCACATCAATCTGTTCAGGGCGGGTCTGACATCATGCCTGTAAAGTCTGGTACTGATCAGACTGGATTTCATTGAGTTATACTAATTTGTTTCTTCATGGCGTGACATCAAAGTTCGCCATGCTGCTGGGGTCACACCCTTTCGCGAAAACTCACAGTTTTCACTGTAACCCAAGACCAACTCCTTAAGGCTTTTCTGGAGAAATTTGAGGCTGCAGATGTCACCCATCACTATACTGTACCCCAAAGTGTAAAACATAACATTTCCTGTTCCCACTAGGTGGCGCTGTCCTTGAGGTCAAATATGGCAGTTGAAATATGTTCAGGGGTGGAGCCTTATCATATGTGTTCACTTTGGTCAAGGTCAGAAAATGTATGACAAAATGAGAGGCAATAAGATTTTCATGGCGAGTCATCGAAATTCGCCATGGCGCCACGGCCTCATAGTATTGTGAAAACTCAAAAGCTCCGCAATTTAACATGGCACAAGGGTGTAGTTGACACTGACCAAATATGAAGGTTATGAAATCAAACCCCAAGGAGGAGTTCGCAAAAGTTCGAGGCATGGAAATGGTAAAATCAGAGCCAAAATGTCACCTTCAATCCAAAATGGCGGACTTCCTGTTGGGTTTAGGACATTGCCATAATAGACTTTTTTGTTCGACTCTGAACATTTTATAGGTGTACCGACTTTCAAACATGTAGGTCATACCCATACCGGGGGCTCGCGTTTTTCATTTTTCTAGGTGGCGCTACTGAGCTAATTTTCCCTGGCCATGTCTGAGAACATTAAAATACGTAAATTTTCACCAGACCTGACGCGTGTGCAAAATTTCATGAGTTTTCGAGCATGTTTAGGCCCTCAAAAGGCCAATTCATTTGCCGGAATAATAATAATAATAATAATAATAATAATTAAAGCTGCAAGCAGCGTTATGAGGGCCCTCGCACCCTGGCGTGTCGAGCCATGCCCAACACCTAAAACCAGCACGTCCGATGTGATGTCACATTGATGGATTCATGCATTTAACCACCAGCTAACATTTCATCTCATTGAACCATGATTATAGTCGTCCCACTAGGTGGCGCTCTAACCATTACTGACAAATGGCATAACAAACATTTCCGAGCTCGAGTCTCATCACACTTGCGACGTTTGGGAGAGATTGGACATTGTGTTTTTGAGTGACAGCAGATTACTGCTTTTTGGCGAGTGATTGAAACTCCATGTGCCGCCATGACAACCCCGTTTCCCTGAATGTAAAAAGCTTCGCAATTTAACATCACAAAGGTCTTTAGATTCCACAAACTTCAGATCGGTCCAATCTGATGAAATCCCTTGGAGGAGTTCGTCAAAGTATGAAGCCTGAAAAGAGGGGAAAATGTCGCCAAAATTACACATTAATTTTAAAATGGCTGACTTCCTGTTGGATTTGGGATATTGCTCCAAGAGACTTTTTTGTACATCTTGTTATCTCCTATAAGCTTACCAGGTTTCAGACTCATACATAAAACACAGAGCTGGGGCTGATGTTTTGAAATATTGTAGGGGGCGCTGTGGAGCCATTTCGCGCTATTCAATGAAAATGATCACATGACAACAAAGCCTTCATCACATTGGAGGTGTGTGCCAAATTTCAAGCCTCTATAAACTTGCCAAGACCCTCAAAAGCCACTTCATCTTTCATGGTGAACAGCGTTGCCACCAGGGTGCGCCGTTCAGTTTAAAGTCACAATTTTTGCACTGAAACATCACGAGGGACTGATGTTGATATTCACCGCTTTTGAGGTGGCCACGATGAACCTGTGAAAATCAGTACAACAAAGTGTAAGACATGACATTTCCTGTTCCCACTAGGTGGCGCTCTTCATATTCCTGACAATGGGCACATCAATCTGTTCAGGGCGGGTCTGACATCACGCCTGTAAAGTCTGGTACTGATCAGACTGGATTTCATTGAGTTATACTAATTTGTTTCTTCATGGCGAGACATCAAAGTTCGCCATGCTGCTGGGGTCACACCCTTTCGCGAAAACCCACAGTTTTCACTGTACCCCAAGACCAACTCCTTAAGGCTTTCCTGGAGAAATATGAGGCTGCAGATGTCACCCATCACAATACTGTACCCCAAAGTGTAAAACATGACATTTCCTGTTCCCACTAGGTGGCGCTGGCCCTTATGTCAAATATGGCACTTGAAATATGTTCAGGGGTGGAGCCTTATCATATGTGTGCTCTTTGGTCAAGGTCAGAAAATGTATGACAAAATGAGAGGCAATAAGATTTTCATGGCGAGTCATCGAAATTCGCCATGGCGCCACGGCCTCATGGTATTGTGAAAACTCAAAAGCTCCGCAATTTAACATGGCATAAGGGTGTAGTTGGCACTGACCAAATATGAAGGTTATGAAATCAAACCCCAAGGAGGAGTTCGCAAAAGTTCGAGGCATGGAAATGGCAAAATTAGAGCCAAAATGTCACATTCAATCCAAAATGGCGGACTTCCTGTTGGGTTTAGGACATTGCCATAATAGACTTTTTTGTTCGACTCTGAACGTTATATAGGTGTACCGACTTTCAAACATGTAGGTGATACCCATACCGGGGGCTCGCATTTTTCATTTTTCTAGGTGGCGCTACTGAGCTAATTTTCCCTGGCCATGTCTGAGAACATTAAAATACGTAAATTTTCACCAGACCTGACGCGTGTGCAAAATTTCATGAGTTTTCGAGCATGTTTAGGTCCTCAAAAGGCCGATTCATTTGCCGAAATAATAATAATAATAATAATAATAATAATAAACGGAGCAATTACAATAGGGCCTTCGCACTGTCAGTGCTCGGGCCCTAATTAAAGCTGCAAGCAGCGTTATGAGGGCCCTCGCACCCCATCGCGTCGAGCCACGCCCAACACCTACAACCAGCACGTCCGATGTGATGTCACATTGATGGAATTCATGCATTTAACCACCAGCTAACATTTCATCTCATTCAATCATCATTATAGTCGTCCCACTAGGTGGCGCTCTAACCATTACTGACAAATGGCATAACAAACATTTCCGAGCTCGAGTCTCATCACGCCTGCGACCTTTGGGAGAATTTGGACATTTAGATTTTGAGTGACAGCAGATTACTGCTTTTTGGCGAGTGATTGAAACTCCACGTGCCACCATGACAACCCCGTTTCCCTGAACGTAAAAAGCTTCGCAATTTAACATCACAAAGGTCTTTAGATTCCACACACTGGAGATTGGTTCAATATGATGAAATCCCTTGGAGGAGTACGTCAAAGAACGGTGCCTGGAAAGAGGGGAAAATGTCACAAAAATTACACATTAATTTTAAAATGGCTGACTTCCTGTTGGATTTGGGATATTGCTCCAAGAGACTTTTTTGTACATCTTGATATCTCCTATAAGCTTACCAGGTTTAAGACTCATACATAAAACACAGAGCTGGGGCTGATGTTTTGAAATTTCGTAGGGGGCGCTGTGGAGCCATTTTGCGCTATTCAATGAAACTGATCACATAACAACAAAGCCTTATGCACATTGGAGGTGTGCGCCAAATTTCAAGACTTTTTAAACTTTCCAAGCCCCTCAAAAGCCACTTCATTTTTCATGGTGAACAGCGTTGCCACCAGGGTGCGCCGTTCAGTATAAAGTCACAATATTCGCACTGCAGCATCATGAAGGACTGACGGTGATATTCACCGCTTTTGAGGTGTCCACAATGAACCTGTGAAAATCAGTACAACAAAGTGTAAGACATGACATTTCCTGTTCCCACTAGGTGGCGCTCTTCATATTCCTGACAATGGGCACATCAATCTGTTCAGGGCGGGTCTGACATCATGCCTGTAAAGTCTGGTACTGATCAGACTGGATTTCATTGAGTTATACTAATTTGTTTCTTCATGGCGTGACATCAAAGTTCGCCATGCTGCTGGGGTCACACCCTTTCGCGAAAAGTCACAGTTTTCACTGTAACCCAAGACCAACTCCTTAAGGCTTTCCTGGAGAAATTTGAGGCTGCAGATGTCACCCATCACTATACTGTACCCCAAAGTGTAAAACATGACATTTCCTGTTCCCACTAGGTGGCGCTGTCCTTGATGTCAAATATGGCAGTTGAAATATGTTCAGGGGTGGAGCCTTATCATATGTCTTCACTTTGGTCAAGGTCAGAAAATGTATGACAAAATGAGAGGCAATAAGATTTTGATGGCGAGTCATCGAAATTCGCCATGGCGCCACGGCCTCATAGTATTGTGAAAACTCAAAAGCTCCGCAATTTAACATGGCACAAGGGTGTAGTTGACACTGACCAAATATGAAGGTTATGAAATCAAACCCCAAGGAGGAGTTCGCAAAAGTTCGAGGCATGGAAATGGCAAAATTAGAGCCAAAATGTCACCTTCTCTTCCAAATGGCGGACTTCCTGTTGGGTTTGCGTCAATGGGCCCACAGACTTTTTTGTTCGTCTTGGCATGATACACATGTGTGCCAAATGTCATACATGTAGCTCAAACGATGTGGTCGTAGGGCTGCATTTAACAAGGCATAGGTGGCGCTGTAGAGCCATTTCCCAGTGCTCATATGTAAAACCATTAAAATACAAAATTTTTCACCAGACCTGGCATGTGTGCAAAATTTCATGAGTTTTTGAGCATGTTTAGGCCCTCAAAAAGGCCCTTGTTTCGCCTGAATAATAATAATAATAATAATAATTAAAGCTGCAAGCAGCGTTATGAGGGCCCTCGCACCCCGGCGTGTCGAGCCACGCCCAACACCTAAAACCAGCACGTCCGATGTGATGTCACATTGATGGAATTCATGCATTTAACCACCAGCTAACAATTCAACTCATTCATTCATGATTAGTTAGTCGTTCCACTAGGTGGCGCTCTAACCATTATGTACAAATGGCATAACAAACACTTCCAAGCTCGAGTCTCATCACACCTGAGACGTTTGGGAGAGATTGGACATTGTGTTTTTGAGTGACAGCAGATTACTGCTTTTTGGCGAGTGATTCAAACTCTAAGTGCCACCATAACCACCCCGTTTCCCTGGACGTAAAAAGCTTCGCAATTTAACATCACAAAGGTCTTTAGATTCCACACACTGGAGAATGGTTCAATATGATGAAATCCCTTGGAGGAGTTCGTCAAAGTATGAAGCCTGAAAAGAGGGGAAAATGTCGCCAAAATTACACATTAATTTTAAAATGGCTGACTTCCTGTTGGATTTGGGATATTGCTCCAAGAGACTTTTTTGTACATCTTGATATTTTCCATAAGCTTACCAGGTTTCAGACTCATAGATGAAACACAGAGCTGGGGCTGATGTTTTGAAATTTTGTAGGGGGCGCTGTGGAGCAATTTCGCGCTATTCAATGAAAATGATCACATGACAACAAAGCCTACATCCATTTGGAGGTGTGTGCCAAATTTCAAGCCTCTATAAACTTTCCAAGCCCCTCAAAAGCCACTTCATCTTTCATGGTGAACCGCGTTGCCACCAGGGTGCGCCGTTCAGTTTAAAGTCACAATTTTTGCACTGAAGCATCACGAGGGACTGATGGTGATATTCACCGCTTTTGAGGTGGCCAAGATGAATCTGTGAAAATCAGTACAACAAAATTAAAGCCATGACATTTCCTGTTGCCACTAGGTGGCGCTGTCCGTATTTCCGACAATGGGCACATCAATCTGTTCAGGGCGGGTCTGACATCATGCCTGTAAAGTCTGGTACTGATCAGACTGGATTTCATTGAGTTATACTAATTTGTTTCTTCATGGCGTGACATTAAAGTTCGCCACGCCGCTGGGGTCACACCCTTTTGCGAAAAGTCACAGTTTTCACTGTAACCCAAGACCAACTCCTTAAGGCTTTTCTGCAGAAATTTGAGGCTGCAGATGTCACCCATCACTATACTGTACCCCAAAGTGTAAAACATGACATTTCCTGTTCCCACTAGGTGGCGCTGTCCCTTATGTCAAATATGGCAGTTGAAATATGTTCAGGGGTGGAGCCTTATCATATGTGTGCTCTTTGGTCAAGGTCAGAAAATGTATGACAAAATGAGAGGCAATAAGATTTTCATGGCGAGTCATCGAAATTCGCCATGGCGCCACGGCCTCATAGTATTGTGAAAACTCAAAAGCTCCGCAATTTAACATGGCACAAGGGTGTAGTTGACACTGTCCAAATTTGAAGCTTATAGGACCAAATCCCAAGGAGGAGTTCGTTAAAGTTCGAGGCATGGAAACGGTAAAATCAGAGCCAAAATGTCACCTTCAATCCAAAATGGCGGACTTCCTGTTGGGTTTAGGACATTGCCATAATAGACTTTTTTGTTCGACTCTGAACGTTATATAGGTGTACCGACTTTCAAACATGTAGGTCATACCCATACCGGGGGCTCGCGTTTTTCATTTTTCTAGGTGGCGCTACTGAGCTAATTTTCCCTGGCCATGTCTGAGAACATTAAAATACGTAAATTTTCACCAGACCTGACGCGTGTGCAAAATTTCATGAGTTTTCGAGCATGTTTAGGCCCTCAAACGGCCAATTCATTTGCCGAAATAATAATAATAATAATAATAATAATAATAATAATAATAATAATAAACAGAGCAATTACAATAGGGCCTTCGCACTGTCAGTGCTCGGGCCCTAATAATAATAATAATAAGAAACGGAGCAGATACAATAGGGCCTTCGCACTCTCAGTGCTCGGGCCCTAATAATAATAATAAACAGAGCAATTACAATAGGGCCTTCGCACTGTCAGTGCTCGGGCCCTAATAATAATAATAAACAGAGCAATTACAATAGGGCCTTCGCACTGTCAGTGCTCGGGCCCTAATAATAATAATAATAATAATAAACAGAGCAATTACAATAGGGCCTTCGCACTGTCAGTGCTCGGGCCCTAATAATAAGAAACGGAGCAGATACAATAGGGCCTTCGCACTCTCGGTGCTCGGGCCCTAATAATAATAATAATAATAATAATAAGAAACGGAGCAGATACAATAGGGCCTTCGCACTCTCGGTGCTCGGGCCCTAATAAGAAACGGAGCAGATACAATAGGGCCTTCGCACTCTCAGTGCTCGGGCCCTAATTAAAGAGCATAATATTTGACAGAAATTGTGGAGACACCGTACAGAAAACGTGTTTCCTCACCCTGCTCACGCCGTTTGATCTGCTGGATTTGGTCCACAGTGCTCTTGAGGATGTGGCACTTTTCGGGCTTAACGCTGAGACTGGCAATGTCGCCCATGTTGGATGACAACAGCTCCGCCAGCTCCTCGATGTAGCGGCACTCCAGCTCCCGTCTCCGCTTCTCCGCACTGCAGAAACAGACCCGACAAAGACTCAAAGCGAAGTTCACATTAAAACAGCTGTTTTTAAATCAGTACTACTTTTCTGGGTGATTTTTCAGTACTTATCTGATTTTAAAAACATCAGAAAACTGATTCTCTAGCACTAATGAAACTATATTTGTTTTGATTTTGACATTTTTAACCATGAAAGCCGTGACATTTACTTTAAAGTGAGAAAGAAAAGCAGCAAAACCTGTGTTAGGGAAAATGTTCTAAAACACTTCTTCAGTAAAGACTCAGAGAAGAGAAACACACAGAGTTCTTGCTAGCAAGGGCAGCTCCCTACTGAGAGACTCGCACTAAGAAACTGCCCCGGTCTTTATTTATACTTCAGTGTGTGTGTGTGTGTGTGCGTGTGTCCTGCTGATCAAAGGGTCATAAAAGCACAAAAGGTACATCCTTGGTCAGGAAAGGGTAGTCTCCCCCTCACCCTAAATAACATGGTGAGGAAGTCCAGCAGTTCATCTATATGTAAAGAAGCACTTAAACTAAAACAGACATAGCTACGTTAATCCTGCCATAAAACAATAAAACAAGGTACGACCTCTCCCATGCTCCCAGGATGTGGGGGTGCATTCCTGGGGTGCACGCCAAGCCTGCAGCCTGCTAGAGATCACACACAATTGATTATATGCCTCTAAGTATACATGGTTGAATATTTCCTAATACAAATAACTACATGCAGTATTCTACCATATGCAAACTTATATCACTAAAAGATTATACTGACTACTAAATACAATTTTCCATTGACAACCTGACATGTTAAAAATTAATCAATTCACTGTTTCTGCTTGGCAAAAGTTACATTTAAATTACATTGTACTTGAAGTACATTGTCCTAAACTAATCAATATGGCCAAGTATATAAGGAAAACTTTAGAACACTTTAGTAATAAGGCATTACTATATCACCATGTTTAGTAATGTAATCAATAAGGATGAACTTTGTGTCAGCCATAGTATTACTAGCCTAACTTTCTGTTGATGTCAGTGGTCAACATTTACCTCGTTGTGAATATAAAAGTTTAAAGATGTCATGAAGAGCTTTAAAAAACTTTAAGAAGATGTGATTATTATTGTTGTTGTTATTATTATTATTATTATTATTATTATCATTATCATCTCTTTTTAAAATGCAGACTTTTTTTAAATGTGTACATGGCAGCAAAAAGTATTGGCATTTTTTTTTAAAGATTATGACAAGAGAAGAAAAAAAATCAATTACTGATGGATTAATGGATACTGTCATGAGATTTTTAACATATATAAGTTTATTTACTACTGTTTACTATAAGCTCATATTGATGTGTTCATATATTTCACAAATATGCTGTGCTTTTTCACTTTTGTGCACACTGACATTTTAACTCTGTATGTTGATGAAGGCCAGAGACAGCGACCTAACCACAAGAGATTAAATCTCTAACAGCAGTTCCCGAAATTAGACTACACTCATATGACCCCACACACACACGTGCACACACTCAGTCACAGGAAGTTATTCGCAAGAACATGTATTAAAGGAATATGAAGGTATTTGCATACGCGATGTGTCTTATAAATAAAGAGCTATCGCCTGCACTCGGTGTGAGTGTCTCCTGAGAGCCGCTCACCCGTGCACGTTGCTATTTTAACAGAACTTGTCTGAGTGTCATTATTTCACCTGAATAATGTCTTGTTAATAAATAAAGTTAACCACGGACAGATACATATGAGAACACACTAGGGCTGCCACGATTAGTCGACTAGTCACGATTACGTCGACTATTAAAATCGTCGACGACTAATTTAATAGTCGACCCGTCGTTTGAAGCTTTGTAAGATCCCAAAAGACGCAGGAATGAGTAGTAGGATTTAAGAGTGTAATAACGGACTGAAACAGAAGATGGCAGCACTGCATGTACAAGGATGCCAGCTGCCCTTAAACCCCGAAGAAGAAGAAGCTGTGTCCCAGAATTCATAGCGCAGCCCTGCTCAGTTTCCAACAATGGCGGCAGCTAGTTAGTTTTAATATTACTCTTATTATTCTTTCTGGGTCACAAAATAAATGTTTAACATATTTTCAGGCGAGAATGTAGCTGTGTAAGCCTCAAATATGTGCTCAGTTTATCAAGACACCACATATTTTCAAAAGCGCGCCAACGTTTTCGGAGACATCTGTTACCCACTAGCTCGATAGCTAGCCGGGGGCAAGGTCACTAGAGCCGTGAGAACAGCGGACTCCCGGCAAATCGTTTACAAACCCACTGCCGTCTTTCGCTACTCAGGTTAAACATGATATATAAGTCACTTAGATAACTGAAAAATGTTATTGTTTGGCTTTTTTTTTAGTATTTTATTTGTTCCTGAGTAAATCGGTTTGGCTGAGATTAAAGTTATAGTTTTTACACAGCTGAATAAACGTCAAGCAGACAGCTGATTATCAGAAGTGTGAGATGCTCGAGAATTTACTCCGGTGTCCTGTTATATTTTAGATGGCAAGGAGTTTATTAAACTCCACCGAAACAATCTGCAGATTTCATTAAAATTTAATAAACTGTCATCTTGTCTTTTTAGTTAGCACCTTAAACACTTAAAGCTGTAAGCTAATGATAGTTATATAAGAGCAGATGCTGCTGGTGCAATAAGCTGTACGTTTTATGTCCAATGGATTTGATTAGTCGACAAAAATAATCGGTGACTAGTCGACTATCAAAATAATCGTTTGTGGCAACCCTATGTTGCAGCTTTAAGGCAGGGATGACTCCTGGAGTTGCTTTCTCACTGCATATGCTTTATTTCACAATCAGATCATAACAAAAACATACAGCAGCTCCTCTCCAACTCCTAGCCCTTTGCTGCGGTGGAAAAAGAACGACTCCAATCCCCTTCAGAGAACATACGTACAAAAGAGTTTTCCTGACACACCAATGGGGCGTTCAATGCCATCTTGTAAATATGAGTACTCTGGCAGAATAACAGTTCAAATGAAAAATACACCAGAACAAACAAGCAAACAAAAAAGAAGTGTGGGGTACCTTTGAACCAATGAACAAAGTATAACAATTTATACTTTTTAACATAACCCGGCCCCGTCAATATGTGTATCTCTCACACCTAGAACACAGACATTCTTTAAACAAAATCACCCATGATGTACAAGCAATTATCAGCACCCCTCCAGAAGCAGAAGAGAAAACTATAATTGTCCCTGTAGGCTAAATATGCAGTTATTACACAATAATGAGTGACTCGAACCGTTGGTTGTGACTGACAGCAATAGAGACAAAGAAACAAACAGAAAGCTGGTTGGACCCAACACAATGTGCTCAGACACATTACACAGGAGATCCAGCAGAGTAACGTAGATTGCAATGAAGGAGAAACACATGATCTTTAACGGAGCACAAATTAGACTGTTGGAAGGCTGGTGATATATTTAAAGCACAAATCACATTTTATTGATAGCAGCATTATTGAATAAATAAAGTAGACTAAGTTTTGTTTATTTTTTATTTGTGATAAAGTTGTATGAAAGAGTTAGGATAGAAAGTGTTAAACAAGTTATTTGAATGTTGCTATTTAAACTATTTTGTACATTTTGTAAAGCATCTCGTACCTCTGCTTTATTGCTGTTGATGCCAAAGAAACATACATCAATACATACATCTACATTCAATGCTGGCATTTACAACTTTTAAGGTGATTTTAGACCTTGTGATTATT
Source organism: Rhamphochromis sp. 'chilingali' (assembly GCF_963969265.1). Lineage (NCBI taxonomy): Eukaryota > Metazoa > Chordata > Actinopteri > Cichliformes > Cichlidae > Rhamphochromis > Rhamphochromis sp. 'chilingali'. Next base: position 22,176,475 of record NC_137932.1, on the reverse strand, counting down.
ATATTTTTAATGTTTTTCCTCCCTCAGTTAAAAAAAATGCTGTTGCTATTTAAGCCCTTGTAAATACGACATTTGTGGAGGGGTCTTCGATGACAGTTATGTGAAGATGTTATGGGAAAAGGAGGGAGGGATGTGTATTTCTAGGGAAGAATGGACTCAGATGTGGGAATGGCAATGGAGGAGTACTTCCTCCAAAAGCTGGAGGGAGTTCGGATGGAAAACTCTGATAAGGTTCTTTATCACTCCATGTCAAAAGGCTCACTATGATGGGAATCCTCCCGTGTGCTGGAGAAACTGTGGATACCAAGGAGCCCATCACACCCATATTATGTGGGACTGTCCTGTGCTACGGACTTACTGGAAAGACATTCATGGTATATTACAAGGCATTTTTAACTGTACATTCCCTCAGGATATGAAGACAATTTTTTTTGGCTGTATACCGCAGAACTGGTCCAAAAATGACATATGTCTGTTAAGAGCTTTATTGGTTGCAAGTAAGAAATGTATAACAAAGAAATGGTCCTCGCAAGACATACCGACTTTGTCATTATGGTGGGAAATTACGTTAGAGATATATAGGATGGAGGAAGTAACAGCTCATGTTAATGACAGGATGGCCTGGTTCCATCTGTGTTGGGATAAGTGGGTCCAATACGTTAATACCTATAAACCGAATTTTCTCTTTAAAGCTTGAAACCACCAATTTAGTTAATTTGCTTACTCCCGACAGAGCTTTCTCCTTTTATTTTATATACCGTATATATAATTTTTTTCCTTTTTTTTTTCTCTTTCTTTCTCACTGTCTTTCTTCCTTCTCGTTTTGTTTCGTTTTTCTCTTGTAAACTGTGTTAATTAATGCCTGTAATCATCTTTGTGAGGTAATATTGTAGAAATAAAGAATATAAAAAAAAAAAAAGTAAATACGACATTTGACATTTTTGTAATTTTCAATTAATGCAGATTAAAATAAAATTAGCTTAAATCGAATCTGAATCATGCTTTCAGCTCTGACCTTTGGTTTCAGTGTTAATATATTTGTAATGCATTTTACCATGGTGTTGCTTTTTTGCAATCAAATTGATTTATTTATACTTTTTAACACTGCTTATTTATAAAAAAAAAAAGATTGTTTTTTTTAAAAACAAAACAAAAAAAACAAAACAACAGCCAGTTAAATTTAAGTAAATGGTTATAGATTAAACTGTGAAAGTAAATTCATGATCCTCTTTTTTCCTGCATTGGCTTTTTATCCACCTGTGGCATTTTTCTATAATATTGAAATTGGACAAAAATCAAAAAAAAAAAAATAAATTAAGATTCTTCTCTTTTAACCTTTTGCGCAGCCTGGTGTTTAAATTTATTCTTGAGTTCCAGTGATTTCATTTCTAACGGACGAGAAACAGCAAGGTATGTGGCAGCAAGAAGAGCGTATATGTGACCGTGCGTATGTGAAACGACAACAGCAAAAGTAGGTCAGTGCATTGGCCAGCCAGAAAACACAGGCGTGGTGACCGAGGGAAGGGTGAGGAGGGGGAGGACGCTGCTGTGTGAAATGAGCGGGTAAGTGGATGAGTGTAGCTGCTGGAGAAATGCTAGCTGGGCTGTTACATCACCTATCGGCCTTATAGATTTACACATACAGTACATGGAGAACTTTCACTCCTACACGCCCCACTTAAACTTATACTGACCTAAAGTCAAATCTATACTTTAAACTTTATCTCAGGTTTCTAATGACTTCTATTTAATTAGGACTTTTTGGTCAAATGTACTTTGTTTGGAGTAGCAAAAATGTTTGGTATATAACTTGGTATCTTGGTATATACATATACAAATATACATGTATATTGTTTTTTACATTTATATCTTTATAGTGATTTGTTTTTCCTTCGGGAGTATATAGACATAAATCACTTTAATATCACTAACAAATAAATAATAATTGTGATAAATAAATTAAAACAACAAAATATTTGGCACAGGGAAGTCAGCACTTGACAGGCTGTCTGTGGGATGTTATTTCACTTTTTGTTGCCGATGTTTAATCACTGACACCGCAATCACACTAGAGACCGGTTGGTGATCCCCTGGCAACCTCCAGTTGTTAGTGACAAATGTGGGTTCCTTAACCACTTGGATGTTGCTAGGTGAAACTGGTCACAAACATAGCACTGCACCGAAAACCTTCTTGTGCTCGCTTTGGTTGCTAGCAGATTGCTCCAGTTACTGGAGTTTGGTGGACCACACCAAGTTGTCTGCAATACGAATTTCACTGATTACCACGAATTAGAGATGGACCGATCCGATATTACGCATCGGTCCGACACTGACCTAAATTACTGGATCGGATATCGAAGAGAAATAAAAAATGTAATCAGATCCATTAAATATCACAAAATCATTTAACAAAACTTGCGACATGGCGTAACTCAGCTCATAACCTTAGCACGTCGGAGCAGCATGCGTCATGTGATAGAGCGGCTGTGGCGTGCGAGACCTGTCGGTGGTCTGGTTGAGTATTTAGTATTTATTTATTTATTGTCATTGTCAAGAACAATGAAATTGCGTTTGGGGCTTCCATACAACCCAAAAAAAAGAAGAAAATAATAAATACCCCTTAAAACCCAAGTGTACATATTTAACCCAGTGTGACTCCAATGCAATAAGACAATCCTTAGCAATAATGTTCATAGAAATTCAGACAAAGACCTGAGAAACATGACAAAATACAACAATGCAACCCATTCAATATTATTGTACTGTGAGATATGATATCAGATATGATAGTTATCTATTTAAGAAAGAGGGGGGGGCAGGAGGGGGAAGAGAATAAAGATATGATGCACCAATGCAGACCAGTTCATTGCTATTAAGAAGTTGGATATGGTTATTGTCCGTGAGAGGGGGGCAGAGAGTTCAGGAGCCTCACAGCCTGTGGATACAGGCTGTTGGCCAGTCTGGATGTTCTGGCCTGTATAGACCTGTATCTTCTCCCTGAGGGCAGCAGATGGAAAAGGTGGCGCGCAGGGTGATGTTGGTCCCGCAGGATACTGTGCACCCTCCTCAGACAGCGAGTGGGGAAGATATTACTGATCTCTGGCAGACTTGTTCCAATAATTCTGCCAGCTTCCTTCACCACCCGCTGGAGTGCTTGCTGATCGGCCTTGGTGCAGCTGGGGAACCACACTAGAAATCCATACGTCAGAACGCTGCTGATGGCACAGTTGTAGAAGTTCAACATCAGAGATCTGGGAACGTGTGCGCTCCGCAGTCTCCTCAGGTAGTAGAGGCGCTGTTGGGCCTTCCGTACAACTGAGGTGATATGGTTGCCCCAGGACAGGTCCTCGGTCACAGTTACCCCCAAGAATTTAAAACTGCTCACCCTCTCCACCGCCTCACTGCCAATGAAGAGAGGCAGATGGTTGTTATGACCCCTCTTCCGGAAATCTACAATGATCTCCTTGGTCTTTTTGGTGTTTAAGACCAAGTTATTGTCGTGGCACCATGACTCTAGTTGTTGCACCTCTGTCCTATAGTTTGTCTCATCATTGTTGGATATAAGTCCGAGCACTGTAGTGTCATCTGCAAACTTAACAATGAGATTGGACGCGCAGGAGGAAATACAGTCATGGGTGAAGAGAGTGTATAGCAGAGGGCTCAGAACACACCCCTGAGGGGCACCGGTGTTGACCACAAGGGTGGAAGAGGTGTTCTTACCCACTCTGACACTCTGACTTCCTACGGTTAGTGAGGAAGTCCACAATCCAGTTGCACAGAGAGGAGTTAAGTCCCAGTTGGTGGAGTTTGGGACGTAGTTTGTATGGCCGGATGGTATTAAAAGCCGAGCTGTAGTCTACAAAGAGGAGCTGTGCATAGGTATTCCTGTGTTCCAAGTGCTTCAGTAATGTGTGCAGCACTGTGGCGATCGCATCCTCGGTTGACCGGTTCTCCCTGTATGCAAACTGGTGCGAGTCCAGGGATGGTGGAAAAGCAGCTCTGATGTGTTTAATGATTACCAAAGTCTGTGAATCCCCAAATTGTTCAGTTGTTCTTTTTGCTCCCTATGAGGTCACTTTTACCATGTGACAAAAACAACACCCCACTGTACACACTTGAGCCACCAGCAACTTTATAAATCCCCAATAAAAAGCTGACAGGTTGCAATGATGTTCCAAATAACTTATTAAGAAAACAACTAAATACACAGAAAATATTATGAAAACTGGTTTATTTTATATCTCCTAGTTTGAAGTGAAGCAATAAAAACATGTATAAAACATCACAAACTGTAATATTATACAAATGCTTACGTCCTGCTGATGCAATGGAGACATCTTCCAGTGACAGTCTTCATCCGTGTGAGTGTGAGGAGGCTCCTAAACCCACCGACACAGAAGTGCATGTTCACAACTCCCTCTGTGCAGGTGGGGTCAGGGCCCTCCTCACCCTGGGTGAAGAGGGGTGGTGCTGTGGCCAGTCAGGTATGAAGTGCTGAGAGTGGATCTTTGGTCCTCTGTGCAGCTCTGTCCACTCTCAGCTGCCCTGCAAAGCAATAACACGAGAAAGACGTCATTTTAACACAAAACAGCATTTCCATTGTTGGTAGCTGCAGCATGTTGTTAAAATGCAATTTTAAACTCAACATATACACACAATAACTATAACTAAACTTAAACCTACAGTACTGTAGGACGATGATTTACACCAGCTATTGGAAGGATTTAGTCTTCAAGACAGTTTGTAGCCAATGTGAGGTGATAACTTACATAGCTGGAACACAGCACCACTCTCCAGTTTGTCATTTGGTCATCCATCCTTCTCATCGGGTTGGGGTAAGGCTGTCTTCTGGGTGGAGTATCTCTCTGTGTTAGCTCCGTCCTGGGCGTTGAGTGTCTGAAGTGCTGAATGCTGGGAGAGGACAAGTGTAAAGCACCTGAAGACAAAAAGACAAAGAGAAAAGCATGAATTCACAGATCACAGAGTTGTTCACTTTACTTTTCTTCTGTTATGTGTTTTTACCTTACCTCTGATCCCTGAGCCACAGGCTATACCTTATGTAAAAACAAGAGACTACAGTCAGTTCACGACATCATTTTAAACCTTTTCTACTTATTTGTGTTGACATTAAGTACGGACTTACCTTTGTCCTGCATGGTGAGCTAGAGCTTGAGAAAAAAATGTTAGTCATTTACAAACACTGCAAAGGCCAACTTAAACATTTAAAGCTTAAAAACAAGTTCTAACATAATCTAGTCAGAGTCGCTGTCATCAAGTGAAAGGTTAAAAGGCCTTTCCCAGAAGCGTCTGACACCAACAGAACCCGAGGATGTTGAAGGGCCATAAAACGTGTCATCACTTACCTTGCACCTCTTTGCACTTACCTCATCAGTGCAGGTGTCGTCTCCGCTTCTCTTTGCTGAGGAGGTGAGAGCTGAGGTTGAAGGAGAAGCTGAGAGAGTAGCGGAAGAAGGAGCAGGAGAGGAAGGAGCTGAGGGAGCAGGGGAGGAAGCAGCTAAGGGAGCAGGAGAGGAAGCAGCTGAGGGAGGAGCAGAGGAAGCAGGAGAAGCTAAAGGATCACCAACCGGGAAGAGTGGGGCGTTGGCCTGGCCGAAAGGCGGCATGGCGAACGGGGCAGCACCTGGAGCAATAGGATGTTGCCAATCGTGCCAAAACGGCTCTGGAGGGAGCTCCTGGATGAGAGGGGAATCAGCTCTCTCATCCATGGTGTCATACCCCGAGTCGTCACTAGGCCAATCGGCCCACTCTTCTGAGTTGTTCCAGTCAGAGGAATTGTCAGTGTCTTCACTCACCTCTTCGACGTCCTCGGGTATGTAGGGAGGGTACTCACCTTCCTCTTCACTGTCATCAGGATCCTGTGCTTCAGGAGAAGAGGGTGAGGATGGGAGAGGGATATACTCACCATACTCACCTTCACTGACACGCTCGGTATCAGAGTCATCCAGGATCCTGATGACCTCTGGAAGGCCTTCTTCTGCAGGACGCTCAACCACGTAGTCGAGACGACCTGTGAGGAAACAAGTTTAAAATAACATTAAGAATGTAATAAACATCAAGTGCTAAAGGAACAGAGCTACATCTGTTAGTTTGAGCAGGTGATGAGAGAAAAGCATTTTAGGCTACATTTATGTCAGACTGAATGACACTTCTACTTGTTCATGCAAGCAAAAAACAGCTAAGTCAACTAAGTTCACATCATTAACTGCTATATAATAAGATATAGTAGTGGCATAACATAAGGATACCATTATTACTACTGTACTATGATTACTGTTTTCATATTCTTTTTTATATTCATTTATTTTTGTTATTTTTTATTATCATGTTTTGTAGCAGGGGAAAAGTTATAGTTTATTTCAATAAAGCCTTTGATCCAAGAAGAACAGGATGTTAGGAAGGGACCGGGATCTGGTGTGTTTACACCTGTGTGTTCTGACGTCATGACATGCTGAAGATGCTGTTACCACAGAGACTGATTTTGGGGCATTTTACAAATTTTAGTCCGTTAAGCTATTTTTAACCAAATCATTAAAAAAGTGTCAAATTTGAAGCCTTCAAATCAAAGTAACACCTTTTTTTTCAAATTCATACACCAGTCGTTAATAATTTCTACACCTCTCCCGGAAAATTTAAAGCATACAAACAATTTACGGGGAAAAATCTTGGAATAAGCATATTTTGATAACATTAAAACTTGATATTCACACTGGAACTTATTAAATTATTACAGTCATTTAGTAGCTCTTAAAATAACTGAAGAAATGTTAAAAGTACCTGCAGCGAAGTCCAGGGGGCTGTCGAGTCCACGATGAGCCATCTTCAGGCTTTGCTGTATGAAAAACAAGTACAAACAATCCAAAGATGAAGTACTTGTTGTGGCGAGCAAGTCAAATCCGCTTTCAGTAAATATTTTCCCGAAAACTTAACTTTCCACAGGCTGAGGTTGGAGCAGGTCAAAACAAGTCCAATAGCAAGTGTAAAGGGACGAATGGAACCTTGTGCAGCATTTATATACCCTCCGCAGGCCATGGTTACGGTTGCCAACATTTTTCTTTTAAAAGCTAACAATAACTTAGCGTTCTCGCTACTCACTATGCTGTTAAACAGCTATATGTTAGCAATGACAACATTTAACAATGCTAGCCGTGCTGATTAGCCTTAGGATTGCTTGAGGTTGTTTCCAGCTCTAGTGGTCATAAGCGAACTTAGTTCTGTGCCAGCTTTTAGCACGAAAATCAATCTTGTAAAGCTCACTATTAAACTGACAAAGCCTTAGAGCCTAGAAACTATGATACTTACAACTGTGCTATGTTTGTCTCATAGCATATAGCAAGACACCATAACTGACCTTTGACCTCTTCTCAAGATTAGATAATGCTATATAGAGCTATTTTAACACTATGTTTCTTACTGCCATTGTTTGACAACATATAAGCATAAAGGAAATGATATATGGAGATTCTAAATATCAGGTTATTATGACTTTATTATAAACTTTACAGTAACAGTTCAGAACTATTAAGCAAGCTTAGTTTTGGAAAAATCCCATTTGTGATCAAAACTTTTTACTTCATATTTATTACTGGTTTAAATCTTACCTGTCCAGCCAAAGTTTTTCTGTTAGATTGGGGGAAACATCGTCCTCAGAAGCCTCACTTTCTTGTGGGGTCCTCAAGGAGTCCAATCTTGGTCCAGTTCTCTTTTCTATTTATATGCTCCCCATGGGTTCAATTTTTTGAAAAACATGGGATCTCATTCCATTGCTATGCAGACGACTCACAGATTTACCTGCCACTGAAACGTGAATCTGTGAGTCGTCTGAAGGGTTTGCTAGATTGTTTGGAGGATGTTGAGGATGGCATGGATGGCTTTTAACTTCCTTAACCTAAATGAACAGAAAACAGAGGTGATTGTGTTTGGTCCCTGTGACCGCTGTGACTTTGGCCCTTTAGGAATTCATAATAATAATAATAAAAACCTTTGCAAGGAACCTAGGAGTGTTTTTTTTTACTCTAATCTAATGTTTGATAAACAGATTAATGCTGCCTTTGCTGTAACTGCTCCTAAGCTCCCTTCACGTCAGGACTTCCCCAACATTGGACACTTTTAACTGACCATTCATCCTCCTCTTTCTCTCATTTTTTACATTCATCAGGTCCTCAGAGTACTCGTTCCATCTTCCCAACACACTCTTTTCACTGTTTAGCACATTTCCATCTTTATCCATCTTACTCCACAAATAGTCTTTTCCTTCGGGGCCGACAAACTGACAACTTTCAACATAATCCATTTGATTTCCAGCTTCAAACTCGTGATAATGACGGACACTGTCTTCACCCTGAAACCGCATTCATGAAATCTTCCTTCAAGATTACAACTACTTGATTTACAGTGGAGTGAAAAAGTCTTTGGCTTCTTCCTTATTTCCTTTTTTTGTATGTTTTTCACATGTGAAAGTTTCAGATTAATAAACAAATTTAAATATGAGGCTATTTAAAAAAAACAAACATCAATCATCCAAACAATTTATTCAAAAAATGGAATTTTGAAACAAGTGAGCTGTAAATACAAAATTGCAGTTGCACTAAAACACATTTTTGCATTGTCCAACTTTCTTATCTCTCGTCTGCTCTCACAGTGAGTCACACACATTTGTATTTACAGAGCACACTTTGACAAGTAGTCTAAACTCTGGGTGAAGTGTGTGATCACACCGAGTCCCAGCTGGTTTGAGGAGCAGACTGAGTCTCTGCAGGGTTTAAACTCAGTCCCTGGAAAACAGACACAGTCCAGTTATATCTGGATGAAAACTGTCTCTGTGAAGGCAGTTTTGTTTTTGTTAACACTCCCTCAGAGAGGGACAGCTGGTTCATGTTTATTTAATCCCATTATCCAAAGACACTTCTACATCATCATCCACAGTTATGGGTCAGTTTTAATTTAATATTGGATTATTGAGATTTGTGCTTACTGTGGTTTCATCCATCTGAGTTTTGTTCCCTAAAATGAGAGAAGAAAGTCAATTTCAGTTTCGTTTTAAAATTCAAAATCATTCAATCTTAAATGTACCTTTATGTCTTGTCCTTATATTGACTGTTGCAGCAGTTATTAAAAGCGCTGCTAATCCCACAGAGACAACAATGAACCTCAAAGAAACAAAAAATCTGTCAAACACAAAAAATGTGATTATTAAAATTATTTGGTTGCAGTTTTCTGTTCTGTGTAAATTCCTTTCTTTTAAAAATGTAACAGCATTTTATTAATAAATGTGCAAATTTCTGTGATATGATTTGTATTTAAAAGTATTTATATACAAAGTTAAAGTGAGTTTTCATTTGCATATCATTTCAAAAGCTCAAATAAATTTAAAATAAACAGATATTTATGCAACCAGCTTAATCTTCAGTCCTGCTTTTGAAGGACTCTTCATTGTTGGGGTTGTTTCTGATTTTGTGCTTATTTCAGTTTTTCTGGCTGGATTCTTTGTTGTTTTTGTGTCACCTGAATAAATGAAAAAGTAAAAGCACAAAAGTTTTTCATGTTTCTCATCTGATGTAAACATGAGAAACAATATTCTACTTTCACACTTGAAATATTTAAGTAAATGTTTGATGTGATTTTACTTATATTAACAGCTGATCCTGATCTCACCTGTTTCCTCACCTGATGGCTGACGGTCGAAAGTAAACAGCTGCACTCTTCTTGTGTTAGTGTCAGTCACTTCACATTTCAATATTTTATGATGTGATGAGTATAAATAATTATTCTTCAGAAAAGACACAGTGGCAGCGCAGTGAGTCTGTGAAGTCACTATTTCTTTGTTCTCTTTGTCCACATCTCGACCTGTAAGCAGCCACTTCACTGTGTGATGACACTGTTCATATGTCAGCACAGAGCAGCTTAACGTCACCGTATCAGTGTCCTTATGTTCAGTCACTGGTGAACATAATGTAACAAAGTGAGACAAACAGAGCGGAAATTAGTCAAGTTATCTTAATCAGTTTCAGTATGATTATTGAACATTTTATGTCCTGAAAAGATTTGAACTGAAAATATTTTGATGTAAATACTCACAGGTAATAACAGAGAGATCAACCAAAGACTGATGAACCAGAGTATGTGTAGATTGTATTTTGTCTAATTTGTATTGTCGACAATAATAACAACCAACATCCCCGACTGTGAGCTTCTTTATGAGCAGAGAACAGTTCACTGTAACTGTCCAAGTGTGATCAGCTCTACGTAGTCCCATCACAGTTATTCTGCTCATCTATCACATTCACACAAGGCAGAGTGACGTCATCTCCAACTTTCATAAACATGGAGGCTTCAGTTACAGATACTGTTGAGAAGATTGAAGAGAAATATGATAGACATTAGAATACAGCACTTTTTACAGTCAGAGTGAAGATATTTTAGACACAAGTTCATAAACAGAGCATGCTCAGCTCTCTTATTTACTGTAAAGGTTGTTGACTGTAATAATATGAACAATATTTAGTTTGACTGCTATTTAAGTGTTTCCTGTCTTCTTACCTGCGATCTGAATCATGAGCATCAGACATGAAAACATTTGAATCCATCTGAATTCATCCATCGTGCTTCTCTGTCTCACTTCTTTCTTGTTCTTGATCTCGACTGTCACACCCTCTGAACTGTTGACTCTGTAAGACTGTTTGTACTTCCTGTCATCAGTGAGATGTCACTTCCTCATCACAGCTTTAGGGATCCAGTTGTTATTTTTGCTGATGATAATGTTTCATAGGTTGAGTATGTCAGCTTTTCATGTGTCTGAAATTCATGATTTTTATAAACATAATTTATTGTAATGAGAAATCACATTCAGCAGGTGCACTTTGTGTCTATTCCCACAGAGCATTTGTGACAGACTGACAGTGATTTAAATACTGATTGTTAGGATGAATTGAAGATGATTAACTGATAAACAGAATCCAGTCAAGCTATTTGGTGATTGGACTCTGATGGCCTTCACGGCTGATTGGATTCCAGCTGATGAAAGAATTTAGGCAGGACCCCCCACAGTCCAGACATGGTGGTGGTTAAGATGGAGAATTGGATGGAGCGCTGAGTAACATGTCTGGAAGGGAGATTGAAAGATGAGCAGGGAGATTTAAAGTACATGAAGTGGAGGCTGATTGTCTTGAAGAAGGCCGGGAGAAAGACGATTGGACTTGACCAGTGATGTCAGCAATCAGCTGGACAGTGTTCGAAAGTGGAAGTGATGAAAAGCTCTGGCCACTAAACACCCAGGAAGTAGACAGAAGTGTGATTATAAGTCTTCCTCATTGTACTCGTGAAGGCTGAACTTAAGCTTCATGTGTTTCACTCCCTGAAAATAAACAGACGACTGAGGAAGTTGAATGTGTGAAGTTTAAGATAAATGTTTCTATTAATGCAGCTTCTCTTTCTTTAAAATGTAAGAAAATGAAAGCACATAACAAGGTTCTGTTGAAGGGTCAAACACCTCCGCCACCACAGTTGGACTTTTGATGTCTAATAGATCATTTGATTACACAGCTGCAGCTACAGAACATAAAGCAGGTCTGAGACGCTCCTCTTCCTCATTGTTGAACTGAAGACGTTTCTGAGAACTGAAAGTGTTTTGGTGAGAGTGTGGCTACAACAGCAGCAGAGCTCATGAGGTTTGACTTTATAATAACGGACAGTTAAACATCAGAAACACAAACTATTATCACAATTGTTGAACGCTGACAGTATGAAATCGGTTTAAGGGTTTAGAGAGTTTGTGTTCAGTCTTTCACAGTTGTGTGAGGAGAGCAGGAAGGAGGCAGGACAGACTCAAACTATCTGTTGGTGTTTTATTGATATATTTAAAACAGAAATTGTGACCAAGCAAGCAGAAGATGTGTACCAGGGTTGTGAAGCAAAGGTTTCTGCAAAGGACACATCTGTGCATCCTTGATTGTAACTCCTGCAGCAAGTCTCCTCTCCTCTCTTTCCTCTGAGTTAAAACATCCTTTAACATGGTTTACTTGGTTTACTGAAAATGATTTGCAGCTCACGAGCAGGAGGACACAGGAGACCTGCACACCTCCAGGACACTGCGGAGTGCAGCTCGGATCTCAGCTGACCCTTCTCACCCTGGATACAGTCTGTTTGACCTGCTCCCCTCAGGCAGGAGGCTCCGGTCCATTCGCACCAGAACCTCTCGCCATAAGAACAGTTTCTTCCCCTCTGCTGTTGGACACATGAACAATAAACGTACGACTGTCCCCACCACTAACTCATGACCCTACGCTGTGTTCACTGCATGATTCCATGTTTTGGCACTGATCACCACCTGCACTCATGTATATATCTTTCTACGTAGCACTTTGAATTCTTATTCTCATGTATATATCTCATGTATATCTCATGCATGTATCTTTCTACGTAGCACTTTTAATTCTTATTCTTACTTTTATTTTTTTCATGTCTATTTAAGCGCAATTTATGACAGCATGTTTGCACTGAAGCACCGCAGCAATTTCCTAATGTTGTAAACCTGCTCAACATTTGGCAATAAAACCCATTCTGATTCTGATTCTGAGATGAGGAGGCACAAAACTGAAAATTGAGACAAGTCTTGGGAGTGGTGTCATTAAAGCTGCTGGTAGAGTGCTCAAGGCCTGCGCCGACCAGCTGGCTCCTGTGTTCACCAGACTATTCAACCTCTCCCTGACACATGCCACTGTCCCTCACTGCCTGAAATTGTCAACAATAGTCCCAGTCCCCAAGTCCACCACCATCAGTAGCCTCAGTGACTACAGACCCATCGCACTGACTCCAGTGGTTGCAAAGTGCTTTGAGAAGCTGGTCCTAAAACACATAAAGGACTGCCTCCCACCCAGCTTCGACCCCCACCAGTTTGCCTACAAGGCAAATAGGTCCACAGAGGATGCAATTTCCACTGCTCTCCACTCCGCTCTGCATCACCTGGAGAATCCTGGGACATCAGTAAGGATGCTCTTCATTGATTTCAGCTCAATACTATCATCCAAGACATTCTTATAGACAAGCTGGTAAACTTGGACTCCCCCCCTCCACATGTGCATGGATCAAAAACTTCCTCACAGACCGTTCACAGTCAGTCAAGGTTGGCACCCAGCAATCATCCACCCTGTCACTCAGCACTGGCTCACCACAGGGATGTGTGCTGAGTCCATTATTATACCCCATCTACACCAGCGACTGCACCCCTACGCACCCCTGCAACATCATCATCAAATTTGCAGACGACACCACTCCGCAGGCCATGGTTACGGTTGCCAACATTTTTCTTTTAAAAGCTAACAATAACTTAGCGTTCTCGCTACTCACTATGCTGTTAAACAGCTATATGTTAGCAATGACAACATTTAACAATGCTAGCCGTGCTGATTAGCCTTAGGATTGCTTGAGGTTGTTTCCAGCTCTAGTGGTCATAAGCGAACTTAGTTCTGTGCCAGCTTTTAGCACGAAAATCAATCTTGTAAAGCTCACTATTAAACTTACAAAGCCTTAGAGCAGTGCTTCCCAAACTTTTTCCAGCCACGTACCCCTTGAGACATGTCACCCTCAGCCGCATACCCCCTACTACGAACGACTCTTAATTAGTGTCTATAAATACATTGCAATATCGCATGCATAAAGATAAATACTGCACAGTCGATTATTTCTCACCACCAAATGAATTTATCAATATTTTTTAGTAATGACAGAGTTTTAATAACAAACTTTACTACTTAATACTAGCAGTGTATCAAAGGATTTATTAGAATTCACTTTTTTGTCGAGAGCATAAAGGCCATGAACTTTCATTAAACAGAACTTTATTTAATGTGATGGATGTGCTTGAGCAGAGGCACACAGCTCTTCAATGTTTGGCTCAATTTGGGAAAGGCTGAGTCTTAAATCGTTTTCCACACAAAGTCTTGCTCTGTATTTTGTTTTCATGTTTGTTAAAGCAGAAAATCCCTTTTCGCATAAGTATGTGGTGGCGAAAGGCATCAGAGTCTTGACAGCGCGCTTAGCCAGCGCGGGCTGTTCAGTGCGCAGCCCTATCCAGAAATCCGCCAGGTTCTTTTGAGTGTGTTCAACTTTTAGAGATCCATCTGTGGCGATTTCAATTAGGCTCTCCTGGTCAGACGGTGATAACGAAGTAGGCACGGCGGTGAACGGGTGACGTATCCAATCATTTGAGCCGTCCGTCTCTGGGAAGTATCGGCGTAACTGCACCGCCAGCTCCTCAAGGTGCACGTTACATTCGCGCTTTACACTTTTAGATAGTGTGAGATCATTAGAGCACAGAAAATCATGCAGCACAGGAAAGACTTCAGTGTTGTTTGTATCCAAGCAGTTCTTCCAAAGGTTTAACTTCTTTATCATGGCCTCAACTTTATCTTGAACATTGAATATAGTTGCAGAAACGCCTTGTAATCCGAGATTGAGCTCGTTCAGACGAGAAAATATATCACACAGATAAGCCAGGCAGGTAAGGTACTCTTCATCATGCAAATGTTCAGACAGCTCAAAGGGATGGTTACTGAAGAAAACTTTAAGTTCATCCCTCAACTCAAAGAAACGGGTCAGCACTTTCCCTCTAGATAGCCAGCGAACCTCTGTGTGGAGTAATAATGTCTCATGCTCGCTGCCCATCTCATTGCACAACGCAGCAAATAAGCGGGAGTTCAGCGGCCTGGCTTTCACAAAGTTAACCATTTTTACACTCGTGTCCAAAACATGTTTCAAACGGACAGGTATTCCCTTTGCAGCAAGAGCCTCTCGGTGGATGCTGCAGTGTACCCAGGAGGCATCTGGCGCGACTGCTTGCACACGCGAAACCACACCTCCGTGTCTCCCAGTCATGGCCCGTGCGCCATCAGTACAGATGCCAACACATCTGTCCCACACGAGTCCATGTGTGTTCATGAATGTGTCCAGCTTTTGAAAAATATCTGCGGCAGTTGTCCTTTGTTCCAGCGGTTTACAGAACAGCATGTCCTCCTTGATGGTTCCTTCATGAATGTAGCGCACATATACGAGAAGATGCGCCAGGCCAGCCACATCCGTGGACTCATCTAGCTGTATTGCATAACATTCACTGTGGCGTATGCGCAGAAGTAGCTGCTGTAAAACATTTTCTGACATTGCATTGATGCGCCGTAAGACAGTATTGTTTGATGATGGAATGGACTGTATCGTCTTTTTTGCCTTTTCCCCCAACATTGTCCCTACCATATCTAAAGCAGCAGGGAGAATGAGGTCCTCCACAATAGTGTGGGGTTTGTTGTTTTTAGCCACTCTGTAACTGACCATGTAAGATGCTTGTAGTCTGTTTTTATTCATAAGATCTGGCACCTGAATGCAGGTTTTACTTGTTGAAAGTGATTTTAGCTGTCGCTCAAAATATTCCCTTGGTTTATTTTTCAAATGGGGATGATTTGTCTCTAAATGTCTGCGCAAAAGTGAAGGTTTCATTGAGTTCTGAGACAATACTTTTGCACAAATAACACACTGTGGCCGGGGAAATCCACCAATATTTATACACGTAAACCCCAGCGAAATATAATTGTCATCATATTTGCGCTTCTTTGATGAGGTTGTGTTACAGTCCGTGCTGTCATGCTTTCTCCCACTTTGACGCTCCGCATCAGACACTTCATCACTTTCCACATGGCTGGCTCCAGCTATGCTAGCCACTTGGCTAGTAACCACAGATACATCCCTGCTAGCACTGCTAGCATCCAAATCTGACGAACACATTGTTGTTGAACAATCACCTGTGCGGTCACTGGAAAATGCATCTTCAGATATGAGCTTATTGGTTGTTGTGGCCGGTGTCTCTGTGGTAGGGCCTTTTTTTCTTGTTAACCACTTGTCCATTTTCGCGCTGCACTGAATGCTTGGAGGCAACTTCAACTGTTAGGTGTCAGTCATTTGGGCAAATCACGCCCATGTATTTTGTCAGAGCTATTTTTTTGCTGAACACCAGAGGGTGGTATATAGTCATGTATTTGACAGGCAAAAAAAACTGCATTAGCGCAAATTTCGGCTTTTAAAACTTTTGATCCCCACTCCAACCCCAACCCACGCGTACCCCCTACAGCCACTTGCGTACCCCCGAGGGTACGCGTACGGTAGTTTGGGAACTACTGCACTACAGTGTACGCTGTACACCTACTTACTGGTTTTGTCGCATCAGTCTGTGTCTCTGAGTTAACTTGTGTTTCTCCTACAGCTCCGGACCGCAAAAAATGCGCGTGCTCTTTGTGAGCTTGTTCCCGGGTCGTAACCAGCGCGTTCTGCCGTCGAGGGCGATCATTGGTTAAATGTGATCATGTGACTGATGCAAGCCAGATCCTTTTATTTAGCAAAACTGTGATTAATAGTTAAATATTATTGTTGAGGGGCACAGACAGGACTCCGCACGCACACACACATAAAAATAAATAAATAAAAAAAATTTAAAAGTTGCCTCAACAAAAGGGCACTTTGGGCACTCATCAGGAAAGGGGCGGGTGCTCAAGCCCTTCTAGCCCCCCCCCTCTGCACGTCCCTGTCAGTAGGACTGAAGTTCAGCAAACTCTTTTGTTGCCTTGGAGAAGTGTTTTGGTCATTGTCAGATACATAACTGTATACATTTTCCATGGTGCTAGCCTCAGGTGTGCCCAGACCTAACCCCACCCAAGCCCACAGTGTGGGTTTCATATGTGTCTTAAGGTAAATAAGATATGTGTAGAGTGTTTCTCAAAAAAACCCAAAAAAACTGCTACTTTAAATTACTTGCTTATTCAGATTTTCTGGCAGATTTTTATACTGTTTTATACCAGGTGTCTTTATGGCTCTTCACGAGATCTTTTGTCACTTATCCTCAAAGACAACCAGCCCAGCCAAATATGAAAATGTTTTCCATTTTCGCAATTGTCAGAATATTTTTCACTTTTTCAATTCTTTTTGCATGGAAGCCAAATGCGTTCCTCTTTAACTTCCATTTTACTAAGGTTCTGAATCAGTCGCCTTCTCTCAGACTCATATTTGTAATCAAATTTGTGCTATGTTTTCATCTACTGCACAGTAATCCACTTCATTATTATAAATAGTGCACAGCAAACAATACCATGGTATGCCTGTACTCTTGGGCTGTGTGAGTCAGGCAAACCCATACTTATCCCTCTTTAAGGCTTCTGTGGTGGGAGGTTTGCCTGCTGCTTCCGGTTCCCTGACACTGCTGCTCTTGGCTATGCAAACTCCACCATGGCCTCCTCCTTCTGGGGTGGACGCACATCATCCTGATGTGTGGCCTCAGGTCTGGGGTTTCCTCAGTCATTCTCTGCCCACCTGGGGCTCTTATAGGCGAGCATTGTTGCAGTTTCCCACCCACCTAAACACACAGCAAAATGACATGTTTGCTTGTGTACCTTTCTCTGTTTTGTCTTTCAGGTTTGATATTTTGTATTTTGTTACAGATGCAGCACTTGGAGACACAGCAAGTGCTGATGTTTGCTTCATCATCGACGTTTCCCTATCTAACTATCCCCCTTTTGTTTCCCTTCAGGGTTTCCCCCTAACCCTTCTGTCCCTTATTTTTTCTATTCCTTCATTTTCTTTTCCCATCTTTTGCCAACCTGGTCTTCACTCCCTGTCCACTTTAGCATAATACCCACAAGGATAATTATATGAATAATATAAGAAAGTAAAAGAAATAAAGGAAAAAATAACACTAGGCGCCTACACAGGGTCTACAGTGCTGCTTTTGGAAAAGGAAATATGTGTGGCATAAAAAAGCATTGTTCTACAAAAAAGAGTGTTGGACACGTGCATAATATTGTGTCTAAACTATCTTAATTCTTTTTCTTTAAAAAAAAAACAACTTTTGTATTTAACTTACTTTCTTATTTCTCTCCAATCCTGTCAGCAAGAACTGCAAATGTAACATCCATTGTTATGAAACTCGGAGATGACGTCACTCTGCTTTGTCTGAATGCGATGGATAACCAGAATACCTGTAACAATACAATGTGGGCCTTTGCTTCAAGAAACAAACCAACAGCAGAGCTGTTCAGGTTTGGGGAAATTGGTGAATATGCCAAATCTAAATCAGACAGACTGACTGTTGCTGTAAACTGTTCTCTGGTTATAAAGAAGCTCACAGCTGAGGATGTTGGTCTTTATTTTTGTCAGCAATACAAGTTGGGGGAAAAACAAGCGCAACACTCTCTACTTCATCAGTTGGTGGTTGATCTCTCTCTTATTACTTGTGAGTATTTACACTTAAAAAAAATATTGTCTGCTCAAACTGAAACTTCAGGCATAAAGATTCCAGCAATGTGGTTGTTTAATTTCTTTCTCTCACATTATCTCCATCTTCACCAGTGAATGAACATAAAGACAATAGTAAGGCAATTTTAAACTGCTCTGTGCTGCCATATGAAGAGTGTCATCACACAGTGAAGTGGCTGATTGACGGTCAAGATGTGGACAAAGATAACAAAGAAGTATTGACCATGCAGACTGACTGCTCCACCACTGTGTCTTTTCCAAAATCCCATGAATTATACTCATTAAAATATAACTCAGTGAAATGTGAAGTGACTGATACTGGCACAGGAGAAGTGCAGCAGTTTACCTTCATCAGCAATCAGCGCTCTGGCCAAGACACAGGTGAGCTCATAATCATTTACTGGATGGATTTCAAGTTTTTGAAGTCCAAAGACATGCAGCTTGTGGGGATAGGTTAATTGGATAATCCAAATTGCCACTAGGTGTGAATGTGTGAATGAAAGTGAGTGCGAATGGTTGTCTGTCCCTGTGTGTTGGCCCTGCGACAGACTGGCGACCTGTCCAGGGTGTACCCTGCCTCTCGCCCTATGACAGCTGGGATAGGCTCCAGCACCCCCCGCGACCCTGAAAAGGATAAGCAGAAGCGAATGGATGGATGGATTATTTTAAGACATATTTTAAGACATTTGCACTAAACAGGAAACTGCAACCAAAATCTTTTTTTTAATCCTTTTTACAGATTTTTCTGTTTCTTTGAGGCCCATTGTTGTCTCTGTGGGTTTAGCAACACTTTTAATAACTGCTGTAACAGTCAAAATATGGATAGAAGTTAAAGGTAAATTTAAAAATGATAAGTTTGAATAAATTTTCATTTTTATTTTAAACTGGAATTGACTTCCTTCTCTCATTTTAGGGAACAAAACACTGATGGATAAAACCACAGTAAGTACAACTAAACTCAACAACTTGAACTAGAAATTACAAGTTAACAAAAAAAGGCTGCTCAGTGGTAGCGGAAAAGTAAAAAGCTAGACACAACATAAGGAGAACAAAATTGAGTGAAAATGGTATTCAACAGGAGAAAAGGACAAAGGAAACTTACAACGTCCACATGATAGGAAGAGGAATAAAGAAAGGTAGAAAAAGGCACAAAAAGGCACGTGATAAATTAGCCTTCAAAATAAAACAGGAAGTAACTGACTAACTGAAGAAACAATAGATACCAAACAAACAGTAAAGCACAGATTGGCGGAAAACACTGAGAAAAGTACCAAATATTCAAAAACACAAAAGAAGAGAAAAGATTTATAATGGAAACTAAAGATAATTACAACAATGTATTTATCATTATTACATAATTTATGATCTGATGCATCTTATTTTGGTTTTGGTTTGTTTGGGGTTTTTTTTTCTACAGGTACATTTTGATAACAAAGAAGATCATGTTACAATAAAGTCTGAAAATATTGGAGACTCTGCTACTTCCATCTGACTGCAATGATCATCATCAAAATCAATTCCAGTTGCTGTTCAGTCATCGGTATCAACTTTTATAATTGGTTAAATGTTAGATATAAAACAGATGCTAAAGTAATTTTACTAAAAATGATTGGTTCTTTGTTTTACTTCAGTCTAGACGTGTATTTAAATTTTCATTTCATTTTTTATAAAAGGATGTTGGTTTTGATAAATGACAGAATCTGCATCAATACTGTTGCTCGTGATATAGTAATCATAAATTAAAATGTATTTCTATTCAGTTTTGGTGTAATTTTCTTCTAATTAATAGACCCCCGGAGAGCAGTCATTTTGGTTTTCTACCTTAGACCCCTGCGGAGTCATCATTTTGCGTTTCTACCTTTAAAAGCCGGAGAGCAGTCAGTCAAATGCTGGAGTCGTTCATATGTATATTAGGTCGTTACCTAGGAATTCTGGAGGGAGGGGAGTGGGGGTGAGTGATTGAGGGGGTTTGGGAGTGGAGTGTTTCAGTTTGCCATCTTAGGGAGAAATCAACACATGTCCTTTGTATGTCCTTTGTTGCTGACATTTATTGATGAAAACAGTACAAAAAACCAACCATTTGTACACATATTTACAAATAATGATAAAAAGTGAGTGAGTACATTTCAACATTTTCAGCAATCACTCACAATCCTGGCACTGCCACGGTATCTGTCGTCTGCATTTACCACATGTGTACCTGTAGCAGTGAACACATCGCACAGTGGCCTGATTTTTTTTGCATCTGTGTACTTGGATTTTAGGTCGCAAGCCACCCAAAACTTGCTCCATGCACCACTCAGCAGGCCATTTGTAAATATGTGTACAAATGGTTGGTTTTTTGTACTGTTTTTATCAATAAATGTCAGCAACAAAGGACATACAAAGGACATGTGTTGATTTCTCCCTAAGATGGCAAACTGAAACACTCCAAGTTGGTGACTTTTGGAGATTTGTTTCCCTGGATGATTGAGAATGCATCAAGATGAAACACAAAAGGAAGCTCACCGCTTTTGTTGCTGCCATAAATGCCATTAGTTCAGGGAGGTCCATGAACCAATGAACATGCTCCATGCACCACTCAGCAGGCCATTTGTAAATATGTGTACAAATGGTTGGTTTTTTGTACTGTTTTTATCAATAAATGTCAGCAACAAAGGACATACAAAGGACATGTGTTGATTTCTCCCTAAGATGGCAAACTGAAACACTGAAACACTCCACTCCCCCACCCCCTCAATCACTCACCCCCACTCCCCTCCCTCCAGAATTCCTAGGTAACGACCTAATATACATATGAATGACTAGCCAATTTAGCTTCCACTTCCACCATTTGACTGCTCTCGGGTTTTATAGGTAGAAAGGTAGAAGCCTGGGGATGCTAGTGTTAATGACCAGTCTCTCCAGGCATTTGGCGGGAATGGGGGTGAGTGCCACAGGTCTGAAATCGTTCAGACATGTGACATTTGACTGTTTTGGGATGGGAACGATGGTTGCTGCTTTGAAACAGGATGGTACCAGTGAACAGGACAACGAGGTGTTATATATAGAGGTGAAGACGTCCGCCAGGTCTTTTAGCACCCGGCCCAGCACTCCATCCGGCCCGGCCGCCTTCCTGGTGTTAATGCTCCGGAACACACGCCTCAGCTCATGAGTGCTCAGGACCGGAGCAGGGTCGGTTGAGGGGAGAGGGGACAGGACAGGGTCGGTGTTCTCCCTGTCAAAACGGGCATAAAAGAGATTTAGATCCTCAGCCAGAGTAGAACTGTCGGCTGAGGGTGATGGTGTTCTTCTTTTGTAGTCCGTGATAGCCCTGATGCCCTCCCAGACCTGCCTTGGGTTTGTGTTGTTCTCAAACCTGGCCTCGATACGCCTCCTGTGCTGCTGCTTGGCAGTCTTGATGCCTCTTCTCAGGTTGGCCCTGGCAGCACTGTATGCCTCCTGGTCCCCGGATTTGAAAGCGTTGTTCCTTGTTCGAATAAGTTGTTGAACTCCGTGTGTCATCCAGGGTGGATTATTAGGGAACACACGGAATCGTTTCCAAGTTGTTACATTGTCCACACAGAAACAGATGTAGTCCAAGACAGTGGAGGTGTAACTGTCCAATGCGACACGATTGTCAGTGTCCTGCACCTTGAATACATCCCAGTCTGTGCAGTGGAAACAGTCCTGAAGCATCGGAATAGCATCCTGCGGCCATGTTCTCACGGTTTTGGTTGTAATCCCAGTGCTCTTGATCTTTTGTGTGTATATTGGGTGTAGCAGAAGGGAGAGATGGTCTGACCCAGGTGGGGATAAGCCTGGGCTCTGTACGCATTCGCCATGTTGGTGTACACCTGGTCCAACGTTCTATCTCCTCTGGTAGCACACTTCACATTACGGTGGAAATTGTGAAGTACAGATTTCAGGTCCGCGTGGTTAAAATCCCCAGCCGCAATAAAGACACTGTCCGGGTGTGCTACCAGGCTGTTATTGATGCTGCTGCTCAATTGTGCTAACGCTAGCTTAGCATTAGCATCTGGTGGAATGTAAACAGCGCAGATGTAAACGGCAGAAAATTCCCGAGGGAGATAGAATGGACGGCACTTTAACACCAACAGTTCTACCTCCGTACTGCACAGTTTTTCCGTTACCGTGACGTTCGTGCACCAAAGGTTGTTAATATAGATGCACAGCCCCCCGCCAGTCTTCTTACCCGAGTCCGCAGACCTGTCGGCTCGATAGGCGGTGCGGCCTGCTAGATTGATAGCCGCATCGGGAATGGCGCTGTCCAGCCAGGTTTCAGTGAAAATCATGCACGAACAGTTATTAAAAGTCCGTCGAGTGGCGATCTGCAGTCGTATTTCATCCAGTTTGTAACGGATTGAACGGGCGTTGGAGAGGAATATGATCGGGAGTGGTGGTTTAAACGGACTAGTCTTTAGCCGTGCCCACAGGCCTCCCCGCTTGCCTCTCTTCTGCCTCCGCTCGCAACGTCTCCTCCTGCGGCTTGCTGTTGCGGGTAGCCCCGGGGGTTGCTTAACGATCTCCGGGGGGATGAGATACTCGGATGTTAGTTGAAGATCTCCACGGCTTAGTTGTAGTAGATCATCTCTGTTGTATTGAAGTAACCCCAGACTGTGTGAAATAATACACAGTACCACCAAAAGTGCAAAAGTGTAGGAGCTCCGGGCCGCTGCGTCTGCGCGCCGCCATCTTGGTTGCTGCTGAACCTTTGAACCTGGTTGAGCAGTTGGAGCCTCGGTGCTATTTGGTGTTTGGTGCTTCGGCTGTTAAAGTGCATCTTATCTTAATTTTTTGGATTCTTTCCTACAGTTTTAATACTTCTTAATGGTTTTCAGATCCTGGTAATCCGAGCTGCAAAGCAGAAGGGCATCCAGGTCACATGCGAGGTCGCCCCTCACCACCTCTTCCTATGTGAGGACAATGTGGCGCAGATCGGCGACGGTCGAGCGCAGGTTCGACCCATGCTGGGAACACGCGAGGACATGGAGACACTCTGGGAAAATCTGGACATTATCAACTGCTTTGCTACAGACCACGGTCAGAGAGCATTCATTTTCTGTCACCAATCATGCAGACAGACTTGTCTTCGACCTTCCTGAACTGTACGGTTTTTGTTTTGTTTTGCTAGCTCCTCACTCTGTAGACGAGAAGAACAGTGAGCGTCCTCCTCCTGGTTACCCCGGTCTGGAAACAATGCTGCCTCTGCTGCTCACCGCCGTCAGTGATGGACGTCTGACTCTGGATGATATTACCAGACGTCTTTATGACAATCCACGCAGGATCTTCAACCTGCCCGTTCAGGAAAACACCTACGTGGAGGTAAACAGACAAACACAATTAAAGGGAATTCATTTTAAGGAGACATTATTTTGATGCAGTAATTAGCAGCCTATCCGTACTCTGATGAAATATGTTCCTAATTATTTATCAATTACGTGTCTTTCAGGTGGACCTGGAGCAGGAGTGGGTTATTCCTCAGGCCATGCAGTTCACTAAGTCTAAGTGGACTCCTTTCGAAGGTATGAAGGTGAAAGGTAAAGTCCGCCGCGTGGTCCTGCGAGGAGAGGTGGCCTACATCGACGGCCAGGTCAGCATTCGTGCGTTTTGCTTTTGAACAAGAAAACAAAGAGAATAAATGTAGTTGATCTAATAAAGTACGTGTCCTGTCTCCTTCAGGTGCTCGTGCCTCCAGGTTACGGTGAGGATGTGAAGACTTGGCCCACTTCTTCCACCCATCCTCCAGAACCTGTCAAAGAAACTCCAATGGTAATAAAAGTGAATGCGGTAATAATGCAGCTGCCTTTCATGCTTTCTGTTGTAAGATAAAGACTCTACAATAATATTACATCACATTGGTGTTTTGGCCACCACCATGATTATTTTTGGAGCCAAAATTGACCAGATTTAAGAAGAGAGTGAAGTTATCTGCCAACACTAACACACTTCTTTAGCAGCCATAGCCATGAAGAACGTGCACACAGCAGCAGATATCGGCTAGTTGATGCTAAGTAAACGTAACTGAAAGAAAACACTAGAATTTCATTCAACAAATTGAATAAAAGAACTTCTTAGATGTAATTAGTTTAAAATGCTGTAAAAGACACAGCAAGCAAAATCGAGAGGTTCAGATCAGTGATTAAAGTTGGTGTTTCTTCCATGCCTGAAATGTCTGGTAGGAGGCAAACAGCAGGTATCAACTTGTTCCTTTTGAAATGTGGAGGAATAGCAGCTCCTCACTTTATTTCTAAGAAAGAGGTCTTAGACGCCACCGTTTGGAGGAAGCTCTTTTCCGGTGCTTATATCCCCGGTCTTCTTTCTTATGAGCGTAGATGACATCTAAAAAGTTCACAGAATTTGAACGTACAGCTAACAGAGTTTAATTACAAACAAAAACATTTAAAGCCTGTACTTAGAACTGTTTTGAGTGTTTCTTGAACTCCTCTATGTGGGGATTACTTCATGTGTTTTGTTTACATTAATTCTGCTCCATCAGACTCCTGAGCGTCGGCGTCCAACTCCACCCCGGGATGGAGTGCGGACTCGAGCTGCGAGCCCACGACGCATTGGTGGAGAAAGCCGCTACCTGCTGCCGTCCCGCATCCACCGTGCCTCTGATCCCGGCCTGCCACCAGGTATTACAGCTCCCAGAATGCTTTGGAACAGCAGATTTTTGTTTTACCTCGAGGGTTTCTCCCAATGTTTCTATCAGAGTTTCTACCAGTGTATTATCAGCCTGCCTGGCTGTGGTGGGGCGTGGTCTGCGGTGCCGTGCAGGGAGGGCGGACGTACCTGCACGGCATCCTTAATCACGCCCGCCTAGTTAAAAACACGGGGACTCAGGGGTTTGGGTGTGTAGTGGTGAGATGTAAATAAAGATGGCGCCGAATGATACTCCGTGGTCCCGCCGTGCCTTATTCTCGCCACACTGGCCTTAACAGGGGATTTTTAAAGCCTTCTTTAGGCAAAAGGTATCAATAAGTTGAAAGAGGGGTTAAAAAATGAAGCAGATGTTATCATATCATTTCACATGTTCAGCTGGTATGTCCATTAATCAAGTATGTCAAAACTGTTCATTGCCGTATAAAAACAAGTTTAATTAAAGTTGTTTGATGTTCTCCTGCTGATTCTCAGTGAAACACCTTTGCTGTGTTCCAGTCATTGATACACTGCGACTCTTATCCCCACAGAGATGGTCATGCTCCCACCAGCCGCTGCTGTTGACGGGTACAGCCATCCTCCCCCACTGTCCAGGCTGCTGTCCCCACAGTCTGGGTCAGGACAGGTGCCTCCTGGTCAGGTGTCACACCTGCAGATGTCTCCTCTGCTTCACCCACTGGTGGGACAGCACATCTTGTCTGTCAGACAGTTCAGCAAGGAGCAGGTACGCCGAAGAAGATGAAACACACTCTGGGAATGCTGACAGGTTTGAAACAAGATCTCGGGTCTGAACAAAAGCTTATTTTTGTGTCCTTCGTTTGTTTCAGATCTCACACCTGTTCAATGTTGCTCACACTTTACGTTTGATGGTTCAGAAGGAACGAAGCCTGGAAATACTCAAGGTATCTCCTAAACGTGCCTCATGTTACTGCACTATTCACTAATTTCAGTTATGTGCTGTTACAATGGTGGATGTTCGTATCAAACATGACCAAAGTTATAGAATGATGAGGTACCTTAAAGTAATCCCTCATTCCTCATGCCTTCCTGTTCAGGGTAAAGTAATGGCCTCCATATTCTATGAGGTCAGCACTCGCACCAGCAGTTCCTTCGCAGCGGCCATGCAGCGTTTGGGCGGCTCCGTCGTCCATTCCAGCGAGGCCACTTCCTCCTCGCTGAAGGGAGAATCGCTGGCGGACTCTGTCCAGATCATGAGTGGCTACGCTGACGTCCTCGTGCTGCGTCACCCAACACCTGGAGCAGTAGAGGTGGATTTTAGATGGATACTTTTTTTTATTAAAAGTTTTCTTTACGTAAAAGAAAATAAACACTAATTGGTCATAAAAGTAACTGCAGCAGCACCCTGTTGTGTGTTTTTTGATTCTTGTTTAGTTTGAAGATGAGTTTTTAATATCTTACGCACGTGACTCCTCCTTCGTATTGTTTGCTGATGATACCACTCTGTACTGCTCAGCTAAAAACTTAGAACAGCTTCTGACTACAGCGGAAAAGGAGTTAAATATATTAAAAAACTGGTTTGATGTAAATAAGTTATCATTAAATATAAAGAAAACAAAATTGATTATTTTTGGCACTAGACAAATGAAAAATGTATCTAAAATAAGGGTTAATGGAATTGAAATTGAAAGAGTGTACGAAAATAAATTTCTTGGAGTGATAATTGATGATAAGCTGAGTTGGAAGTCTCATATAAACCACGTGAAAACAAAAATGTCAAAAACCATTGCTATTCTCTATAAAACAAAGCATGTCCTGAACAAAAAATCATTATACACACTTTATTGTACTCTGTTGCTTCCATATATGACTTACTGTCTGGAGATATGGGGTAATGCATATAAAACGAACACTCTTCATATTTTCAAGTTACAAAAAAGAGCTATAAGAATTATAAACCAATCAAACTATATAGAACCAACTAACATTTTGTTTATTAATCTGAATACCCTGAAATTTTATGATTTAGTTGAATATAAAATGGCACAGATAATGTATAAAGCACAAAATAACTTGCTTTGCCCCAGTACTCAGAAGCTGTTCAAAGTCAGAGAGAGTCAATATGACTTAAGGGGAACAGATTTCTTTAAAAAAAACAAGATAAGGACAAATATAAAGCAGAGATGTGTTTCTGTTAGAGGAGTTAACCTGTGGAATAGTTATGACAGTGATTTAAAAAGGTGTAGTTCATTTTCCTTGTTTAAAAACATGTTTAAAAATAGAGTAATAGAAAAATATATAAATCAAGAATGAAAAGAGCAAAAAGGAGAAAAAAAAACAACCTCTTGATTCTTTTGCTTTGATGTAGTTACTTATCTAAGGTGGAAAGTTTTTTTTTCTTTGGTTTTTTTTTTTTGTTTGTTTGGTTTTTGTTTTGTTTTATTATTTTCTTCAAGCCCTGTGTACAGGAGCTGCATACAAAAAGATATTTTGTGAAAAGGGTTGGCGTAATAAGCAAATGCTTCAGCCAATACCTTTTGATTAGCCTTGTCTCATGCTTTCTTTCTTTATGGTAGATTTTTGTTCTGTTTTCACTGTTTTTTTTTTTTTGTTGTTTTTTTTTCACTGTTTTCACTGAGATTTGAATTTGAATGCTAATCAATAAAATCAAATCAATTCTCAGAGCGCGTCCCGTCAGTGCCGTAAGCCGCTGATCAATGCTGGCGACGGTGTCGGGGAGCATCCCACTCAGGCCCTGTTGGACGTCTTCACCATCAGAGAGGAGCTGGGAACGGTCAACGGCATGACGGTGAGCGACATGATTCCTTTTTAATTTAATCTTCAGCCAGAATAAAACTTTACATGAAAACATGTTAAAACTGTGGCGTCTGTCAGATAACGATGGTTGGAGATCTGAAACATGGCCGAACGGTTCATTCCCTCGCCAAACTGCTGACCCAGTACCGCATCACTCTGCGTTACGTGGCTCCCAAAAACCTCCACATGCCAGCAGAGATCGTCAGCTACGTGGCCTCAAAGGGCATCAAACAGGTGAGGACTAAACATGGTTACACAGCAAAGAGGAGTTTTCACAAATATGTACTAAAAACTGCTAATTTAAAAAACATGTTTGTTTGCAGGAGGAGTTTGACAGCATCGAGGAGGCTCTGCCTGACACCGACGTCCTCTACATGACGAGGATCCAGAAGGAGAGGTTTGCATCTGAGGAGGAGTACAAAGCCGTAAGTTTCATTTCACCGACGGGTTTTATTTTGTGACACAGATACTTGCATATACTCACAGCGCATCTGTAGTTAGGCCTGGTGCTTCCTGCCTCATGCTGGCCCGGTAATCGTTTTTGATATCGTTCAGTTGGTCTCATGGTGACATTTTCCCTAATCCACTATTCTGCACTGCAAACTCCACTGACTCCATCTGGTGAAGCTGGAGTTTGTCTGCATTTGGAGTTCATCTTTAGTGGAAAGCAGCTGATTTGTTCAGTTATTCGTCACAAAGTTCTTTCCAAATGAAATATTTCTAGAGGCAAAACTATTAAATAGAATTGTCTTAAGAAAACAAGAAGATATGCGAGAAAGAAGGCGTTCCCTCACCCCTCTACAGATGTAAGCGTGTGGGGAAATATGGAAGTGGAACCCTTTAGCTAAGCATTCATAGGTGCAGACAGAACCAATCAGCTCAGGTCTCATGTGAATGGATGATCCCGGAGTATTTTTGATCTTTAACTGTGACTCTGTTGTTTCTCTCAGTGTTTTGGTCAGTTCGTCCTCACTCCTCACATCATGACTGGAGCCAAACAGAAGATGGTGGTGATGCACCCGCTGCCCAGAGTCAATGAAATCAGGTGAGACGCGCTCAGTCAAATGTCTGACAACAATATCAGTTCCAGCTGTGTTGTTTAAATGTTGCTTGAGCCCTTAAATGGGCTGCAGAAATGTAACGTTTTGTGTACAATGTCTAATTTCAGTACGATTTCTTTTAACTAACTTAAATTTGAACTGAATTTTATTTTAACCCACCTTACATTATTTGCTATTGTGTTGATTAAGTGGACTAATGATCTGTTTCTCTTTATTTCTCTCAGTGTGGAGGTGGACACAGACCCGAGGGCGGCATATTTCCGTCAGGCGGAGAATGGCATGTACATCCGAATGGCCCTGCTGGCCACCGTACTGGGCCGATAACTCAGTGTGCTGCTTCTTTGTCAGTAGTAATATACCTATAGCTTTTTTGCCCCCCCCCCCTTTTGTTTCCCCCCTCCCCTATCCCCCTCCGCGTCCATGTGCGTGTGCACATGCGCGAGAACGGACTTTTTGCACATGCATGTGGGTCCAGGGGTCATATGAGTTCACATGTGTTTAATAGCGTATTATTTAATGAAACCATTATGTGTTTTAATTAAACTCTTTTTAAAGGATTGTATAGGTCTCAGAGTTCTGTTATTTAGACATAGATGATGTAATTTAACTACTTTAGGGGTATTTTAACTAGTTAGGAGCATTTTGCTTTTTTTAGTGCTATTTAGGAGCAAATAGTTTTCAAACAGAGGGCCGCAAATAACAGGTATCCCTTTAGAAATAAACAGTGATACTTCTAAAAACCGTGTATTCCCACACAGCATTTAATTTAGCTAGTTTAGGAAGATTTCACTTTTCTAATAGTTTCACAGGTTAATAGTTTTTAAATAGAGCACCACAAACAACATGTATTCTTTTAGAAATAAACTGTGATACTTCTAAAAAACATATTCACACCTAGCCACACTCTGTAACAGTTAGACAGAGGGTGTTGCAGCTAGGCTCCCAACAGTCTGCAAAAGAAGTCATGAAGCAACAAAATAGGCTCCCTTATCAAGAGCATCCCAGCCCAAAGGTGTTTCTTCACAAATGGTTACTTCCATTATCTTATCATGTCAGAGGCCAACAGAAACCGTGTCCAACAGAGTCTCCAAAGGCTTTCCACCTTTCTTCTTTACATCGTGCTCTTTTATCTCTACATCTCAGAGATCAACTGAAAGTAGCTCCACCTATATAAAAACACCCCATCAGACACACAGTATTTTCCTCAGCACTTCACAACTGCCGCAAGGTATATCGTTTTAACTTGAGTCTCGTTTTAACTTGCGTTGGAGCCGACTTTGCTACCCGCACAGAGCGTTTCTGACAGTCAGGCGCTGCTTATACAATAGAGAAAAGCAACAATGCAGAGTGTTTCTCTGCTCCAAGAAATCAAAGGGCCTTTCACAAGGTAAGCATGTCTGTTATACCCAGGGCATAAATGTCTGTATGTCAGTGCTGATTATTCAAACCCTGTTTAAAATGTGACACATATGTTGTCCGAAAACATTTCCTCTAAATTTGCAAAGTTACTGATTTAAAAAATATATATTTTCTAATTTTTAGTTGCATGTCAAACATATGATAGACTCTAGAGTATATTTATATAGCTAAATTCACAATGGTATAACCGTGCTAAATAAAAGAGGCCCAAGCACCAATGCACTCTAATCCACTCAGCTAAACTGTATGTTGATAAGTACATGAAGCGTACCTCTACCTCTACAGCTGAAAACAGTTTGTATCCGCACTCTGAGGGTCTGCTGAATTGTTTTTAATACGGCACTTTTTGACGAACAGATGATGAAATCCTCTTTATTGGAGAAACTGTCCCTAAGCTATTGTTGCTCATACTTACTGAGGTCCCTAGCTACTTCCTTACTATGTCAGTAAACTTTTTTGAAAAGGAAGCTGTTGTAGATTTAAAGAAACATCTTAATTGAAGCAAAAGCAAAAAAAAACTGGAATGAATTTTATGTGACTGTTCATATTAAAGCCAACAACAAGTGAAAATCCAAAAACAGCTCCAAACCTTTGTATTAATGATATCCCCCCTCTCTGTGTGTGTGTGTGTGTGTGTGTGTGTGTGTGTGTGTGTGTGTGTGTGTGTGTGTGTGTGTGTGTGTGTGTGTGTGTGTGTGTGTGTGTGTGTGTGGCTCATACAATGGTATAAATGTATTCTTTGCGATACTTTATAAATATGAAGCTAAAGATTTTGAGTTCGTGCACATTGTGAAGCAAGAATCTAAATATTTGTGTCACAATGATTTCTATAAAAGCATGTTGTTTATGGGGATAATGCAACAAATCTTTTGTGCGTCCTATCAATGATAATTGAAGAGGAACCCTGGCTCAGGACATATTCATGACAAGTGACAGCGCAGACAACTACTAATGAGAGAACATGTTTTATCATCATAAACACGGTGATATGAAGAATCGTTAAAGTGTCACTTCAGTAATGTTGACTCATGTTTTTAATAATGACTTTAAAACACTAAACTCTAATTTCTGTGGTTTGTTTTAAGTTTACAGAATATAACATGTGGTAAGACGACGAGTTTTACTTCTCACTGTCCGTGTTATGTGTATCTGTCACGGTTCTGGGTCGGTTCGACCCAGCATTCTGTGTTTATTGTTATTATAATCATTTGAATTCTATGTTTCTGTTTATTCATGTTTAAGGATTTGTTCTTGGGTTGTGTCTCACGTTAGTTTAGTTCAGGTTCCATGTGTCATTTTCTGTCTGTCTCTTTATGTCGAGTCTGCGTCTTAGTGTGATGGTTTCTTGTTCCTGTTTTATTGTGAAGGTCTGCGTCTCATGTGAGTGTGTTCAGTTTTACCTCTGTCTCGTCTTGTTGATTATTCCCAGCTGTGTCCACCACCTGTGTGTAATTCCCCTGTGTTTCTCTGTGTATTTAAGTCGTGTCCTCTGTCATTGTAGTTGCTGGTCTGTCTGTGTATCCACCATGTCTCTCCCGTGTGGTCTCCCTGCTGTCCATCGTCATTCTCCTCTGCTCGTTCTCATTCTTGTCCAGGTTTGTGCTCTGTAGTTTAGTTCGTGCTCCATTTGCTGTTTGTCTATATTTATTTCATATTTAATAAACCACCCTCACCCCTTTACAAGTGCCTGCTTTTGGATCCTCCTTTATTTTCCACATGGCTCATCTCTCTCGCCGTGACAGTATCTATTTATCATGTATGCTACTTTGCTCTGTGGACTGTAAAATGTTTCATTGTGTTCATGAAATAAACCAGACTTTCACTGTCTGCATCTTTTACGGTTTTTCTGCTTTTGTTCACTCCAAGTTTGACAAAACCTCCATGTATCCAGAGTTAACTCACTAACAATGTGGAGCAGTCACAGTGTATTTAGCTGCTTTTTCCCTGAACACAACCAACTGAGAGAAACGCCTGTAGTCCTCACTTTGGTCATTTGAACGCTGAAGGAGATTTGTTCAATAGACACCTTATACAAGTGTTTCCTGCACTACTATGTTCTATTTAAATCCAGATTCCTTTTATAGTTTGCAGTGAAATTTGTTAAACCATTGCTTAATGGGACAGAAGTACAAGTCACTCTTTACCAGAGATGGGCAGTAACGCGTTACTGTAATCTGATTACTTTTTTCAAGTAACGAGTAAAGGGATTACTATTGCAAAATCGGTAATTAGATTACCGTTACTTTCCCGTAGGAACGCTGCGTTACTAAAACCGTGATTTTTTTTTTTTTTTTTTTTTTTTTTTTTTTTTTTTTTTGCAAGAATGTCTCATGACAGTGACGTAAGCGAGTGCGCCGTTAGTGACAACAGCTGTGTGCAGATCAACAATGGATCACATATCGATTGTGGGAGAGTATGAGCGTGCAGCGTTTAAAGCGTGGAAGTACTGAACTTATTTTGAGTTTGATTCCATAAAAAGTGACAAAAACATTAGCGTCTGTTGTGCGTGGGAAGAAAACTTCTTTTTACAGCGAAAAAAACCCCTAAACTTCCAAGCAAGCACGAGTGCGCAACGACGTAATGGCAAATTCACAGAGAAACTCGCGGATTCTTCAACTGACCGCGGCACACCTGCACCAGGGTAAACCTCCGCCTACCCCCAGTCCTGCTTTACAGGTGAAAATCGAGCAACAAGACCGCTGAGTCTTTGACTTTATTTATTTTCTGCTGTCTTTTACTTGCATCTATTTGAAAGAGTGAGTGTAAACACAAAAAATATTTTATTTTATGTGCTGGAATGTGTAGAAAATAGGTTTAAATGTTAAACTAATTTATTCAAGTCAGAATGTTGCATATAATTAAATTTTTGCTTGATGCATAAAGTTAAAAGATTAAAACTGATAAAACAAGTTTAAAAAAAACAGACTTTTCCATTTGATTACATTTTGTATGATGGATTATGCAGAAAAAGTAGAATTGGGCTGAAACATCTATCGCTTTATCACCTATTCAGGTTGTAAATCGTGTTTTTAAAAAGTAACTAAGTAATTAATTACTTTTGAAAATAAGTAATCAGTAAAGTAACGGGATTACTTTTTGGGGGGAGTAATCAGTAATTAGTTACTGATTACCTTTTTCAAGTAACTTGACCAACACTGCTCTTTACTAACACATTTGTAGATGAGTTTAATGCTGAACAACACAGCTAGCAGTCTCACACACTCTTTAGGTTTTTCAAGTTATGTGTGTAAGGGTTTAGTCTATCAAACCTTACCCTTTTCTCCCCAGTATCACAACAGTATGACTCCCAAAGTACGGCTCAGTAAACAACCAATGATTCTAAAGCCAGAACAGAAATATACAGTTGGAAGATGAATGATTGCGTTTTTATGATGCGTAGTAAAACGACCCCCTCTTCTTCTTCTCTGTGTTGTTGTTCGTGTGTGTGTGTGCCTGCCTTAGAAGTCAAATAATACATTAGCCATACTTAAAAAAAAACATCTGAATTTCATTTAGAACTGAGATTGTAAGTTGTAAGCAGAAATCTTATGCACAGCCAGAAACATGTTTCCCCACTTTCACAATGCTGAGGTGACAAATCCACAACCCCCAACAAATGGTTTATTACACGCAGGTGTGAAGGGCAAGCTTTACTTACACAGCCTCACACACAGTAGATTTTTAAAGTTTTTGGGTACAGGGGTTTAGCCACAGATGCAACATCCACTTTTGATAAAGATCACTCCACCTGTTTATTTCTTAAGAAATTAAGCATCTTTATTAAGCTCTTATTTATACATGTCTACACATTAATAGACACCGTGTGCTCTGAGACATTATAGTCTTCTACTTCTGCTTCCATCGGTTTGCATTTTAAACTCCCAGCCTTTCAGGTTGTTATGAACGGCTTATATTTCTAACATTTTGTGATGTAAAAGTGAACCATGTTTTTTTTTTTTTTAATTTTCTGTTTGATGGAAGGACTTAAGACACGAGTTATTTAAACAATTCTAAATGACCGTGTGATGGCCATAGCACTTTATGTGGGCCAAAAGTGTTAAGGATAATGTTTATCAATGTAAAATTGCAAAGAACTTGTGAATAGAATATAATATTTTGTAAACAGTTACCTCAGAAGCTGTACTGGCAGTTCTATGTATGTAAGGTAAAACTATCCACAGTGCTACCACTTAAGTAACTAAACACATAAAGTCACCCTTACCAATAATCCACTGCTCCTTGAAAAAGTAGCACAAACAGACAACTGACTGAGCAATGATAAGTAGAGCTACCCGAGGCCGAGACTCAAGCAGAAGAAAATTAAAAGTTGTTGTTTTTGTGGCTCGAAAAATTAAAGAAAGTATGTTTAATAATTCAACAAGACCCGCACCTTCAACACATGTGCATTTAAATTTTGGAACAGGCTCAACATTGCTGCTGTTCAATAGTTTTTATTCGTTCGAAAAAGTCATTTTACGGCTTTAATGTTTCCAGCTGATAAGGAGAATGAGTGCATTTCAAATGTGCGTCCAAAGGCTTTAAACATCTGCTTTGTCTGTAACTCCAGTATCAAACTACAGAGTATTGTTTTTACTAAAATTCAACATTTGCAGATGAAAATTTGGCTGCTTTTTGTTTTTTTCACTGTAACACCCACCTCAACGCCGTTTTTAGGATATTATTGGTGATCCCACCTTTTTCATATTTATGCTTTTGGCACTGAGGGTATCTAATACGCATGTTGTCACTGTGTTTTTGTACTACCAGCTGTGAGGGCTCTGCTTTTGCTTTGAGCAGTCTGTTTTTATTTTGTCTCGTGAGTGTGTGTGTTTTTCAAACGAGATCCTCGTCAGTTTGATTTTGTTACCACAAACTTTGTGTGAAGTTCACAACAGAGGTAAAGAGATTTAAACACCCCAGTTTAAGGAGGCAGGCAGGGGTTGGACCACCTGCACAGGACAGGTGAAGCAGAGTGTCCGGGGAGATGTGCAACAGAAGCAGAGGGAACATTTTACAAGATGATAAATGGCAGATTTAGGCGATTAAGGATTTGTTGACAAGATTAAAAGACACGTCCGTCAGAGTTCAACAACATTACAGTTTGATTAAATAAAAAAGTTTTTAGACTACACAAGGGTCATTTTCTCCTCTGATCGTAAGCATATTAAACATGTCAAGAAAGAGAGTATAAAGAAAAATAGTAAATGTGTGTCTAATTAAACTCTTCCTGTGAACCTTATATCATCCTTTAATATGTTTGGTGTTACAAACTTGAAGCACAGAAAAGATCAGACATTAATCTAATCAGTTTTCAGCCTTCATTCATATTGAAAAGTTGAAATCTTCCCTGCTAGACCCAAGTGCAGCGTTTAACACCGTTGGCCATAACATTTTATTACAACTATTATTAAATGGAGAGTCCTCTTCACACACTGAGGTTAATTATGAAGCTCCACAGGCTTCTGTGCAAAGACCAGTTTTGTTTACATTATACGTGCTTTAGAAAGCATAGCATACATTTTCACCGCTATAGATATGATACCCACCATTATTGGTTAAACTGCCGGGATGTCTTAGACACATAATGAGCTTTAATTTTCTGCTTCTAAGTTCAGAAAGAACTGAGGTTATTGTAACGGGGCGTAAAAATCTTAGAAACACTGTGGCTAACAAGATCCTTACTCTGGACGGCATCGTCTTGAGCCGCCTGTTGTAGTGATTTGGTACATTATAAGTAAAATTGAAACATACAATCCCATGGCACAACATCAACATTTATTTATATACAAAAATAAAAATGCTTTTTCAGAAAAGAATTGTAACTTCACAATTCATCACCGATTACGTGGGTAGGGTTAGGGATATACAAGCTATAGGTATATTACTACTGACAAAGAAGCAGCACACTGAGTTATCGGCCCAGTACGGTGGCCAGCAGGGCCATTCGGATGTACATGCCATTCTCCGCCTGACGGAAATATGCCGCCCTCGGGTCTGTGTCCACCTCCACACTGAGAGAAATAAAGAGAAACAGATCATTAGTCCACTTAATCAACACAATAGCAAATAATGTAAGGTGGGTTAAAATAAAATTCAGTTCAAATTTAAGTTAGTTAAAAGAAATCGTACTGAAATTAGACATTGTACACAAAACGTTACATTTCTGCAGCCCATTTAAGGGCTCAAGCAACATTTAAACAACACAGCTGGAACTGATATTGTTGTCAGACATTTGACTGAGCGCGTCTCACCTGATTTCATTGACTCTGGGCAGCGGGTGCATCACCACCATCTTCTGTTTGGCTCCAGTCATGATGTGAGGAGTGAGGACGAACTGACCAAAACACTGAGAGAAACAACAGAGTCACAGTTAAAGATCAAAAATACTCCGGGATCATCCATTCACATGAGACCTGAGCTGATTGGTTCTGTCTGCACCTATGAATGCTTAGCTAAAGGGTTCCACTTCCATATTTCCCCACACGCTTACATCTGTAGAGGGGTGAGGGAACGCCTTCTTTCTCGCATATCTTCTTGTTTTCTTAAGACAATTCTATTTAATAGTTTTGCCTCTAGAAATATTTCATTTGGAAAGAACTTTGTGACGAATAACTGAACAAATCAGCTGCTTTCCACTAAAGATGAACTCCAAATGCAGGCAAACTCCAGCTTCACCAGATGGAGTCAGTGGAGTTTGCAGTACAGAATAGTGGATTAGGGAAAATGTCACCATGAGACCAACTGAACGATATCAAAAACGATTACCGGGCCAGCATGAGGCAGGAAGCACCAGGCCTAACTACAGATGCGCTGTGAGTATATGCAAGTATCTGTGTCACAAAATAAAACCCGTCGGTGAAATGAAACTTACGGCTTTGTACTCCTCCTCAGATGCAAACCTCTCCTTCTGGATCCTCGTCATGTAGAGGACGTCGGTGTCAGGCAGAGCCTCCTCGATGCTGTCAAACTCCTCCTGCAAACAAACATGTTTTTTAAATTAGCAGTTTTTAGTACATATTTGTGAAAACTCCTCTTTGCTGTGTAACCATGTTTAGTCCTCACCTGTTTGATGCCCTTTGAGGCCACGTAGCTGACGATCTCTGCTGGCATGTGGAGGTTTTTGGGAGCCACGTAACGCAGAGTGATGCGGTACTGGGTCAGCAGTTTGGCGAGGGAATGAACCGTTCGGCCATGTTTCAGATCTCCAACCATCGTTATCTGACAGACGCCACAGTTTTAACATGTTTTCATGTAAAGTTTTATTCTGGCTGAAGATTAAATTAAAAAGGAATCATGTCGCTCACCGTCATGCCGTTGACCGTTCCCAGCTCCTCTCTGATGGTGAAGACGTCCAACAGGGCCTGAGTGGGATGCTCCCCGACACCGTCGCCAGCATTGATCAGCGGCTTACGGCACTGACGGGATGCGCTCTGAGAAGGAGGAGTCACGTGCATAAGATATTAAAAACTCATCTTCAAACTAAACAAGCATCAAAACACACACAACAGGGTGCTGCTGCAGTTACTTTTATGACCAATTAGTCTTTATTTTCTGTTATGTAAAGAAAACTTTTAATAAAAAAAAAGTATCCATCTAAAATCCACCTCTACAGCTCCAGGTGTTGGGTGACGCAGCACGAGGACGTCAGCGTAGCCACTCATGATCTGGACAGAGTCCGCCAGCGATTCTCCCTTCAGCGAGGAGGAAGTGGCCTCGCTGGAATGGACGACGGAGCCGCCCAAACGCTGCATGGCCGCTGCGAAGGAACTGCTGGTGCGAGTGCTGACCTCATAGAATATGGAGGCCATTACTTTACCCTGAACAGGAAGGCATGAGGAATGAGGGATTACTTTAAGGTACCTCATCATTCTATAACTTTGGTCATGTTTGATACGAACATCCACCATTGTAACAGCACATAACTGAAATTAGTGAATAGTGCAGTAACATGAGGCACGTTTAGGAGATACCTTGAGTATTTCCAGGCTTCGTTCCTTCTGAACCATCAAACGTAAAGTGTGAGCAACATTGAACAGGTGTGAGATCTGAAACAAACGAAGGACACAAAAATAAGCTTTTGTTCAGACCCGAGATCTTGTTTTAAACCTGTCAGCATTCCCAGAGTGTGTTTCATCTTCTTCGGCGTACCTGCTCCTTGCTGAACTGTCTGACAGACAAGATGTGCTGTCCCACCAGTGGGTGAAGCAGAGGAGACATCTGCAGGTGTGACACCTGACCAGGAGGCACCTGTCCTGACCCAGACTGTGGGGACAGCAGCCTGGACAGTGGGGGAGGATGGCTGTACCCGTCAACAGCAGCGGCTGGTGGGAGCATGACCATCTCTGTGGGGATAAGAGTCGCAGTGTATCAATGACTGGAACACAGCAAAGGTGTTTCACTGAGAATCAGCAGGAGAACATCAAACAACTTTAATTAAACTTGTTTTTATACGGCAATGAACAGTTTTGACATACTTGATTAATGGACATACCAGCTGAACATGTGAAATGATATGATAACATCTGCTTCATTTTTTAACCCCTCTTTCAACTTATTGATACCTTTTGCCTAAAGAAGGCTTTAAAAATCCCCTGTTAAGGCCAGTGTGGCGAGAATAAGGCACGGCGGGACCACGGAGTATCATTCGGAGCCATCTTTATTTACATCTCACCACTACACACCCAAACCCCTGAGTCCCCGTGTTTTTAACTAGGCGGGCGTGATTAAGGATGCCGTGCAGGTACGTCCGCCCTCCCTGCACGGCACCGCAGACCACGCCCCACCACAGCCAGGCAGGCTGATAATACACTGGTAGAAACATTGGGAGAAACCCTCGAGGTAAAACAAAAAAAACTGCTGTTCCAAAGCATTCTGGGAGCTGTAATACCTGGTGGCAGGCCGGGATCAGAGGCACGGTGGATGCGGGGCGGCAGCAGGTAGCGGCTTTCTCCACCAATGCGTCGTGGGCTCGCAGCTCGAGTCCGCACTCCATCCCGGGGTGGAGTTGGACGCCGACGCTCAGGAGTCTGATGGAGCAGAATTAATGTAAACAAAACACATGAAGTAATCCCCACATAGAGGAGTTCAAGAAACACTCAAAACAGTTCTAAGTACAGGCTTTAAATGTTTTTGTTTGTAATTAAACTCTGTTAGCTGTACGTTCAAATTCTGTGAACTTTTTAGATGTCATCTACGCTCATAAGAAAGAAGACCGGGGATATAAGCACCGGAAAAGAGCTTCCTCCAAACGGTGGTGTCTAAGACCTCTTTCTTAGAAATAAAGTGAGGAGCTGCTATTCCTCCACATTTCAAAAGGAACAAGTTGATACCTGCTGTTTGCCTCCTACCAGACATTTCAGGCATGGAAGAAACACCAACTTTAATCACTGATCTGAACCTCTCGATTTTGCTTGCTGTGTCTTTTACAGCATTTTAAACTAATTACATCTAAGAAGTTCTTTTATTCAATTTGTTGAATGAAATTCTAGTGTTTTCTTTCAGTTACGTTTACTTAGCATCAACTAGCCGATATCTGCTGCTGTGTGCACGTTCTTCATGGCTATGGCTGCTAAAGAAGTGTGTTAGTGTTGGCAGATAACTTCACTCTCTTCTTAAATCTGGTCAATTTTGGCTCCAAAAATAATCATGGCGGTGGCCAAAACACCAATGTGATGTAATATTATTGTAGAGTCTTTATCTTACAACAGAAAGCATGAAAGGCAGCTGCATTATTACCGCATTCACTTTTATTACCATTGGAGTTTCTTTGACAGGTTCTGGAGGATGGGTGGAAGAAGTGGGCCAAGCCTTCACATCCTCACCGTAACCTGGAGGCACGAGCACCTGAAGGAGACAGGACACGTACTTTATTAGATCAACTACATTTATTCTCTTTGTTTTCTTGTTCAAAAGCAAAATGCACGAATGCTGACCTGGCCGTCGATGTAGGCCACCTCTCCTCGCAGGACCACACGGCGGACTTTACCTTTCACCTTCATACCTTCGAAAGGAGTCCACTTAGACTTAGTGAACTGCATGGCCTGAGGAATAACCCACTCCTGCTCCAGGTCCACCTGAAAGACACGTAATTGATAAATAATTAGGAACATATTTCATCAGAGTACAGATAGGCTGCTAATTACTGCATCAAAATAATGTCTCCTTAAAATGAATTCCCTTTAATTGTGTTTGTCTGTGTACCTCCACGTAGGTGTTTTCCTGAACGGGCAGGTTGAAGATCCTGCGTGGATTGTCATAAAGACGTCTGGTAATATCATCCAGAGTCAGACGTCCATCACTGATGGCGGTGAGCAGCAGAGGCAGCATTGTTTCCAGACCGGGGTAACCAGGAGGAGGACGCTCACTGTTCTTCTCGTCTACAGAGTGAGGAGCTAGCAAAACAAAACAAAAACCGTACAGTTCAGGAAGGTCGAAGACAAGTCTGTCTGCATGATTGGTGACAGAAAATGAATGCTCTCTGACCGTGGTCTGTAGCAAAGCAGTCGATAATGTCCAGATTTTCCCAGAGTGTCTCCATGTCCTCGCGTGTTCCCAGCATGGGTCGAACCTGCGCTCGACCGTCGCCGATCTGCGCCACATTGTCCTCACATAGGAAGAGGTGGTGAGGGGCGACCTCGCATGTGACCTGGATGCCCTTCTGCTTTGCAGCTCGGATTACCAGGATCTGAAAACCATTAAGTAGTATTAAAACTGTAGGAAAGAATCAAAAAAGTTAAGATAAGATGCACTTTAACAGCCGAAGCAATCGATAATAAAACAGACTAAAAGTAAAATACCTCAATAATCCACTGAAATAGTTTAAAATAAAGTAAAAGTTGCATAGAATTAACAACAATAAGAAACAGCTCTTTACCTCCTCTTTCTTGGCCACGTGACAGATGTGGACTGGCCGCTGGTACAGCTGGGCCACCATGAGGATCGCCGCCACCGTCTGCTTCTCAGCGTGAGCCACGATGGGCATCTGCTTGGGCCATTTCTCAAAGTGCTTTAAACAGATCCACACGGTTAGGGCTGAAGCATCTCTAATGGCCTTCCAGCAACACTTAAAATCCAGCCTACCTCCATCCACAGGGAGACGTTGTCCATCTTGAGGGTGGAGTATGTGTCATTCAGGTACATCTTCAGACCGGCGGTCTGGCTGGCGATGGGCGGCAGGACAGCAGCGTTGTCCGTGGCAGCGCCCACATACAGGGCGTAGTCGCAGCGGCTGCCTGCTTTGGCTAACTGGTGACACAATATAACAGGAGTCAATGTCATATCGCTTCAAATTTTACTGAATACTGAAGTACTCATTTCTAATCTTGTCCATTCTGGTCACTGCCAACAAAAATCTTAACATTTCTGCATTAACAGGATCAGCCAACAGATTAAAAAGTGAATACAATTTAAAAACGTGGGTTTACCTTCTGCACCAGAGCCAGATTATTAGCATCAGTGATGGCGGGGGAAGTGTTGGGCATCGCACACACCAGGGTCACTCCTCCTGCCAGAGCAGCTGCTGTGCCTGAGGAGAAGTCCTCCTTATGGGTGGCGCCAGGCTCCCGTAGGTGAACGTGGACATCGATCAGACCTGTGATTCAATCAAAAACCAAAATACTTCACCCGGTATCTTTGTACTAGTTTGTCTGCATAGCTCGACTTCAAATATTTAGAAAAAAACAGTACTATGTGAAAAAGAATTAAAATGAGAAGCTGAACTATTAGTGCAAGTAATTAGTAAAGCTTTTAGTAGGATGAAGTATTTACTGTTTAAAGAACCTCAGTTTTTGAACAACTTTGCTTTAAAGACTCAAGAATTCCTGTTTCAGAAACAAACATCTAACATTACATTAGTGTTGTTGTTGCCGTTTACGACCACTCACCGGGCAGACGGACGAGTGTCTGGGATGCCATGCTGTCAACATGAGTTTTCACTGGTGGAGTCCTTCCAATCTGACGAAGAGCCTGCAAACGAGTCACCCTTTATTAATCATGTTCCCATAGAACCACATCACACAAACATCCTAACAAAACAAAAAACAAACAACAAAAAAAAAAAAAAAAAGAAAAAAAGAAAAAAACAGATCGCGTACCTGAACAAAGAGCTTGGTGCACTTGATATCGATGATGAGCGGGACAGAGTAGTCGATAGCCATACGCCTGGTCCTGTAGCCTTTGGTGACAAAGGAGGAGAGCCTTCGACCTCCGCTGTTCCTCATGGAGAGGTTAATGACAAGGTCGAAGTGGTTCTCCTCCAGGTAGTTCATGATGCTGCGCTGCTTCTCTTTGGTGGCACATTCATCGCTGTCGTACTCCTCAAACGGCCAATCGATTGCAGTCACCTGTACAAGGAGACAAAACAAACTTAAAGACAATATCTTAAAGAGTCTTAAAGTTTCTATCCTGATTTCATCCTGTCATAGATTAATAACACTATATTTTAAGTATTAAAGTACTTAAGTGAACGCCACAATTATGAACAATGACATTTCTAAATAAATTTCTGCTGTTTTTCAAAAGCTCTAGCAAAATAAAACATTTTTACAGCTACATTGTATCCATGTATAAGTGCTGCTCATCTGGAATCTTTGGTTTAATGTGCAATTCAAGAGGAATGATAAAGATGTAAAGGGTTACCAGGATTAAAGCATTTAAAAACAAATACACACAAACATGACCATATTCATGAGTCACTCACAGATGTGCCACTGCAAAATAAGTCGATTTTGATTTAAATAAAGTTTATTACTCCAAAAAAACGAAGCCTGTGTTAAAAGAATTACCTTGACTCCATGCTCTGTGTAGAAGTCAGCCGTGCCCATGCTGGCATACAGGTCATATCCCAAAGACTCCAGGGCCTGCACGGTGGGCAGCAGCTCACTCTTGTTCTGCAAACACAAGTCAATGCAAATAGTTTGGATAAACAATAAAATCATAACATCAGTGCTGAAAGCTGGAAAAATCTATTTCGTTTACTATGCTTCACACAACCGGAACACTCTGCAGGTGCTCCTTAAAATCAGATCACTCTTAAACTTCTTAAATCTATTGTGGTAGACAGACAGTTTCAGTTTCAGCTCATCTTATCTGACATCGATGGCCTTTTCATACAGTTCCATTTGCTGTTTTTTTAACCCAGCATTCATATCTTTAGACTTCCCTGAACCACAGTCGCCCCTTAATATAGTTTTTCTATATTCAGGCAAACAGATCATAATATTTCAACGCCGCAGAAAAAAAATGTGGTCCGATGATTTTTATTCCATTTGTGTTGCTGAGATGGTTTTGATCGAGTTTAACTACATCTGGTCTCATGGTGATAATATTTACAGTTATCAGCTGTTGGTGGAATCATCAACAGCTGCTGCAAAAACAAATAATCAAGGTTTGTTGCTTTTCTCGTTAGGAAAGTAGCAGACGCATAAAATCTGTTGTTTATTCCCATGTGACTGACCAGCCACAAAAACATCTGCACCTTTAATGTGCCACTAAAATGCATCATTCGTACTTCCAGCTGCATCACTTGTGAGCTGAACTCACTGTTCACATCTGGATCCCTATCTGTTGTGTTTTTGTCAGTCGAAACCTTTAAGTACCTTATAGCTGCCGATGGAGAGCAGGATGTTCTTCTTGGGGATCTTGAAGCCTGTGGAGAGCATGGCTTTGAGGTAAGCCTCGTACCGGTTCTCCCCAAAACAAGCTACTTCTCCAGTGCTGGTCATCTCCACCCCGAGCACCACATCAGCTCCGGCCAGCCGAGAGAAAGAAAACTGAGGGACCTGGAGGACATTGAAGCAATCCGTGATGCTCAGTCAGATGAGAAGACAAAAGTGATTTAACATGAAGGGAAATTTATGATTGCTTCCACACTGCTTACCTTGACTCCCACAATCCCTTTCCCTTTCATCAGGCCCACTGGCTCCACGTCCTCCCCCATAATGTACTGGGTAGCCAGAGCCACCAAGTCCACTCCCAGCGTCTTGGACACAAAGGGGAAGGAGCGAGAAACTCGGACGTTGCACTCGATCACTTTGAGCTGGTCATCCTGAGAGAAAAAACACAGCGGTGAATGAATGCTCT
This sequence comes from Rhamphochromis sp. 'chilingali', assembly GCF_963969265.1. Classification (NCBI taxonomy): domain Eukaryota; kingdom Metazoa; phylum Chordata; class Actinopteri; order Cichliformes; family Cichlidae; genus Rhamphochromis; species Rhamphochromis sp. 'chilingali'. The sequence goes on along the minus strand of NC_137932.1, from coordinate 22,132,175 downwards.
GACCAGTGTTGATAGAAGACATAACTGTCCTTTGCATTATTGACACAGCTTAATTTTCATAACTTAATGAGGACTTTCAGGGTCTGTACTTTACAATGTAAACACCTTAAAGTAACGGACAAACAATGCCATCTGTGGTGGCTGTAAACGGGAAGAAACATATCTGTCGCTTGTTTTCCCAAATCTACAGCAAAAGCATCACATTTACTTTTATTTTTCATGGAGGTAACTTGTTAGTTTGCTTGCTCTGCATGAAGATGACATAACTCTTCTATGAACGACTGGCACCAAGCTCAGCTTCTCTCAAAAACTAACACTGCATTAATCTTTGCTTTCCTGGTGTCCTTGGTACTCGCTCTAACGCAGCGGTCCCCAACCCCCGGGCCTCGGACCGGTACGCGAGTCATTTGGTACCGGGCCGCGAGAGTTGAGGCTCAGGTGTGAAATGTATAGTTTTCAGGGTTTTTAATCAGTTTTCAGCGTTATTTTGTTATCGTTTTTATCGTTAACTCTGTTTTCCTGGATCTTTTCATGTGTGTTATGAATAAATCTTTTTTTGGTACCGGTACTAGTTTTATTTTGTTGTATTTATCTGTGACACCTTAAAGGCCGGTCCGTGAAAATATTGTCGGTCATATTGCGTGGCGCAAAAAAGGTTGGGGACCGCTGCTCTGACGCATAGTTTGTTTTTTTAAATGACCCCAGCTGCCTTTTAAAAGCTTCAGGAGCACAACAATGAGGTCACCTGAAAAAAAAAAAAAAAAATCCATGTAGCACTTGTATATTTCTGTTACACCAGAAAATAACCCCCAAACATTTCTAGGTTTTTATTAAAACCCCTGGAGGGTCCTAGAAAAATGCATACACTATTGGGCTTAGAGCCACAAATCGACCACGCCCAAAAAAGTGCTATAAAAAATTTATATATTAATATTTTATTCCACTTTAAATTAGCCAATCTTTTAGACCTACTTCTCCTTGAAATATTCATGTCAAGTTTTAATTACATTTCGCGGATTTTAACCCTTTATATCCCGGTTTCGTCACATGAGCGCACTGCTTTTTTTGCCCCAAAAAACATAAAACTTGAATATTTTCCAAAAAAAACATTTGAGGTAATATTCAATTGTTATTATAATTAGGCCTTTAGATGGACTAAAGATTGGCACCAACATTCATTTCGATCGCCTTTTATTTTTTTTTTTCCCAGGACCAGAAAATGGTCTCCAGGCGGCAAATGCTCCTCCTCTAGGCCGAAATAAGTGCATCGTGCCGGGGTAAGTCGCGACGATTACCGGGGCACGATCACCGGGGACCCGTTTTTCCAGCACACACGCCCGATACCACGTGACAACAAATACGTCATTTCCTGTTGACTAAAAAAAAAAAAAAAAAAAAAGCACCCTCTCACGGTCCTAGGGACCAAAAAATTGTCCCGCCCGATCAGCGGGCGAAGCCGCTGCTGCACGCCGGAAATGAGGCTTCATTTCCCGCAGGTCTATCTAAGCAGCCCGCTGTTTTCCAGCCCGGGGTCAAATGTGGAGCAAGGGCGCCACCCGGTGGACAAATAAAAAAATTACAACTCTAAGGCCCGTCCTGCAAAATGAAAATGAACGCTAAACATCAACGATCCCTTTGACCGTAATTAATTTGCAGTGAAAAATAGCATTTATAATGGGTTTCAATGGGGCACAAATCGACCACTAAGCACAATAGTGTAAGTTTGTCTGTAGCTTAGCCACTGAAGCTAATTGAAGGAAGTCAGACTTGAATTTTGAAATAAAATCATATCAAACTTTTTTTTTGGAGAATTTGGCTATAGTCCATTCAACACTGTGCAAATGGCATGTAATCAAAATTTGAAAATAGCCACAAATCGACCCAAGACCCTCCAGGGGTTTTAAGTACACGCAATATTTTCACTCTCACATTTTACTCTGTACTGGAAGACTTGTTCATTTTCAAGATTCATTCATCCATCCATTTTCTTCCACTTTATCCGGAGCCGGGTCGCGGGGGCAGCAGCCCAAGCAGAGAAGCCCAGACCTCTCTCTCCCCAGCCACCTCCTCCAGCTTATCCGGGGGAACACCAAGGCGTTCCCAGGCCAGCCGAGAGATATAATCTCTCCAGCGTGTCCTGGGTCTGCCCGGAAAACCTCGCCCAGGAGGTATCAAGGGGGCATCCTTGTCAGTTGCCCGAACCACCTCATCTGGCTCCTTTCGATGTGGAGGAGCAGCAGCTCTTCAAGATTCTCTCAAATAATTTTTCACCATATAAACTAAGGTTTTTTTATTTAGGCGTCATAGTTCTGAAGAGAGATATGTGTTTTTTAATAGGTGGACATTTCTGCCAGCAGGTTGGGGATTAAAAAGGTCGATCATGCTTGGCTAATTTGAGCAACTGTGCCAACTTTACAAAACTATACGTTTTTATACCACAACTCCCCGTTCAGCCTTAAATGCCAGAAGAAGAAGACTAGTCTCCCTAAATCTGACTCTGTTTATTACCGGAATCTGGAAAATACTGTAAGAAAGCTACATAAAGTATCAGCATTGAGTAACAATTTAAATTCACGTCCTCAGCAACAGCATTTAACAGTATTTCCATGTACTTCTTACCTTTGCAATTAACTGCAGGTTAAACGGCCCGGTGACTTGCAGCTCCTGACCGATGGCGTGAACGATCTGCATGATCCTCTCTATGGTTTTCTGATTGAGGTCCTGAGGCGGTGTCACCAAGGTGGCGTCACCAGAGTGAACTCCAGCGTTCTCCACGTGTTCAGAAATCGCAATGCCCATCACTACACCGTCACATGCGACAGCGTCCACGTCTATCTCCTGCGAAATTTATAAACAGTACAGCCTCAACTCAACTTGATAATAATCAATAATTCTGCTGTAATTATCGGGTCTTTAACTACCTTAGCCTCCTGAATGAATTTAGAGATGACCACAGGGTGTTCCTTGGACACTGCTACAGCGTTACTCAGGTATTTCTCGAGGTCGCTGTCACTGTAGGCGACGTTCATGGCCGCTCCGCTCAGAACATACGAGGGGCGAACGAGGCAGGGATAACCGACCGTCTCGCAAAACTTCACAGCAGACTAGAGCAAAGAAGAAACGTAAACGTCATCGAACGCTGGCTTTGCAACTATTTTTCTTAGTGTTGTATGTACAATAGTAAATAACAGTAAATATAATTTACTAGCATATTAAGGCAACATTTGAGGGTTAAACATCTTTAACTTTACAGACCGAGACATCGGTGACATAAAACGAGCTCATCGTCAGTCTGCTGTACCTCAGTGTCTGAGAGCTCCTTCCACTGCGGCTGGCTGATGCCGATGGTGTCCAGCATTCGGGAGAACTTGAACCGGTTCTCAGCGCTGTCGATGAACTCGGGCGAAGTCCCCAAGATGTGGCACTGCTGGCGGTGCAACGACATGGCAATGTTGTTGGGAAGCTGGCCTCCCATAGACAGGATCACTCCCTCTGGGTTTTCCCTTTCATAGATGTCCATCACCACCTGAAAGATGTGTGGCGCCCTGAGTATTTTGAGCATTAAGAACAAGTCTCAGATGTGTTCCTTATGTGTTCGTGCCCACCCCCCATCATCATTTTTTTGCTATTTGTTGTGACAATAATTTGCATCATAACACAGAGCGAAAAGCTCATTTGCTCCCACCTGATGTGATGTGAGGGCGGTATTTAGTTTCGCCAGTAGGTGGCAGTGGCGGCTCAGCCAAACGGGTAACTGGCAAAATAATCCTTCACAAAAGTAACGCAGGCCAGTTATTACAATGGAAGCCGCCAGTAACACTGAATTGTTTTGCTGTGTTTCAGGTGAGAGCAATATACGAGAACTACATACATTTATGTAAAGTTGATGCTTATTTAACATGTTTGGAGTGTAATTCTTGTTTATATGGTGTTTAATGTGAGCGAATAAGGGAGTTGTTTCACGTTATCTGTGGGTAATCCTAGTAACATTTGTGCGCTAGCTAAGTCATGTTAGCCTCCTGCATTAATCTCTGTAACCGTGTTGTTCCATCAGTAAGGTGAAAGGAAACTATTAGCTGGTTTCAGTTAAAGTTATAGGAGATAGACCAGCCAGTACATGTTATGTTGTCTATTGTTACTGGTCATTTTCTCTGTGTGTTAAGGGCTGATTAATACGTGGCCATTACACGTAATGCCACAAAAGTAACGCAGGCCAGTTATTACAATGGAAGCCGCCAGTAACACTGAATTGTTTTGCTGTGTTTCAGCGCAATAAATCTTCATGTGCACCTGAATGAACCCTGTCGTCCTTCAGTGTGTAACATAATTTGGCGAGCCACCAGCCAGGAGCAGATTTCCTGCTCCAGACAAGAACCTAGAACACGTTAAATCAACATCTGGTAAAGATGGAACAACTACAGGATGAGATCAGCACAGCCTTGTGGACACTTGGGAAACCCGAACTCACCAAGGTATGCCAGCATCTTAAGTGCAGCGAACCAGCAGGGGTGGGTTTTAAAGGACAGTCCCGACGTGCTCTGATTCGGCTGGCAGAAAGTACTCTGGACGAGATTGAAAAAACAGAGGAATCTGAAGTGTTTCAGCAGTTCATCCGTGATCTCCAGTCATTCATACAGTCATTACAAGAACATCCTGTAGCTGAAGTGAAGATACAACGAGCAGAGCTCAGTGAGATAGAAAAACTGAAACAAGAGTACAGTCAGCTCCAACAAGCTCAAGCAGAAGCACGACGTGTTCTGGAAGAAAAAATTGAAGCGTTGGGGACCGAGTTTAGAGGTGCAGCTGGGATAAGTGAAAAACAAGTAAGTCAGCTTGCACCCTTTACTACACCAGAAGTGACTCTGAGAAAAGACTTTCGGATCTGGGGTCAGATCGGGGAAGCAGGACAAAAAGACAAGTTATCTTTCACTAGCTTGACCAACCAAATTGATTCCGGGCTTAAGAAAGGCTACTCAGAGACTGAAATCATTGAAGCTGTGATTAAGGCAGTAAGCCCTGGCCTTCACCTTCGAGACTTGCTGGAAGTGAAGCGTGACCTCACACTTCCCACACTAAGAACTATATTACGGGGACATTACAAAGTAGACTCGTCAGCTGACCTGCTTCATCAACTCATGAGCATATCTCAAGACCCCAAAGAATCTGCTCAGTGCTTTCTGTTCAGGGCAATAGAACTCAGAGAGAAATTGCTCTGGAAGTCTGGTGATGACGATGAAGGGGAGCAGTTCAGCCCAGACTTAATTCAGCGCAAGTTCCTGCGCTCATTAGAGACTGGCCTCCTCAGTGAAGCCGTGAAGTTTCAGTTAAAGCCTTATCTTAGCAACTACCAAGTAACAGATGAGGTTCTAATTGAGAAGATAAATGAAGCAGCCAGCCTTGAATTAGAGCGACAAAATAAACTGAGGAGAAATACTACAGTAAAAACACCAAGGATAAATGAGGTACACACAGAGTCACAGCACAACCACACTCAGCCACCTTTGAACAGTGAACCAGACAGAAAGGATGAAACCCAGACAAAGGGGGGTGAAGGAGGTGCCACAAAGAAAAAGCAAGGACAGAATAAGGGCCTGGATTCAGAGACAGCTAAGCTGATTGAAGGCCTGAAAGCTGATGTGCTTGAAGTAAAGAAAATGTTTAATGAGACTTTGGAAGCAACAAAAGTAAGGTCAAGTATGGACAGTCGGTTCTCTCCTACAACAAGACGTGCTAGAGGTTGCCAAATGTGCAGAGAGGCTCAGCTTGGTGATCTGTGTAGACACTGCTATCGCTGTGGTCAGGAGGGTCACCTTTCCCGAGGGTGCAGGCAGGCTAGGATCACCCAGGGAAACGGGAGGGGGCTACTGAGCCGGGACCCACAGTAGCCCACTCATCACCCAGGTCCCAGGTAAATCCTGTCTATGGGCAAGACACCCCGCATCAACAAGCACCACAAAATGACTTCACACGCACTGAAACTGGCCCCAAAGAGCCAAACAGCTACAAATTGACAAGTGACACATCTAATGGTTATATACCCTCACAACGGCAAACCAAGCTCATCAGTCTCATTGGGAAAAGATGCACAGTTCAGTGCCACCTAGATAAGGTACCAGTAGAGGCCCTGTGGGACACTGGAGCTCAGGCAAGTCTGATTAACAATGAATGGCGAGAACAACACCTACCACACAGCACTGTCAGGCCACTTGCTGAGCTGTTGGGAACAGAACCTCTAGTGGCTTTAGCAGCTAATGGTAGTGAAATCCCATATGATGGGTGGGTAGAGACAGAATTCTATTTGGACTGTAACCCTGAAAATTGTCTTCTAGTCCCAATGCTTGTATCCAGTGACCCCAATGTTGCACAACTGCCCATTATTGGATTTAATGTAATAGAGGAAGTTGTGAGTAAATGGGGCAAGCGACAACCAAGCTCACGCAACGTTCGGAAAATCAGCCAAATCCTTTCAGTATCAGTACACACTGCTAAATCAGTACTAAAACTATTGCAGTCACCAGACCAAAACCAAAGTGTGGGCACAGTATTGGCAGGAAAGAGGGGACTATGTCTCGCTGCTGAACAGATTACCACCACATATGTCCGTGCACACATTGGAGCCCAGTTTTCAGGACAGAGTCTGTTATTTGTCCCGAATGAACCATCACAGTTGCCTGAGGGTCTTGTCATCCAAGAGGGACTGGTCACCATAATGGAGGGCAGGTCAGTGTACATCCCAGTCGCGATAGCTAATACCAACAAGCGGGATGTCAACTTAATCCCTCACACTGTTCTGGGACATCTGGAAGAAATAAAAGCAGTGTACCCCATCACCCCTGAAAAGACACAAGACTCAGTGGAGCAGATTTCATCACAGCCTCCTATACAGGTGAATGAGGTTATGAACACACCCTCCTCCAGCCATAAGCCACCTCAGTGGGACCCTCCAGTTAAGTTGGACCATCTCAGTGAAAATGAACAACAAACGGTGAGACAGCTGTTAAGAGAGGAATGTCATGCTTTTGCTTATGATGATAAAGATGTTGGGTGCATCCCCAGTTTAAACATGCACATCACATTGCATGACACAACACCTGTTCGAAAAACCTACATATCTGTGCCAAAGCCTCTGCACCAAGAGGTGAAAGACTATCTTCAAGACCTGCTGAACCGTGGGTGGATTTCAGAGTCTAGGTCACCCTACTCATCTCCAATCGTCTGCGTTCGGAAGAAGTCAGGTGAATTGAGATTGTGCTGTGATTACAGGGAACTCAACCGGAAGTCAGTACCAGACAGACACCCAATTCCCAGAATTCAGGATATGCTAGATTCCCTTCATGGCAGCTCCTGGTTCTCTGTTCTTGATCAGGGGAAAGCATACCATCAGGGGTTCCTGGACCCTGAAAGTCGCCCCCTGACAGCCTTCATCACACCTTGGGGCTTGTACCAGTGGAACCGCATACCCTTTGGCCTCAGCTCAGCCCCAGCAGAGTTTCAGCGGAGCATGGAGGACTGTTTAAGGGGACTGCGGGATGTAATCTGTCAGCCATATTTGGACGACAACCTAGTCCACTCTACTTCATTTGATACTCATCTTGAACACATCAGAGCCGTCCTTCAGAGATACCAAAAACATGGTGTCAAACTCAGCCCACAGAAATGTGACATCTTCAAGAAAAAGGTACGTTTCCTTGGTCGGATGGTGTCCGAAGAGGGATATACCATGGACCCAGCGGAAATAGTCCCTGTACAAGCTCTGAGAGACAAACCACCATCCACAGTGGGGGAACTGAGTCGGGTCCTAGGATTCCTGTCCTACTATAGATCCTATATCCCAAACTTTTCAAAAGTGGCAAAACCCCTGTACCAGTTGCTGACACTGCCTCCAGATAAAGCACCGCCACCAGTGCCCAGGGCAAAGGGGAAAGTGGTTAAGACAAAACCGAAAGGTCGACCACCGCCTAACACACCCATTAAATGGACTGAGAGCCATCAAAATGCCCTAAATGAGTTGACTGACTGTCTAACACAGCCACCTATTCTGGGTTACCCTGATTTCTCAGAGCCCTTTGTACTCCATTGTGATGCCTCACAACAGGGCCTGGGAGCTGTGTTATATCAAAAGCAAGCAGGCAAGATGAAGGTCATTGCATATGGCTCAAGGACATTAACACCCCCTGAGAAAAACTATCATATGCATTCGGGAAAGCTGGAATTCTTGGCTTTAAAATGGGCAGTCTGTGAACGCTTTCGGGACTACCTATATTACGCCCCACATTTTGTTGTCTACACAGACAATAACCCTTTGACATATGTCCTTACGACAGCAAAGCTGAACGCCACAGGCCACCGCTGGGTGAGTGAACTGGCTGACTTCAACTTTACTATCAAATACCGGCCAGGGAAGAAAAATGCTGATGCAGATGGCCTATCCCGCTTACCACTAAACATTGAGCAGTATATGGCACAGTGCACATCAGAAGTCAAACAGGGTGTCGCTAGAGCTGCTGTTGAAAGTGCAGTATTGCAGAGGGAGAATCTGCTGCATGAAACTGTTGTTGTCAGCCTGAGTGCCGTCAGTTTAGTGCAAGACGCGGTCACACTGTCTGCTGGAAAGTCTCTGTCACCCGAGGAAATCCGAGTGAGTCAGGAGAAAGATCCCATCATCAGTCGCTTTTTACAACACAAAATCAACAACTACTTACCAAAAGGTCGTGCCCTAACAGCAGAACCCCCTGATGTCAGAATCTTGCTGAGGCAGTGGAGCAGAGTGCACATAAATGATGATGGGGTCCTCTATAGGAGAGTGAGAGGCAGAGACCAGCTTCTTCTCCCTAAAGAGCATCGTGACACTGTGTTCAGGGAACTGCACAAAGAGATGGGACATTTGGGGGCAGAAAGAACTCTGTGTTTAATAAGGGACAGGTTCTACTGGCCTCGAATGCAAAACGATGTGGAGCATTTTGTAATGCATGCCTGCGAATGCCTCAAGAGAAAGCGGCCAAGTAAGATTACCAGGGCCCCACTGACCACCATTACAACGACATTCCCATTTGAGCTTGTGTCCATAGACTTTTTGCACCTTGAGACTTGTAAACAGGGATATGAGTACATATTGGTAGTGATGGACCACTTCACACGTTTTGCACAAGCTTATGCAACAAAAAACAAATCTGCAAAAACAGTGGTGGATAAGGTCTTCAATCACTTTGCTCTGAACTTTGGTTTCCCAGCACGAATCCACCATGACATGGGCAGGGAATTTGAGAATCAGATGTTTTCCCAGTTGCAAAAAGTCTGTGGTTTACGTGGCTCTCACACTACCCCATACCATCCACAAGGAAATGGGCAAGTGGAGCGTTTCAACAGAACTTTGTTGTCCATGTTGAGAACACTAACTGACCTTGAAAAAGCAGACTGGAAGGAATCATTGACAAAAGTGGTGCACGCCTACAACTGCACTCGGAATGAGGCTACTGGGTTTTCCCCGTACTATTTGTTGTTTGGCCGTACTCCAAGACTCCCTATAGACATCTTGTTCAACTTGCCTTCACAGGAACAGCAATTAAGCTACGAGGAGTATGTGACAAAATGGCAATCCCGAATGAAGGAGGCCTATGAGATTGCATCTATGGCAGCCCAGAAAGAAGCTTCAAGAGGTAAACAGTATTACAACCGTAAGATCTACGGAGCTCAACTTCATCCGGGGAACAGAGTCCTGCTCCGCAACCTCAAGGAGAGAGGAGGCCCAGGCAAGCTTCGGTCATACTGGGAGGATACAGTGTATGTGGTGGTGAGTCAAAAAAGCCCTGACATCCCAGTTTACGAGATCAAGCCAGAGAGGGGAGGAAAAAGCCGCACAGTACACAGGAACCTGTTGCTTCCATGTGACAGTCTACCTGTGGAAAATCCACACAGACAGGAGCAAAACGAAAGAAGAAAAAGCCTGAGACAAAAAACGGTAGAAGCTCAACAACAGCTACTACAACAAGACACAGACGTAGAGAGTGAGGATGAGGGTGAGCTTGTGTGGAGGTTTCCACAGCAAAACAGTACCACCACCATTATCCCTCCAACCCTGGAATCTCTGGTGGGTGAACAACAACTGGGGGAGCCTCAAACAGCTGACTTCGACCCTTTCTTACAGGACCACAGAGAGATACACGAACCTGAGTTGCAGACAGCAGAGCAACATTACAACCACCAGGAGTCACAGGATGAACAACAAGATGAGCAAGGAGACAGTGACTCCAACAGTGAACAAGGGTTGTCACCTGTCCTCAGACACCCCAAGAGAGAGCGACGTCAGCCCAAAATGCTGACATATGATATATTAGGACAACCCACAGTCAGACAAGCTGATATGGACAGTGTTAAGATGGGAGCTATTTGCACCCAGAGACTGTGGAGGCCTTGGTGGCCTGAAGATATACCAGCAAGGTGTGAGAGACAGTAATAAGAAACTGATCCAAAATGAAGACATTTACATGAACATTGTGACAAGCAGAATAGAGCAAATGTAGCACCAACAGACAATGGACAGAATCTAACATTCATTCTTATGGTGTGTGCTAACTTGTCACATGCTGAACGTATGATGATGATGACCATCTGTAAAAGATGCCTTGATATGTAAACAAAGTTAAGTGTGGTAACAGACTAGTGTATTGTTGGCCGAATATTGAGTCTGGTTACAGTCAGAAATTCAGAGTAACAGGATGAACTTGTTTACTAACCTTGAGGGAGAAAAATGGTTACTTGGCACAACATGATTCATGATTAGCTTCTACCATGACTTTTAATTTGCTGAATGCAAATTGTTGAATTGCAATGTTTCATTGAACAGATGTCAGAAGCATGTGTAACCATAATTGTTACCCAGGGATAGGTATACTAATAGTACACAAGAAATGTACTGACAACAGCAAACATGTTCAAAGAGTTTAGGAAAAAATTTCTTTCTTTCTTTTTTTTTTATTAAGCAGGGGAGGGTGTGGCGCCCTGAGTATTTTGAGCATTAAGAACAAGTCTCAGATGTGTTCCTTATGTGTTCGTGCCCACCCCCCATCATCATTTTTTTGCTATTTGTTGTGACAATAATTTGCATCATAACACAGAGCGAAAAGCTCATTTGCTCCCACCTGATGTGATGTGAGGGCGGTATTTAGTTTCGCCAGTAGGTGGCAGTGGCGGCTCAGCCAAACGGGTAACTGGCAAAATAATCCTTCACAAAAGTAACGCAGGCCAGTTATTACAATGGAAGCCGCCAGTAACACTGAATTGTTTTGCTGTGTTTCAGGTGAGAGCAATATACGAGAACTACATACATTTATGTAAAGTTGATGCTTATTTAACATGTTTGGAGTGTAATTCTTGTTTATATGGTGTTTAATGTGAGCGAATAAGGGAGTTGTTTCACGTTATCTGTGGGTAATCCTAGTAACATTTGTGCGCTAGCTAAGTCATGTTAGCCTCCTGCATTAATCTCTGTAACCGTGTTGTTCCATCAGTAAGGTGAAAGGAAACTATTAGCTGGTTTCAGTTAAAGTTATAGGAGATAGACCAGCCAGTACATGTTATGTTGTCTATTGTTACTGGTCATTTTCTCTGTGTGTTAAGGGCTGATTAATACGTGGCCATTACACGTAATGCCACAAAAGTAACGCAGGCCAGTTATTACAATGGAAGCCGCCAGTAACACTGAATTGTTTTGCTGTGTTTCAGCGCAATAAATCTTCATGTGCACCTGAATGAACCCTGTCGTCCTTCAGTGTGTAACAGATGCATAGAAATACTCATCTCTAACTACGAAACACTGCAGATTAATACGTGTACAAGGAAATTAATAACAGTGTTAGAAAGTTTGAGGGGATGACTTGCAACAAAGAGCCCAGAGGCTACTTTCACCCAAAATGTGAGACTTGAATCAAGTCACATTCACCACAATCACACTTTCCCGTATCAGCTAAAACTTACCTCAAAGGAGATCTCATCGAAGTAGAGGCGGTCGCACATGTCGTAGTCTGTGCTGACTGTCTCGGGGTTGTAGTTCACCATGATGGTCTTATAGCCCATCTGCAAATGGTTTGATGCTTATTTCGTAACATTTGGATTACTGGCTCTGGGGTGTAATAATACGTGTAATAATCAACACAATAAATGACAAAAAAAGATCTAAATTTGTATGTTTTTTCATAAATAAGTAAATTAATCCTCTCAAGCTAAAGAAAAAAATAGTCTAGTAAAGGAAATAAAGAGATGAACTGAACATGGAGGCGGTTCTTCCTGCTCCCTGGATTCAATTTCAGTGAGGTAAAAGACTAACTCAGTCATAAAGAGAGCATCCGGTATTAAAGTCTCACGTAGGCCTTACCTTCCTGAGCTCGGTGATGCACCCAACAGCGCACCAATCAAACTCCACGCTGCTGCCGATGCGGTACACGCCCGAGCCGATCACCATGACGTGCTGATCGTTGAAGCTCAGGTCGTCCTCTGTGCCGTGGTAGGTCAGGTACAGGTAGTTTGTGTAAGCCGGCCATTCAGCCGCCACTGTGTCAATCTGCTTCACCACTGGCAGGATGGACCAATCGTGACGCAGCTTTCTGACGGCCAGCTCTGTGCTGTTAGAGGGAAACGTGGATTCAGTGATAGAGGACAAACCAAGGAAGTTTGGATTCTTTAATAGCACTTTATCTAAAATAACATTTCATGCTGATAATACCCTAATCACAGAGAAAGTTACCATTAAGTTAAAATAAGACAGTGATTATTTCCTTTCCTACCCACCTCTGTACAGCCAGTGCTATCTGCTTGTCTGAGAAGCCCAGCTGCTTGGCCTTAAGCATCACCTCTGGAGGCATGGAGCTCTCATCCTGGACGGAAGGAAATTAATCCAGCATCTTAATCCATTTCGAACAGCTCTTAGTTTTTTCACGTTATGTCTTATCGGCCTTACCTGATTGTAGGTCTCCAGCAGCAGCTCGTGGTCGGCGATGTTTTTCATCTTGTGCAGGAACCAGCGGTCGATTTTGGTCAGCTCATACAGCTTTTCCACAGTGTAGCCAGCTTTGAATGCTGCCGCCAGCACAAAGATACGCTTATCTGTAGGAGTCTGCAACTCCTGGTAAGCAGAGGGAGCACAACATACTAACTGTGAAGTAAAGTGCTGCTAGTTATTTGCCAGCCATGAGCATCAGCTCAGACATTTGGGCTTATTTTCTCAAAATAAATAAATAAAAATAAATCAGCCACACACATAGTAGCAGAACATGATTAACAGCATGCAATGAAACATTCCTCAAAAAACCCAGAAGCAGGAAGCATTACAGTAGTAGATCGCTCAGGGGAGATCTGGCACCATCTACTGGTCCCGTTAAGACAGAACAATACAGTTTTGACCTTTTAAAATGTCCTTATCACAATCATTTATAGGGTCACCATCCTAATAGAGGCGTAGTAAAACAGATCAACATGCTTTAATGTGCAGCACCATCACTCATCCTTAAAAGTCGATGGCATTGCATAGCAAAAGCACTAATGTTGTGTTCTGACCAAATATGAAGCAAATCATTGCATGTTTGGCTGAAAATGGTTAAAAATCTTTCAACCTGGGATAAAGTATTTGCTGACACTGTGCACTGAACAGGTCGTGCAGCAGCAAGGCATTTTTTAACCAGTACAACCATTTAACCTGGACTTCAGCTATGGGAGGTTACCTTTTCAGAGACAGGCTTGATGGTGTGGTCAAAGCCAACACAGTTCTCATCCACCATCCTCAGAGCTTTCTGGAAGGCTTCCTCAAAGCTACGACCAATAGCCATCACCTCCCCTGTCGAGGAAAAGGTTCAAGCACTGAGCACAATATCCATAATAAGCACCTGACTTACTGGCTTCTCTGCCCGCACTGGTAAAGGTTAACTTTATAATCAAACTGTGAAATAAAGCAGTAGAGTAAAACTTTAATGCCCTCATGGAGAAATCTGCTGTGATAGCAGTGCAGAAAAAATGAATAAATAAGAATAAAAAAAGAAAGAAAAAACATAGTAGGTGCAAAAAATGACCATGTGAATTTATTGTTAGCTTTACTGAGACCAAACTAAGTATTTTTAAAATGCTCTGGAATACTAACAGTACTAAATCTACTACCTATTTACAATTTGTTACAACATATTTTTGTTCCAAGCTCGCTTTTGCCTCTTACCAACACTCTTCATGGAGCTGCCTATCTTGGTGGAAACCCTGAGGAACTTGCTGAGATCCCAGCGAGGCACCTTCACCACACAGTAATCCAAACTCGGCTCAAAGTTTGCCGTCGTTGAGTTTGTCACTGAGTTTCTGGACAAAAATACAGACGCAGTGCAAATATTTTTCATTGGTGAATCACTTAATTTAAAGGCGCTTTACAGTTAAGACATTTATGCCAAAAAATAAAAAAACTACAATGCTTATGCTGCAACTGCTCAAAGCAGCTTTGTCAAAACAATAACTTCAAATTAACCAAACTGCCAGCTGTGCAGGTGATGAATATCATCTTGTTTCCAAATTTCTTTGCTGATGAAAAATTGTGAGCACGTTTATACTAAAAAAAATGATTGAATTTCAATGATCAGATGTCTTTAAGTGTAATGATTGACTAGCTACATGTTTCCTGGGTCTGTGTGACACTGTGGGGTCCACATGCAGTGAAGGCAGAGAGTCTGTGCTGCCTTACGTTACAGGCATCTATGCATCACAATTATTTTTTGGTCGTTTAATATACAAAAATTGATTTTAAGCTTGAATACTTTAAACCCCACTTTTAAAAAATGTTCAGTTTGGCAGAATACTGGAACGTCTTTGTTGGATGTCATCATTCTGTAAAAGCAGCGATGCCCCTGTTAGTTCATTATCCGCCGTTCTTAAGCTGAGAGACGTACTTGAGCTGTGGCAGCGGGATCCCCAGACCAAGTTTAGCTGCTACGTAGGCCAAAGGATAACCAGTCGCTTTACTGGCCAGAGCAGAGCTCCGTGACAGGCGGGCATTCACCTCAATGATGTAGTACTGCAACACATTATACATAGAAGATACAATTCAATCACAGACATTACGGGAATTAGACCAGGAGCAGGAATACCAGCTCCCCATGCACACAAGACCTGTTTAAAGGCCTGTTCTGATACATAAAGCCTATTCATACAAATCTATTCCTGGTTTGTATGAAATGAACTTGGTCACATTGATACCTAAAACAATTTTCTTTTAAAACTTATTGAACTAGGATTTACATAGCAAAGACTTTTTACAACCTTGTTATGGAGCCAAAACAGTAAATGTAAGCCGTTGACATACCTGGCTGTTACATTATCTGCAGATCCAGCCGCACACTCTGTACATCCTATAGCCATATAAACTGTATATACTTCAAGTCATGTTACCACCCATGCTTATTTCAATATACCTACACTTTCTGTACTATTCATTACAGCATGTCACTGGCTTTAAAATAAGGAAATGCAAAACAGATCCACTTTATAGGTGAACACAGTCCTATTTGTGCTTTTCATCACCCAGGTCTTCACATATATGCTTACCTGTTCAGATTCGGGGTTAAGAGCGTACTGGATGTTACACTCTCCCACGATGCCGAGATGTCTGATGACTTTAATGGCCGTGTTTCTCAGCATGTTGTACTCGCGGTCATTAAGCGTCTGACTGGGAGCCACTACAATGGATTCCCCAGTGTGGATACCCAGTGGGTCGATGTTCTCCATATTACACACCTAAACAAGAGGAAACAACAGCCACTTTAAATCACCCTCAGTTTTTTTTTAGTGAGTATAAACCGTTTGTTCTCTGGTCTCCTTTTACTCACAGTCACACAGTTGTCATAGGCGTCCCGGACCACCTCGTACTCGATCTCCTTCCAGCCTTTCAGGGATTTATCCACCAGCACCTGAGAGGTGTGAGCGAATGCTGCCGTTACCAGAGAGGTCAGCTCCTCTCTGTTGTTGGCAAAACCGGAGCCGAGGCCTCCGAGAGCGAACGCTGAACGAACCAAGACGGGGTAGCCAAGACGCTCAGCAGCTGCCACCGCCTACAGCAGAGTTAATCAGATAAATTTAGACTTCACTGGGGCAAAAAAACAATCCAGAAGCTATTAATTTATAAGCGAACACATCTCAGGGGGGCAGGGATAGCTCAGTAGGTAAAGTGGTCGCCCCATGATCGGAAGGTCGGCGGTTCGAATCCACTTAACGGCTACCCTGAGGTACCCCTGAGCAAGGTACCGTCCCTACACACTGCTCCCCGGGCGCCTGCTTAGTAGGCTGCCCACTGCTTCACTGAGTGAATGGGTCAAATGCAGAGAAAAACAAGTAATTTCCCCATGGGGATCAATAAAGTATCCATTATTATTATTATTACGTCTCCTCACCTGTTCCACCGACAGAGCTGCTTCACTGGGAGCTACATGCTCATTGATCTCTTCCATTTTCTCCACAAAGATTTTTCTGTCTTCGGTCATCTCAATGGAGGAAACAGGAGTTCCCAGAACCTGCACTTTATATTTCTCCAGAACGCCCAGCTTGGTCAGCTCTACACCGCAGTTCAGAGCAGTCTGACCTCCAAAAGTCAGCAGGACGCCGTCCGGGCGCTCATTTTTTATCACCTGTAACAACAAGATGTAATGACACGAAGCACTCACAACACATGAAAATGAGACAAACAGCTCTGTGGATTTCACACTGGGAATTTCATCCCGTCCAAGACATTTGGAAGTCTGCAACTGAACTAAAAGCAGCTTAAGTGATCTTTGATTTTTTACTGTAAAAGCCTTTTAGCCTCTTCGTTTCCACTCTATACTGCCATATGATGGATGCAGGTAGAAAGCTGAGCAGGGATTTTTATATCTTTGAGCCAGCACATTTTTACAGAAACGTATTATGAACACTGAAATTTAAAAAGAAAAATAATAACATAAACTACATTAAATAAACCTGGGCAAAGACGGTAAAAATCTGAGGGAATATTTGTCCTCAAACTTGTTTCTTTTCATTATCATTATTAATCCGCACTCTTATTTTTCCTCTTACTAATTACTGGCTGTTGTCTCTATATTGCATCTATATAAAAACCAGAGTGGAGCAACGAGCTCTCTTTAGTCCACCAGCACCACCCTTTATCTTACATGATGACTTCCATGGAGCTGCGGATTTAAGGGCTGCAACACAAAGCTCATGTTTTGCCTTTGCTTTTAAACACTTGTGCTGCATTCAAGTGTTCAACCAAACAAAGTGATGGACCACGTAAAAGTATCTTATCCACAGTAAAGAAATAAAAATAAAGGTTGTCCTAGAACCCACTGTCCCAATTCCTACAATACAGACACAAAAGAAGACTGAACTACCTTCAACAGTCACCAAAGCTACAAACACACCTGTACAGAACTGCTCTGTGTTCTTTGGTGGGCTGTGATTATGTGAGACCCCTCAGTCTTTTAGACAAACACAATCTGGGGTCAATACTGACTGATCCGAAAAAACAAACAAACAAAAAACAGTTGACCTACAAATTTCACTGTGTCCACAGTTTCTCTTCTTTCATCAGTCACAGAGTTGCAACAGAGAGAATCCATACCTGAGTGACGTACTCTGCTGTAATCGGCAGAAAGTAGACTTTGTCAGCCAGATCTTTGGAGGTCTGGACAGTGGCAATGTTGGGATTGATCAACACAGTCTGGATATTCTCTTCCTTCAGAGCCTTAATAGCCTGGAAAACAGAGCAGAGTAACATCAGGAGGCACAGAAAAAAGTCCTCTGCGTTCAAGTGTTCTTCTTTAAATCCTGAATTAACCCTCCGCTTTACACACAGCCCAAAATAAGACCAAATAGCTCCTGTTTCACAGACCTGCGAGCCGGAGTAATCAAACTCTCCAGCTTGGCCGATGGACAGTCCACCTGAGCCTAGGATGAGGACTTTTTTGGATCTGACATGCCCTTCAGCCTTTGGGGAACCAGTGAAAGTGAGGTGGTCCATCAGACGCTGCTTCACTGGAAAAATATCACACAAATTGCTACTTATTAGTTGTTACACAAGCCAGACTTACAAGGGTTTCTCTTCTTCACAGGCATAGTTACATTACTACTATTAAATACCAATTACTACTGAAAACTACAAAAGTACTTTAGACATAAATTAATATGCACCACAACATTTAAGATGATAAAAAATGAAAGTTAAATTGGAATACCAGATTTTCCAGTGTTGCCCTCTTTATGGTCTTTCACCGTTTCAATGAAGACATCAAACAGGCCGACCAGATCTGTAGGACCAGCCATGTGCTCTGGGTGGAACTGAACACTGGATGAAAGGGACCACAAATGATTTAATTGGGTTTTTTCCGGCCAGTACAGAGGCACTTAAGGCACCAGAACCAGTCACTTCTAGAGTGAATCACCACTGGACTCCATCTTTCACAGACTGTTACCTGAACAGAGGCTTTGTGTTGTGTACGATGCCCTCGTTGGTGTGGTCGTTAGCATTTGTGAAGAGCACGTCCCAGTCTTTGGGCAAAGTGTCAGGGTCGACAGCGAAGCCGTGATTCTGACTGGTGATGAAGCAGCGCTCTGTCCCATTATGGATGCACGGTTGGTTGTGTCCACGGTTACCGTACCTGAGAAACAAGAGGAAATAACACACTAATTAAAAGATGGATAAAAGACATTTCCCACGGTTAACAAAATCTATAATTATACATTTAGCTTAACCAAGGTGCCCTCTAATGAGGCATTATTATAGCAGAAGCTTTAATTAACTTGGCCTTTAGATTGTTCATCCAGGTACAGACAAAGCACATTTTAGGACGACTTGTTTGACACTTGTAGTCTTTCAGAAAGAATCTCCACAAACAACCTGTAATCTGTCTGATGGGATGCCAGCCACATTCCAGCAGGACACATGCTGCCCACTCCGACCTTCAGACTCTGCCGATGGCAGCTTTATCAGGCTGAGTCTCCCATAATAGATATGGCTACAGAATTTGGCAGACGTGTTTATTCAGCCTTTTTCATAACAACGACGCTCAATCCAACCCTCTAGTGATCATAAGGGAGACGCCAGAGTGCTGAGAACAGCAAAAATCTGCATTTCACAAAGAAAGTGAGAGCGTGAAAACCTGTGTATCTAGAGAGAGTAGAGGGTGCCCTCAGTCACCCGAGGGCTCAGCAAAAGACAGACGTCAGTGAACGCATCACTACAGATTCACTCAACTTTTTACAGCTCAACCTTTAAAAGGTGCGTTCAGGCTGGCTAATGTGTGTTGCGTAATCTTAGAAACAGTTTGAAGGCAATATTAATACTTGCTTGAGTCATGCAATGACTGGAATGTCAGCGACAGGAACACAATGTGTCACGATCCTGGGTCTTATGACCCAGTGTTTTGAGTTTTAGTTCATTTTGATGTTTATAGTATGTTTAAGCTCATTAGGTCTCCTATGTTCATTTGCTTATTAGTTCCACCTTGTGTTTCCAACCCATGTTAAGTCTCCCCTGCTCTTCATGTGTTTCATGTCTGTGTCTTACGTTGTCAAGTTCTGGTTGTCATGTCTGTGTCCCATTATGTTTCCTATTTTATTTTGAAGAGATCTCGTGTTTTTATATTATGGATTATGTTTTGAGTCCTTTGTTGTACTCTTTCTTGTTTCCCTAGGTCTCAGTTATGGTTATCATAGGTTTAGTTCTTTGGCTTTGTAATATGGCTTCCCTGTGTTCCATGTTGTGTCCACTGTGACGTTTTTGTACCATGTGTTGAAGTGAAATATTATTTTACATTTATAATCTATGTTACTATCCTTAATCAGTATTATTACTGTGACATCACTTATGATTCATGATTATTATGATTTGATCAACACATTTATTGAAACTGATGATGTTATATTAAAGTCTGTACTTCAGGTGTTAGCATAAGCGCATAATAATCTTTCATTGCAGGTGCAACTGTAATCATGTTATACACATATTGCATAATTAAAGGGTTGAAGCTTGGTCAAGTTAATTAATGATTTGAAGCTACGGGCAGCGCGATGTCTGGCCGATCAATGGAGCAAAAGTTCAAGCTGGAAGGATTGCTTATATATATATCCAATTTAACAAATGTTTTCTATGATTGTTTAAGAAAGGAAATAAAGGCCGTGTGCCCTGTGCTGTGGATGTTTGCCTGGTAACAAGTGATGTAGAGGAAGGTCATGCACTTAACGACACAGACACATAGCCTGTCTGGGTGAAAGGATTGCAAGTGTTGTTTAAGTCTAGACAAGTAGAACAACAGGATGCATCTAGAGGGACTGAGAGAGGCAATGTTCTGTTTTAGAATATGGCCAATGTTGTTTTTATCTGGGGTGACGTATGTTGTTGGTCATCATATGTATAAAATGATCCATCTTAACTGTTGTAAGGAAGTTCGATGCTCTTTGGGTGATCGTGCTCGACTTCCCCCATATGTTTTTCAATAAAATCCTGTTTTGACGCACCTGAATGGGACTCTGCAGTCGTTTGTCTCTCTCCTCAAAAAAGAACAGGTGACACATGTTTCAGGTTCCTATGTTCTGTCTCCCCAGTTGCTGTTAAGTTTACATGTCTAGAGTTCAGTCAGTGTGTTTCCTGTTTTACTTTGAAGGTCCGTGTCTCATGTCAGTGTTTCTAGTTTTGCTTCCCTTGTCTCGTCCAGCCTGATTACTCCCAGCTGTGCTCTCCTTCTGTGTCTCGTTCCCTCGTTATCCCTCTGTGTATTTGAGCCCTGTGTTTCTCTTTGTCAGTGTCGTAGTCTCCCTCATGGCTGTGTTTCCCTGTGTGTCAGGCTACGTTCACACTGCAGGTCTTAATGCTCAATTCCGATTTTTTTGATCAAATCCGATTTTTTTGTCTGCTCGTTCACACTACAAATAAAATGCGTCAGCAAATGCGCTCTAGTGTGAACGCTCAAAGCGGCCCGCATGCGCAAAAGAAGATGTCACACACAATGCGCTCTGTTTAGACCCAGAGCAAACAATATTTGACTGATGGCCCTTAATATAAAGACTTCACGTTTCTCAATTTTTGCTTTAAGTTATTTTGTTATTTACATAATAATGTAGATAACCTAATAATGATCCTTATTGCTGTTTTAGAGGAGCGGTGCTTCAAAGGATAGTTGCAGATTTCTGTCAGAATCTGCAGGTTATGCAGTACAAATAAAATGTTCACGTTTCTCCAACGTTGTCTTCCCAACAGTTTCACCGGATGGCCAGGAAGCGTTCGCAGTGTCTTCTCGGGCGCTTCTCTGGTGCTGATAATTGGCGTCTGTCTTGTGTCAGTGACGTAAAAGACGGATTTAATGCGACACGACCATTCACACAGCAGTCGCTTTCTGAAACATCGGATATGTATCGGATTCAATACCACATACGAAAGTGACCCAGATCGGATTTGTGCCGTTCACACGATCAAACCATGATCGGATATGGGTCGCATAGGGTCAAAAAAATCGGATTTGATGCGCTTTCGCCTGCAGTGTGAACGTAGCCTTAGTTATCCATGTCCCAGTTTAGTTTTCCATACCATTCTGCAATAAAGCATCTTTTTGAGTTTAATTTGGTTGTCGTGAGTTTTGCATTTGGGTCCTTCTCCTGCCTGTACACAGCCGAAACACAACACAATGATCCTGCCAAGGAGGCTTGCAAAATATGAGGACGTCCTATTTCACAACTGTAAGACAAGTCCACATCTACACTAGAACATACAGTGAGTTCTTCATTCACATGTGCTCACCCTTTCCACCAAAGGTCATGAAATTCAGCTTCTGACCAGCTGTTCTCACAACAGTGCAGCTGTGGGGCCGGAGTAAAAAGATGGAGCAAAGGTAACTTAAACAAATTTAAATAAAATGTTTTCACACCATCCACCTTCACAAAAATTTCACTCTGGATCTTTTTTTGTTGTTGCTCATGAAGGATATTTTTTTCTTGTGCTTTTAAATCACTTGCTGTTTAGTCCAGCTCCAGCTAACAACACCAGAGCAAGCACTGGCTAACAAGCCTGCGGAAGGGTTTCGAATTTATTACAAAGAGAAAGAGGTGTGTTAAATTGAAGAAATTAGTAATCATGTTAAGTTTACAGGACTGAAAATAATTGAATACATTTTTCTTATAATGGAGCACCATTACTTTTTGATAGTAAACGTTGGTAAAAGTTTAAAATCACTTAAGAATCAAAGTTTAACAATTTATCTTTCAGGTTACGGAGGTGTTGAGTTTGAGGTACTCACTTCATCTTGTAGGTCTTGGCTCCAATGACCAGAGAGAGCAGCTGGTGTCCGAGACAGATGCCAAAAACTGGCTTTGGTTGGTCCACAGAGATCACCTTCCTCACGTTGTTGATGGTGGCCTGACAGAGCTGGGGATCCCCGGGACCATTACTGACGAACAAACCATCAAAATCTGGAAAAAGATGAGAAACAATTATTTATGTAACCACTGATAAAAGTGGTACGAGTTCCCCTGAAGAAAAATCCCCGACATAGCGCGTGTTCCTGACCGGCGGTGTCCAGCGGGTGGTCCCAGGGTACGACAGTAACACGGGCTCCTCTCTGAGCCAGGCAGCGGATCTGGTTGTACTTGATGCCACAGTCCACCACTGTGATACGAAAGCTGCCGCTATGATTGAACACTTTTGGCTCCTGGAGACAACCAAACAGAGAAACATCTAAATATCTGACAGGCACAAAACAAGCAGCAAGCTACCTGCTAAACAATATGTTTTGAGACAACTACAGACAAAAGCTTTTTATTTAGTTTAAAACCTCTTACTTGAGCTGAAGTGTGAGCGCTAAACTTTTCCTATGTTTTAGAGCTTTAAAAAAAACCTTCACAAAATTAGATCCACAGATCAAATCTCCAAGTTTCTAGTTTATCAGTAACATAAATAACGCCCTCCATTAGCACTCGAGAGCTGGCAGAGCTTCGATGGGACTGTAACAAAACTCCTGGTGGGTTACCTTCATGGAGACCTCTCGGACCAGGTTCCTCTTGTCGGGATTATCGAAGGGAATACTTTCCTCAGGAGTCCCGTCCACTATCAGCTTCCCCAACATGGTCCCCTTCTCTCGGATCTTTTTGGTCAAGCAGCGGGTGTCAACACCTGAAGAAAATGGAAACAGTTTGTAGCATTAAATTGAAAAGCTTGCATCTGATTATTTTATGCATTAATATATATTACAGATGCTGAGCAGTTTTCCAATTAAATTACGCCCATTTTTATTCTGGGTTTCTGACCTTGTAATCCAGGAATGCCTTGCTCTTTGAGCCACTGGTCCAGTGACTTGGCTGAACTCCAGTGACTGGGACTTTCAGACAGTTCTCCAATAATCAAAGCAGCAGCGTGGATCTTGTATGACTCAAACCACTGAACAAGACAACAACAGATGAGACAGTGTGTTTTATCAGAGTTAAGACTTCTTTCATTCAGATAAAACCGTCCCACAGAAGAAAAGAAGAAAAATCCTGACTCGCTTTTCCACTTTAAATATGTTAATAAGTTTGCAAATTAATTTTCACCTGGAGTTTAAATAACCGCTTACCTTGCTCAGCCCGAACTCTCCCTCTTCATCCATTGGCACACCATAGTTGCCAACCAGAGGGTAAGTGAGGGTCAGCAGCTGGCAGCGGTAGGATGGATCAGTAAGAGCCTCGGGGTATCCCACCATCCCCGTCTGAAACACTAAACACACAAAACATTCTTGAGTACATCATATCAACTACAAGAGCTTAAATCTGCCAGACAGTTAATAATAATTAGGTTTTTTCTTTAGAGTCAGAGAATACTAGCAAACTGAGTTCTTTTCTTTTTAATGCACACTGATGCACTTTCAATAACAATGAAACTCTTATGGTTTAGGACTTGGATGACTTTTTATCTCATAATTATGATTCTCTCATATTTAGTACAATTATATCTTTGTATCTCAAGTGTTGTATCTCATGAGACGATATCCAATTTTTTTCTTGTAGTTCATAATAAACAGTCTCATTATTAAGACATCCCATATTACCTGATATTAAAATTATTTCAGTCGTTGCTGTTGGAAAATACAGATAAATGTGGAGTCTCTTGTAGTCTGAGTGATCACTCAGACTAGAAAGTGCATTAATTACCAGTATTTCCCATTTGATTAAATGAACTCATGCGGCATCTTTAACTGTCTACATAGGATGACTGTTTATTGAGAACGAAATGTGTTTTTCGATCTCTATAGTCGATTATTTTATTGTGTTCTACCTACTTGTGTTTCTGTAATAAACGTTTGAAGGGATTATAACACCTGGCTGGAATACAGTCGCATTCCACCCGGGTATACGTCCTCCATCCAGCATACGCTTAAATTTTTATTTATCATTTTAACGTTGCGTGACTCATCTCTGCAGTCACGCATACTGAATGTCAAAATCTGACCTGATCCAAAATCACTATTATCTTATCTTTAATTCGGCATGCTTATTACGACACAGCAAGCAGTTTCCTAGTCACATCTGCCTGCCAAAATACACACAGGTGGGCGCTGAAGGTAGAGGTGGGCGCATGGCTGTGATGGCGTCACTAAATTCCACTCTTTTTCAATGGAGTTTGGCACTGGGGGGGAAACGTTAGGAGGATTTGGCGCTTTACAACTCTGAACCATGAGCGTCTTGGAACAAAGGGGCAAACCACACCACACATCCAGATTACACAATGTACCAAAGCAAATGTTTAACCCATGCTGAGTTATATTATACACAGGTGGACTATGCACAATAATAAACTGAGAGTCTGAGGTAAATTAAAACAGTATAAATCACGTACCAACTTCTCCGGATACCGACACGCTTGCACCAAATTGGCGGCCTTTGAACGTCGTCCCGTCCTCCAGGATCAGGGTTGCCATATTTTGTAGTGATTACAGCTGAAGCTAATGCCGGTCTCTGCAATTCTTTTGGTCCTGGTAGAGATCACGCTGAGATGTTTCCAAGTATCAAAGTATCACTTTATTTCCCAATCCCAATACAAATGCGCGTTTGGAGATCAACACTACATCCAGTGCAGTCCTATTCTAAAGTTGATCTGAAGAGTTTTACACAGCAGCTACAGTTATAGTCTCTGGTCTCCTCCTCCTACAGTAAACCCCCCACAGTGGAAAAACACTGGTACAGTGGCCAGGTATGCTAACACCCTGACCCCCATCTCCTTTTAAGGAAATGTCCATCCACCATTGTCTGCCCCTCACCCTCAGTAACTCTTGCTACTGTCCTGAGGGTGGGGGTTAGATGTCCCACTGCCCTGCGATCCAGTTCTTTGTTCCCCCCTTCCAGGACTATTTTTTATTGTGTATTGCTACATTCTATCTACAACAAAATCCTACTATGACACCCACTAATAAACTACATTCCCTATGACCTCAATACCTAATAAACAATCTATTATTTCTACACTAACTGCAGATACCGATAACTGAAGCATTTGTGACGATCCCAGTTTCCACGTGAACGTTCTGCCGCGCAGAAGCAAGAGATGTAGATGAGACTGAGTCACAAAATACTTCAAAAAACACCAATAAACATGAGATCTGGTGGCCAAAAACAAACCTTTGAATGTTGAAACGAATCCAATTTCAATCCGGGAGAAGCAAAACAAAGGAAATATGTTTAGGTTGACAGTTTAGAGTTTGTTCGGACGGGACGATGAGACCAATGTGTTCCACACGCGCCGCCAGCAGCGTGGAAGTTGTTTGTTTGGTTTTTTTAATCATATTTGGTATTAAAATAAATAAATAAAAAATTTACAAATAGACTTTTCCATAAGAATATAAAAGCAAATTTTAGCTAAATAGCTAAATGTCAGGTTAGGAAAATTACATTAAAATAACATCTTGATGCATTCTCAATCATCCAGGAAAGTCTCCAAAAGTTGATTCTGTTCATCTGGACGTAGCGTTTTGTGGGAGAAACGTTTCGTCACTCATCCAAGTGACTTCTTCAGTCTCAGCTGACTGCAGGTTTCCCCAAATCTTATAAACAGTAAATTTGTATAATGACTGAAACAGTCACAGAAGCGTTGGAGGTAGTCCGTAAGAGATTACAGGATGACCCCAACCTCAGCAACAGGACCACTCTCAGCAACGACCAAGTGTGTTTGCTTTTGGAGCTGTGTCTTCATTCCACCTACTTCACATACAAGGGTCAGTTCTACAGGCAGAAACACAGGTGTGCCATGGGCTCCCCAGTTTCACCCATCGTTGCTAATTTGTACATGGAAGAAGTGGAAAAGAGGGCTTTGCTATCCTACCCTGGAACACCACCAAGCCATTGGTTCAGATATGTGGATGACACCTGGGTGAAAATCAAATCTCAGGACGTACTACATTTCATGGATCACATTAACTCGGTGGACCGACACATCAAATTCACCAGGGAGGATATGAAAAGGGGCAGGTTAGCCTTCTTAGACTGTGACGTGTACCGTAAACCTACACATACGGATCAGTATCTAAGGTTTGACTCTCATCATCCACTGGAGCACAAACTGGGTGTCATTAGGACGCTACAACACGGAGCGAACACCATCCCCACAGACACAGCGGCCAGGAAAGCTGAAGAACAGCACATCAAGAAGGCCCTGAGTAAATGTGGTTATCCCAGCTGGACTTCTGTCAAAGCGGGAAAGGCACCTAAAGAAAGCTCCAGCTAATCCAGGAGAGAAGGACAACCACTGCCCAAGCAAAAACCTGTAGTGATCCCATATGTGTCAGGAGTATCAGAGCAATTGAGACGCATTTTTTCTAAACACCAGGTCTCTGTGGCTTTTAAACCCCAAAACACGCTGCGCCAAAAATTGGTCCACCCCAAGGATCGGGTCCCCCGACACAAACAGAGTAACATAGTGTACGCTGTTAAGTGCCAGGAGGATTGCCAGGATTTATACATCGGGGAAACCAAACAACCTCTGGCGAAGCGGACGGCACAACACAGAAGAGCTACCTCGTCAGGCCAGGACTCTGCGGTCTATTTACACCTACAGACCAGTGGACACTCTTTCAATGATGAGGATGTGCACATCCTGGACAGGAGGAACGCTGGTTTGAGCGCGGAGTCCAGGAGGCCATTTACGTGAAAAGGGAAAGACCATCTCTGAATCGAGGAGGGGGCCTAAGGGTACATCTTTCGCCATCTTACAATGCTGTGATTGCAGCCATTCCCCAACTCTCTGTGAATGGTACTCATGGCCATTGATCAGTGGTCTTTGATCAGTGGGTTTTGGTCAGTGGTTGTTGATCAACGGTCATGAGAATTTGCATAATTATGATTAAGGAACTGACCTCCCAGCCCATTGTTCCCTCGGTGGGCTGGTTTCAGTCATTATACAAATGTACTGTTTATAAGATTTGGAGAACCCTGCAGTCAGCTGAGACTGAAGAAGTCACTTGGATGAGTGACGAAACGTTTCTCCCACAAAACGCTACGTTCAGATGAACAGAATCAACTTTTGGAGATAGAAAAACATAGTTTTTCATATAAACTTGATTATTGTCTGTTGTAGGGCTGCAAACGATTATTTTCATAGTCGACTAGTCATCAATTATTTTTGCGATTAGTCGACTAATCAGATCATGTATCCATTGGACGTAAAACATACGGCTTATTGCACCAGCATTCATCTGCTCTTATATAACTATAATTAGCTTACTGCTTGAAGTGTTTAAAGTATGTGCTAACTAAAAATAAAGACAAGATGATAGATTAGACTTTTCATGAAATTTGAAAATTGTCTCAGTGGTTTAATAAATTAAGTCGTCTGCTCTTTGCTCCCTAAAATTTAACAGGACATTGGAGTAAATTCTCGACCATCTCAAACTTCTGTTTAATCAGTTTTCTGTTTGACGTTTATTCAGATGTGTAAAATCTATAACTTTAATCTCAGCCAAACCGAATTACTCCGGAACAAATAAAACACTGAAAAAAGCCAAACAATAAAATTTTTAGGTTATCTAAGTGACTTATATATCATGTTTAACCTGAGTAGCAAAAGACCGCGGGGGTTTGAAAACGATGTGCCGGGTGTTCGCTGTTCTCCACGGATCTAGTGAGCCTTACCCCGGCTAGCTATCAAGCTGGTGGGTAACAGACGTCGCCGAAAACGTCGGTGCACTTTTGCAAATATGTGGTGTCTTGATAAACTGAGCAGATGTTTGAGGTTTACACAGCTACATTCTCTCTGAAAATATGTTAAACGTTTATTTTGTGACCCAGAAACAGTCATAAGAGTAATATTAAAACTAAGTAGCTGCCGCCATTGTTGGAAACTGGAATTGGCTGGGCTGCGCTATGAATCGGGTTTGGCCACAAAGGATACACCCGACCCATCCTTCAAATCTGGGGAAATGAAGAATGCATTGTCGACCACATTTGGAGGCGTCTTCGAATTTGGACAGCCTTCCTCCCGTCGCTGTAACGTAATCGGCCTCGTACACAGCTACGATACCGGAGACTGCTGCTTCTTCTTCTTCTTCTTCAGGGTTTAACTGCAGCTGGCATCCTTGTACATGCAGTGCTGCAATCTTCGGTTTCAGTCTGTTATTACACTGCTGTTTACCTACTGTTTATTCCTGCGTCTTTCGGGATCTTACAAAGTTTCAAACGACACGTCGACTAGTGGTGCAACCGATCGAAAATCTCTCGGATCGGATCACTGTTTTAAGTCAGTGAGCTGACCATAACTATTGCTTTTTCGAATCTTTGGATCACGTGCGTTTCAGCATCAGTTCGGATTACGGATCAACCGTGATCTGCTGCCCCACTAGCGTCGACTATTAAATATGTTGTTGACGATTTTGATAGTCGAAGTAATCGTGACTAGTCGAGGAATCATGGCAGCCCTATAGTCTGTAGCCCACATAATTAAACACTTTAGTTAGATAAAACGTGAGTTTTGATCTTATGTACTGTATAGCCTGTATAATAAATAAATATGTAGGCCAATAAGTACAAAATCCAGAGAGCTACACAACATGGGACGGTTCATTTACAAAGAAGTGGACAATTTTACAGAGTTTCATTAACTCTTCCAGTCACATATCCTGAAAAGGTTGAGTTAAATTGATTGTCCCCGGTGAATGGGAGGTGTCTGTTTACCTCGGAGATTGAGTGGCAGTCCACAGAGAAAAACTTTGGTCAGATCCGTCTTCATCTAATCCCAGCTAACTGAATTTTGTGTTTCTTCAGTGTTTGGCGGCATGATGTCGAGGATGTGCCGCTTCCTAACCACTGATGGGAACCACCTACGAGTGCTGGAGCAGATGGCTGAGAGTGTCCTGTCTCTAAACGTTCCCAGACAGCCTTAGATGTAAACTGGGATGGTTTGCATCTAAGAGTGAAGTTGCAGGAATGACAGTGAGCACCTTCAAGTCAAGGGCCACGGTCTTCAGCAAAGAAAGAGCAGAGTCCTATCTCCAGGTCAGGGATGACTCGCTGCATCAAATGGAGAATTTTGGTACCTCAAGGTCTTATTCACAAATGAAGGGAGAACAGAGCGGGAGGTTGACAGACAGATTGGGGCTCTGTTGTTTTGAAGTAAGAGTTAAGCATAAAAGTGAAGCTGTTGATTTATCGGTCAATCTACCTCTCCACCATCAACTATGGTCGTGAGCTTTAGATAGTGACAGAAAGAATGAGATGGCAGATATAAGTGACAAAATAACCCTTCTCTGAAGGGTAGACAGCCTTTGCCTTTGTGATAGGATGAAGAGTTCAGTCATTGGGGAGGCATTTGGATTAGAGCCACTGCTCCTTCACATCGAAAGGAGGCAGCTGATGTGATTCTGGCATGTGATTTGGATGCCTTCTGGACACCACCTGCATGAGGTGTTTTAGGCATGTCCTGGAGGTAGGAGGCCCCAGGGCAAACTGAGGGCTCGGTGGAGAGATTACATTTCACAGTTGGCTTGGAAATAATTCAGTTTTCCCCTAGATGAGCTGGAAGAGGTGGCTGGCAAAAGGGAGGTCTAAGTTTCTCTCCTTAGATTGACCAAACCCATGACCTTGAACCTGGATATATAGGACAGGGAGGATGAATAAAAGGATGTTACATTAAACCAGTGGTTCCCAAACCTTTTTTTTTTTTTTTGCTAGGCCCCTGTTTGTTTTACAAGAAAATCTTCGCAGCCCCCCGGCACAAACACATCCTCAAACCACACACAGCCATTTATTGTTTTCAAACTCCACTGCAGTTTCTTTCACACCTCAAACCTTTAAAAAACCAAAAGCAAACAAATAAAAGTAAACTACAATAAATTACAGGTTGCAACAAAATAAACTAATACCACCTTTATTTTAAGTGTAGTTGTTTCATTCCCCCTTTGTAAGAATAATTTTTCAAAACATGCCTCTGTGCAAAGTGGGTTTAAAAACATAAAACGTGATTTGGACAGGGGAAATGGGTTTTGGTTTAGACACAAATACATATGATTAAAAAAAAATCGTCTTGTGATCGCACATACTTCTTTTTGTGCCTCTAAAACATCCTTGTTTGTCTTTCCAGAACAGACATATGATGTCATAACTGTCGGAGCACCGGCCTCTCACTGCCAGGGTTTCTAAAAATGGCGTTCTGAGGAAGCTCATCCAGAAGTTTGAGGAAGCAAAGAAACAGTAAGTTGAGAGTAAAGTCGGGCGTCACATTAGGGCTGGGCGATATGGCCTAAAATCCATATCGCGGTATAATTTGAAGCACGTGCGGTAAAGATATATATCGCGAAATATTCTTTTCTTCTGTATAACATATTTTCCACACTATATGACACACTTAATTAATTTTCTCAAAAATCGAAAGTGTGCCTATGAATTCTGGTTGTGCTTATCTGACCTCGAACCGATTTTGGCGTGCAGAAATCTGTTAAAAAATGTTTTAGTACAACTTTGGTAAGCTGCACTGCTTGATGGATTGTCAGAGCATTACGGCTGCCGTAGTGAGGAGCTTCACGGAGTAATCTGGGTCCAAAACTCCGTGGGCTTCAGCTCCCAAAGTCAAACGAACACTGAGAGTTAAAAACGGTCTAAATTCTTTCATCTTTAATGAAATCATCAACCTTGCTGCTTTACCAGGTGTAACAATTAAGTTTAACATCCATGAATCAATGAAAACAGAATTTATTAAATTTAACGGAGTTACAAGTTAACAGGAAGTTAGCTTGCTAGTTTCCATCTAAACATTTCATACCATGTTCTGACTGAGAGATTTTTTAAACTAATTAAAACGTACAGCTCTGCTACCACTTCCAACATAAATGAAGACAGAAAACTGGCGTTTGCAGGGTTACTGAAGTTGGACTACCTGGTATATAATGTTGTGCTACGTGATTGCTAGCGACACAGCTTTGTTAGCATAACATTAGCACAGTGAAGCTGGAGGATGAACGCCAGCTTCACTTTTTTCCACTTGATAAAAGTTAACGTGAGGGACAAATGCAATCGCATAGCGATGACCTCTGCTCCTGGTTTTGGGGTTTTATATTTTGCTTTATTCGTCTTGTGATTTGTCGTTTTTGGTCATCTTGTTTCTTCAATTTCTGCATTAATACTTCAGTTCCCATTTTATGGCTTCCTCTTAATTTTGCTTTTGTTACTTTTCCAATCAGCGTAAACGAGGAGGAATGGTGAGTCCTTGCACTGCTTTGCTTGTTTTCATTTGACTGAACTAACTTCATTAGAGTTATTTGATATTGTATTTTGCACTATCCTACTGTATATTACTGTAATAGTAGTATTCTTATTGTATATATGGTATATCTTATTCCTCTGTCTCTCTTGCTGCATTGAGTATGTGTATGACTAAAGAATTTCCCTCGGGATAAATAAAGTTCTTCTTATCTTATCCTTAAGATTTGTACAACAAAGTATTTTCAGTTTTAAGCTGGAAGAATGGGGTTTTGCACAGCTTATCATGTTAATGCAAGGAAAAAAGGGCACGTAGCGCATCGGTGATGTGTTCACTAATATAGAACTAAAATGTGTGTTAGCTTAAAATGAGCAAATCCTTTGTCACAAAGTTGTATATGAATACTGCTCATTGTATACATTCAGTCATTTTAAAGTCTATCAAAAACATGTTTCTGTGCTTGGAAAGTCAAATCCTGACAATATTAATGAGACGTTTCTAAAATTCTTCTACACAGATGGTCTGAATTTGTGAAGCGAGTGGTATCGCATTTATCAAAGTCGGCTCCTCGTTGTTTTTTCTAAGCCACGATTAGGCTCATTGAGAGCAGGCATGTGCATGCAGACAGTGTTTGTTTTTACATCTGGTGGGTAACGTCCCTCCCTATATTTTTGGAACAGTACCTCTGAAGCTTGATTTAGATTTCTGCAGGAAATTTACGTTCTAACTTCAGATGTAACACCTCTTAACACTAAACCGGTCCATCATGCTGTTGTTTCCAGTTACAGCGTATATTTCCTGCTGAAGCATATTTCAGGCATAAGACAGAAACATTACAAAAATATACACCTGCAGGCCACTCTATTGTCTTTATTTGACTAAATGCACTAAATTGCTGCCACAAGCTTTTGAACACATGTACCTAATAAAGTGGCTGGTGAGTGTCCTCAGTCCCAGCTCGGATACAGATGTGTCGGTGTGTCTTTGTTCCCTGCAGTAGTGCCCTCTCCAGCTCAGTCATCATCCACATACCCCAGGACACTGTCCGAGCCAAAGAGATCATCGCCTACGTCAACACGCTGAAGACTCAGGTCAGCTATTACGCAGAGAGGCTGTCTCAAGCTGCCAAAGACCAATCGGCCAGCGGACTGGAGTGGACGCTCGCCAGTCTGGTTGACAAGGTACTAAAAGTGTTTGACGTTACGTGGGGACGCTTCATATTTCATTCATACCCTCTTCCTTTCAGACCCGTCAGCTGGTGGCAGTGTGCGGCTGCAAGCTGCTAGCTTCAGCTATTTAGGCCCTGAACGCAGTACGAGTACATCGCAACCAAAGCTTCTCCTTCCGCTGAGTCTGAACAAGTAGTGCTCCGCAATGACAAGGATACGCTGAGAGCAAAGTACAGCGGTCACAACAGCCAGTCGTCACTGCACGTGGACTGGCACGAAGAGGAGTGGGTGAGTTGATCAGCAGTTATTGGCTGTTTTCTGATTCCAGATTTTTTATTTCTTTAGCATGACAACAGACAAGCTTAGTTTCTTGGCACACATTGTGGATACAGCTTGATATCTTAACTACACTCTGAACTCTGTTTTTCTTTTCTTGTTGCTTCTTCTTCTTCTTGAGTCATCCCTCTCATGTTGATTTCCAGCTCAGGTCACTCCTTACTTTTAAGAAGTTGGAGGATTCGTGAGCAGATTTTTCCTTCACCATATCAGCCGACTTTATTCTATGAGAAAATACTCTTAAATGACTCGTCTTTAAAAAGTGTTCAGTGTTTTATGTCTGGTCTGTGTGTCATCTTTGTCTTTACAATGTTGCAGCAATACTTTAGTAATGATATGATATGATATGATATGATATGATATACCTTTATTAGTCCCACAAGGGGAAATTTAAATGTTGGTTTAGTGTAAGCTCAGCTTTTTAACTAATGTAAGAAGTGTTATGACTGACTCGTTTTTAATACCTAAATCTGGCCTCAGTGCACAAACCTAAATGAATCGGTACATATGAAAGCGCCCAAGTCACGAGCTGTGTTCAAGGACATGGATAAAACAAAAAGGTTCAAATTTGTGCCCAAAAACCCCACAAATCAGTGTCACTGTTTTAAAATCTGCTGCGAGACCGCTCTAAATGTCAGCTTTTTCTTTACGTAAAGACTGGGGTCTGTAACATATCAGCTCGTTTCTTATTTATTAAAGAACATGCCTGACACCAGGCTTTTGAGTTAACGGCTCCATTCGATCTCTGCAAGTATTTTTAAGTATTTTTAGGTTCTTTCCAGCAGGATTTGTGGCTAGTTCTGGAGCTTGACCCTAAAAGATTTCAGTGTGTCGGTGCTTCTGCTTTCCCTGTTGTCCTTCTCTTCCGTCTTTATTTCTGTTTCTGTCAAATTTAAAAACAACTGCACTCTGAAATACACACTCTTTGCAAGATGTTGTCTAAACTAGTGGTTGGAAGGCATATTTGTGTTTGGTCTCTGATGGTTTATTTACACTTTTTGCAGGCCACGCCCACGGACTACAGCGCCATGATGAGCAACAAAGCCAAGAAGTCTATTGACTTCCTTCTGATGCAGGACACCGCCCCGACGATAGCCACGGACGTGTCACTGCAGTACCGCCTCGACATCGTCTTCTGCCAAACGGTCACCTACACATATTTTAATTATTGTATGTCTGAGCTGATGCGTTTATCCTGGAGTGACTCAGAGTGAAGGAGAAGGCCAAGAAGAAGTGTAAATATCATAGAAGCAAGGAGTTCAGAGCTCTACGACTTAGTGTCTTTATGGTATTTATGTGTGTAATGGAGACCAGGGGTTCCATTACCCTTACTTGTATTTTTATTAATTGACTGACTGATTTGTATTTAAAAACCGTAATGAAGAAAAACACACACTGGTTGATTGTGATTCTTTATTAGGCTTTTTGGGTTGTTATTTAAGTGACTCGTTAAAGGTGAAGAGACAGGGGGACTGGCCATCCTACCTGTGTCAGGAAAAGAACCTGTGTTAGAGCTGTTCACATTTAATCATTTGTCTGTAACCTAAATTAGTTGTATATGTAAAAAGAGAAGTGTTAACAGTACTCACTTTGTAAAGAGTAAAAGCAGCTCAATCACCTGCTTATGAGCTCCTGGAGAAAACCAATGTGCCAGGCTAGGGGAGTGTGTTGGAGTGATTTTGTTAAAAGTTGTCATTATTGTGCTTGGACCTTGTCTTGAACTGTATGTTCAGATATTTTCTGTTCCTCCCCCACATGTAGGATGTTGGGGATGTTACTAGCTATAGTTTTCAACTGCAGGCACAATCTATGTAAGATTCTGGTTTCCTTATTTGGTAAGGAATGTTCACTTCCTGCCCTTTATGGGCTCACCATGTAAATGGTGGACTGTTAGAGAGGTTAAGCCATATACGAGGTTGAGGGGAGATGACCCTTTTATGACTAGAGATGCGGTTAAAACGTTTGTAAGCAGGAAGTCACGTATACAGACACACATACACTCTCTCTCACTCACACACACACACACACACACACACACACACACACACACAGTGCCTTAGCTTTTACCACACAACATATGGGGTTTACAATGGGCGGTTGTGTAACTGTTTTCATTCAATAAAAGGCTGCGAGTGGAGGCTGGAGTTGGAGTTGTCTGAGTTTGGGTGTAGAGCTTGCAACTCTGAGAATCCGACCAGGCTTCCCCTGCACAAGTAAAAACCAATCGAACTCTGATTGTCTTACTTTGTTCTGAGTCAGCGAGGGCTGAAACCTAACTGTGTGGTTAAGGTGTTTTAATGCAGCGGTCCCCAACCGCCGGGCCACGGACCGTCGTTTGGTCGAGAGATGAGGCTCGGGTGTGAAATGTATGGTTTTCAGAGTTTTTATCGTTTTTTATCGTTATTTTGTTATCGTTTTTATCGTTAACTCTGTTTTCCTGGGTCTTTCACGTGTGTTATGAATAAATCTTCTTTTTTTCCGGTACCGGTACTAGTTTTATTTTGTTGTATTTATCTGTGACACCTTAAAGGCCGGTCCGTGAAAATATTGTCGGGCATAAACCGGTCCGTGGCGCAAAAAAGGTTGGGGACCGCTGTTTTAATGTATATAGAAGAGACTGAAGTTTATATGTTATGGAGTTATTTATAGGACTTGTTACAAATCTTCATATGTCTATGATGTGTTATATCAGCCCGTTCTCACTCCCGAGGCGTAACATGTCGACGTTTTGTCACGTCCCGCGGCGTTCCTGAGGAACGTGAAAGGAGACCTTCGGCGTTCTTATGGTACGCGGCGGGCTATGGCTGGAATCCAGTGCAATGACGCTCCCGCGGTAATAGACGTTCCAGCCCTGTATTCCAGCCCTAAACCTAACCTTATCCCTAGCCCTGACCATAACCTTATTCCTGACCTTAACCAGGACTTTAATGATGTTAAATAGCGTGTTTCTAAGCGATTTGAAGAAAAAGAGCAAACATGTGTAGATTCAGTCCAGACAGTTCTCATATTTCCTCTTTTTTCCGAGGTCGTCATTTAGGAACGTGGTGGGTAGCCGAAAACGTAATATGGTGACGATTTGTCACCTAGCGTAAAATGTTACGCTTTGGGAGTGAGAACGTGTTGGTTATATTGTAGTGGTTTTCTTATGGGGAGGGTTTTGTTTCCCTTTGGTTTGCTGACCCCCAGACTTGGTCTATTCCAGATGCTCACCTGAATCAGGTAGAGTATAACAGGAAGCCATTTGCTTTTCAGAAGGGTTGGATTCTTTGCTGTATCACCATGTGTTCTCATTAATAAAGTACATTTTACTCCAGTCTCGTGCTATTTTAGTGGAAGTGACCCATGACCGTCGGCCAAAACTGACAATATGACTATTAAAAGTCTGAGTAATACTGTAATTTTCTGCTGCTCATTCCTGTGCAATATCCCATCTGACCTCCCGTCATATTTCTTTTCAAGATTTTCTTATTTAATCACTAGTGTACATATATTTATAGATACATATATATATATTTAGTCATCTTTTCTCTTTTACCACGTCTCTCTAATATTTTGCTCTTTACTATTTTTCTATTTTTTATTTTATTTTATTATATTTTATTATATTTTCTTCTACTGTACCATGCTGCTGAGTGACTGCTGCTCGTCAAACACATTTCATTGCAATGTTGACCCTGTGCTAACTTGCATATGACAAATAAAACTGAAAACTGATAAAACTGAAAACAGTAAAGGCAAAGGGAACACATCAAGTAAGGATTTCACACTCCCACTCACAACGGCACTTTCAAAGCATAAAGCCAAATGCTTCAAAATTTCATTTTGAAGCATTTTAAAAATGAATGTGTTTGAGTTTCATTGCTCCAAAGTAATGTTTTCATATAAGCAAGATAACCAGTTTGCAACCATGTAAGTACAGTCCTCTATTGTGAACAGACGTGTTGGCAATCTGTCTGCGTTTATAAATTAGACAACAGTTATTTGCAGATCTTCATCAATCTGCCTGAGAGTGATTGCAGTCGGTCTGAGTTGGACTGCAACTGTTTTGAGTCAGGTTGCCTCCAAGGAGGCAGTTTATTATTTTCCTTTCCTAGTTGGACAGATGGCTGTTGTTTTGTTTTTACTGTAGTGTGCTGGGCCATTAATGGCTCAGGGGCTGCAGCGTATCCGCGCCAACACCTAAGGCCAACGTGGAATCACCGGTCAGACTAACATAAAGAAAAAATCTGTTAAATTACACATTTGTATTCATTAAGTCACAGACAATGAAAACAAGCAGAAATCAAGATGTAATATTTTTATAATTTTATTGATGTTAAATTAAAGTCCCAGCTTAGTTATGTTATCAGTGCAAGTCACTTCAATCTGTATAGCACCAAAGGAAACAATGGTGTTTTCAAGGTGCTTCACACTGTAAGGTAACAACTTACAGTATTAAAAAGAAAACCCCAAAAGAACAAACCCCTCTGAGCAAGCACGAGGCGACAGTGGGAAGGAAAAACTCCCTTTTAAGAGGAAGAAACCTTCGACAGAACCAGGCTCAGGGCGGGGTGGCCATCTGCCGCGACCATTCCTGGGGATTTCAAAAATGACTTGATCTGATCTAAATGTAAAACTAGCTCATTTAAAGTGTCCAGTGAGTTTTAGAAAATATTTTGCTGTTGATATCACGATGTCACTATAAAGTGGAAACTTTGTTTCTTCCCTTACACCTCCCAAAAAATGCCCGCACCGATGAGAAGCACTTAGATATGCAACTTGGTTCTGTGAATATCTTTCTTTTGAAAGTTTTAACAATATCTTCATCAAGATTTTGGAAGTTTAATTGCCAGAATGTCACCAAAGATGCATGCTTCCATCTTTTACAGAGGGATTTGAAAACCCTCTCGCTGAGTTTCTTGAACTTCTCTGGTGGGATTTTGTCGTATCTGGCCCTGATTTCAGTCCAGATTTTCATGGTAAGCCGGTTGGAGATAGCTTCAGCACTTTCAATGCTGAAGACTGTGCCTGATTTTTTTGCAACCTGGGAAATCAGTCCTTCCACAAAGATTTCCACTGAAAGTCTGCATCTTTCTTTCTTTTCATATGATTCCAGTCTATCAGTAACTGTTACTGCCAACAGGTGTTCTTGGAATACTGAAGTAGTTATGATATTAAATATTGGTTGTTCCATTAAATTCATTGAATCCTCCTCCCCACTCCTCCCCATTTCCAATGATATTAGTGACAATTTATGTAATTTGTCACAAATATCAGTGAAAATCGCATTAGCAATGCAGTCAAAATAATTCTGCACTTTTCGGTCTAAATGCAAATCCATCCCCTTGAATTTGTCCAAGAGTAGATCCAACAAACGTTTTTGGTGAGAATGAGGGCACTTTAAAAGTTTACCAAGCTTTGAAAGCACAGCCTGAATTAATGTCTCTAACCATCTTTCAAAGTCTAAGGTTTTTTCAGGTGGCTCACAGTCTACAGAAGATCTGTGATGCTGTATCTTTTTATATGACTCCGTTTGACTTACGTTTGTTAACGGTGGGATGCTGGCTTCATGTTCAACACAGGATTTCTGCTGCTGGGGATCTGGAATTGGATTGTTTTCTGCTTTTGCAGCACTGTGTTGGTCAGCATTTTGACAGCTTTCTTCTGTGTTAGCTGTTTCTTGGCTGTTAGCATCTATATTCTGTGCTGTATCAAACTCCTGCTCAGCAGAATCGTCCAAAAATTTCACACGTGACAAAACCGTTTTGCCAGTAGTGGTGTGGACAGAACAGTTTTCATGTACAGGGGAGTTCTGGGAAGACCTCAGTGGTGATACTGCTACTGACTGTGCACACAGGTCCATTACGTCCTCTACAAAACCTACAAGCCGCTTAGCAGTGAAGCAATCCGGATAGCCTGAGATAAGCTCTCCCCACTGCTTGATCGAAAAACTACTGAACAAGTTATTCAAGAGGGATACCAAAGCATGTACTGTAGAATTATCCCCATTGGTCTGAACTGTTTCATCATTTGTCATTGTGTTACAGTTCGAGCTTGCCATTTCACTTTTTTGTTTTTTATGTCTAAAATGTTGTTTTGTGTTAAACTCCGTGTTTGAACGTTTAAAGCGCTGCTGTCCCGCTGTGTGAATGCGTTTCAACTGAACAGCCAGGTCTATATATAAGGTCGGTTTAAGGTTTCTTTGTAACGTCACCTGACGTTTCTTTGTAACGTCAGGTGACGTTACAAAGAAACGTCACCAGTCAAAGGACTGGCCCGCCCCGTCATAACGAAAGGGGCGGGACAAATCTGTTGCTTAGCAACTGAAAAAAAGGCACACCGCGCTGAATGCTACATCCGGCCTGCGACGGTACACCGCCTCCGCACCACCGTTTAAACATGAAGTGTGGATGTTAGAAGATCCCAAATATGGTGAGCTACTGGGAAATTACTCACGTTTTTGTTCTTGAGAGTGAGCGATAATAAGCGACATTTTATTGAGAAATTACAGTAGTCTGTCTACAAAAACTACAAAAATGACCTAAATAAGACAGAAGTACACATTCATTTTTATCGTTTTGTCAACAACAGGGCGCATGAGGTTTGTTCAGTATTTGTTGTGTCTACAAGGCTCAGGCGCCCCCATGAAGTGTCTTATTTGTATAGTTGAAAGCATTATAAAGGAACGCAAAACTAAATTACATATAATTATAATTCTTGGCACTTTCTGGTGTGTGTGAGTTAGTGTTTCTCTTTATGATTTGTGGGTCCAGCATCAAATTCAGAATCCTTCCCATCACACATGAGGTCTTGAATAATCATCTTATTTTAAAGACCTCGTAGTTTGATAGTTTGCTCTCAGACTGTGGGCTTCCTTGTGGTTTTTAGGATATTTAGAAGTAGAAGGGGATCATCCTTCTGTGGAACCAGCTCCCAGTTTGAATGCAGGAGACGGACACTATCTCTACTTTTAAGATTAAGTTTCAAAGTTACCTTTTTGCCAACGCATATAGCTAGGGCTGAATCAGGTGACCATGAATCCTCCCTTAGTTACCCTGGGACTACCCTGCTGGGGGATTCCCACCATGTGTTTATACACCTCTCTGCATTCAATAATTAGTTCTTGTTCATCTCTGGCTCTCGTCCACAGTGTGTCTTTTGTCCCCTTTTTCGTCTCCTCATCCCCAAAGGGTCGCAGCGGGCCGCCCCTCCCTGACCGTGGTTCTGCCAGAGGGTGCTTCCTGTTAAAAGTGAGTTGTTCCTTCCCACTGTATTGAGGTTTTTTCTTTTTAATTGTAGACTTTCTACCTTACAATCTATACCACCTCGAGGAGACTGTTGTTGTGATTCAGCTCTGCATAAATACAATTAAATCGAATTAAGTGGGTTCAGCTGTTTTGTGAAATAAATGTGAGTGACATGGTAAGTAATAGCCTGCATGTAACTCATGGTAAGAAGAGCAATATCGCCCCCTCCTGGTTCAACCTTTTTTTCTTTGCAGTAATCTTTCCAATAATAATACATATGCACTAACCTCATGCTTGCTGTTAACAATAGCCTAAAGACACAAAATCAAGTTTAGTTTTTTCCTTAAGTTTATGTTTTTTTTTATATGGTTGGCATTTATTTTGTTTCTTTTTAATAATTATATTGATTCTATTGATTGTTTGCCAAGCACTGAGGTCTCTGCTTAGACTGTGCTACTGGGATCACTGATTTAAAAATGAGGCAAAAGCACCAAAGTTGTGCTCAAAAATAGTACAGTGAGCTACAACCTGTTGATGTAATAACTCTAACACACTTATTGTTTTTAAATACATACATGTTTAGTTCTTTTAAACCTAATTATATATTTTTTTTTGCAAAAGTGTCACCTAAACACCCAAATATACGTAATTCAAAACTTACTTTAATTATTACCCATTTGGCTGGTAACATGGACCCAGTCTGATGGATAGTTACTGAACAGATAGTCTTTTCTTTAAAGGCTGCATTCAGAGCAAATCATTGTAAAAACAAGACAAGTCAATAAAAAACAAGTAATAACTATAATACTAAACTACAATAGAGAGAAAATCCAGTAAATATAATTATATTATGTAAAAAATATACAAATATTTACCTCTAATTTAAAAAGACATTACAAGGGTACTAGTTTCATTTTAATCTCAACATAATCTAAATTGACACTAAATCAGTTTAAATATTACAGCTGAAGGTGATTTTAATAAATGTACTGCTGCTTGACTTTGTTTTACTACTGCAGTATAATTTATCATGTACAAAAGCTCCAAATGTTGTTTCTCTGACTTAATGTTCTGATGACGTTTGTGTTACTTTGCAGGAAATAGTCAGGACCCAGATGAACCTGTGCTGGAATTCAGTGTGGGTGAGTAATATGAGCATTTATGAAGGCTGTCCATGACCTGTAATTAAATTTAGCGTCATTAGTGCCACTCATTGCAAGTGACAGTGCACATGCTTTCAGCATGGAGTCTGCTCTTATGGTAGCAAAATAAATTCAGAAAATCTCCATCAAAAAGCAGCTCAGCAGCAGAAATATATATGGTCAGCTGGTTGTGAGTTAATGAGCATGTGAAATCAGTGTGAACATTTTGAAACAACTCTCCAACCTCGTAATTGTAAGACTGCCTGTGCAGCCACAGGAGCCTTCAGAGAGTCTTCCTGCTTGTCTCTTGGGTTGATTTGCTCGTGTTTTCTCACCCAGTCAATGACTGTAAAAGGGCTGGACTAATTGGAGGCAGGTGTAATTGATTGCACTGATATGCTAGTCTACTTATAGCCCACATTACAAACACTGCTGTGTTATTTTGTCTCTCAGTGCAGGTATGTAATGTGACAAAACCTCTAATGATCTGATATGTTTGGGATGGATGGGCTGTGAATTATATAGTGAATTGTCTTATTTTGTCGCTCTGTGCAGGCTTTCTACTTACAGGGTGGTGGGTCTCAGAGGACAATTGCTACCCCTGTTGAAGTGAACAACGTGTGGAGTGCAACTGGCTTTGTGGCATAGCTGGCTCTGGCCTTGGACTGTGTGTTTTTACTTTGTACCTAAATGGGACACTGGACTTTTAACTACTATTCATTGTGTTTATAAATAAAATTTTAGAATTTTATTGACTGTCATCTTTTTGCCCACGGTGGAGACGGTTGGTCAGACCTAGAATCTGTGTGTGTGTGTGTGTGTGTGTGTGTCATCAGCAGGGTTTTGCATAAAAGAGTGTGAGCAGGTCAAAAGGTCAATTCATTTATTGTAGTTTTATGGCAGCACCCTCTAGTGGCCTTGAAGCAAACAGTCTCCTAACTAAGCCATGGCATCTCTGGTCTCTCCTACTTTTGTGTGCTCTGCTGGAGGAGCAGCATTGGATCTAGTGATACTGAGTAAGCTGATTAGGACAGGCCTGGAGAAATGTGGTTTGCATGAAGTATCAGGAAAAAAACAACCTTGTATTGTAAAATAATAATACACGAATAATAAATACTTTTCATGACATTCAGATTTCTGGACTCACGAGTTCATAGAACATTAATGTTACGAAACATTGAGAAGTCTTAAAACTACATTGTATACTTATTATTTATTTACTTTAATCAGATTTGACTGGTATTTTTAAACATTAAGTTTTTGTTCCTTCAACTATTGTATTTAAGCTTATGACTCACTCACAGTATGTTTATATAACTGCCTAAAAAAACGGTGAGGATGTGGCCGCAGTGGCTGAGAAGCAAGAACTTTGCTTTTTCTTTTTTTTTTTTAATTGGGAAGCATAAATGAACATACCAGAAAACCCTGCACGAAGGAGCCATATTTGTTTTTTGTGTGTGCATAAGATGACGCTTTAGTATTATTACACATATGATAAGGATGTTAGCATGCAACACACAAACTCAAGTGGTGTTGCCAAGATAGTTGCTGACTGGCAAGAAACTTCTAGAAGAAATCTGGTGACAGTCCAAAGCACAAATT
Organism: Rhamphochromis sp. 'chilingali'; assembly: GCF_963969265.1. NCBI lineage: Eukaryota > Metazoa > Chordata > Actinopteri > Cichliformes > Cichlidae > Rhamphochromis > Rhamphochromis sp. 'chilingali'. Next base: position 22,089,010 of record NC_137932.1, on the reverse strand, counting down.
AGATATTCACTGAGATATTCAACATCTCTTTATCTCAGTCGGTGATCCCCACATGCTTCAAAGAGTCCATCATTGTTCCTGTCCCGAAGAAACCCCACCCTGCTTCTCTCAATGACTATCGCCCTGTAGCCCTCACCTCAGTAGTGATGAAGTGCTTTGAACGCCTGGTCAGAGACTTCATCATTTCTTCACTACCAGACACACTGGACCCACTACAGTTCGCTTACCGTCCAAATCGTTCCACAGACGATGCCATCTCTCATCTCCTCCACACATCACTCACTCACTTGGACACTAGAAGGGGGAATTATGTTAAAATGCTCTTCATAGACTACAGCTCTGCATTTAACACCATAATTCCCTCCACACTCACCACCAAGCTGGAGCATCTGGGACTCAGCTCATCTATGTGTCAGTGGATCTCCAACTTCCTAACTGGCAGACCACAGGCAGTAAGGATGGGCGGACATGTCTCAGCCTCCACCACTCTCAGCACTGGAGCCCCCCAGGGGTGTGTTCTGAGCCCCCTGCTGTACTCTTTGTACACATATGACTGTGTGGCCACTACCAGCTCCACCACCATCATCAAGTTTGCTGACGACACCGTCGTGGTGGGCCTGATCTCTGATAACAACGAGACGGCCTACCTGAAGGAGATTAGGAATCTGGAGAACTGGTGCCAGAGGAACAACCTCCTTCTAAACGTCAGTAAGACAAAGGAGCTGATAGTGGACTTCAGCACTAAGCAGGAGAGGAACTACCAGACCCCCGTCATCAACGAGTGCCCAGTGGAGAGAGTGGACAGCTTCAAATACCTCGGAGTTCACATCACGCAGGACCTGTCATGGTCCTGTCACATCAACACCGTGGTGAAAAAGGCCCGACAGCGTCTCTACCACCTCAGACGCTTGAGAGACTTCCAACTGCCCTCCAAGGTGCTCAGGAACTTTTACTCGTGCACCATAGAGAGCATCCTGGCGGGAAACATCTTAACCTGGTTCGGGAACAGCACCATGCAGGACAGACGAGCTCTACAGAGGGTTGTGCGGTCAGCTGAGCGCACCATCCGCTCCGAGCTCCCTGACCTGCACTCAATCTACAGCAGGCGGTGCTGGACCAAGGCCAGGAAGATCGTGAAGGACCTCAGCCATCCCAACAACAGACTGTTCTCTCTGTTGAGGTCAGGAAAGCGATTCCGCTCCCTGAAGACCAACACAGAGAGACTGAGGAGGAGCTTCTTCCCGCAGGCGATACGGTCTCTCAATCACACCACCACACAGTACTGACCCACACATGTGGTTCTTACACACACACTGGACTTTCTGGACTTTGGTTTTGCACAACACTGGTCACTATATTCTTCATTTCCGGTTAATACTTGTACAGCTGCTGTTATTGTGTATATATTTATTTATATTTAGATTTCTTCATACATTCTTATATAGTTCTATATTGTGTATTGTGTATTTTGTTGTACAGTTATTTTATTTTCAACTTTAATTTATATACACTCAACAAAAATATAAACGCAACACCTTTGTTACTGCTCCCATTCCCCATGGGATGGACGTAGAGACCTAAAATTCATTCCAGATACACAATATAACCATCCCTCCCAAACAGTGGTCACAAATCAGTCCAAATGTGTGGTAGTGGGCACATCTGCTATATTGAGATAATCCACCCCACCTCGCAGGTGTGCCACATCAGGATGCTGATCTGACATCATGAGTAGTGCACAGGTGTACCTCAGACTGCCCACAACAAAAGGCCACCCTGGAATGTGCAGTTTTTTGCGCTATTGGGGGTCTGGGGACCCAGAACCGGTCAGTATCTGGTGTGACCACCATTTGCCTCATGCAGTGCAACACATCGTCGCATGGAGTCTATCAGATTGTCAATTGTGGCCTGTGGAATGTTGGTCCACTCCACTTCAATGGCTGTGCGAGGTTGTTGGATATTCGTGGGAACTGGTACATGCTGTCGTATACGCCGGTCAAGCACATCCCGAATAATGCTCAATGGGTGACATGTCCGGTGAGTATGCTGGCCATGCAAGAACTGGGACATTCTCAGCTGCCATCTGCCCTGAACAATGTGAACCATGATTCATCCGTGAAGCGCACACCTCTCCAACGTGCCAGACGCCATCGAATGTGAGCATTTGCCCACACAAGTCTGCTACGGCGACGAGCTGGAGTCAGGTCAAGACCCCGATGAGGACGACGGGCATGCAGTTGAGCGTCCCTGAGACGGTTTCTGACAGTTTGTGCAGAAATTGTTTGGTTGTGCAAACCAATTGTTCCAGCAGCTGTCTGGGTGGCTGGTCTCAGACGATCTTGGAGGTGAACCTGCTGGATGTGGAGGTCCTGGGCTGGTGTGGTTACACGAGGTCTGCGGTTGTGAGGCCGGTTGGATGTGCTGCCATATTCTCTGAAACGCCTGTGGAGACGGCTTATGGTTGAGAAATGAACATTCAATGCACGGGCGACAGATCTGGTTGACATTCCTGCTGTCAGCATGCCAATTGCACGCTCCCTCATTGCTTGTGGCATCTGTGGCATTTTGCTGTGAGACAAAACTGCACATTCCAGGGTGGCCTTTTGTTGTGGGCAGTCTGAGGTACACCTGTGCACTACTCATGATGTCAGATCAGCATCCTGATGTGGCACACCTGTGAGGTGGGATGGATTATCTCAATATAGCAGATGTGCCCACTACCACACATTTGGACTGATTTGTGACCACTGTTTGGGAGGGATGGTTATATTGTGTATCTGGAATGAATTTTAGGTCTCTACGTCCATCCCATGGGGAATAGGAGCAAAAACAAAAGTGTTGCGTTTATATTTTTGTTCAGTGTATGAAGACGTGGATTCTCCTTTTCACATGTTAGCATGTTGTTTGGCCAGCTGTGGCTTACATTACCACAGCTGTGATAAAATTATCAGGAGTACTTCTATGTCTATGAGGGGAAAGCTTTCCTTGTTTACATATAATATAATAATGATACAGATAATGAAAGTCAGACAAAGTGGATCATGTCTTTTACAAAGTGCATAAATAAATCAAGCAGATTTTTTTTCGGTTGTGGTTTCTGAGTTGTGAAATGTCTGCAGCTCCGGAGTGGACTGTATTTGATTTGTCACATTGAAAGAGGGCCAGAAAATTACATAATCAGTGAAGCCAAACACATGTCTCTTTCCTAATATGGGCAATGTCTTTAGTAAAACTCAGCTGTAAGCATGTCTCCAGGCTCTGAATTGAAGGATTTTAGCACACAATGTTATGTGTTTTCAAACTCACAAAATCATATTTTACGTTCTTGAAGCAATAACCACGTGAAACTGAAGTTTAAATACTTTTCTTCCCTACATCCTGTGTGCAAGAGTCAATTATAGCATCATTTGGAGAGTTATATTTCATTTAGCATGTTATCGCATATCTGAAGGGGACCTAAAATAAAGCACAGTTCAGTCAGAGGGTCTCTTATTGATTGAAATCAACTTTTCCTGCTTTTAGGAGATAACTGAAAGTATACATGAAAGTGCCTTATCTTTTATAACCACAGGTTTTTTTTTATAATGGGTGTTTGTGTAAACTGTGTGTCACAGAAATAAAAGGCTGCTGTGGCGTGATGGTTCTTCGTAGTGGTCTGACACCGAGGGCAGAGGGGCTGCTCTGAGATCCTTCCCTTGCTAGCATGTGAAAAACCGGTTGAGCTGTTCGTCTTGTTTCATTAACGGGAATAAGTCTCTAAAGCAGCGGGGCCTGTGGAAGCGCAGACCCAACACTTTCCAGTAGCATAAGATTTTTTGCCAAGAAGTGCGACAGCAAAGAACTGATTGTCCAAATATAAGTTTCCTTACTTTTTCTATGAAGTTTATATGTTTGTAAAAATAAAGTAAACCATCTGCTCTAAACAGGTTTACATAGACTCAAGATTCCTTTTATCATTTTCTTGAAAATGTGTTTTTGGGGTGTTTTGCAAAACTAACTTTCCTCAGTCACACACTTTTTTCCTTCAGTTAAAAAACTTGTAGATCTGGCATATTGATCGATCACAGGTTTGATAGCTTATCTCTGGACAGTCAGCTTAAAGAAGAATTTGCAAAGTTCATTGTATTTATTTAAGATCATTTTTGACAGCCACAGCTGTGACACATCAATGATTTTTATAAGATATTTATCACAGACTGACAGAACTACGAGAAACACCTTTTAGTTATCGTCCTTTTTAGTCGTCTGAAAAGTTCATATAAAAGCAGAGGTTTCTCTGTTTTAAAGACACAGAACATTTTTAAGACACAATCACACAAGTAGATATTTCAAGAAGACAGTGTAAACAAACATTTAGGGGCTGTGGTTTCACATGTTGCTCCACCTATCATGCGTTAGAGTCACCTTCCAGTAAGTTTCCAGGTCACTTACCCAGTATATGTACTCAGACTGGAACCAGTATGTTTGAGATTCATACAACCAGAAAACTGTCTCCTCTGTTTATTGTGTGAATTCACACTATTGAGATCCTGTTTCTCTTTAAACTTTATTCTACCTTATTCTAGTTGCTCCGACCTTTGCTGGTTAACTACTCCCTCCGTTTTCAGCCGATTTCCACCATTTAAACTTGAATCTGTTCTGCTCCCTGTGCTAATGCCAGCTGTATCTTTTGGTGGTCATACCTTTCATACTTTTTGAGATATTACAGTTTTTGCCCGTTGCTTGAACACTACAAACCCATGCTTAGACTAAAGTAACACAACTTGAAGCTTTTGTTACCATACCTCAAACACATGTACCCCTACCTTAAACAAAAGCGCTGCTTTGCACCCTAGTTGCAATTATGCAACACACTTACTCCTTTATGCAACACACATGGTCCTGCATGCTACACTCTATTTCATACATAAGACACTTTGTTCACAAAATGAAATTTCAGGGTGCCATTTGGAAAACACATGTATCCAAAATACAAAACACATCGGGTAATTGCAACCACTCAAATACACACCTGAAGGCACTTACTTGTAAAACTGAACACCAATTAGCCAACTACAAAAAGCCCTCAGTTTAGCCAATTCAAGAACTTTGCAAGCATGGATGGAGGGAGAGCAAGAGGAGGAGGAGGAGGAGGATGATGAGGAAGAGGAGGAGGAGGTCGAGGTCGAAGTCGAAGAGGCCATGCACGGACCCATATTTCTGATGATATAAGAGCAACTTTGGTGGACCATGTCATCAACCATGGCCTGACTATGAGGGAAGCTGGGCAGAGAGTCCACCCACATCTAAGCCGCTTCACAGTGGCATCTGTAATAAGAACATTCCGACTAGAAAACAGGTCTGTCTTCACCTCTCTACCTTCTACTCCACTCAGATGGTTTTTATAGCACTGTTCTACAGTATATACCATTACCATATCAAGTGTACAGGGTATTGCAGGGTGCTAATGCTCCTTTTGCAGCCAAAGTGGTAGTTTCTGTGAAACATAGCATGATTACTTATATTGAAGTACAGTGGATGACACAGTACATACAGTAAAGTACTGTAAGAAAAATAAGCAAAGCGATGACAATATGTGGTTGTATTTCTCTAGACTGACTCGAAGACCTTCTGGGGGAGGACGCCAACGCCTGTTCACACAACAGCAGGAACTTGCCGTTGTGGACCTAGTGAGGGCAGACAATGCCATCCGTCTCCACCAGCTACGAAAGCAAATACTTGCAGACAGGCAAGTGTTCAACAGCATAAACCATGTGAGCATCACCACCATCAGACGCATCTTGGGAAAACACAGCATCACCATGAAGCAGCTCTACAGAGTCCCATTTGAGAGGAACAGTGACAGGGTCAAAGGACTTTGAGCTGAATATGTACGGGTAAGTGTAACTGTCCTTTACATGTACAATACAGTATTGGTGAAATCCAGTAGCAGCTGAATATGTACCATATCAGTACCACATGGATCCATTCTGAGAGCTACACAGGTACCTGTGTGATGGGGTTCTGTATGTGTAGCACTGTAGTACAGTAATATGTTCTCTTGGCCATGGATGGAGTTGCACAGCCTCATGAATTCATTTTCATTGATGAAGCTGGATTCGACCTGTGCAAAACAAGACGACGGGGTTGTAATGTCATTGGTCAAAGGCAATTGTGCACGTCCCAGGGCAGCGCAGGGGAAATGTCACATTGTGTGCCGCCATAAGCCTTCGAGGGCTTCTGCATCATCATGCAAAACTAGGTCCATACAACGGCCAACATATACTCACATTTCTAGATGCTCTCCATAACATAGTTGTACAGAACAGACCAGATCAGCCCAGGTTTGTTTCCATCAGGCTGCTCTGGTCCAGGCCTGGTTCTCCAACCACAACCAACTTGAAGTGGTATACTTGCCCCTTACTCACCATTTTTAAACCCTATACAGGAATTTTTTTTCGGCTTGGAGATGACGTGTATATGACCGCCAACCACATGCCCGCATGCCTCTTCTGCAGGCAATGGAACAGGCCTGCGGCGACATTCAGGTGACAGCAATCCATGGATGGTTTCGACATGCAAGAGGATATTTTCCCCGGTGCCTAGCGAGAGAAGACATTGCTTGCGATGTCGATGAGGTCCTGTGGCCAGACCCCAACAGACGGCGGGATCCATGAGCCCACGTATGCACAATTGTCATGATTTTTTGTGTTTACAGTATGGTGTTTTTTCTATTACTGTATTATGGTGTTTTTTGTTTTTTTTGCTTTCTCTGAATTCATGGTAAATGGCCTGCATTTGTATAGCGCTTTACTCAGTCCCTAAAGACCCCAAAGTGCTTTACACTACATTCAGTCATTCACCCATTCTCATGGTACTGCAATGTACAATACTGAGTAGGCCTATTTGTTGTTTTGGTGGTTTGAAAATGTGTCTCCTGAAAATATGCCTTCTGAATAAACAATGAAAGACTGCAGTGTTTTATATAAAGTAGACTAGTGTGCTCCCCCTGATCTGTAAGTGTTTGCATATGATGCAAGTATGTGTCATTTTGTCAACAGTTACATTTTGACAAAGGAATGTTAGGTTTTGACAGCAGAGTTTAGGTTTTGAGAGTTTCAATTTGGCACAGATGTGAATGGTATATTTCCCAGTGTTGTGTCGTGTGTACCCAGAGGTTGCCCTTTGTTACAAATTAAAGTCTACAAATCAATGACATCACACTGGCCTATGTTTATTCAGTCTATGATTACATGTCAGTGAGATCTTGGAGCTGCCAGCATGCAAAGCTGCAGCTTTAGAATTTAGGCTCTAATCCTTTTTTCCACCATTTTTTTTTATTTTTCTTCTTCCTTTGTTTCTCAGACATGTATGTTTTGTTTTTTTTTTCTCCCATCATTTCCTCTTATTGTCCCTTTACATACTCTTTGCCTCGCTCCAGTCTACTGCCAGAGTTTCAGTATTTTATTCACTTAATAGCAGGACAGAATACCACGTGACTGTGGCCTTGTGTTATACCCTCTCTGCTGCAGTGATGCTGCAGACAAACACAAACATCGTGATCAGACATTTAAGAAAAGCCTCTTACAGATGAAGGTCTGTGTCTCTTGACCTAAACACATAATCAAGTTAAATCTAATTTATGTTCATCAGTGCCCCTCACACTGTAACTTAAAGTAATACATTTGTTACTGGTTAATTACAGAAGCACGTTTGTGAGCATAAAGATGTAAGCCTTGGACCATCGGGATGAAATGTGGTTGGGAAACTTAACAAGCATTGATAAAGCTTCATCAGTAGTTCGAACAATGCCTCAAAACCTTCGCTCACCACAGGTGGTTAGCAGACTGTGGTTGTACCATGCAGCCTAATAACATGCAGTAAATTGCAGGTTAAAGCAGTCTGCTTACACATTGTTAAACGAGGGAAGGGAACTAATGTGGCTGTCACATGACCCTTTTGTCCCATTTCATCCCAGCATTTGATTAAATTGCTGCTCACTACTTAAAACTGATCACATAAAACTATTTTTCTTCATCTTTTAATGATTACCAAAGTCTGTGAATCCCCAAATTGTTCAGTTGTTCTTTTTGCTCCCTATGAGGTCACTTTTACCATGTGACAAAAACAACACCCCACTGTACACACTTGAGCCACCAGCAACTTTATAAATCCCCAATAAAAAGCTGACAGGTTGCAATGATGTTCCAAATAACTTATTAAGAAAACAACTAAATACACAGAAAATATTATGAAAACTGGTTTATTTTATATCTCCTAGTTTGAAGTGAAGCAATAAAAACATGTATAAAACATCACAAACTGTAATATTATACAAATGCTTACGTCCTGCTGATGCAATGGAGACATCTTCCAGTGACAGTCTTCATCCGTGTGAGTGTGAGGAGGCTCCTAAACCCACCGACACAGAAGTGCATGTTCACAACTCCCTCTGTGCAGGTGGGGTCAGGGCCCTCCTCACCCTGGGTGAAGAGGGGTGGTGCTGTGGCCAGTCAGGTATGAAGTGCTGAGAGTGGATCTTTGGTCCTCTGTGCAGCTCTGTCCACTCTCAGCTGCCCTGCAAAGCAATAACACGAGAAAGACGTCATTTTAACACAAAACAGCATTTCCATTGTTGGTAGCTGCAGCATGTTGTTAAAATGCAATTTTAAACTCAACATATACACACAATAACTATAACTAAACTTAAACCTACAGTACTGTAGGACGATGATTTACACCAGCTATTGGAAGGATTTAGTCTTCAAGACAGTTTGTAGCCAATGTGAGGTGATAACTTACATAGCTGGAACACAGCACCACTCTCCAGTTTGTCATTTGGTCATCCATCCTTCTCATCGGGTTGGGGTAAGGCTGTCTTCTGGGTGGAGTATCTCTCTGTGTTAGCTCCGTCCTGGGCGTTGAGTGTCTGAAGTGCTGAATGCTGGGAGAGGACAAGTGTAAAGCACCTGAAGACAAAAAGACAAAGAGAAAAGCATGAATTCACAGATCACAGAGTTGTTCACTTTACTTTTCTTCTGTTATGTGTTTTTACCTTACCTCTGATCCCTGAGCCACAGGCTATACCTTATGTAAAAACAAGAGACTACAGTCAGTTCACGACATCATTTTAAACCTTTTCTACTTATTTGTGTTGACATTAAGTACGGACTTACCTTTGTCCTGCATGGTGAGCTAGAGCTTGAGAAAAAAATGTTAGTCATTTACAAACACTGCAAAGGCCAACTTAAACATTTAAAGCTTAAAAACAAGTTCTAACATAATCTAGTCAGAGTCGCTGTCATCAAGTGAAAGGTTAAAAGGCCTTTCCCAGAAGCGTCTGACACCAACAGAACCCGAGGATGTTGAAGGGCCATAAAACGTGTCATCACTTACCTTGCACCTCTTTGCACTTACCTCATCAGTGCAGGTGTCGTCTCCGCTTCTCTTTGCTGAGGAGGTGAGAGCTGAGGTTGAAGGAGAAGCTGAGAGAGTAGCGGAAGAAGGAGCAGGAGAGGAAGGAGCTGAGGGAGCAGGGGAGGAAGCAGCTAAGGGAGCAGGAGAGGAAGCAGCTGAGGGAGGAGCAGAGGAAGCAGGAGAAGCTAAAGGATCACCAACCGGGAAGAGTGGGGCGTTGGCCTGGCCGAAAGGCGGCATGGCGAACGGGGCAGCACCTGGAGCAATAGGATGTTGCCAATCGTGCCAAAACGGCTCTGGAGGGAGCTCCTGGATGAGAGGGGAATCAGCTCTCTCATCCATGGTGTCATACCCCGAGTCGTCACTAGGCCAATCGGCCCACTCTTCTGAGTTGTTCCAGTCAGAGGAATTGTCAGTGTCTTCACTCACCTCTTCGACGTCCTCAGGTATGTAGGGAGGGTACTCACCTTCCTCTTCACTGTCATCAGGATCCTGTGCTTCAGGAGAAGAGGGTGAGGATGGGAGAGGGATATACTCACCATACTCACCTTCACTGACACGCTCGGTATCAGAGTCATCCAGGATCCTGATGACCTCTGGAAGGCCTTCTTCTGCAGGACGCTCAACCACGTAGTCGAGACGACCTGTGAGGAAACAAGTTTAAAATAACATTAAGAATGTAATAAACATCAAGTGCTAAAGGAACAGAGCTACATCTGTTAGTTTGAGCAGACGATGAGAGAAAAGCATTTTAGGCTACATTTATGTCAGACTGAATGACACTTCTACTTGTTCATGCAAGCAAAAAACAGCTAAGTCAACTAAGTTCACATCATTAACTGCTATATAATAAGATATAGTAGTGGCATAACATAAGGATACCATTATTACTACTGTACTATGATTACTGTTTTCATATTCTTTTTTATATTCATTTATTTTTGTTATTTTTTATTATCATGTTTTGTAGCAGGGGAAAAGTTATAGTTTATTTCAATAAAGCCTTTGATCCAAGAAGAACAGGATGTTAGGAAGGGACCGGGATCTGGTGTGTTTACACCTGTGTGTTCTGACGTCATGACATGCTGAAGATGCTGTTACCACAGAGACTGATTTTGGGGCATTTTACAAATTTTAGTCCGTTAAGCTATTTTTAACCAAATCATTAAAAAAGTGTCAAATTTGAAGCCTTCAAATCAAAGTAACACCTTTTTTTTCAAATTCATACACCAGTCGTTAATAATTTCTACACCTCTCCCGGAAAATTTAAAGCATACAAACAATTTACGGGGAAAAATCTTGGAATAAGCATATTTTGATAACATTAAAACTTGATATTCACACTGGAACTTATTAAATTATTACAGTCATTTAGTAGCTCTTAAAATAACTGAAGAAATGTTAAAAGTACCTGCAGCGAAGTCCAGGGGGCTGTCGAGTCCACGACGAGCCATCTTCAGGCTTTGCTGTATGAAAAACAAGTACAAACAATCCAAAGATGAAGTACTTGTTGTGGCGAGCAAGTCAAATCCGCTTTCAGTAAATATTTTCCGAAAACTTAACTTTCCACAGGCTGAGGTTGGAGCAGGTTAAAACAAGTCCAATAGCAAGTGTAAAGGGACGAATGGAACCTTGTGCAGCATTTATATACCCTCCGCAGGCCATGGTTACGGTTGCCAACATTTTTCTTTTAAAAGCTAACAATAACTTAGCGTTCTCGCTACTCACTATGCTGTTAAACAGCTATATGTTAGCAATGACAACATTTAACAATGCTAGCCGTGCTGATTAGCCTTAGGATTGCTTGAGGTTGTTTCCAGCTCTAGTGGTCATAAGCGAACTTAGTTCTGTGCCAGCTTTTAGCACGAAAATCAATCTTGTAAAGCTCACTATTAAACTTACAAAGCCTTAGAGCCTAGAAACTATGATACTTACAACTGTGCTATGTTTGTCTCATAGCATATAGCAAGACCCCATAACTGACCTTTGACCTCTTCTCAAGATTAGATAATGCTATATAGAGCTATTTTAACACTATGTTTCTTACTGCCATTGTTTGACAACATATAAGCATAAAGGAAATGATATATGGAGATTCTAAATATCAGGTTATTATGACTTTATTATAAACTTTACAGTAACAGTTCAGAACTATTAAGCAAGCTTAGTTTTGGAAAAATCCCATTTGTGATCAAAACTTTTTACTTCATATTTATTACTAAATAATTCAATAAATTATACTCAAGTACTGAATAGTCACAAAAAATAGTAATTATGCTGAAAATTATGTTAAAGTGGTTTTCGACTGAGCATATAAACAAAAGCCTGGGAAAAAGTTCTGTTGAACAACACACATATGTTACCAATATTGTAGCCGGTGTTATTTAATAATTTGTTTTATTTTTGATACAATTTCAAACTTTATTAACCTTTTCAATAAAACAAAGTTTCAGATTTAATTATTCTGAAACTAAGTTTAAGCTTCCCAGAACGTTTTGTTGCAAGTTACATTACTGATATAAGAAATATAAAATGTTTGTATTGTTCACCCACAAGTGCAGTCTCTGGCTCAAACACAGAAGCTTGATATGTTTGGTTGTCAGTCCAGACATTCCTAAAGAAAGTTGTCCTTCTTCAGCTCCAGACCTTTCTAGATAAAAATGGCATTAGTGAAGTATTTCAGTCTGGTTTTAAAAACGCGCCACAACACTGAAACTGCTCTTGTAAAAGTTTTTAATGACCTTTTAACTTTTCTGACTTGGGAGATTTTGCCATTTTAATACTGTTAGACCTCAGTGCTGCATTTGATGGGATTCTTATCGCTCGGCTTGAGCACTGTGTCAGAATCAAAGGGACTGCTTTGGAGTGGTTTAAATCTTACCTGTCCAGCCAAAGTTTTTCTGTTAGATTGGGGGAAACATCGTCCTCAGAAGCCTCACTTTCTTGTGGGGTCCTCAAGGAGTCCAATCTTGGTCCAGTTCTCTTTTCTATTTATATGCTCCCCATGGGTTCAATTTTTTGAAAAACATGGGATCTCATTCCATTGCTATGCAGACGACTCACAGATTTACCTGCCACTGAAACGTGAATCTGTGAGTCGTCTGAAGGGTTTGCTAGATTGTTTGGAGGATGTTGAGGATGGCATGGATGGCTTTTAACTTCCTTAACCTAAATGAACAGAAAACAGAGGTGATTGTGTTTGGTCCCTGTGACCGCTGTGACTTTGGCCCTTTAGGAATTCATAATAATAATAATAAAAACCTTTGCAAGGAACCTAGGAGTGTTTTTTTGACTCTAATCTAATGTTTGATAAACAGATTAATGCTGCCTTTGCTGTAACTGCTCCTAAGCTCCCTTCACGTCAGGACTTCCCCAACATTGGACACTTTTAACTGACCATTCATCCTCCTCTTTCTCTCATTTTTTACATTCATCAGGTCCTCAGAGTACTCGTTCCATCTTCCCAACACACTCTTTTCACTGTTTAGCACATTTCCATCTTTATCCATCTTACTCCACAAATAGTCTTTTCCTTCGGGGCCGACAAACTGACAACTTTCAACATAATCCATTTGATTTCCAGCTTCAAACTCGTGATAATGACGGACACTGTCTTCACCCTGAAACAGCATTCATGAAATCTTCCTTCAAGATTACAACTACTTGATTTACAGTGGAGTGAAAAAGTCTTTGGCTTCTTCCTTATTTCCTTTTTTTGTATGTTTTTCACATGTGAAAGTTTCAGATCAATAAACAAATTTAAATATGAGGCTATTTAAAAAAAACAAACATCAATCATCCAAACAATTTATTCAAAAAATGGAATTTTGAAACAAGTGAGCTGTAAATACAAAATTGCAGTTGCACTAAAACACATTTTTGCATTGTCCAACTTTCTTATCTCTCGTCTGCTCTCACAGTGAGTCACACACATTTGTATTTACAGAGCACACTTTGACAAGTAGTCTAAACTCTGGGTGAAGTGTGTGATCACACCGAGTCCCAGCTGGTTTGAGGAGCAGACTGAGTCTCTGCAGGGTTTAAACTCAGTCCCTGGAAAACAGACACAGTCCAGTTATATCTGGATGAAAACTGTCTCTGTGAAGGCAGTTTTGTTTTTGTTAACACTCCCTCAGAGAGGGACAGCTGGTTCATGTTTATTTAATCCCATTATCCAAAGACACTTCTACATCATCATCCACAGTTATGGGTCAATGACAATATCAAATAACAAGATCAGAATAACAACCTTAGGATTATTGAGATTTGTACTTACTGTGGTTTCATCCATCTGAGTTTTGTTCCCTAAAATGAGAGAAGAAAGTCAATTTCAGTTTTGTTTTAAAATTCAAAATCATTCAATCTTAAATGTACCTTTATGTCTTGTCCTTATATTGACTGTTGCAGCAGTTATTAAAAGCGCTGCTAATCCCACAGAGACAACAATGAACCTCAAAGAAACAAAAAATCTGTCAAACACAAAAAATGTGATTATTAAAATTATTTGGTTGCAGTTTTCTGTTCCGTGTAAATTCCTTTCTTTTAAAAATGTAACAGCATTTTATTAATAAATGTGCAAATTTCTGTGATATGATTTGTATTTAAAAGTATTTATATACAAAGTTAAAGTGAGTTTTCATTTGCATATCATTTCAAAAGCTCAAATAAATTTAAAATAAACAGATATTTATGCAACCAGCTTAATCTTCAGTCCTGCTTTTGAAGGACTCTTCATTGTTGGGGTTGTTTCTGATTTTGTGCTTATTTCAGTTTTTCTGGCTGGATTCTTTGTTGTTTTTGTGTCACCTGAATAAATGAAAAAGTAAAAGCACAAAAGTTTTTCATGTTTCTCATCTGATGTAAACATGAGAAACAATATTCTACTTTCACACTTGAAATATTTAAGTAAATGTTTGATGTGATTTTACTTATATTAACAGCTGATCCTGATCTCACCTGTTTCCTCACCTGATGGCTGACGGTCGAAAGTAAACAGCTGCACTCTTCTTGTGTTAGTGTCAGTCACTTCACATTTCAATATTTTATGACGTGATGAGTATAAATAATTATTCTTCAGAAAAGACACAGTGGCAGCGCAGTGAGTCTGTGAAGTCACTATTTCTTTGTTCTCTTTGTCCACATCTCGACCTGTAAGCAGCCACTTCACTGTGTGATGACACTGTTCATATGTCAGCACAGAGCAGCTTAACGTCACCGTATCAGTGTCCTTATGTTCAGTCACTGGTGAACATAATGTAACAAAGTGAGACAAACAGAGCGGAAATTAGTCAAGTTATCTTAATCAGTTTCAGTATGATTATTGAACATTTTATGTCCTGAAAAGATTTGAACTGAAAATATTTTGATGTAAATACTCACAGGTAATAACAGAGAGATCAACCAAAGACTGATGAACCAGAGTATGTGTAGATTGTATTTTGTCTAATTTGTATTGTCGACAATAATAACAACCAACATCCCCGACTGTGAGCTTCTTTATGAGCAGAGAACAGTTCACTGTAACTGTCCAAGTGTGATCAGCTCTACGTAGTCCCATCACAGTTATTCTGCTCATCTATCACATTCACACAAGGCAGAGTGACGTCATCTCCAACTTTCATAAACATGGAGGCTTCAGTTACAGATACTGTTGAGAAGATTGAAGAGAAATATGATAGACATTAGAATACAGCACTTTTACAGTTAGAGTGAAGATATTTTAGACACAAGTTCATAAACAGAGCATGCTCAGCTCTCTTATTTACTGTAAAGGTTGTTGACTGTAATAATATGAACAATATTTAGTTTGACTGCTATTTAAGTGTTTCCTGTCTTCTTACCTGCGATCTGAATCATGAGCATCAGACATGAAAACATTTGAATCCATCTGAATTCATCCATCGTGCTTCTCTGTCTCACTTCTTTCTTGTTCTTGATCTCGACTGTCACACCCTCTGAACTGTTGACTCTGTAAGACTGTTTGTACTTCCTGTCATCAGTGAGATGTCACTTCCTCATCACAGCTTTAGGGATCCAGTTGTTATTTTTGCTGATGATAATGTTTCATAGGTTGAGTATGTCAGCTTTTCATGTGTCTGAAATTCATGATTTTTATAAACATAATTTATTGTAATGAGAAATCACATTCAGCAGGTGCACTTTGTGTCTATTCCCACAGAGCATTTGTGACAGACTGACAGTGATTTAAATACTGATTGTTAGGATGAATTGAAGATGATTAACTGATAAACAGAATCCAGTCAAGCTATTTGGTGATTGGACTCTGATGGCCTTCACGGCTGATTGGATTCCAGCTGATGAAAGAATTTAGGCAGGACCCCCCACAGTCCAGACATGGTGGTGGTTAAGATGGAGAATTGGATGGAGCGCTGAGTAACATGTCTGGAAGGGAGATTGAAAGATGAGCAGGGAGATTTAAAGTACATGAAGTGGAGGCTGATTGTCTTGAAGAAGGCCGGGAGAAAGACGATTGGACTTGACCAGTGATGTCAGCAATCAGCTGGACAGTGTTCGAAAGTGGAAGTGATGAAAAGCTCTGGCCACTAAACACCCAGGAAGTAGACAGAAGTGTGATTATAAGTCTTCCTCATTGTACTCGTGAAGGCTGAACTTAAGCTTCATGTGTTTCACTCCCTGAAAATAAACAGACGACTGAGGAAGTTGAATGTGTGAAGTTTAAGATAAATGTTTCTATTAATGCAGCTTCTCTTTCTTTAAAATGTAAGAAAATGAAAGCACATAACAAGGTTCTGTTGAAGGGTCAAACACCTCCGCCACCACAGTTGGACTTTTGATGTCTAATAGATCATTTGATTACACAGCTGCAGCTACAGAACATAAAGCAGGTCTGAGACGCTCCTCTTCCTCATTGTTGAACTGAAGACGTTTCTGAGAACTGAAAGTGTTTTGGTGAGAGTGTGGCTACAACAGCAGCAGAGCTCATGAGGTTTGACTTTATAATAACGGACAGTTAAACATCAGAAACACAAACTATTATCACAATTGTTGAACGCTGACAGTATGAAATCGGTTTAAGGGTTTAGAGAGTTTGTGTTCAGTCTTTCACAGTTGTGTGAGGAGAGCAGGAAGGAGGCAGGACAGACTCAGACTATCTGTTGGTGTTTTATTGATATATTTAAAACAGAAATTGTGACCAAGCAAGCAGAAGATGTGTACCAGGGTTGTGAAGCAAAGGTTTCTGCAAAGGACACATCTGTGCATCCTTGATTGTAACTCCTGCAGCAAGTCTCCTCTCCTCTCTTTCCTCTGAGTTAAAACATCCTTTAACATGGTTTACTTGGTTTACTGAAAATGATTTGCAGCTCACGAGCAGGAGGACACAGGAGACCTGCACACCTCCAGGACACTGCGGAGTGCAGCTCGGATCTCAGCTGACCCTTCTCACCCTGGATACAGTCTGTTTGACCTGCTCCCCTCAGGCAGGAGGCTCCGGTCCATTCGCACCAGAACCTCTCGCCATAAGAACAGTTTCTTCCCCTCTGCTGTTGGACACATGAACAATAAACGTACGACTGTCCCCACCACTAACTCATGACCCTACGCTGTGTTCACTGCATGATTCCATGTTTTGGCACTGATCACCACCTGCACTCATGTATATATCTTTCTACGTAGCACTTTGAATTCTTATTCTCATGTATATATCTCATGTATATCTCATGCATGTATCTTTCTACGTAGCACTTTTAATTCTTATTCTTACTTTTATTTTTTTCATGTCTATTTAAGCGCAATTTATGACAGCATGTTTGCACTGAAGCACCGCAGCAATTTCCTAATGTTGTAAACCTGCTCAACATTTGGCAATAAAACCCATTCTGATTCTGATTCTGATTCTGAGATGAGGAGGCACAAAACTGAAAATTGAGACAAGTCTTGGGAGTGGTGTCATTAAAGCTGCTGGTAGAGTGCTCAAGGCCTGCGCCGACCAGCTGGCTCCTGTGTTCACCAGACTATTCAACCTCTCCCTGACACATGCCTCTGTCCCTCACTGCCTGAAATTGTCAACAATAGTCCCAGTCCCCAAGTCCACCACCATCAGTAGCCTCAGTGACTACAGACCCATCGCACTGACTCCAGTGGTTGCAAAGTGCTTTGAGAAGCTGGTCCTAAAACACATAAAGGACTGCCTCCCACCCAGCTTCGACCCCCACCAGTTTGCCTACAAGGCAAATAGGTCCACAGAGGATGCAATTTCCACTGCTCTCCACTCCGCTCTGCATCACCTGGAGAATCCTGGGACATCAGTAAGGATGCTCTTCATTGATTTCAGCTCAATACTATCATCCAAGACATTCTTATAGACAAGCTGGTAAACTTGGACTCCCCCCCTCCACATGTGCATGGATCAAAAACTTCCTCACAGACCGTTCACAGTCAGTCAAGGTTGGCACCCAGCAATCATCCACCCTGTCACTCAGCACTGGCTCACCACAGGGATGTGTGCTGAGTCCATTATTATACCCCATCTACACCAGCGACTGCACCCCTACGCACCCCTGCAACATCATCATCAAATTTGCAGACGACACCACTCTGATGGGGCTCATCACCAACGATGATGACACCGCCTACAGGGATGAGGTCCAGCGACTGTCAGAATGGTGTAACTACAATAACCTCACGCTAAACACCAAGAAAACCAAGGAAGTGGTCATGGACTTCCGCAAAACAAGAACTGACCCTCCTCCCCTCTCCATAAAAGGTGACTATGTGGAGAGGGTGTCCTCCTTTAAGTTCCTCGGCACCCACATATCCGAGGACCTATCCTGGTCCACAAACACATCAGCTCTAGTGAAGAAAGCCCAGCAGCGCCTCCATTTCTTGAGGGTGCTGAGATGGAACAGGCTGCAGACTGACCTCCTAGTGTCCTTCTACCGTGCCACTATAGAGAGTGTGCTGGTGCACGCCATCCCTGTGTGGTACGCTGGTTGCACAACAGCTGACAAGAAGAGACTACAGAGGGTCATCAGAACTGCAGAGAAGGTGATCGGCTGTCCACTCCCCTCCCTGGACTTAATTGCCAGCTCAAGATGTCTCTCCAGAGCCAGGGCAATTATAAAGGACCACCTCCATCCTAACCACCACCTCTTCAACATCCTGCCCTCTGGAAAAAGGCTCAGATCCATCAGGTGCAAAACCAACAGACTAAAGAACAACTTCTTCTCGTGGGCTGTCAGAACTCTTAATGCAAACTAAGAGTGTGTAAAGACTTCCCCAACACATCCACCCTGACACTGCTGTTGATCATCTATGTGCAATATCTCAGTCTTTCCATGTTCTGTGCAATATTTTTGGCTTATGTGCAATTATTTTGGTCCCAGTCTGTTTCAATGTTTCCTACACATACACCATGTATATAGTTCCACTCACATATGTATACATATACACTGTTTTTTATTTTATTCTATTTATTTAATTATTTATTTATTTTCCGCCTTCGTTGTATATTGGTTTCTCTTCTTACTTTAGCACCTTTGTGGTTCAGCTACCCAATTTCGCTGTGCAAGAAACTGCACAATGACAATAAAAAGCTCTAAGTCTAAGTTTCTAAGTCTCTAACAGGTGACTGTGCAAATACTGGAAAACTGAGGACCTCTGGCGGACAAAAGGAATAATACACAAAAAAGTGCTCAGACATAAACTGTGAGAGTTTAAAATTTGTTCTGCAAAAATAGAATTTCACCAAATTAATAGAAATGCATATTTTCCAGATTACATTACTATAAAAAAGAATATTCAAGATATTGATTCAGATTCTATTTAATCATCATGAAAGACATGTTATAAAACTCATACTGGACTTTTGACACTGCACATATTTCACTTACACAAACTATAAAGGCATTAAAGGCATTTAACAACAGTCATATTATAAGAGAGGATTAAGACTTGAATACACATCTTCTATCAGATTAAAATAACAACAGCGTGAAACACAAAAACTATTAACATTGCTTTAAAGTTCTCATCTAGTTTATATTTACCTATAAAACCAGATGAGATGACATTGATAATATAACAGCAGTTTTCTCTACTGAGTTGATGTTGCTGATCAGTGGCTGGACGACAAAAACAAAACATAATCAGAATCAGAAAAATGTATTAATCCCTAAAGAAATGATGTGGTTACACAATGATAATAACATCATAAATGTTGCTTTGGCTCATTGACCTCAGGTATTTGAATTTCTCCACCTATATTACCTCTACTCCCTGCAGCATCTCTGTTAAACCTGTCTCCCTCTCATTCACACAACTTCTCTCCAGAACACTCCTCCACCGCTACAGGCCGTCTTTCACCTGTTTCTTAATGTTGTCCACAAACATAATAGACCAGAGACTCCTGCCTGACCTCAACTGTCAACCTACCCATCATCATAAAAATGAGAACAAAATAAAGAGCATAGATTCCTTTCAATACTTTGGATTTCTTTTCTTTTGACAGAGGAAAAATTCAAAATAAGATGAACAGTAAAAACAGGTAATAAATAATAAAAATAGAAGCTAAGGAAGATCTTCAGAACACAAATTTGAAACTCAAATACAACTCAAAACTCTAGGACCATGGCACTGTGTGCTGTTCAATAGTCTAGCAATAGCAATAGTTTTAGTTGTATGTTTTCTATCCAGCCTTCTCTTAGAGCAACTGCTCATATCCATAGCAAAGAACTCCTGGTACCAATTATATTTTCATTTAAAAAAAGGAAAAATAAGTGTATTATAATGTAGCTGGGCACTGTCCCAAAAACTGGTGTTTCTTTAAATCTGTTGGACCCATAAACAATATTCAAGAATTGTCTTTCCATTAAATGCAAATTCTTTTTTTTCAACAGCTTGAACTATGTTATTTTAAAATTGACAGTAGAGCAGAAGTCACTGCATCATTTCATCATCAACACGAACCTGAAAAAAGCTGTCTGATATATAGATAAAATAATAACAAACAAACAAACAAACATATCACTAAACAAAACACCTTATCTTGGTTTTCTAGGTGTTGCTGATGGTGACATAGGAAACTTCAGGATCCACCTAAACAATGAAGAGAAAAACATGCTGACTCCTCAGTAATATCCATCCATCCACTTATCCTTTTTAGTGTCGCGGGGGTGCTGGAGCCTATCCCAGCTGTCATAAGGCGAGAGGTGGGGTTCACCCTGGACAGGTCGCCAGTCTGTCGCAGGGCCAACACACAGAGACAGACAACCATTCGCGCTCACATTCACACCTATGGGCAATTTAGATTTTTCAATTGACCTATACCTTTAGAAGTGCTTGTATGAATGGGTGAATGAGGCATGTTGTTTAAATGGCCTGCATTTGTATAGCGCTTTTCTAGTCCCTAAGGACCCCAAAGCGCTTCACACTACATTCAGTCATTCACCCATTCACACACACATTCACACACTGGCGATGGCAAGCTACATTGTAGCCACAGCTGCCCTGGGGCGCACTGACAGAGGCGAGGCTGCCGGACACTGGCGCCACCGGGCCCTCTGACCACCACCAGTAGGCAAACATGGGGTTAGTATCTTGCCCAAGGATATTTGGCATGCAGCCAGGAGGCAGCCTGGGATTGAACCACCGTCCTTCTGATTAGTGGCTGACCTGCTCTGCCACCTGAGCTACAGCCACCCCTACAGTGCCCCTACAGTAGTCAAAGCACTGGGAGAGTAGAAAATTGCTATATAAGAATCAGTCCATTTACCAATAAAAAAAAACACTGCAAAACACACAAAACAAAATAGAAATAAGAAAAATGGTAACAGACATAGGAAAAAAAACGTAAATAGGAAAAACGAAAACAGAAATAGGAAAAAACAGATTTCCAAAAGCAAAGGGAAGTGTTTCTGGGGAGACAATAACCCGACGGACCAGTTGCAGGGACGCAAAAAATGCTAGGTGTGTTTTATCATGATTCATATAATACTGATGATGGATTTTTAGGCTAATAGTTAGGCTAACACATATACCACTCATCTTTTCTTTCCTCACAAAACCGATAAATCCTCCACTTCTTTTAAGTGTCTCCCAGCGCAATTCTTAGCATATTTTGGTTCCTGCAACTGGTCCGTCGGGTTATTGTCTCCCCAGAAACACGTTGTGCTTTTGGAAATCTGTTTTTTCCTATATCCGTTGTCGTTTTTCCTCTTTTCGTTGTGTTTTGTGTGCTTTTGCAGCATTTTTCTTATTGCTGGTGTTTTCTTAAGTTGCAGTGGCCTCTCAGGGCCACCGTACAACTGAGTTCCTAGTCTCCACTATGGCCTAATCTCCTCATGTGTATTTAAAGCCCCAGTTTGCTTCTGTTCTTTGTTATGTTCTATGTTCCTTAGAGGCTAGTTTGTGACTTCCAGATTTTTAGTGTTGCCTGAATTATTTTGTGTTTTGCATTTTGGCCTGCTAAGGTCAGCAATAAAGCTGCTTTTTGAGTTTAACATGGATTTGAGTTCTGCACTTGGATCCTACTTTGCCAACAGCTATCCTTGAAAATATGTCTCACTGTAATGCAACATAAACAACTCTTCATTCATCACTTTAATTTCTCAGAAATGGTGTCTCAAGATATTGCATTTGTGTTTTGACCTCTTACTTCAGGTTTTACGATTCATGGTGTGGTCTACTGATTTTATTTTTGGCCTAACTTTCTTATCTTTTGGATGCTTTTTCAGTTAGTGTCATGCATTTACAATTTTTTAGAGAATAAGAAGAAGTGTTTTTAACTCTGGGTGTAGTGGGTGATCTCACCGAGTTCTGATTGGTTTGAGTCTCTGCAGGGTTTGAACTCAGTCCCTGAAAAACAGACAATAGTGCGGTTACATCTGGTGGAAAAGCATTTCTATGAAGGCAGTTTAGTTCTTGTTAACACTCCCTCAAAGATGAGCGGTTTATTTAATTGTCTTTTTAGTGGCAGATATAGGAATATTTAATTATATGTTTCAAAACTCACAGGATTTTCATTCTTCTGCATTTTGTTTCCTGGAAAGACAAAAACAGTCAACTCTAACATTCATAGAACAACTTACAAATGTTGTATCTGTAAATGTTCTCACCTTTCATTCTTTTCCTTATGATGAGACACACAGCTGTTATCAGCAGTGCGACCAAACCAATAGCTCCATTGATGTACCACGAAATAGCTGCGATAAAGCAGACAAAACAAATTTGAAACATTTTTGCATGTTAATGTTTGAAAAACGTTTCACACCATTTAACAGCCATGATACTCAAGTGAACAATGTTTCCTGCCAAAACCACACCATCATATCAAATGTTACATCTTAAGTTTCCTATAGGATAGGTAAGTGATTTTCTGTCATCAAAATGTAAATAATATTCATTAGGAAAAAAGATGTAAACTAAAGTATGAACTCTCCTTAAAACTCTAAAAGAAAACGTGTTTTTCCTGCTTAATCATCATAATCTTACGTGATTTTGAAGGATTGCTGATTGTGTTTGGTTCTGATTTTGTGCTGCTTTCAGTTTTTCTCGCTGGTTCCTTTGTTGTGTTTGCTTCAGCTGAATAAATGACAAAAGCAAACCAAAAAGTGTGTCATTATTTCACAAGTTGTTAATGAAAAAAAGATCTTAAAAATGTAAAATCTATCAAACTAATATTTGAGGTCATCTTAAACAGTTGATCGTGAGCTCACCTGTTTCCTCACCTGAGGGCTGAAGGTAAATGGCTGCACTCTTCCTGTGTCTGTATCAGTCACCTCACACTTCACTGTGTTGTATCCTGCTCAGTAAATAGGGTAATACTTTATAACAGAGAGAGAACATTTCACCTCAATAATCAATCTGTCTGGTTTAGTTGTGGCCTTTTCACCGATCTGTCGAAGGTTGATCAGCTGTGCTGTTAGTTTCTTGAAATAAAAAAACATTTAGTACCATCACAGTTATTCTGGTCATCACATTTAGACGAGGCTGAATGACGTCATCAACAATCTTCATTGAAGAAAACCAATAAAAAAACATTAGAATACAGCACTTTTTACAATAAGAGTGAAAATCAATTTAGAAACAACTTTATAAACATGCTTCCCTGAAACAGCAGATCATGCTCAGCCGTCTTATTCATGTTATTGGTAAGTGATTGTAATAATATTGATACGATTATTATTTCACTGCTATAAAAATGTTTCCTCTATCCTTACCTACAATCTGAATCATCAGCATCAGACATAAAAACATTTGAATCCATCTGAATTCATCCATTCTGCTTCTCTGTCTCACTTCGTTCTTGTTCTCAGTCTCAACTGTCACAGTCTCTGAACTGATGACCCTTCAGGACGGTTTGTACTTCCTGTCATTTGTCATGTTTCACCACAAATTTAGCAATTTTTAGTCGTCTCTCATTTATGTTGATGATAATGTTACACAGCTGGAGTAAATCAGCTTTTCTGAAACATTTTTTCTAAAGGAAATTTATATGAAGACTTGGCAGGTTCATATTTTTGTCATTCTCACAGTTGATTTGTGACATTGATGTGTTTGACATTGAAAAGAAAATAATGAATAAAGAAGTCGAATGTGAGATATTTTTTGGAATAATGCAGCTCCCCTTTTTTAAATATTTTAAATCAGAAGGTGCATGACAGTTAATGTGTCAGACTCAACTCCTTAACCAACATAAGTGAGATGAATTGATTTTACAACTGCAGGTACAGGAAATATAGCAGATAATGCTATTGGAGTGAAACCCAACAGTTCCTCACCGTTAATCTTAAGTAATTTCCCCCTGATGAGGTGGAGAGGAAGTGTGTTCGTTACAATGTGGTGTGCTCATTTTACTGTTTTTTTAAGAATCTGCTGTTACAAGTGAAAATCTAAAAAAATTAAGGGAAGGTAAGGCCCCCAAATGTTTTGGGTTCGTAGCGACACTCTTGGTTTCTGACAGAAAACGGTAAGTGGTGAGAATAGAGGCTGTGGTTCAGGGGTTATCAGCAGTAGCATTTAACAATAATCTGTGAAATTGGTAAATATGTATGCTCATTAATATGTTATATATAATATATTAATATGCTCATCAATATGCTCTAGTGTTTAAAACCCTAGAGTTCAGCAAATTAAATTCAACAAATATATCACGAACACCTTATTTGTGATAACCAGTGTTTCAGTCACAGGCCTGTCGGTATTATTCAAGTTACACAGTGGATTTTTTTCTTTTGGCTAAATACAAAATAAGAACAGTAAAAACAGGACACCCAAAATCAAAATCCAGCTTGACGCAAGGAAGATAAGATTAGTTAGGGAAACTATCACAGCAAAGGCAGTAAACTAAAAAGGGCAAAGGGAAGACAAGACACAAATTGGGAGGCAGAAACCGGTGAAGGTAAATACACCCAGCTCAAGGCAATCACGGCAGAGTTGGCAAAGGTGTTAGTAAAGCTACCAAGAAATGAAAGAAAACTAACCAAAATAAAATAGGAAATGAAAAAAGACAAATAAATCTAGAGACCAGACAAACACCTAATGAGCCAGGCATTCATTTAGAGCAAAACTAGTTGTGGGCAGATAACAAATGAATAGAAAAACATTTTATCTCCAGATGACATTATTGTAAGCAATAAGAAGGAAGAAACTGATACAGATTTAATGGTATTTAACGGTCAATAAACTCATGCTACAAAACCCATAACGGTCATTTAGAAATCTAAAACAAACAAAAGCCGAGCGCTACCCCCAACTCGCTAATTGAATAAACAAGAAAAAAATGATAGAAAATAATAAGGCAGTTCTCTCTTTCTGCTTCAGTGCTTAGTTAAAAGTCAAAGTATCAACACACTAAATACAAAACTTGGCAGTTCTCTGAAATCACACACCCAGATCTGTCATAGATGGTTTGGAGGCCAAGGACGGGCCTGCTGCTGCTGTCAGCTACTGCCGGGGAGACTGCTGGAGAGGATTTTTAAAACAGCCACTTGATGATGGAACCAATCAGCAGCTGCCAGCAAAATCCAGCCACTGTGATTCAAAAGATGGCCAGAGCCGTAACAATAGGATTAAATCTATTAAACTAGATAAGATTATACTGATAATACAACAGCAGTTTTTTTCTGCTGAGCTGATGTTGTGGATCAGTGGTATCTGACAGAAACACCAGAGCCTCCAGTGCTTTCATACTTTATTGAAACATCATCTTTATCATAATGTACCTGTGAAAAACAAGCAAAAAACCCAAAACCAAATGTATCAGATTGTGAGACAAATAAATTGGCATTGTGTTTATTATTACCTGTGGTTTCAGTTATATTCTTTCCATTAGTTCTTAGTTTTCTTTTCTTTTGTGTTTTTGAGTGTTAGGTTGAAATTGTTAAATGTTACCATTATTGTACTGCCAAGGTCTCCCCTTCCATCCATCCATCCATCCGTTCGCTTCCACTTATCCTTCTTAGGGTCGCGGGGGGTGCTGGAGCCTCTCCCAGCTGTCATAGGGCGAGAGGCGGGGTACACCCTGGACAGGTCGCCAGTCTGTCGCAGGGCCAACACACAAAGACATCATTCGCGCTCACATTCACTCCCGCATTCACACCTATGGGCACTTTGGATTAATCAATTAACCTATCCCCACAAGCTGACAGAGGCGAGGCTGCCGGACACTGGCGCCACCGGGCCCTCTGACCACCACCAGTAGGCAGCGGGTGAAGTGTCTTGCCCAAGGACACAACGACCGAGACTGTCGGAGCCGGGGCTCAAACCGGCAACCTTCCGATTACAAGACAAACTGCCAACTCTTGAGCCACGATCGCCCCAAAATTATAAACACAACAAAAGCTATTTTGCCCAAACACCTGAAATACATCTAATTAATATTTTAGCTATTTTTAGTTGTTTTAAACAGCTGATCGTGAGCTCACCTGTTTCCTCATCTGAGGTCTGACAGCTAAAGGTAAACAGCTGCACACTTCCTGTGTTAGCATCAGTCACGTCACACTTCATTTTCTCATATCTTGATGGATAGATATAGTGAGACTTCCAAAGGGTCACAGTAGTGGAGCAGTCAGTCTGTGAGGTCAGTATTTCTTTGTCATCTTTGTTCATATCTTGACGTTTAATCAGCCAATTCACGGTGTGATGACACTGTCCATATGTCACCACAGAGCAGTTTACAGTTTTTATCAGTTGCTTTGGTGCATTTCTCACAACAAAATTGATCTCTGCACCACTACTAAGGCTCTTCTCAAAACAATTGGTGCAAACTGCAAAACATGGTGGATAACTCGCAAAAGTGAGTCACCTCATCAAAAAGAAAAGTCAGTTGCTCAAAATAAGTAGTCAATGCTTCAAAAGCAAGTCCCTTAATCAAAACAGATAATATATTCATCAAAAGCAAGTACTTATATCAAAGTGTCAGGGCTGTCACAATTACAAGTCATTACACCAGCACCTTTGGTCACAAAATCAAATGGTTTGAACAGGTTCTCATTGTGACGGATTTCTTTGTAGGTGCTTCCCAATGACTAATAATAAAAAGATTAACCTGAGACAGATGAACCAGAGCATTTAGAGTTTGTATTTCTCCTAATTTGTACTGTAGGCATGAATAAAGACCAACTTCCTCAAATGTGAGCTTCTTAATAACCAGAGAACAGTTCGCTGTAACACTCAGTCTGTCTGATTTGACTTTGTCTGTCCAAGTGTGATCAGCTCTACTGTTGTTTTGTGTCTTGAAACAAAGGTCCATTCAGTACTGTCACAGTTATTCTGCTCATCTATCACATTTAGACAAGGCAGAGTGACGTCATCTCCAACTTTCATAAAAATGGATATTTCAGTTTCAGATACTGTTGAGAAGATTGATGAGAAATATGAAAGATAAATTAGAATGCAGCAGTTTTACAATCAGAGCGAAGATTTTAGACTCGGGTCTGTAAACATGTCCCATATTTCCCTAAAACAACAGTACATGCTCAGCTTTCTTATTTACTGTAAAGTTTATTGACCATAGTAATACTGATAATATTTAGTTTTGTTGCTAATAAAATGTTTCCTGTATCCTTACCTGGAATCAGAATCATCAGCATCAGAGATAAAAACATTTGAATCCATCTGAATTCATCCATCGTGCTTCTCTGCCTCACGTCTTTCTTGTTGTCGATCTCAACCGTCACAGTCTCTGAACTGATGACTCTTTTTACTTCCTGTCATTAGTCAGATCTCACTTCCTCACTGCAACTTTAGTCATTTGTAGTTCTTTCTTCTTGTTGGTATTGAGTATGTGAGCTTTCTCTGAAATTGATGAATACATTTAAATATTAAACAAAGATGACACAAATAAACACAAAATGCAATTCCTAAATGAAGTTGTTTATTATTAAGAGGGGAAAAACCTATATGGCCCTGTGTTAGACCAAGTTAAATGTGCGACAGTGTCAAAGTGCTATAGACAAGGATGCAGGGATCAGGTCTCCAGGGAATCTGCAGGGAAAAGCAGGGGGAACACACTCACTCTCCTTCTGTCTCTCTTGGCGTCTCACCAGTCTCTCACTCCTCTCTCGTACCAGAATTTCTGTAAGGAACAAGGGCAGGTCCAGGGTGTCTGTACACAGGGAAACGACGTGTTAGCACAAGATTCAAAATCCAAGAGAACTAGATTACTAGTGTCCTAGCCAGGACTTCACTAACATGAGTCAAGCAACAATCCAGCAAAGAGCAGTCTAACTTCTTCCCGTAAGTAGAGGCTGGTTAATGAGACGCAGGTGTTCACCATCTCCCAGGTATGTAGGCCAAAGGCGGGAGCCCACAATGGCCTCCGCCCAGGCAATAGAGGGAGAGAAAAGGAGAGAAAAACAATACCAAAGCCCACTTGTAGCAGAATATTTCTCAGGCAGACGGTGACACTATAGTTTTTAAACATAACAAAAATCAGACGACGACTGGTTTGATTTAACTGTGGTGATGTTTAGATTGCTCGAGTTGAAAAACGTGTTGCCGTCCAGTTTGTGTGAAGTCAGCATTACAAAGCAAATGCAACAACCTATTAACAAAAAGTCCTTATATTTACTGTGATAGTTGACCTGCTGCACTCTTGGTCTTAAAGCAAATTAGTGTTGTTTTAAGCTTTAGAAAATGAGAAACAGTAATGTTAAATATATGTGTATCACAATGGAGTGGACTTTGAGAGATAGTTTTATCTACTCTGCAGCATAAGCTGAAAAACCAAGGCAGGATCCATGAAGCTGAAACACGTCAGCAGAAGGAGGAAAAGGTGGTGAGGCAGGAAAAAGAGACTAAGAAGGTACCTCAGGCCACCAGGGTGGAGAGAGACTCACGGTCGAATTATGAGGTACAGTAAGCCTGAAAAGACAGGAGCGCTTCAGCTCGCTGTGTCGTTGTCAAAGAATGACAAAGAAAGAATCTAGTTGTCGTCCTGCAGAGGCAGCCCTCTCCGCCCATCCCAACCTTGCAGAAAAAGCTGGCAAATCTTGCGCCATCTAGGCCCTCCTCTGTTTTTAGCCAGCGCTCGTCTAGAACTCTGAGTAACTCATTGCAAAGACTGCAAATTTTTTCACATTTTGCCCTGTATGACAACTCTATAAATAAATAAAAATGCATTCACAGAATTGCTCAGTGTCAGCACCAAACCACCCACCACCCAATGAAATTCCCAGCCAGCAAGGTAAGATTTGTGCAAATTATAAACCTTTATTTTCCTGATCCCTGCCCTGCCTTCAGTCCCCTGTCGTGCTTCAGATGATCAACAGGAAGTGTTCAGTTTGCTGTCAGCCTTACGTTGGTGTCTGAGGAAAGAGCGGTGACAACTGGAGGTTCAGATGGGTTGCACAGATTCACACGAGACCCACTACAATCTGGTAAACAGGTATTGCAGTCAGGCACCACTGAACAGCAGGGTAATGTGTGCAGGCATAAGATGCCAGAACAACAGGGATTTCTATCTTTTGTGCCAGGCTTAGAATCAGTCATTTAGAGACGCTGCTATGTTGAATTTAACCCAGTTAACCCCCAGATGTGGTGAGGCAAAGACACGATACTAACTCTGGGCTGTTAACGTGTGATCTTAATTTGATATTCGTAGTGAAGAATGTATTCAGTACAATGTTTTCCAAGACATTTATTCATCTGTGCTTGTATTCAAGTTTACAGCAAATCATCTGAGAAATGCCTTTGAACTGGTGCCTGTTTCTGGGCTTTTCTTTTGTCACAAACTGCTCACAAAGAAGGACGAATGCTTTAGGGAACAAAAGCTTTGGAATGTATTCTGCAAGTACAGGTCAAACGTAATAGCCTCATTGTTTTATAGCAATGCTGAATTAACTTATGTCACTGCAGGACAGTGCAGCCAGTGGGGCTGATTGTTATAGTCACTGTGCACGACAAGAAAGCATTTGACATGGTGAACTGCTGCCACGGTTTTAGAGAGACGTCTGTTTGTTATTAGAAGTAGTTGTTCTGTTTAATTTGGGGTTTTTCTCCTTTGCTTCTTCGTAGAAGACGACCAATCTGCACATCGAGAAGCTGTCCTGTCTTCAGCTAGGAGTCCTTCTCCAGCTGCTGCACATGCTAACAGGCAAAACATCAGGGAGTAATACAAGCTTTTAATGCTTATGTGAACCACAGGAGTGCTTATAATGTATCAACCTGCAGTGAGACTGTAAAAGCAAAATCTTTCTTGATTTAAGTTTCATTGCACAAATAATAACAGATTCAGGAATGTATTCAAGGAAGAGACTGGCAAAGAAAGAGTGGGATAGTCAGGGAGCTGAAGGAAGGAGTACTAAAAGGCTAGGTGCACAGCAAAGAGAGAGGTGTCACTGGCACAGGAAAAGGCTTGTAGTGAGTTGTATGTGAGGCTGGACACTAAGGAGAAAATGATTTTTAATGAATGGCAAGGCACATAAATTGTGCTGGAAGAGAGTAACCAAGTATAGAGATGGAAATGTGCTAATGTGAAGAAAGTGTGTTGAGAAGGGAGAAGGAGTACTTTGGACGAAAATTGAATTAGAGAAGGAAGTGAGGCAACTCTGAAGAGGATGGAGACGGGAGGCATAGAGAGGGTAGGAGTGAAGGCTATGATAAGGTGCGAAGAGAGTAACTGTGGTGCTGCATAAGAAAGTCCTGAGGGGCAGAGAAGTATGTGATGGGTTGAGATTACATCAGAGAGAGGCTCTGAGCCCCTTCTTGTTTGCACTGGTGATGGAGAGGCTGACAGATGAGATCAGGCAAGAGTCTCCGTGGATGATGTTTTCAGACAACCACAGAAAGGATTTGTGGATGTAGTGAAGGTGGACATGCAGGGGGTTGGTGTGACTGAGGAGGATGCTAGAAATAGAGAGATGGAGGCGGATGATCCACTGTAGCGACCTCTAAAGGGAGCAGCCGAAAGAAGAAGAAGCACAAATAATTCTAATCATGCTTTTCTTTTATTCTCAGTACTAAGCTATGTAAAGGAAGTCAAGGTTGTTTCCTCCTACAATCACTTTGGTCATGCTGTTCTTACAAGTGTGGAGGTGCCAGATGGTTTAGACTTGTTTAGATTGGTGCTCTGTCTCCCTTTATCCAAACTAAAACTTTGATGGGGTTTTTTATCTTCACTAAACACTTTTTTGCTTTGTGTTTATTATTGTGCTACTGCAAGTATTTCATATATTAGTCAGTTGATTGTTACTGTAGGGCAGCTCTAGGACAATCCCAGATGTGATGTAGCTTGCTTTTATCCAGCAGATACGACATCTCATGAGGAGGTTCGAACCCTGTACCCTGACCCTCCTGCTGACGCACAAAGTCTGGACATCCAGCAGCAGGCCCTTCTACGTGAACAACAGCACAACAGTTTCTATTTCTTTTAATATTAGAAGTCAGTTATTCATTAATGAATACAAATGGTGACTGAAGTTATTTAGACAGGACATTAAACAATAAACTTCCAATAAATTATGAACAATGTGTGACTGAATGTGTTCAGTGAAAGACTTTGAAAATATCGCAGCATAAAACCAGTGTAAAAGTACTCAGACTACTTTTGGGGGTATTTATTTGATGATGCAACCAGAAAATGTGCAGGTTGTGAGTTTAACATTTTCAACACTGGAGAAGAAGTACATGTACACAGACTAGCTAATGACAAACATTTTTTTTAAATTAACCTTTATTTAAACAGGTTGTTCATTTTTCTGAGCTTATCTGGTGTCCAGTTTCGGTGGCAGTAGCATAAGCAGAGAAGACCCAGACCTTACTCTCCCGAGCCAGCTCCTCCATTATTTGGGGGACACTGAGGCATTCTCTGCTGAGTGCTGTGATCTCCCCAACATGTCCTGGGTGTGTCCTGTCTGTCCTGGTGGGACATGCCTGGAACATCTCACCCAGGAGGCGTTCAAGAGGCACCCTTGTCAGATGCCTGAACCTCCTCAACTGGCTCGTTTAGATGTAGAGGAGTAGCAGTTAACTCGGAATGAGACAGACAGCACCTACTGCTGGGGTGGGCCTACAGGAGGGAGAGCTCATGTCGTCTCTTCAGGACACATCACTGGACCCCAAGAAGCTCTCCCCGGAGCTCCCTTTGGCTGCTGGGGTCGGCATACGTTCAACTTTAAAATCACTCTTGGTTCTTGGCTAGCTTTGTGTTAGCATCCTTTGTGTACTGATGCTTGCAAGAAGCTAAAGTTGCTTTGGCAGAATTTTCTTTCTCATATATGCACACATAAGGAGAGAGATGTTTTATAAGCTTTAGTCATCACCGTGCACTTTTCCTGATTCACACAAAATACAGCAATCTGGCACCTTCCCACAGAGTCTTGCACGAGTATTAAACATGTTCATTTGTGCTTTGGACTGTCACCAGATTTCTTCTAGAAGTTTCTTGCCAGTCAGCAACTATCTTGGCAACACCACTTGAGTTTGTGTGTTGCATGCTAACATCCTTATCATATGTGTAATAATAATACTAAAGCTTCATCTTATGCACACACAAAAAACAAATATGGCTCCTTCGTGCAGGGTTTTCTGGTATGTTCATTTATGCTTCCCAATTAAAAAAAAAAAAAAGAAAAAAAAAAAGAAGAAAAAGCAAAGTTCTTGCTTCTCAGCCACTGCGGCCACATCCTCACCGTTTTTTAGGCAGTTATATAAACATACTGTGAGTGAGTCATAAGCTTAAATACAATAGTTGAAGGAACAAAAACTTAATGTTTAAAAATACCAGTCAAATCTGATTAAAGTAAATAAATAATAAGTATACAATGTAGTTTTAAGACTTCTCAATGTTTCGTAACATTAATGTTCTATGAACTCGTGAGTCCAGAAATCTGAATGTCATGAAAAGTATTTATTATTCGTGTATTATTATTTTACAATACAAGGTTGTTTTTTTCCTGATACTTCATGCAAACCACATTTCTCCAGGCCTGTCCTAATCAGCTTACTCAGTATCACTAGATCCAATGCTGCTCCTCCAGCAGAGCACACAAAAGTAGGAGAGACCGGAGATGCCATGGCTTAGTTAGGAGACTGTTTGCTTCAAGGCCACTAGAGGGTGCTGCCATAAAACTACAATAAATGAATTGACCTTTTGACCTGCTCACACTCTTTTATGCAAAACCCTGCTGATGACACACACAGACACACACACACACACACACACACACACACAGATTCTAGGTCTGACCAACCGTCTCCACCGTGGGCAAAAAGATGACAGTCAATAAAATTCTAAAATTTTATTTATAAACACAATGAATAGTAGTTAGAAGTCCAGTGTCCCATTTAGGTACAAAGTAAAAACACACAGTCCAAGGCCAGAGCCAGCTATGCCACAAAGCCAGTTGCACTCCACACGTTGTTCACTTCAACAGGGGTAGCAATTGTCCTCTGAGACCCACCACCCTGTAAGTAGAAAGCCTGCACAGAGCGACAAAATAAGACAATTCACTATATAATTCACAGCCCATCCATCCCAAACATATCAGATCATTAGAGGTTTTGTCACATTACATACCTGCACTGAGAGACAAAATAACACAGCAGTGTTTGTAATGTGGGCTATAAGTAGACTAGCATATCAGTGCAATCAATTACACCTGCCTCCAATTAGTCCAGCCCTTTTACAGTCATTGACTGGGTGAGAAAACACGAGCAAATCAACCCAAGAGACAAGCAGGAAGACTCTCTGAAGGCTCCTGTGGCTGCACAGGCAGTCTTACAATTACGAGGTTGGAGAGTTGTTGTTTCAAAATGTTCACACTGATTTCACATGCTCATTAACTCACAACCAGCTGACCATATATATTTCTGCTGCTGAGCTGCTTTTTGATGGAGATTTTCTGAATTTATTTTGCTACCATAAGAGCAGACTCCATGCTGAAAGCATGTGCACTGTCACTTGCAATGAGTGGCACTAATGACGCTAAATTTAATTACAGGTCATGGACAGCCTTCATAAATGCTCATATTACTCACCCACACTGAATTCCAGCACAGGTTCATCTGGGTCCTGACTATTTCCTGCAAAGTAACACAAACGTCATCAGAACATTAAGTCAGAGAAACAACATTTGGAGCTTTTGTACATGATAAATTATACTGCAGTAGTAAAACAAAGTCAAGCAGCAGTACATTTATTAAAATCACCTTCAGCTGTAATATTTAAACTGATTTAGTGTCAATTTAGATTATGTTGAGATTAAAATGAAACTAGTACCCTTGTAATGTCTTTTTAAATTAGAGGTAAATATTTGTATATTTTTTACATAATATAATTATATTTACTGGATTTTCTCTCTATTGTAGTTTAGTATTATAGTTATTACTTGTTTTTTATTGACTTGTCTTGTTTTTACAATGATTTGCTCTGAATGCAGCCTTTAAAGAAAAGACTATCTGTTCAGTAACTATCCATCAGACTGGGTCCATGTTACCAGCCAAATGGGTAATAATTAAAGTAAGTTTTGAATTACGTATATTTGGGTGTTTAGGTGACACTTTTGCAAAAAATATATATATAATTAGGTTTAAAAGAACTAAACATGTATGTATTTAAAAACAATAAGTGTGTTAGAATTACTACAGCAACAGCTTGTAGCTCACTGTACTATTTTTGAGCACAACTTTGGTGCTTTTGCCTCATTTTTAAATCAGTGATCCCAGTAGCACAGTCTAAGCAGAGACCTCAGTGCTTGGCAAACAATCAATAGAATCAATATAATTATTAAAAAGAAACAAAATAAATGCCAACCATATAAAAAAAAACATAAACTTAAGGAAAAAACTAAACTTGATTTTGTGTCTTTAGGCTATTGTTAACAGCAAGCATGAGGTTAGTGCATATGTATTATTATTGGAAAGATTACTGCAAAGAAAAAAAGGTTGAACCAGGAGGGGGCGATATTGCTCTTCTTACCATGAGTTACATGCAGGCTATTACTTACCATGTCACTCACATTTATTTCACAAAACAGCTGAACCCACTTAATTCGATTTAATTGTATTTATGCAGAGCTGAATCACAACAACAGTCTCCTCGAGGTGGTATAGATTGTAAGGTAGAAAGTCTACAATTAAAAAGAAAAAACCTCAATACAGTGGGAAGGAACAACTCACTTTTAACAGGAAGCACCCTCTGGCAGAACCACGGTCAGGGAGGGGCGGCCCGCTGCGACCCTTTGGGGATGAGGAGACGAAAAAGGGGACAAAAGACACACTGTGGACGAGAGCCAGAGATGAACAAGAACTAATTATTGAATGCAGAGAGGTGTATAAACACATGGTGGGAATCCCCCAGCAGGGTAGTCCCAGGGTAACTAAGGGAGGATTCATGGTCACCTGATTCAGCCCTAGCTATATGCGTTGGCAAAAAGGTAACTTTGAAACTTAATCTTAAAAGTAGAGATAGTGTCCGTCTCCTGCATTCAAACTGGGAGCTGGTTCCACAGAAGGATGATCCCCTTCTACTTCTAAATATCCTAAAAACCACAAGGAAGCCCACAGTCTGAGAGCAAACTATCAAACTACGAGGTCTTTAAAATAAGATGATTATTCAAGACCTCATGTGTGATGGGAAGGATTCTGAATTTGATGCTGGACCCACAAATCATAAAAGAGAAACACTAACTCACACACACCAGAAAGTGCCAAGAATTATAATTATATGTAATTTAGTTTTGCGTTCCTTTATAATGCTTTCAACTATACAAATAAGACACTTCATGGGGGCGCCTGAGCCTTGTAGACACAACAAATACTGAACAAACCTCATGCGCCCTGTTGTTGACAAAACGATAAAAATGAATGTGTACTTCTGTCTTATTTAGGTCATTTTTGTAGTTTTTGTAGACAGACTACTGTAATTTCTCAATAAAATGTCGCTTATTATCGCTCACTCTCAAGAACAAAAACGTGAGTAATTTCCCAGTAGCTCACCATATTTGGGATCTTCTAACATCCACACTTCATGTTTAAACGGTGGTGCGGAGGCGGTGTACCGTCGCAGGCCGGATGTAGCATTCAGCGCGGTGTGCCTTTTTTTCAGTTGCTAAGCAACAGATTTGTCCCGCCCCGTCATAACGGGCTCGTTATGACGGGGCGGGCCAGTCCTTTGACTGGTGACGTTTCTTTGTAACGTCACCTGACGTTACAAAGAAACGTCAGGTGACGTTACAAAGAAACCTTAAACCGACCTTATATATAGACCTGGCTGTTCAGTTGAAACGCATTCACACAGCGGGACAGCAGCGCTTTAAACGTTCAAACACGGAGTTTAACACAAAACAACATTTTAGACATAAAAAACAAAAAAGTGAAATGGCAAGCTCGAACTGTAACACAATGACAAATGATGAAACAGTTCAGACCAATGGGGATAATTCTACAGTACATGCTTTGGTATCCCTCTTGAATAACTTGTTCAGTAGTTTTTCGATCAAGCAGTGGGGAGAGCTTATCTCAGGCTATCCGGATTGCTTCACCGCTAAGCGGCTTGTAGGTTTTGTAGAGGACGTAATGGACCTGTGTGCACAGTCAGTAGCAGTATCACCGCTGAGGTCTTCCCAGAACTCCCCTGTACATGAAAACTGTTCTGTCCACACCACTACTGGCAAAACGGTTTTGTCACGTGTGAAATTTTTGGACGATTCTGCTGAGCAGGAGTTTGATACAGCACAGAATATAGATGCTAACAGCCAAGAAACAGCTAACACAGAAGAAAGCTGTCAAAATGCTGACCAACACAGTGCTGCAAAAGCAGAAAACAATCCAATTCCAGATCCCCAGCAGCAGAAATCCTGTGTTGAACATGAAGCCAGCATCCCACCGTTAACAAACGTAAGTCAAACGGAGTCATATAAAAAGATACAGCATCACAGATCTTCTGTAGACTGTGAGCCACCTGAAAAAACCTTAGACTTTGAAAGATGGTTAGAGACATTAATTCAGGCTGTGCTTTCAAAGCTTGGTAAACTTTTAAAGTGCCCTCATTCTCACCAAAAACGTTTGTTGGATCTACTCTTGGACAAATTCAAGGGGATGGATTTGCATTTAGACCGAAAAGTGCAGAATTATTTTGACTGCATTGCTAATGCGATTTTCACTGATATTTGTGACAAATTACATAAATTGTCACTAATATCATTGGAAATGGGGAGGAGTGGGGAGGAGGATTCAATGAATTTAATGGAACAACCAATATTTAATATCATAACTACTTCAGTATTCCAAGAACACCTGTTGGCAGTAACAGTTACTGATAGACTGGAATCATATGAAAAGAAAGAAAGATGCAGATTTTCAGTGGAAATCTTTGTGGAAGGACTGATTTCCCAGGTTGCAAAAAAATCAGGCACAGTCTTCAGCATTGAAAGTGCTGAAGCTATCTCCAACCGGCTTACCATGAAAATCTGGACTGAAATCAGGGCCGGATATGACAAAATCCCACCAGAGAAGTTCAAGAAACTCAGCGAGAGGATTTTCAAATCCCTCTGTAAAAGATGGAAGCATGCAGCGGTTATGGTGACATTCTGGCAATTAAACTTCCAAGATCTTGATGAAGATATTGTTAAAACTTTCAAAAGAAAGATATTCACAGAACCAAGTTGCATATCTAAGTGCTTCTCATCGGTGCGGGCATTTTTTGGGAGGTGTAAGGGAAGAAACAAAGTTTCCACTTTATAGTGACATCGTGATATCAACAGCAAAATATTTTCTAAAACTCACTGGACACTTTAAATGAGCTAGTTTTACATTTAGATCAGATCAAGTCATTTTTGAAATCCCCAGGAATGGTCGCGGCAGATGGCCACCCCGCCCTGAGCCTGGTTCTGTCGAAGGTTTCTTCCTCTTAAAAGGGAGTTTTTCCTTCCCACTGTCGCCTCGTGCTTGCTCAGAGGGGTTTGTTCTTTTGGGGTTTTCTTTTTAATACTGTAAGTTGTTACCTTACAGTGTGAAGCACCTTGAAAACACCATTGTTTCCTTTGGTGCTATACAGATTGAAGTGACTTGCACTGATAACATAACTATGCTGGAACTTTAATTTAACATCAATAAAATTATAAAAATATTACATCTTGATTTCTGCTTGTTTTCATTGTCTGTGACTTAATGAATACAAATGTGTAATTTAACAGATTCTTTCTTTATGTTAGTCTGACCGGTGATTCCACGTTGGCCTTAGGTGTTGGCGCGGATACGCTGCAGCCCCTGAGCCATTAATGGCCCAGCACACTACAGTAAAAACAAAACAACAGCCATCTGTCCAACTAGGAAAGGAAAATAATAAACTGCCTCCTTGGAGGCAACCTGACTCAAAACAGTTGCAGTCCAACTCAGACCGACTGCAATCACTCTCAGGCAGATTGATGAAGATCTGCAAATAACTGTTGTCTAATTTATAAACGCAGACAGATTGCCAACACGTCTGTTCACAATAGAGGACTGTACTTACATGGTTGCAAACTGGTTATCTTGCTTATATGAAAACATTACTTTGGAGCAATGAAACTCAAACACATTCATTTTTAAAATGCTTCAAAATGAAATTTTGAAGCATTTGGCTTTATGCTTTGAAAGTGCCGTTGTGAGTGGGAGTGTGAAATCCTTACTTGATGTGTTCCCTTTGCCTTTACTGTTTTCAGTTTTATCAGTTTTCAGTTTTATTTGTCATATGCAAGTT
Organism: Rhamphochromis sp. 'chilingali'; assembly: GCF_963969265.1. Lineage (NCBI taxonomy): Eukaryota > Metazoa > Chordata > Actinopteri > Cichliformes > Cichlidae > Rhamphochromis > Rhamphochromis sp. 'chilingali'. Next base: position 22,050,453 of record NC_137932.1, on the reverse strand, counting down.
AGCACAGGGTCAACATTGCAATGAAATGTGTTTGACGAGCAGCAGTCACTCAGCAGCATGGTACAGTAGAAGAAAATATAATAAAATATAATAAAATAAAATAAAAAATAGAAAAATAGTAAAGAGCAAAATATTAGAGAGACGTGGTAAAAGAGAAAAGATGACTAAATATATATATATATGTATCTATAAATATATGTACACTAGTGATTAAATAAGAAAATCTTGAAAAGAAATATGACGGGAGGTCAGATGGGATATTGCACAGGAATGAGCAGCAGAAAATTACAGTATTACTCAGACTTTTAATAGTCATATTGTCAGTTTTGGCCAACGGTCATGGGTCACTTCCACTAAAATAGCACGAGACTGGAGTAAAATGTACTTTATTAATGAGAACACATGGTGATACAGCAAAGAATCCAACCCTTCTGAAAAGCAAATGGCTTCCTGTTATACTCTACCTGATTCAGGTGAGCATCTGGAATAGACCAAGTCTGGGGGTCAGCAAACCAAAGGGAAACAAAACCCTCCCCATAAGAAAACCACTACAATATAACCAACACGTTCTCACTCCCAAAGCGTAACATTTTACGCTAGGTGACAAATCGTCACCATATTACGTTTTCGGCTACCCACCACGTTCCTAAATGACGACCTCGGAAAAAAGAGGAAATATGAGAACTGTCTGGACTGAATCTACACATGTTTGCTCTTTTTCTTCAAATCGCTTAGAAACACGCTATTTAACATCATTAAAGTCCTGGTTAAGGTCAGGAATAAGGTTATGGTCAGGGCTAGGGATAAGGTTAGGTTTAGGGCTGGAATACAGGGCTGGAACGTCTATTACCGCGGGAGCGTCATTGCACTGGATTCCAGCCATAGCCCGCCGCGTACCATAAGAACGCCGAAGGTCTCCTTTCACGTTCCTCAGGAACGCCGCGGGACGTGACAAAACGTCGACATGTTACGCCTCGGGAGTGAGAACGGGCTGATATAACACATCATAGACATATGAAGATTTGTAACAAGTCCTATAAATAATTCCATAACATATAAACTTCAGTCTCTTCTATATACATTAAAACAGCGGTCCCCAACCTTTTTTGCGCCACGGACCGGTTTATGCCCGACAATATTTTCACGGACCGGCCTTTTTTTTTTTTTTTTTTTTTTTTAATATTTTTATTGAGAGACAAGTGTACAGTAGTTTACAATGACAACACAATCTGTTCCCCTCACATATTTTTTAGTTTTTCTTACATGAACAGACACAATAACACACACAGGCACACCTACACACACGCTTAAGTAAACAAACAAAACAAAACCTAATAAGAAACCCAAAACAAACACAAACCCCAAAAGGGGGGAAAAAAAAAAAAAAAAAAAAAAAGGGGGGGGGGGAAAGAGACATGATATTAATCAGCTGGTAGAGCGTTTAATGACTTGCAATAGTCCACGAAGGGGCCCCAGATAGAATAAAATTCTCTGTATTTGCCCTTCGCCACAAGGCCTATCTTTTGCAATTTAAGAGATGACATCACATCTCTAAACCAAAAAGAAACTGAAGGTGGCTTTGAAGATTTCCAAAGGAGTAAGATGCAACGTCTAGCCAAAAGTGATGTAAAGGCTAATATTTTGAAGTGTGTAGGGTCGGTTAGACCAGTGTTGACTGGAAGCCCAAAAACAGCTAGAAAAGGGTCCATGCAGATTTGGGTCCCAAGAGCTTTGGAAAGAATAACTGAATACTGACTCCAGAAGCCATGGAGTCTTGGGCACAGAAAGAACATATGGCCTAGGTCACATGGGGTGGCATGACATCTCTCACACTGATCCATCACTTGTGGGTAAATCTCAGACAGACGAGACTTTGAATAGTAAACCCTGTACAACACCTTGAACTGGATGAGTTGTAACCTGGCACAGGACGTACTATAACGGACATTGGATACTGCTTTCTCCCATTGCTGATCCGAAAAAATTATTCCTAACTCCTGCTCCCAAGCCCCCCTAATTTTAGCAACGGAATGGACATTTAAATCCATAAGTTGTTTATATATTAAAGATATAATTGACTTCTTATTGGGTTTAAGGGATAAGAATTCCTCCCATGGTTGGACATTTGGGAGAAGAGGGTAGGAGGGGAAGAGAGCAGAAGTGCAATGCCGTGCCTGAAAATAACGGAATAGATTGGTAGCCGGAAGATTTGTTTCTGAACACAGGTCTAAAAAAGTTAAGAAAGTGCCATCTTTATAGAGATCCTTAAATGTATTAATACCATGACGCTTCCACTGTACATAGGTACCATCAATGAGGCCAGGAGTAAACAGATGGTTCTGCGTGATGGGCATGTGTACTGACGCAGAGATGTACTTAAAATGACTCCTGAATTGTGACCAGACCCTTAGACTAGACTGTACCACGGGATTTTGGGTGAAATGAGAAGGCTTAAGTGGTAGTGGAGAGAATAATAAAGCTTCTAAGGATGAGGAAGTGCACGACAGGCGTTCCAGTTTGCACCACAGCAGGTCTTGAGATTCAAGCCAATGGGTCAATTTGTGAACATGAGAGGACCAATAGTAAAATAAAAAGTTAGGCAAGGCAAGACCACCATCAAATGTCAGTCTCTGTAATAATGATTTCCTCACCCTGGGGTGTTTCCCTCCCCACAAAAACGATGTAACTAGCTGGTCTAACTTTTTGAAAAAAGCTTTAGGTAAAAATATAGGAATACTCTGAAACAGAAATAACAATCGAGGCAAAATGTTCATCTTTACAGCATTGATCCGACCAATTAGGGACAAAGGTAGCGATTTCCATCTCTGAAAATCTGATTGAATTTGAGTCATTAAAGGGGAGAAATTGGAAGAGTATAGAGAAGACAAAGTACGAGTCATGTTAACTCCCAAATATTTAAAGCCAGCAGGGCTAAGTCTAAAAGGAATGTCAGATTGTTTAAGTGTAAGACTTAAAGAATTTATGGGGAAACATTCACTTTTAAGAAGATTTATTTTGTAACCTGACAGAGAGCCGAACTTGTTTAGTAGAGACACAATCGATGGTATGCTAGATAAGGGATCAGAAACATATAGAAGCAGGTCATCTGCATATAAAGACAATTTTACGTCAAGGCCTGACCGGGAAATACCACGAAAATGAGGAAGGGCCTTCAAAGCTACAGATAGGGGTTCAATTACAATAGCAAAAAGTAGGGGGGACAGGGGGCAACCCTGTCTCGTCCCGCGTGACAATGAGAAGTAGCCAGAGGAAACACCATTTGTATAGACACTGGCTTGGGGTGCCCTGTACAACAGTCGAATCCATGAAATGAATCTGTCCTTGAAACCAAATCTTTGCAAGACCGCAAAGAGAAAGCTCCACTCTACACGATCGAAAGCTTTCTCAGCATCAAGTGAGATAACTACTTCTGGATTAGTGGTTGAGTGTTGGGAAAGAATGACATTCAAAAGCGTGCGGACATTAAAGAACAGCTGGCGGCCTTTAATAAAGCCATTCTGTTCATCTGAAATAATAGTAGGAAGAACCTTTTCAAGGCGAATTGCTAAAATTTTAGCCAAGACTTTAACATCAACATTCAGCAGTGAAATAGGCCTATACGAGGTGCAAGACGTAGGATCCTTACCCTTCTTTAAGAGAACAGTAATTAGTGCTTGAGACAATGTAGGGGGCAATAGACCACGTTCAAAAGATTCATTATACACTGAAAGAAGTAGTGGGGCTAACTTGTCTATAAAAGTTTTTAAAAATTCAACTGAAAACCCGTCAGGTCCTGGTGCCTTACCATTGTGCATGGTCTTGATTGCATGCACAATTTCATCCAGCCTAAGAGGGGCATCTAATTGTTCAGCTATAACAGGATCGACAGTGGGCATTGTAAGACCGTTAAAAAAAGAATCCATCTCTGAGGCGTCAGCAGCAGATTCAGATTCATATAGGGAGGAATAGTACGTCTTAAACACCTCGTTTACTTCCTTTGAATCAGAGACCGAGTTGCCTGCCGCATCTTTAATCTGGGAAATTAATCGAGACGAGGCCTGACGTTTTAACTGATGGGCCAAAAGCCTTCTGGGCTTATCACCATATTCATAATAAGTCGCACGCGCACGAAGTAAAAGACGCTCAGCATCTGCCGTAGAAAGTAAATCAAATTCAGTCTGCAAGTCAAGTCGTCTTTTATGCAAATCGGGAGTGGGACTGTCAACAACCTGTCTATCTATGTCACAAATTTGTGTAGTCAAAGTTTGAAGTTTGGCTTTGTGGCTTTTAGTGGAATGGGCAGAGAAAGAAATTATTTGCCCACGCACGTATGCCTTAAGAGATTCCCAAAGCAATGACCTCGTAACAGTATTGCTGTCGTTAAACACCATAAATTCATCAATTGCGGATTTGATAAAGGTAACAAACCCCTCATCCGAAAGCAACAAAGAGTTAAATCTCCAGGGTGAGGAAAAAGAGGACTGGGCTATGAGCTTGATGTCAACGCTAAGTGGTGCGTGATCGGAAATGACAATAGGATGATATGTAGATGACAGTACTTTTGGAATAAGGGAACCGTCCACAAAAAAATAATCAATCCGCGAAAAGGACTGATGTACCTGAGAAAAGAAAGAGTACGCTCTGGCAGTAGGGTTAGAAAACCTCCAGGGATCTACAAAACCATTCTGAGACATAAACTCAGAAATAGACTTGGACATAGAGGATTGGGTCAGGGTCCGAGGATTCGAACGATCTAAGGCAGGATCAATAACACAGTTTAGGTCACCACCCAATATCAAAAGATGAGTATCAAGGGAAGGGAGACTACTCAAAAGTGCATCTGTAAAACCTGGATTATCAAAATTTGGCGCATACACATTGACTAAGAGGACGGGTACATTGTACATGGTGCCTACAACAACCAAATACCTCCCGTTTTTGTCAGCTTTAATCTCAGAGGCTGTAAACTGTACCCTTCTGTTTATTAAGATCGCCACCCCCCTGGCTTTTGAATTAAACATTGAATGGAAAGTATGACCCACCCATGGGCACCTGAGCCTAAGATGATCCCGATCTCGCAAATGGGTCTCTTGCAAAAACATTACATCACTCTTTAAACGTTTAAGATGCGTAAATATTTTAGATCGTTTAATTGGGCTATTCATACCTTTGACATTCCAAGTTAAAAATCTAATACCACTATTGCCTAAGGACTGACCTGAAGTGCTGATCATTGCAGAAAGACAAAAGAGAAAATACTTATTTCTTCACCCCCAAAGAAAGAACAAGTGGGAAAAACACACTCACACAAACACACAACGCAAACCCACAACAACAAAAGTACAGCTTCAGAATAAAAATAATAATAACACGTCAAACACACCCACCCGCCTCCCCCCTGCACAGCAAAAGCCCCCATCCCCAAACGACGGAGACGGCAGTGCACGCTCCCACCCGGAGCAATCTGAACAAAAACGCTCCCGACTACGAAACGAACCGTGTCAAACCAAAGCTCCAACAGAGTCTTTTCTCAATAGATTAAAAGGCACAAATAAAATAAAAATAACCCAATTATATTTTACTATTAGACAGGTAAAACAAAACAAGTGTTTGGCAGAGTAACAAACTTAGCTTACCACAATGATGTTTGGATTAGGATCATACGCTATTTCAAACAGACAAACATTGTCCTGCTATATCTTTTATCTTGTGGTTATTGTCTTAATATATTCCTTGGCCTCATCTGGCGAGACGAAGTCGCGCTGCATTCCTTGATAAGTGATCCGTAGTCTTGCCGGATAGAGGATCCCAAATCGGACTCCCTGGATGCCGCGAAGCTGGCGACGGACCTCATTGAAAGCCGCACGGGCCCGCGCTGTCTTAGCGGTGTGGTCGGGGAACACAGAAATGGTCATATTATTTATCTGCACTCTCTGCAGCTCCCTGGCCTTCTGGAGAATCCTAGCACAGTCCGCGTAATAGTGCAGCCTCACAACCACAGCACGGGGACGTTCACCGGTGTTAGGTTTGGGGGCCAAAGTTCGGTGGGCTCTGTCTACAAGCGGCTCCTTCCCAAGCTGAAATGCCTCCATCAACAGCACGGACACATCTGTAGCGGACAGGACGTTCTCCTCTGGCACACCAACAATGCGTATATTATTGCGGCGAGACCTGGACTCCAAATCCTCGCATTTATTCTCCAATTTGGCCAACTCCTTTGACATCGCATCAACTTTGGCTTGGAGGTGGACAATATCATCTGTACATGTGGAGAGAGACTGCTCCATCCCCGTAACCGTGCTCCTGAGGCCAGCGAATTCCTGCCGCATGGTAGTTATATCTGAGGAAAGGTCCGTTTTTAGTTGCTGTATGTCGGACCTGATAGACGTGAGATTCTCCGCAAACGCTGCCGTCAGTTCCTTTTTAAACAGTGATGAAATTTCTTCACGAAGTTCAGAGAGGAGTTCAGCCTTCGTGAATTTTTCCGTATCGACGAGCGGCGTGTCGGGTGACCCAGGCCGTGGCGAAGTTTTACCACGAGGCGGGGATGCAGTGTTAGCAGCAGGCCGCAAGTTCGGCTGAGAGGTGCTTGCGCTCTTATTAACCTTACGCGACATTGTAAACACAAAAGGCAAAAACAGTCTTGTCTCGGAACTATACAAAAAGAAAAAACCCGTCAAAAAGTGCCTGGAAATGCTAGATAATAACTAGACTCTGCAGGAGCTACGCTCGGTGCGACCTACGCCATAGTCACATAAACCGGAAGTCACGGACCGGCCTTTAAGGTGTCACAGATAAATACAACAAAATAAAACTAGTACCGGTACCGGAAAAAAAGAAGATTTATTCATAACACACGTGAAAGACCCAGGAAAACAGAGTTAACGATAAAAACGATAACAAAATAACGATAAAAAACGATAAAAACTCTGAAAACCATACATTTCACCCCCGAGCCTCATCTCTCGACCAAACGACGGTCCGTGGCCCGGGGGTTGGGGACCGCTGCATTAAAACACCTTAACCACAGTTAGGTTTCAGCCCTCGCTGACTCAGAACAAAGTAAGACAATCAGAGTTCGATTGGTTTTTACTTGTGCAGGGGAAGCCTGGTCGGATTCTCAGAGTTGCAAGCTCTACACCCAAACTCAGACAACTCCAACTCCAGCCTTTTATTGAATGAAAACAGTTACACAACCGCCCATTGTAAACCCCATATGTTGTGTGGTAAAAGCTAAGGCACTGTGTGTGTGTGTGTGTGTGTGTGTGTGTGTGTGTGTGTGTGTGAGTGAGAGAGAGTGTATGTGTGTCTGTATACGTGACTTCCTGCTTACAAACGTTTTAACCGCATCTCTAGTCATAAAAGGGTCATCTCCCCTCAACCTCGTATATGGCTTAACCTCTTTAACAGTCCACCATTTACATGGTGAGCCCATAAAGGGCAGGAAGTGAACATTCCTTACCAAATAAGGAAACCAGAATCTTACATAGATTGTGCCTGCAGTTGAAAACTATAGCTAGTAACATCCCCAACATCCTACATGTGGGGGAGGAACAGAAAATATCTGAACATACAGTTCAAGACAAGGTCCAAGCACAATAATGACAACTTTTAACAAAATCACTCCAACACACACTCCCCTAGCCTGGCACATTGGTTTGCTCCAGGAGCTCATAAGCAGGTGATTGAGCTGCTTTTACTCTTTACAAAGTGAGTACTGTTAATACTTCTCTTTTTACATATACAACTAATTTAGGTTACAGACAAATGATTAAATGTGAACAGCTCTAACACAGGTTCTTTTCCTGACACAGGTAGGATGGCCAGTCCCCCTGTCTCTTGTTAGATTATAATATTATTTTATGCCATGTTATACCCCTAATTAAAGATTGTGAATTATTATGTAGTTTTAGTTTGCATTATTCTCCTGAATTAGAAGAAGCTGATAACTATTACATTAGTTAAACTGATTTGCATTACATTAAACTGCTGACTTGTTGTGAATGAATGATATTGTTTTATGATGCATTATACTGCTGAGTTATAAGAAATCTAATTTGTCTGAGTAGAAGAGAACAGAGTGTGCTGGAGTTTTCTGCCCCATTTCAGCAGGAGCAGATAAACAGGGAGCCAAGGTCGTAGCTTAGGCGCTGTGTGAGAGAAAGCATGTGAATGTTTAGGCTTTGTATGATAAGGTGGAGGCACCAGAGGCTATAAAAGTTTGAGCAATGCTCCACCATTTTGAGATTTTGAGGCTGTCTGCATCAGTGTCCATCTCCCACGCGTGTGTTCATTAAAATCATCGTTTGACTCAACCCGGCCGGACCAGTGTTGTTATTGTGGTTTTTTCTCTTGTCTCCATCCCCAATATTTTGAACCTTAACAGCTTGGGGGCTCGTCCTGTGGTATTGGGGTGGAATTTAAAGGTTTGGACGGTCCGAGGTTGTCGAACGGACAGGCACAAGCCAGTGGTCTGCTGTGAGTGGACATAAGCCGGCTTATCTAAAGGTAAGGCACTACCTGTTGAATTATTTCCAAAGTGTGCCAAATTGGATATGACTAAATTAAAGTCTACTCACTGAAATTACTGGTAGAGTGTCTGTTTTGATTTTGATGAGAATCACCGTGTGTTATGCAGTTAAAGTTGCTTAAGAGTATTTAATGAAGTTGAAGTAAATATGAACGTAATAATGTTGGGTTTGAGTCCCTGGATATTGAGCTGAAGGCTCAGGTAGTTTGGTAGGGAAATTAGGACAGAAACTGTTCCCAGAAGTAACAGAGACTGTTTAATTGGTCGTAAAAAAGTTATCTTTCTTCGGTGAGACCCGTTATGGTAAAATTTCTCAAAATCGGTTAGGTGAAAATTATTATAGGACGGCAGCCCAGAAGTCTGCTAAGAAGCACATAGCCCGGGGGTTACGCCCCCTCCTGGCCGTGGACGCGCGGTCTTGACCTGTCGGCGAACAGGGTTAGTTCAGTTTGGCTTATCTGTGGGGTACAGGGCATCCTGAAATAAGCTAGGAGTTACCGAGTCTCCTCATCGTTTAAAACGGTGTCATGTGCTTGTTTGGACAAAGTTAAATTGAGTTAGGGATTTTAGAAGTTAGGTCAGAAACTGTTCCCAGAAGTAACAGATACTGTTTGATTGATTACAAAAAAGTGAGACTTTCTTCGGTGAGACCCGTTATTTTAAATTTGTCGAAATTGTATAGGCGCTCTTTAGAAGTTAGGTCAGAAACTGTTCCCAGAAGTAACAGATACTGTTTGATTGACTACAAAAAAGTTGGACTTTCTTCGGTGAGACCCGTTATTTTAAATTTGTCGAAATTTGTTAGGTGCTGAATCTGTCAGGCCTGTCAGTGATTGTAAATATAAGACGTCTTTGTAATATAAAATAAAAGAGTTTTGCCTGAGCTTTGTGTGAGACTCTGTGTGACGTGCAGCTGCAGCGCTGCGAGCTATTTTTAGACGGTGTGTGAACATGCAAATGAGCGGTGACGCGCACAGAGGACTTTTGTTGCTGTTTAGCGTGTTTTTGAGTTTTATAATTTTGATTTGCAAACAATGATACATGCCTGTAAGTAAAACGCTGATTTTGCTGATTATGATACTACAAATAAGGTGTTGAACGACTAGGGTGTGAATGATGTTGGGTTTTAAAGCTGAAACTCAGAGAGGAGTGTGTTGGGAGACTGGCATGTAGTCTGCAGTGCAAAGGTGGGCGTCTTGCCTGCTGGTCTATTTAACAGTGATGAAAATGATATTAAATAAATCTCTCAGTGTGTTGATACAGGTGGCTACGGGGCTGGACCAACTGCCCCCACAAGCACAGCGGCCGAAGCAAAATTATAGTAATGGAAACCAAACTCAGCAAGAATCAGCAGCTGTGGAAAAGACAGCAGCTAGCAGAGAATTAGAGGAGAAATTAAGAGAAGTTTTAACACATAAAATTGGGGCCAACAGACTTGTGGAGGTTGGGAAGGCGCCTGGAGCATCACAACAAAAAGGTGAAATAAAAACACACACAAGCAGAGAAATGTGAGAGAGAGGCACGTGCTAGAGAAATGCCTCGTTTGAGAAAAAACGTTAAATTAGCCCATCTACAAACGCACATACACGCAATGAAGAAACAGCTTACACCCATGAACACGTGAAGATTTTCCAGCAAGTAAAACAGTGAAACTTAACATACATCCGCCGTTAAATAATAAAGTTTATCCACTACTAACAAATAAACCCTCTGGGTTGCAGGACAACAACTTAACTTCAAAAAAAAAAAAAAAAAAAAAAATCACAACCAGTGATAACATGACAAATTTAGTGGTTAATAAAAGTCAAATTGTGACATGTTTTCTTCTGATTGATTAATACAAGTGATTACTGAATGAAAGAAAATTCCAATTTTTGTGCTTTTAAACATGATCTTAAGAATTTTAACATGTACCTGTGTTGTCCTGTCAGCTTGGTGGGTCATGAGTGGATTATATGGAGAGAAAAAACAAAAAAGGGGGAGAGAAGGCTGACACAGGGCCTGGTCCCGTTGTTTCCCCCCTCTCTGAATAACGCAGCCAAAATAACATCATTTTCCTGTTCGTTTGTTTTTGTTTGTCTTTGTTTTGTTTTGTTTTGTTTTTTCTCTTTATGCTTGATTACAGGCTGCTTTGTCGGCCCGGGAAGCCGAAGCTGACCCTGGACTCCTGCTCTCCCCTCTACCATCGTTGCTCTCTCCTTTACCATCTTCGATGTGACCCTGACCAAATGCTAAAGCAGCTGGACCCACAACAACAACTTGAAAATGTCAACAGTGCTGCAGGAAAATGATCTCATGCAGCGGAGACGGAGAGCGGTAATCCAAGGCCCGTTTCACTACACGGGGAGATTTCTGTCAGCGTCTTTTCTTTCTGAGAAGACTGAGAAAGGCCCGCCTCCCACCACCGATTCTGACCACCTTATATAAAGGAATTATTGAGAACATCCTGAGCAGCTATATCACTGTCTGGTTCGGGAACAGCACCATGCCGGACAGACAAGCTCTACAGAGGGTTGTGCAATCAGCTGAGCGCACCATTCGCTCCGAGCACCCTGACCTGCACTCAATCTACAGCAGGCGGTGCTGGACCAAGACCAGGAAGATCGTGAAAGACCTCAGCCATCCCAACAACAGACTGTTCTCTCTGTTGCTGTGTACGTGACAAATAAACATCTGGATTTGGAAAACGAGGCACTCGCAAAGCCACCAGCATTGTGCCTGATCGGACACACCCCTCTCACACACTCTTCACACTCTTGCCATATGGAAAAAGACAGCTTCAGCTGACAGAGCTGTGACGAGACGCCCATTAAGCCCAGATGAAAAGTGAGGCCGAGCAAAACCATGCTGACCTTAACCACTCTGCATTAAAACTGTGCAGGACAGTGACGGACCAACAATGACCATCGGGCAGCAAGAAGGGCGTGCCAGAGACAGGAGGAGTAACTGAGGTCAGGAGGCACCTCAGAATGGACAAAACACCAGGAGAAAATAAGCTGAAGGCACAGGTGTCGGGGCTCGGCCAGGAGCTGACCTCTGAGAAGAGCCGAACAGCAGAGCCGCAAAAGGCCGTGGAGCAAAGCAAGGAAAACATCGATGGACTTCAATCTGAAGTGGACGGAAAAGATTGTGAGGTTTCTGCCCCTCAGTAAGAGCTCAAGGCATCAGAGCAGATAACTGAGCATGGCTCAGGAGGAGCTGGCTGATTATCGAACCCATTAGACTTGGAGTCCCAGACACACGACTTGACATCAGGCTCAGGGCCTCAGCAAGGAGATGAGAACAAAGCAGAACGAGCAGCAGTGACAGCAGCTGAACTTTGACCTGAACAAAATCTTGACTTGGCTGGGAGAAACAGAGGAAGAGCTGGAGCAGCAGCGTAGACTGGAGCTTGACACTGACATCCAGACGATTGAGCTGCGTATTAAAACCCTGAAGGAGCTACAGAAGCAAAAGGGTCAAGCTAAGGAGGAGTGGAATAAGGAGAAGATGCAGGATACTGGAGAAAAGCACTGCCTCAATTGGGGCCAGAACCAGTATGGACAGAACTTTGAGCAATGGTAAATGGTAAATGGCCTGCATTTGTATAGCGCTTTTCTAGTCCATAGGACCCCAAAGCGCTTTACACTACATTCAGTCATTCACCCATTCACACACACATTCACACACTGGCGATAGCAAGCTACATTGTAGCCACAGCTGCCCTGGGGCGCACTGACAGAGGCGAGGCTGCCGGACATAGGCGCCACCAGGCCCTCTGACCACCACCAGTAGGCAAACATGGGGTTAGTATCTTGCCCAAGGATATTTGACATGCAGCCAGGATGCAGCCTGGGATCGAACCACCGACCTTCTGATTAGTGGCTGACCTGCTCTGCCACCTGAGCTACAGCCACCCCAGCAGCACCAACGATGCAAACGGACTGAAAAGGAGGAGGGCAGGACCCCAGGGCACGCTTCAGGCCGTGGTTTACCCAGAACACCAGAACAGGAAAGTGATGAACACAGATACCCACACAAACACACACATCTACATGCATTGACTCAGAATGAAGAGAAACACATACGAACATATGCACTCGTTGATTGAGTGAGAAATGACACACACACCCGCAAAAAATCAAAATGCTAATTCAATTCACTGAGAAGTGATCCACACACACACACATCTACAAGCTTGTGCAATAAAGAGTGATACACACACACGCTGATGCAACGAAGAATGCTTTACTAACAAATGCTGCACACAAACATCCGAATATGGAGTCGGGTACAACAATAAGAAGCCATTGATTGTTATTTGGTTAAATGCATTTCATGCCACACAGAGGGCATCTGTGTAGATTTAGGGGACAAGGTTTAAAGTAGTTTGGTTGTGAAAACAATGTCTGTGCGTGATGTCTGTTTATGGCTTAAGGCCTCCACTGAATTGTGTACTGTGCTTCACACAGCCTGATAAGGAGCAGTGGTACAGAGCGAAAATGATGAGTGAATGATGTGAGTTTTCTTTTGGAGAGAATATGAAAAGGTTGTGTTGATTTGACTCAGTTGTTTAAGTTTCTGCCAAAGCAAAACATTTGTGTGTAACCAGTGTCCACTATTGAATCAAGTCAATCCAATATGTCTTTGTCAGTGAAAAAAAAAAAAAAGGAGTTACGGTGCCTGTAGGCCTACACAATACAGTGTGTGAAGTTTTGGTTGATCTTTGGGTTTTGCTTGACACTAGGTTGATTCTATCAGTGAGGTTTGGATTGTTCTCTTTCTCTAAGAGAGAGAAAGATGGTTTGAACGTTGGACATGTTTGCAATGGGCCCCAGTATCTGTTATTATATGAGTGTTTTATTGTTTACGTTTGTTTTTTCTTTTGTTACAGTGCACTGAGATAAGAACATCTGAGAGGTGTGATCCACCGGTGGTGATATTTTGGTATTTTGTGAGTTCCTGATTTAACAAATCAGCTCTTTAATCCAGGCCTGAGAGATTGAACTTTAAAGCGCTATAAAATATTCTTATTGAAAACAGTCGCAAAGTATTTTTTCTCCATGATTATAATGAGCTTGGGAGAAAATTCACTTATATGGGACACTGATCCTGAAGCCTAAAAGGATTGCAGCGAGTCAATCCAGTCCAAAGAAGGAAAAACAAACAAGGAGCTGTTTCCTTTAAAATGATGACGTCATCTTGCTGGTGATGGAGCCTCGAATAGGCTGCGCGTGAGACTCCATTATCAGCAACTTCTGGTACGAATGTGTGTGAATGTATGCATGTGACTGGACTGGGATGGACTGACGACTAAAAGTTTTAACTGACTTGGTACTGAGACAAAAACGGTGCCGACTTTAGGATTATTAAATGTCCACAACAATTCACCCAACCTGTAAAAGAAGGGTGGATGTTTTGTTTTGCTTTGTTTTGTCTGCAAGAACAGAAGAATGACAGAGACTAAAGCGCTGTAGTTTCACAGGAGTGTGAACTGCAGGCTGAACCCCTTGGTTGCTAATTTTGAGTTACTGATGTTTGCATTAAGAAAATTGTGTTTTAGTAGCTGTGTTTTAATTAATGTATCACATTATATTGTTGGGAATGTTAAATGCTAAAGTGAAGAAAAGGTTTGATCCCACTCATGACTGAGCATGTTATTATTAACCATAGTGGGTCACTATAGAGAGTCAATTAATTTTAGAAAAAAACAAACAAACAAAAAACCCTCCACCGAGGTCTATGAATAATAGGGGAATGATAGACAGCCACACTCGAAATGGAGATATGTAATGATAAACACTGGTCCCCGTCTTTTGGGCGCTCTCTTGAAGTAGTCAACAATTTAAAAGTAAGATAAAATAACAGGGGCATGTGCTGAGGGGTGGTGCTGCACAAGAACAAGAGTAAAATAAAGAAAATATTGTTTTCAGTTTTGAGAAGTGCAAATTAAAATGTACCATTACACTCAGAGGATCAATATGAAGCTTGATATTTGTTAATTTTGAATGAAGTACATGACTGGTGACTGTTCTGTCCTGAGCTTTTGTTTTTACAGCACCCGCTTGATCACACCAACAGTTTCTCGCCACCGAAGAGGGGTACTTGCAAAAAATAAAGAATGGGGAGGAATATCATCAAAACGGGAAAAAGGTAATCCCCAAAAGGGGGTGATAACGCCATAACTTTCACTTATGGTCAAATTCTCAAAATTTGACCCCGAACTCGAAAAATTCTTCAAACATTTAGAGACAAAGTGGAGATTTAGATAAATATAATGTCGTAAACCACATAAGGATGAAGTATTTGATTCAATAAGATGGTGAAATAATAAGCAGCAAAATGTTGATCATATTAAGTATGTTTATTCAAGGGTGCAGAGAAGATTATTATTATTAAAGACAACAAATGAAATAACGAAAACTAGAAGTGGAAAAAATTTGCGTTAACGGTAATAAAATCAAAACAAAAAGGAATACTAACTAAAACTGTACTGAATGTTCACAAAACTGACTAAAATTAACTAGATTTATAGCAAAATGTGTTTGGTTGCATTGATGTGTGCGTGCCCTGCTATAGTGAAATTAAGGTAGTACGTTAGTCGAGTCGTCTGTGTTGCTGCTTCGTCCACGCGCAGAATCAGGTCAGGAAAAGTCGGGAGACAGCGCCAGAATAGAATTGAGGATGATTTTAATATGACTGTTTTGTAGACATAACAAGAGTCTTGTAGTGGAGAGGGACATAATGTCCTCCTGAGACCCAGAGAATAAGAAAAAAACAAGGAGAAAATATTTTCGTTTTTTCTTTTTTTTCTTTTTTTCCTTTTTTCTTTTAAATAAATCAAGTGTTATTAAAATAACAATCTCATAAGATGAAGATCAGGGACCAACCCAGAAGTCACTGACACTTCACTAGCTGTAAACTATTGGTTCAGGAATAAGTGATGGCACTGAACTTTCTATTTCACAAAAGTCAATTTATTTAGGATATCTGAGGAAGTACTGATTTTATTTGGAGACACAAAGGAACATTTGGCACTTCCCTCATCTCACATCTGTTTCATTGTTGCACCCAATCATTCTACAACTGAAATGCCTTGGACTGTTAACCATTTCAGGCAAGTGGAGTGAACCATATTTTGCTAGACTCTCATCAGATTGGGGCTTCCTTTTATTGATCTTTGGAGAGAAGTCTTCATTACTGGTATTATTCAGGTCTTGTTCACATGTTTGCCCCAGGGTTTCTCAGCCAAGAGGAGCTTGAACCCCAGATACTGTGAGTTCCTTTCACACATTGAGATCACTGATAACTTTCAGCAACGACGTGATCTCGTAGAAACAATTAGGTGTTATGGATTCAACTATAATTGCGACTCTTATTTTTTACTTTACTGGAAAAGATTTCTGCATTTTACCCATATTTTATTTTTAACTCAAAATCAAAATTCCAGATTCTACTACATGTTGGTTTTGCACCAGATAGGACGACAGATTTCAGGTGGCCCTGTGTCTTTCTCTATTACATCTGCCACTGCATCTCGATAATCTTTGTGTGGCTTTTAGTGGGTCCTGACCCTCTCATATTTTGAAAAATCTATGTTTGAATCTCCCTTAATAATTCTGTTAAGAATTCTCTCCGCCTTTGTCAAAAGTTGTGTATTAGGAAAAAGTGAAATAAATATAAATATAAAGTCCCAATGTGTAGAGCACACATTAATAAATTAGTCATGTTCCCTGTGAAAGTAAATGAGCCTAATTCTTAAAGACCCCTGAAATTATTTACTAGATGTTTATTTTTTGAATAAAATAAGAATCTGAGTTTAACAAAACATTTTAACACTTACATCACCACGGACTGCCATTTGGCTTTTTCTACCTTTAAAACCCGGAGAGCAGCCAAATGGCTTTTAGCTAAGCTTTAGCTTCAGCCAAGTGGAAGCTAAATTGGCTAGTCATTCATATGTATATTAGGTTGTTAGCTGGGAATTCTGGAGGGAGGGGAGTGGGGGTGTGTGGATGAGGGGGTGGGGGAGCTGCTAAAAGCTGTGAACTTCCTTTTGTGTTTCATCTTGATGCATTCTCAATCATCCAGGGAAATAAATCTCCAAAAGTCACCAACTTGGAGTGTTTCAGTTTGCCGTCTTAGGGAGAAATCAACACACATGGGTGTATGTCCTTTGTTGCTGAGATTTATTGATAAAAACAGTACAAAAAACCAACCACAGCATAGAAAAGTACTCCAGCAACCACCGACTGGTAACACATCCTCAGGAGCTTCCTGCAGATGTTAAAAGACCTCAGCCTCCTGAGGAAGTACAGTCGGCTTTGGGCTTTTTTATACAGGTGCTCTGTGTTGCATGACCAGTCCAGTTTATTGTCCACCCACAGCCCGAGGTACTTGTACTTGTTGACCACCTCCACCTCCTCCCCCTCTATCTGAACCGGCAGTGGACCTGCTCTAGACCTCCCGAAGTCCACAACCAGTTCCTTAGTCTTTGAGGTGTTGAGTTGCAGGTGGTTTGTGTGACTCCATGCGACAAAGTTCCTCACCAGACTTCTGTACTCCTCTTCCTGATCGTCCCAGATACACCCCATGATGGCTGTGTCGTCTGCAAACTTCTGAATGTGGCATAATTCAGAGTTGTAGCAGAAGTCAGAGGTGTACAGGGTGAAGAGAAGAGGGGAGAGCATCTAGAAATGTGAGTATATGTTGGCCGTTGTATGGACCTAGTTTTGCATGATGATGCAGAAGCCCTCGAAGGCTTATGGCGGCACACAATGTGACATTTCCCCTGCGCTGCCCTGGGACGTGCACAATTGCCTTTGGCCAATGACATTACGATCCCGTCGTCTTGTTTTGCACAGGTCGAATCCAGCTTCATCAATGAAAATGAATTCATGAGGCTGTGCAGCTCCATCCATGGCCAAGAGAACATATTACTGTACTACAGTGCTACACATACAGAACCCCATCACACAGGTACCTGTGTAGCTCTCAGAATGGATCCATGTGGTACTGATATGGTACATATTCAGCTGCTACTGGACTTCACCAATACTGTATTGTACATGTAAAGGACAGTTACGCTTACCCGTACATATTCAGCTCGAAGTCCTTTGACCCTGTCACTGTTCCTCTCGAATGGGACTCTGTAGAGCTGCTTCATGGTGATGCTGTGTTTTCCCAAGATGCGTCTGATGGTGGTGATGCTCACATGGTTTATGCTGTTGAACACTTGCCTGTCTGCAAGTATTTGCTTTCGTAGCTGGTGGAGACGGATGGCATTGTCTGCCCTCACTAGGTCCACAACGGCAAGTTCCTGCTGTTGTGTGAACAGGCGTTGGCGTCCTCCCCCAGAAGGTCTTCGAGTCAGTCTAGAGAAATACAACCACATATTGTCATCGCTTTGCTTATTTTTCTTACAGTACTTTACTGTATGTACTGTGTCATCCACTGTACTTCAATATAAGTAATCATGCTATGTTTCACAGAAACTACCACTTTGGCTGCAAAAGGAGCCTTAGCACCCTGCAATACCCTGTACACTTGATATGGTAACTGTAGAACAGTACTATGAAAACCATCTGAGTGGAGTAGAAGGTAGAGAGGTGAAGACAGACCTGTTTTCTAGTCGGAATGTTCTTATTACAGATGCCACTGTGAAGCGGCTTAGATGTGGGTGGACTCTCTGCCCAGCTTCCCTCATAGTCAGGCCATGGTTGATGACATGGTCCACCAAAGTTGCTCTTATATCATCAGAAATATGGGTCCGTGCATGGCCTCTTCGACTTCGACCTCCTCCTCCTCATCATCCTCCTCCTCCTCCTCCTCTTGCTCTCCCTCCATCCATGCTTGCAAAGTTCTTGAATTGGCTAAACTGAGGGCTTTTTGTAGTTGGCTAATTGGTGTTCAGTTTTACAAGTAAGTGCCTTCAGGCGTGTATTTGAGTGGTTGCAATTACCCAATGTGTTTTGTATTTTGGGTACATGTGTTTTCCAAATGGCACCCTGAAATTTCATTTTGTGAACAAAGTGTCTTATGTATGAAATAGAGTGTAGCATGCAGGACCATGTGTGTTGCATAAAGGAGTAAGTGTGTTGCATAATTGCAACTAGGGTGCAAAGCAGCGCTTTTGTTTAAGGTAGGGGTACATGTGTTTGAGGTATGGTAACAAAAGCTTCAAGTTGTGTTACTTTAGTCTAAGCATGGGTTTGTAGTGTTCAAGCAACGGGCAAAAACTGTAATATCTCAAAAAGTATGAAAGGTATGACCACCAAAAGATATAGCTGGCATTAGCACAGGGAGCAGAACAGATTCAAGTTTAAATGGTGGAAATCGGCTGAAAACGGAGGGAGTAGTTAACCAGCAAAGGTCGGAGCAACTAGAATAAGGTAGAATAAAGTTTAAAGAGAAACAGGATCTCAATAGTGTGAATTCACACAATAAACAGAGGAGACAGTTTTCTGGTTGTATGAATCTCAAACATACTGGTTCCAGTCTGAGTACATATACTGGGTAAGTGACCTGGAAACTTCCTGGAAGGTGACTCTAACGCATGATAGGTGGAGCAACATGTGAAACCACAGCCCCTAAATGTTTGTTTACACTGTCTTCTTGAAATATCTACTTGTGTGATTGTGTCTTAAAAATGTTCTGTGTCTTTAAAACAGAGAAACCTCTGCTTTTATATGAACTTTTCAGACGACTAAAAAGGACGATAACTAAAAGGTGTTTCTCGTAGTTCTGTCAGTCTGTGATAAATATCTTATAAAAATCATTGATGTGTCACAGCTGTGGCTGTCAAAAATGATCTTAAATAAATACAATGAACTTTGCAAATTCTTCTTTAAGCTGACTGTCCAGAGATAAGCTATCAAACCTGTGATCGATCAATATGCCAGATCTACAAGTTTTTTAACTGAAGGAAAAAAGTGTGTGACTGAGGAAAGTTAGTTTTGCAAAACACCCCAAAAACACATTTTCAAGAAAATGATAAAAGGAATCTTGAGTCTATGTAAACCTGTTTAGAGCAGATGGTTTACTTTATTTTTACAAACATATAAACTTCATAGAAAAAGTAAGGAAACTTATATTTGGACAATCAGTTCTTTGCTGTCGCACTTCTTGGCAAAAAATCTTATGCTACTGGAAAGTGTTGGGTCTGCGCTTCCACAGGCCCCGCTGCTTTAGAGACTTATTCCCGTTAATGAAACAAGACGAACAGCTCAACCGGTTTTTCACATGCTAGCAAGGGAAGGATCTCAGAGCAGCCCCTCTGCCCTCGGTGTCAGACCACTACGAAGAACCATCACGCCACAGCAGCCTTTTATTTCTGTGACACACAGTTTACACAAACACCCATTATAAAAAAAAACCTGTGGTTATAAAAGATAAGGCACTTTCATGTATACTTTCAGTTATCTCCTAAAAGCAGGAAAAGTTGATTTCAATCAATAAGAGACCCTCTGACTGAACTGTGCTTTATTTTAGGTCCCCTTCAGATATGCGATAACATGCTAAATGAAATATAACTCTCCAAATGATGCTATAATTGACTCTTGCACACAGGATGTAGGGAAGAAAAGTATTTAAACTTCAGTTTCACGTGGTTATTGCTTCAAGAACGTAAAATATGATTTTGTGAGTTTGAAAACACATAACATTGTGTGCTAAAATCCTTCAATTCAGAGCCTGGAGACATGCTTACAGCTGAGTTTTACTAAAGACATTGCCCATATTAGGAAAGAGACATGTGTTTGGCTTCACTGATTATGTAATTTTCTGGCCCTCTTTCAATGTGACAAATCAAATACAGTCCACTCCGGAGCTGCAGACATTTCACAACTCAGAAACCACAACCGAAAAAAAATCTGCTTAATTTATTTATGCACTTTGTAAAAGACATGATCCACTTTGTCTGACTTTCATTATCTGTATCATTATTATATTATATGTAAACAAGGAAAGCTTTCCCCTCATAGACATAGAAGTACTCCTGATAATTTTATCACAGCTGTGGTAATGTAAGCCACAGCTGGCCAAACAACATGCTAACATGTGAAAAGGAGAATCCACGTCTTCATACACTGAACAAAAATATAAACGCAACACTTTTGTTTTTGCTCCTATTCCCCATGGGATGGACGTAGAGACCTAAAATTCATTCCAGATACACAATATAACCATCCCTCCCAAACAGTGGTCACAAATCAGTCCAAATGTGTGGTAGTGGGCACATCTGCTATATTGAGATAATCCATCCCACCTCACAGGTGTGCCACATCAGGATGCTGATCTGACATCATGAGTAGTGCACAGGTGTACCTCAGACTGCCCACAACAAAAGGCCACCCTGGAATGTGCAGTTTTGTCTCACAGCAAAATGCCACAGATGCCACAAGCAATGAGGGAGTGTGCAATTGGCATGCTGACAGCAGGAATGTCAACCAGATCTGTCGCCCGTGCATTGAATGTTCATTTCTCAACCATAAGCCGTCTCCACAGGCGTTTCAGAGAATATGGCAGCACATCCAACCGGCCTCACAACCGCAGACCTCGTGTAACCACACCAGCCCAGGACCTCCACATCCAGCAGGTTCACCTCCAAG
Organism: Rhamphochromis sp. 'chilingali'; assembly: GCF_963969265.1. Classification (NCBI taxonomy): domain Eukaryota; kingdom Metazoa; phylum Chordata; class Actinopteri; order Cichliformes; family Cichlidae; genus Rhamphochromis; species Rhamphochromis sp. 'chilingali'. Next base: position 22,029,336 of record NC_137932.1, on the reverse strand, counting down.
ATCGTCTGAGACCAGCCACCCAGACAGCTGCTGGAACAATTGGTTTGCACAACCAAACAATTTCTGCACAAACTGTCAGAAACCGTCTCAGGGACGCTCAACTGCATGCCCGTCGTCCTCATCGGGGTCTTGACCTGACTCCAGCTCGTCGCCGTAGCAGACTTGTGTGGGCAAATGCTCACATTCGATGGCGTCTGGCACGTTGGAGAGGTGTGCGCTTCACGGATGAATCATGGTTCACATTGTTCAGGGCAGATGGCAGCTGAGAATGTCCCAGTTCTTGCATGGCCAGCATACTCACCGGACATGTCACCCATTGAGCATGTTCGGGATGTGCTTGACCGGCGTATACGACAGCGTGTACCAGTTCCCACGAATATCCAACAACCTCGCACAGCCATTGAAGTGGAGTGGACCAACATTCCACAGGCCACAATTGACAATCTGATAGACTCCATGCGACGATGTGTTGCACTGCATGAGGCAAATGGTGGTCACACCAGATACTGACCGGTTCTGGGTCCCCAGACCCCCAATAGCGCAAAAAACTGCACATTCCAGGGTGGCCTTTTGTTGTGGGCAGTCTGAGGTACACCTGTGCACTACTCATGATGTCAGATCAGCATCCTGATGTGGCACACCTGCGAGGTGGGGTGGATTATCTCAATATAGCAGATGTGCCCACTACCACACATTTGGACTGATTTGTGACCACTGTTTGGGAGGGATGGTTATATTGTGTATCTGGAATGAATTTTAGGTCTCTACGTCCATCCCATGGGGAATGGGAGCAGTAACAAAGGTGTTGCGTTTATATTTTTGTTGAGTGTATATAAATTAAAGTTGAAAATAAAATAACTGTACAACAAAATACACAATACACAATATAGAACTATATAAGAATGTATGAAGAAATCTAAATATAAATAAATATATACACAATAACAGCAGCTGTACAAGTATTAACCGGAAATGAAGAATATAGTGACCAGTGTTGTGCAAAACCAAAGTCCAGAAAGTCCAGTGTGTGTGTAAGAACCACATGTGTGGGTCAGTACTGTGTGGTGGTGTGATTGAGAGACCGTATCGCCTGCGGGAAGAAGCTCCTCCTCAGTCTCTCTGTGTTGGTCTTCAGGGAGCGGAATCGCTTTCCTGACCTCAACAGAGAGAACAGTCTGTTGTTGGGATGGCTGAGGTCCTTCACCATCTTCCTGGCCTTGGTCCAGCACCGCCTGCTGTAGATTGAGTGCAGGTCAGGGAGCTCGGAGCGGATGGTGCGCTCAGCTGACCGCACAACCCTCTGTAGAGCTCGTCTGTCCTGCATGGTGCTGTTCCCGAACCAGGTTAAGATGTTTCCCGCCAGGATGCTCTCTATGGTGCACGAGTAAAAGTTCCTGAGCACCTTGGAGGGCAGTTGGAAGTCTCTCAAGCGTCTGAGGTGGTAGAGACGCTGTCGGGCCTTTTTCACCACGGTGTTGATGTGACAGGACCATGACAGGTCCTGCGTGATGTGAACTCCGAGGTATTTGAAGCTGTCCACTCTCTCCACTGGGCACTCGTTGATGACGGGGGTCTGGTAGTTCCTCTCCTGCTTAGTGCTGAAGTCCACTATCAGCTCCTTTGTCTTACTGACGTTTAGAAGGAGGTTGTTCCTCTGGCACCAGTTCTCCAGATTCCTAATCTCCTTCAGGTAGGCCGTCTCGTTGTTATCAGAGATCAGGCCCACCACGACGGTGTCGTCAGCAAACTTGATGATGGTGGTGGAGCTGGTAGTGGCCACACAGTCATATGTGTACAAAGAGTACAGCAGGGGGCTCAGAACACACCCCTGGGGGGCTCCAGTGCTGAGAGTGGTGGAGGCTGAGACATGTCCGCCCATCCTTACTGCCTGTGGTCTGCCAGTTAGGAAGTTGGAGATCCACTGACACATAGATGAGCTGAGTCCCAGATGCTCCAGCTTGGTGGTGAGTGTGGAGGGAATTATGGTGTTAAATGCAGAGCTGTAGTCTATGAAGAGCATTTTAACATAATTCCCCCTTCTAGTGTCCAAGTGAGTGAGTGATGTGTGGAGGAGATGAGAGATGGCATCGTCTGTGGAACGATTTGGACGGTAAGCGAACTGTAGTGGGTCCAGTGTGTCTGGTAGTGAAGAAATGATGAAGTCTCTGACCAGGCGTTCAAAGCACTTCATCACTACTGAGGTGAGGGCTACAGGGCGATAGTCATTGAGAGAAGCAGGGTGGGGTTTCTTCGGGACAGGAACAATGATGGACTCTTTGAAGCATGTGGGGATCACCGACTGAGATAAAGAGATGTTGAATATCTCAGTGAATATCTAATTTGTGCTTTGGACTGTCACCAGATTTCTTCTAGAAGTTTCTTGCCAGTCAGCAACTATCTTGGCAACACCACTTGAGTTTGTGTGTTGCATGCTAACATCCTTATCATATGTGTAATAATACTAAAGCGTCATCTTATGCACACACAAAAAACAAATATGGCTCCTTCGTGCAGGGTTTTCTGGTATGTTCATTTATGCTTCCCAATTAAAAAAAAAAGAAGAAAAAAAAAAAGACAAAGCAAAGTTCTTGCTTCTCAGCCACTGCGGCCACATCCTCACCGTTTTTTAGGCAGTTATATAAACATACTGTGAGTGAGTCATAAGCTTAAATACAATAGTTGAAGGAACAAAAACTTAATGTTTAAAAATACCAGTCAAATCTGATTAAAGTAAATAAATAATAAGTATACAATGTAGTTTTAAGACTTCTCAATGTTTCGTAACATTAATGTTCTATGAACTCGTGAGTCCAGAAATCTGAATGTCATGAAAAGTATTTATTATTCGTGTATTATTATTTTACAATACAAGGTTGTTTTTTTCCTGATACTTCATGCAAACCACATTTCTCCAGGCCTGTCCTAATCAGCTTACTCAGTATCACTAGATCCAATGCTGCTCCTCCAGCAGAGCACACAAAAGTAGGAGAGACCAGAGATGCCATGGCTTAGTTAGGAGACTGTTTGCTTCAAGGCCACTAGAGGGTGCTGCCATAAAACTACAATAAATGAATTGACCTTTTGACCTGCTCACACTCTTTTATGCAAAACCCTGCTAATGACACACACAGACACACACACACACACACACACACACACACACACACAGATTCTAGGTCTGACCAACCGTCTCCACCGTGGGCAAAAAGATGACAGTCAATAAAATTCTAAAATTTTATTTATAAACACAATGAATAGTAGTTAAAAGTCCAGTGTCCCATTTAGGTACAAAGTAAAAACACACAGTCCAAGGCCAGAGCCAGCTATGCCACAAAGCCAGTTGCACTCCACACGTTGTTCACTTCAACAGGGGTAGCAATTGTCCTCTGAGACCCACCACCCTGTAAGTAGAAAGCCTGCACAGAGCGACAAAATAAGACAATTCACTATATAATTCACAGCCCATCCATCCCAAACATATCAGATCATTAGAGGTTTTGTCACATTACATACCTGCACTGAGAGACAAAATAACACAGCAGTGTTTGTAATGTGGGCTATAAGTAGACTAGCATATCAGTGCAATCAATTACACCTGCCTCCAATTAGTCCAGCCCTTTTACAGTCATTGACTGGGTGAGAAAACACGAGCAAATCAACCCAAGAGACAAGCAGGAAGACTCTCTGAAGGCTCCTGTGGCTGCACAGGCAGTCTTACAATTACGAGGTTGGAGAGTTGTTGTTTCAAAATGTTCACACTGATTTCACATGCTCATTAACTCACAACCAGCTGACCATATATATTTCTGCTGCTGAGCTGCTTTTTGATGGAGATTTTCTGAATTTATTTTGCTACCATAAGAGCAGACTCCATGCTGAAAGCATGTGCACTGTCACTTGCAATGAGTGGCACTAATGACGCTAAATTTAATTACAGGTCATGGACAGCCTTCATAAATGCTCATATTACTCACCCACACTGAATTCCAGCACAGGTTCATCTGGGTCCTGACTATTTCCTGCAAAGTAACACAAACGTCATCAGAACATTAAGTCAGAGAAACAACATTTGGAGCTTTTGTACATGATAAATTATACTGCAGTAGTAAAACAAAGTCAAGCAGCAGTACATTTATTAAAATCACCTTCAGCTGTAATATTTAAACTGATTTAGTGTCAATTTAGATTATGTTGAGATTAAAATGAAACTAGTACCCTTGTAATGTCTTTTTAAATTAGAGGTAAATATTTGTATATTTTTTACATAATATAATTATATTTACTGGATTTTCTCTCTATTGTAGTTTAGTATTATAGTTATTACTTGTTTTTTATTGACTTGTCTTGTTTTTACAATGATTTGCTCTGAATGCAGCCTTTAAAGAAAAGACTATCTGTTCAGTAACTATCCATCAGACTGGGTCCATGTTACCAGCCAAATGGGTAATAATTAAAGTAAGTTTTGAATTACGTATATTTGGGTGTTTAGGTGACACTTTTGCAAAAAAAAAAAAATATAATTAGGTTTAAAAGAACTAAACATGTATGTATTTAAAAACAATAAGTGTGTTAGAATTACTACAGCAACAGCTTGTAGCTCACTGTACTATTTTTGAGCACAACTTTGGTGCTTTTGCCTCATTTTTAAATCAGTGATCCCAGTAGCACAGTCTAAGCAGAGACCTCAGTGCTTGGCAAACAATCAATAGAATCAATATAATTATTAAAAAGAAACAAAATAAATGCCAACCATATAAAAAAAACATAAACTTAAGGAAAAAACTAAACTTGATTTTGTGTCTTTAGGCTATTGTTAACAGCAAGCATGAGGTTAGTGCATATGTATTATTATTGGAAAGATTACTGCAAAGAAAAAAAGGTTGAACCAGGAGGGGGCGATATTGCTCTTCTTACCATGAGTTACATGCAGGCTATTACTTACCATGTCACTCACATTTATTTCACAAAACAGCTGAACCCACTTAATTCGATTTAATTGTATTTATGCAGAGCTGAATCACAACAACAGTCTCCTCGAGGTGGTATAGATTGTAAGGTAGAAAGTCTACAATTAAAAAGAAAAAACCTCAATACAGTGGGAAGGAACAACTCACTTTTAACAGGAAGCACCCTCTGGCAGAACCACGGTCAGGGAGGGGCGGCCCGCTGCGACCCTTTGGGGATGAGGAGACGAAAAAGGGGACAAAAGACACACTGTGGACGAGAGCCAGAGATGAACAAGAACTAATTATTGAATGCAGAGAGGTGTATAAACACATGGTGGGAATCCCCCAGCAGGGTAGTCCCAGGGTAACTAAGGGAGGATTCATGGTCACCTGATTCAGCCCTAGCTATATGCGTTGGCAAAAAGGTAACTTTGAAACTTAATCTTAAAAGTAGAGATAGTGTCCGTCTCCTGCATTCAAACTGGGAGCTGGTTCCACAGAAGGATGATCCCCTTCTACTTCTAAATATCCTAAAAACCACAAGGAAGCCCACAGTCTGAGAGCAAACTATCAAACTACGAGGTCTTTAAAATAAGATGATTATTCAAGACCTCATGTGTGATGGGAAGGATTCTGAATTTGATGCTGGACCCACAAATCATAAAAGAGAAACACTAACTCACACACACCAGAAAGTGCCAAGAATTATAATTATATGTAATTTAGTTTTGCGTTCCTTTATAATGCTTTCAACTATACAAATAAGACACTTCATGGGGGCGCCTGAGCCTTGTAGACACAACAAATACTGAACAAACCTCATGCGCCCTGTTGTTGACAAAACGATAAAAATGAATGTGTACTTCTGTCTTATTTAGGTCATTTTTGTAGTTTTTGTAGACAGACTACTGTAATTTCTCAATAAAATGTCGCTTATTATCGCTCACTCTCAAGAACAAAAACGTGAGTAATTTCCCAGTAGCTCACCATATTTGGGATCTTCTAACATCCACACTTCATGTTTAAACGGTGGTGCGGAGGCGGTGTACCGTCGCAGGCCGGATGTAGCATTCAGCGCGGTGTGCCTTTTTTTTAAGTTGCTAAGCAACAGATTTGTCCCGCCCCTTTCGTTATGACGAGCCGGGCCAGTCCTTTGACTGGTGACGTTTCTTTGTAACGTCACCTGACGTTACAAAGAAACCTTAAACCGACCTTATATATAGACCTGGCTGTTCAGTTGAAACGCATTCACACAGCGGGACAGCAGCGCTTTAAACGTTCAAACACGGAGTTTAACACAAAACAACATTTTAGACATAAAAAACAAAAAAGTGAAATGGCAAGCTCGAACTGTAACACAATGACAAATGATGAAACAGTTCAGACCAATGGGGATAATTCTACAGTACATGCTTTGGTATCCCTCTTGGATAACTTGGTCAGTAGTTTTTCGAACAAGCAGTTGGAAGCGCTTACCTCAGGCTATCCGGATTGCGTCACCGCTAAGCGGCTTGTAGGTTTTGTAGAGGACGTAATGGACCTGTGTGAACAGTCACTAGCAGTATCACCGCTGAGGTCTTCCCAGAACTCCCCTGTACATGAAAACTGTTCTGTCCACACCACTACTGGCAAAACGGTTTTGTCACGTGTGAAATTTTTGGACGATTCTGCTGAGCAGGAGTTTGATACAGCACAGAATATAGATGCTAACAGCCAAGAAACAGCTAACACAGAAGAAAGCTGTCAAAATGCTGACCAACACAGTGCTGCAAAAGCAGAAAACAATCCAATTCCAGATCCCCAGCAGCAGAAATCCTGTGTTGAACATGAAGCCAGCATCCCACCGTTAACAAACGTAAGTCAAACGGAGTCATATAAAAAGATACAGCATCACAGATCTTCTGTAGACTGTGAGCCACCTGAAAAAACCTTAGACTTTGAAAGATGGTTAGAGACATTAATTCAGGCTGTGCTTTCAAAGCTTGGTAAACTTTTAAAGTGCCCTCATTCTCACCAAAAACGTTTGTTGGATCTACTCTTGGACAAATTCAAGGGGATGGATTTGCATTTAGACCGAAAAGTGCAGAATTATTTTGACTGCATTGCTAATGCGATTTTCACTGATATTTGTGACAAATTACATAAATTGTCACTAATATCATTGGAAATGGGGAGGAGTGGGGAGGAGGATTCAATGAATTTAATGGAACAACCAATATTTAATATCATAACTACTTCAGTATTCCAAGAACACCTGTTGGCAGTAACAGTTACTGATAGACTGGAATCATATGAAAAGAAAGAAAGATGCAGATTTTCAGTGGAAATCTTTGTGGAAGGACTGATTTCCCAGGTTGCAAAAAAATCAGGCACAGTCTTCAGCATTGAAAGTGCTGAAGCTATCTCCAACCGGCTTACCATGAAAATCTGGACTGAAATCAGGGCCAGATACGACAAAATCCCACCAGAGAAGTTCAAGAAACTCAGCGAGAGGGTTTTCAAATCCCTCTGTAAAAGATGGAAGCATGCAGCGGTTATGGTGACATTCTGGCAATTAAACTTCCAAGATCTTGATGAAGATATTGTTAAAACTTTCAAAAGAAAGATATTCCCAGAACCAAGTTGCATATCTAAGTGCTTCTCATCGGTGCGTGCATTTTTTGGGAGGTGTAAGGGAAGAAACAAAGTTTCCACTTTATAGTGACATCGTGATATCAACAGCAAAATATTTTCTAAAACTCACTGGACACTTTAAATGAGCTAGTTTTACATTTAGATCAGATCAAGTCATTTTTGAAATCCCCAGGAATGGTCGCGGCAGATGGCCACCCCGCCCTGAGCCTGGTTCTGTCGAAGGTTTCTTCCTCTTAAAAGGGAGTTTTTCCTTCCCACTGTCGCCTCGTGCTTGCTCAGAGGGGTTTGTTCTTTTGGGGTTTTCTTTTTAATACTGTAAGTTGTTACCTTACAGTGTGAAGCACCTTGAAAACACCATTGTTTCCTTTGGTGCTATACAGATTGAAGTGACTTGCACTGATAACATAACTATGCTGGAACTTTAATTTAACATCAATAAAATTATAAAAATATTACATCTTGATTTCTGCTTGTTTTCATTGTCTGTGACTTAATGAATACAAATGTGTAATTTAACAGATTCTTTCTTTATGTTAGTCTGACCGGTGACTCCACGTTGGCCTTAGGTGTTGGCGCGGATACGCTGCAGCCCCTGAGCCATTAATGGCCCAGCACACTACAGTAAAAACAAAACAACAGCCATCTGTCCAACTAGGAAAGGAAAATAATAAACTGCCTCCTTGGAGGCAACCTGACTCAAAACAGTTGCAGTCCAACTCAGACCGACTGCAATCACTCTCAGGCAGATTGATGAAGATCTGCAAATAACTGTTGTCTAATTTATAAACGCAGACAGATTGCCAACACGTCTGTTCACAATAGAGGACTGTACTTACATGGTTGCAAACTGGTTATCTTGCTTATATGAAAACATTACTTTGGAGCAATGAAACTCAAACACATTCATTTTTAAAATGCTTCAAAATGAAATTTTGAAGCATTTGGCTTTATGCTTTGAAAGTGCCGTTGTGAGTGGGAGTGTGAAATCCTTACTTGATGTGTTCCCTTTGCCTTTACTGTTTTCAGTTTTATCAGTTTTCAGTTTTATTTGTCATATGCAAGTTAGCACAGGGTCAACATTGCAATGAAATGTGTTTGACGAGCAGCAGTCACTCAGCAGCATGGTACAGTAGAAGAAAATATAATAAAATATAATAAAATAAAATAAAAAATAGAAAAATAGTAAAGAGCAAAATATTAGAGAGACGTGGTAAAAGAGAAAAGATGACTAAATATATATATATATGTATCTATAAATATATGTACACTAGTGATTAAATAAGAAAATCTTGAAAAGAAATATGACGGGAGGTCAGATGGGATATTGCACAGGAATGAGCAGCAGAAAATTACAGTATTACTCAGACTTTTAATAGTCATATTGTCAGTTTTGGCCGACGGTCATGGGTCACTTCCACTAAAATAGCACGAGACTGGAGTAAAATGTACTTTATTAATGAGAACACATGGTGATACAGCAAAGAATCCAACCCTTCTGAAAAGCAAATGGCTTCCTGTTATACTCTACCTGATTCAGGTGAGCATCTGGAATAGACCAAGTCTGGGGGTCAGCAAACCAAAGGAAAACAAAACCCTCCCCATAAGAAAACCACTACAATATAACCAACACGTTCTCACTCCCAAAGCGTAACATTTTACGCTAGGTGACAAATCGTCACCATATTACGTTTTTGGCTACCCACCACATTCCTGAACGACGACCTCGGAAAAAAGAGGAAATATGAGAACTGTCTGGACTGAATCTACACATGTTTGCTCTTTTTCTTCAAATCGCTTAGAAACACGCTATTTAACATCATTAAAGTCCTGGTTAAGGTCAGGAATAAGGTTATGGTCAGGGCTAGGGATAAGGTTAGGTTTAGGGCTGGAATACAGGGCTGGAACGTCTATTACCGCGGGAGCGTCATTGCACTGGATTCCAGCCATAGCCCGCCGCGTACCATAAGAACGCCGAAGGTCTCCTTTCACGTTCCTCAGGAACGCTGCGGGACGTGACAAAACGTCGACATGTTACGCCTCGGGAGTGAGAACGGGCTGATATAACACATCATAGACATATGAAGATTTGTAACAAGTCCTATAAATAACTCCATAACATATAAACTTCAGTCTCTTCTATATACATTAAAACAGCGGTCCCCAACCTTTTTTGCGCCACGGACCGGTTTATGCCCGACAATATTTTCACGGACCGGCCTTTAAGGTGTCACAGATAAATACAACAAAATAAAACTAGTACCGATACCGGAAAAAAAGAAGATTTATTCATAACACACGTGAAAGACCCAGGAAAACAGAGTTAACGATAAAAACGATAACAAAATAACGATAAAAAACGATAAAAACTCTGAAAACCATACATTTCACACCCGAGCCTCATCTCTCGACCAAACGACGGTCCGTGGCCCGGCGGTTGGGGACCGCTGCATTAAAACACCTTAACCACAGTTAGGTTTCAGCCCTCGCTGACTCAGAACAAAGTAAGACAATCAGAGTTCGATTGGTTTTTACTTGTGCAGGGGAAGCCTGGTCGGATTCTCAGAGTTGCAAGCTCTACACCCAAACTCAGACAACTCCAACTCCAGCCTCCACTCGCAGCCTTTTATTGAATGAAAACAGTTACACAACCGCCCATTGTAAACCCCATATGTTGTGTGGTAAAAGCTAAGGCACTGTGTGTGTGTGTGTGTGTGTGTGTGTGTGTGTGTGTGTGTGTGTGTGTGTGTGTGTGTGTGAGTGAGAGAGAGTGTATGTGTGTCTGTATACGTGACTTCCTGCTTACAAACGTTTTAACCGCATCTCTAGTCATAAAAGGGTCATCTCCCCTCAACCTCGTATATGGCTTAACCTCTCTAACAGTCCACCATTTACATGGTGAGCCCATAAAGGGCAGGAAGTGAACATTCCTTACCAAATAAGGAAACCAGAATCTTACATAGATTGTGCCTGCAGTTGAAAACTATAGCTAGTAACATCCCCAACATCCTACATGTGGGGGAGGAACAGAAAATATCTGAACATACAGTTCAAGACAAGGTCCAAGCACAATAATGACAACTTTTAACAAAATCACTCCAACACACTCCCCTAGCCTGGCACATTGGTTTTCTCCAGGAGCTCATAAGCAGGTGATTGAGCTGCTTTTACTCTTTACAAAGTGAGTACTGTTAACACTTCTCTTTTTACATATACAACTAATTTAGGTTACAGACAAATGATTAAATGTGAACAGCTCTAACACAGGTTCTTTTCCTGACACAGGTAGGATGGCCAGTCCCCCTGTCTCTTCACCTTTAACGAGTCACTTAAATAACAACCCAAAAAGCCTAATAAAGAATCACAATCAACCAGTGTGTGTTTTTCTTCATTACGGTTTTTAAATACAAATCAGTCAGTCAATTAATAAAAATACAAGTAAGGGTAATGGAACCCCTGGTCTCCATTACACACATAAATACCATAAAGACACTAAGTCGTAGAGCTCTGAACTCCTTGCTTCTATGATATTTACACTTCTTCTTGGCCTTCTCCTTCACTCTGAGTCACTCCAGGATAAACGCATCAGCTCAGACATACAATAATTAAAATATGTGTAGGTGACCGTTTGGCAGAAGACGATGTCGAGGCGGTACTGCAGTGACACGTCCGTGGCTATCGTCGGGGCGGTGTCCTGCATCAGAAGGAAGTCAATAGACTTCTTGGCTTTGTTGCTCATCATGGCGCTGTAGTCCGTGGGCGTGGCCTGCAAAAAGTGTAAATAAACCATCAGAGACCAAACACAAATATGCCTTCCAACCACTAGTTTAGACAACATCTTGCAAAGAGTGTGTATTTCAGAGTGCAGTTGTTTTTAAATTTGACAGAAACAGAAATAAAGACGGAAGAGAAGGACAACAGGGAAAGCAGAAGCACCGACACACTGAAATCTTTTAGGGTCAAGCTCCAGAACTAGCCACAAATCCTGCTGGAAAGAACCTAAAAATACTTAAAAATACTTGCAGAGATCGAATGGAGCCGTTAACTCAAAAGCCTGGTGTCAGGCATGTTCTTTAATAAATAAGAAACGAGCTGATATGTTACAGACCCCAGTCTTTACGTAAAGAAAAAGCTGACATTTAGAGAGAGAGGTCTGGGCTTCTCTGCTTGGGCTGCTGCCCCCGCGACCCGGCTCCGGATAAAGTGGAAGAAAATGGATGGATGAATGAATCTTGAAAATGAACAAGTCTTCCAGTACAGAGTAAAATGTGAGAGTGAAAATATTGCGTGTACTTAAAACCCCTGGAGGGTCTTGGGTCGATTTGTGGCTATTTTCAAATTTTGATTACATGCCATTTGCACAGTGTTGAATGGACTATAGCCAAATTCTCCAAAAAAAAAGTTTGATATGATTTTATTTCAAAATTCAAGTCTGACTTCCTTCAATTAGCTTCAGTGGCTAAGCTACAGACAAACTTACACTATTGTGCTTAGTGGTCGATTTGTGCCCCATTGAAACCCATTATAAACGCTATTTTTCACTGCAAATTAATTACGGTCAAAGGGATCGTTGATGTTTAGCGTTCATTTTCATTTTGCAGGACGGGCCTTAGAGTTGTAATTTTTTTATTTGTCCACCGGGTGGCGCCCTTGCTCCACATTTGACCCCGGGCTGGAAAACAGCGGGCTGCTTAGATAGACCTGCGGGAAATGAAGCCTCATTTCCGGCGTGCAGCAGCGGCTTCGCCCGCTGATCGGGCGGGACAATTTTTTGGTCCCTAGGACCGTGAGAGGGTGCTTTTTTTTTTTTTTTTAGTCAACAGGAAATGACGTATTTGTTGTCACGTGGTATCGGGCGTGTGTGCTGGAAAAACGGGTCCCTGGTGATCGTGCCCCGGTAACAATGGCGTGTCCAGCGGGGTGGCCTGGGGGGGCACAGGCCACCCCCCAAACCAGACTGGCCACCCCAGGTGCCACCCCAAAGGCAAAACAATAAAATTCAATCAAATATCAAATGTCCGATTATGTTTTCACGGTGACGCTCAGATATCCGAGTGTAAGTGAATGCAGCATCGCTTCTGCGCTATGCGCATCACGTTAGCAAAGGTAGGAGAGCCAAGCGCGAAAGATGGCACTGCAGGAAACAATTTTTCGGTGAAAGAAAATGAGGACAGAATAAATGTCCCGGTAAGTAATATCAAGTTTGTTGAGTTTAGTAAACTTCGGTGAAATTAGAATACCAAGGAAAAAAATAACACTTAAAGAATTATTGCAGCTGTGGAATATTTCAGACAGTATGCTACTGAGGGCAGCTAACATAAGAGTTATGCGTTATAAGATATAATCTAAGTCGTAACATTGCTGTATGGAGCTGCAGATTTGGTTGCAGGTTAACATAGCTGGACTGGCCATCGGGCATACCGGGCATATCCCCAGTGACTTATTTTTTTATTTTTTTTGTAATGGCATGAACAATGAGAGGTGGTGGATTGGCCAGATGCAGGTCGATGTGTAGAAATAACTCCGTTGTTTGGTGGTGGCTATGACGGGGCTTCCACAGAGGCAACAGGTGGATGAGGGAAGGGGAGGCAGGAGGAGAGACCCGAAGCAGCCACCAGTCCGAGTGTCAGGTGAACTGAACTTCAGGTAAGAAGTTATGACCTGCAGTCTATCTGGGTCAGATATAAACCAAGTTTAGGTGGAGTTTATTTTCATGTTGCTGACTTTTTACTGTCAGTTGCAATAACTCATACTGCGTTCTAGCCAGTTTGACGGAGTTTTTATACAGCTGGGTGGGTGCTATGATGTTACTGATAGTGAACTTTATTTTATTCATAAGGTTAGTTAGTAGAGTTGCCAACGGCTCCTTAAAAAAATGGAATGGTCCCTCATTCAGAGAAAATATTACACGTTTCGTATTGAGCTGAGAAGAGACGCAGTTTGTCCCGGACTTTAGCTAGAATGGAAAAAAGACACAAAGCTGGATTTATTCTGTCTTTATGCTGCACAGCTGCCTCTTCTCTCATTCTCTCCCCCTCCCTCTCCTGTTGCTACTTCAATCATGAAACTGATCAATGATCAGCTGATCGGCTTTTCTCTCTTGTTTATCGCCCACTTTGCGCCAGAAAGAGGAAACCAGCAGATGTTGCGCTAAACAACAGCAGCACGTTTAAGCTTGATCGGCTGTTGTTAGAATGTATTTAATATTAATTTCTAGTATCAGCTGATGTTTGCTGGAGCCACAGCTGTAAAGCTGCTGGTCATGATGTCTGTTTAGATATGTGGTGAGAGGGAAACATGAAGATGAAACCAGGAGATGTCCTTACTGAACCATCAGAGCTGAACAGGTGATGGAGAAACAGGTTTACCTTTTAGGTGACATGAATGAGTTGAAGGGAAGTTATGAACTGTTTCTGAGAGACAAATAACACCAGGATCCTTTTTTATGTAGCAGACAGCTGGTAACTGTGCAGGGGCGGGTCTAGCAAAGTTTTGCCAGGGGGCCAGGTAGGGCATTAACAGGGAAAGGTGGGCACAAAGAAATACTTTTCTTTCTTATTCTCATTTAAAATACCTAGTTTTTATTAAATAATTATCTAAATCTTACAACCAAAGTTTTTATCTGACGTAAAATGTATAGAAATCATACATATACCAACAAGACTGTACATCACTGTCACAACAGGGTTTGTTTTCAGTCAAAGTCTTTATGGCTTTACTACCTGGTGGGTCGGTCTGTAGTAAAAATGCCCAATTTTTTTTGTCCCAGTCCAGCCCTGCAGGTTAATACTGGCAGTGTCACCATGCCAGCTGACTGTATTTTATCATCAGCCAGTGTTGTTCTTTATCAATATTACCAAAGTTTACGATAAGGCAGCATAGAAAGTATTTACTTGCTTTCAGGTTTCATTCAAATGTTAGTCTTTTCAGTTGTTTCCCCACTTTTTTCCTGTTTCAAAATCAAACACCAGTTTGTGAGAAGATTATCTTCTTTTTTTAACAGGCAGATAAAGTTTTGCATTGGCATTGGCTAATTTGTCAATTGTTTGTTACAAATGTTCGTATTTTAATTTTCAAAAATGTTTTTGCCCAAAACATATGTGCACTATATGTCAGTAAAAATACTATGCAAATATTGTTGTCCTTGACTGCTGAGTAAACACTGACAAAGCACTGATTGTATCTCTTGTACTTTATCAACGCAGTATCTAAAAACTTTGCACCGTAGTGGTTAAAATCTCATTCTAATAAGAGTTAAAAGTGCATTTGGTTATTAGGTTTATAGGATTATTGAATTATGGTTAAGGGTTGGTAGAATTTTTTTTTAAAACATTATCTGCCAATTAAATCTGCCACCCTTCTCCAAATCTGTGCCCCTACCTGGCCCCCCCAACAAAAATTTTCTAGACACGCCACTGTACACAGATGGTCTGAATTTGTGAAGCGAGTGGTATCGCATTTATCAAAGTCGGCTCCTCGTTGTTTTTTCTAAGCCACGATTAGGCTCATTGAGAGCAGGCATGTGCATGCAGACAGTGTTTGTTTTTACATCTGGTGGGTAACGTCCCTCCCTATATTTTTGGAACAGTACCTCTGAAGCTTGATTTAGATTTCTGCAGGAAATTTACGTTCTAACTTCAGATGTAACACCTCTTAACACTAAACCGGTCCATCATGCTGTTGTTTCCAGTTACAGCGTATATTTCCTGCTGAAGCATATTTCAGGCATAAGACAGAAACATTACAAAAATATACACCTGCAGGCCACTCTATTGTCTTTATTTGACTAAATGCACTAAATTGCTGCCACAAGCTTTTGAACACATGTACCTAATAAAGTGGCTGGTGAGTGTCCTCAGTCCCAGCTCGGATACAGATGTGTCGGTGTGTCTTTGTTCCCTGCAGTAGTGCCCTCTCCAGCTCAGTCATCATCCACATACCCCAGGACACTGTCCGAGCCAAAGAGATCATCGCCTACGTCAACACGCTGAAGACTCAGGTCAGCTATTACGCAGAGAGGCTGTCTCAAGCTGCCAAAGACCAATCGGCCAGCGGACTGGAGTGGACGCTCGCCAGTCTGGTTGACAAGGTACTAAAAGTGTTTGACGTTACGTGGGGACGCTTCATATTTCATTCATACCCTCTTCCTTTCAGACCCGTCAGCTGGTGGCAGTGTGCGGCTGCAAGCTGCTAGCTTCAGCTATTTAGGCCCTGAACGCAGTACGAGTACATCGCAACCAAAGCTTCTCCTTCCGCTGAGTCTGAACAAGTAGTGCTCCGCAATGACCAGGATACGCTGAGAGCAAAGTACAGCGGTCACAACAGCCAGTCGTCACTGCACGTGGACTGGCACGAAGAGGAGTGGGTGAGTTGATCAGCAGTTATTGGCTGTTTTCTGATTCCAGATTTTTTATTTCTTTAGCATGACAACAGACAAGCTTAGTTTCTTGGCACACATTGTGGATACAGCTTGATATCTTAACTAAACTCTGAACTCTGTTTTTCTTTTCTTGTTGCTTCTTCTTCTTCTTGAGTCATCCCTCTCATGTTGATTTCCAGCTCAGGTCACTCCTTACTTTTAAGAAGTTGGAGGATTCGTGAGCAGATTTTTCCTTCACCATATCAGCCGACTTTATTCTATGAGAAAATACTCTTAAATGACTCGTCTTTAAAAAGTGTTCAGTGTTTTATGTCTGGTCTGTGTGTCATCTTTGTCTTTACAATGTTGCAGCAATACTTTAGTAATGATATGATATGATATGATATGATATACCTTTATTAGTCCCACAAGGGGAAATTTAAATGTTGGTTTAGTGTAAGCTCAGCTTTTTAACTAATGTAAGAAGTGTTATGACTGACTCGTTTTTAATACCTAAATCTGGCCTCAGTGCACAAACCTAAATGAATCGGTACATATGAAAGCGCCCAAGTCACGAGCTGTGTTCAAGGACATGGATAAAACAAAAAGGTTCAAATTTGTGCCCAAAAACCCCACAAATCAGTGTCACTGTTTTAAAATCTGCTGCGAGACCGCTCTAAATGTCAGCTTTTTCTTTACGTAAAGACTGGGGTCTGTAACATATCAGCTCGTTTCTTATTTATTAAAGAACATGCCTGACACCAGGCTTTTGAGTTAACGGCTCCATTCGATCTCTGCAAGTATTTTTAAGTATTTTTAGGTTCTTTCCAGCAGGATTTGTGGCTAGTTCTGGAGCTTGACCCTAAAAGATTTCAGTGTGTCGGTGCTTCTGCTTTCCCTGTTGTCCTTCTCTTCCGTCTTTATTTCTGTTTCTGTCAAATTTAAAAACAACTGCACTCTGAAATACACACTCTTTGCAAGATGTTGTCTAAACTAGTGGTTGGAAGGCATATTTGTGTTTGGTCTCTGATGGTTTATTTACACTTTTTGCAGGCCACGCCCACGGACTACAGCGCCATGATGAGCAACAAAGCCAAGAAGTCTATTGACTTCCTTCTGATGCAGGACACCGCCCCGACGATAGCCACGGACGTGTCACTGCAGTACCGCCTCGACATCGTCTTCTGCCAAACGGTCACCTACACATATTTTAATTATTGTATGTCTGAGCTGATGCGTTTATCCTGGAGTGACTCAGAGTGAAGGAGAAGGCCAAGAAGAAGTGTAAATATCATAGAAGCAAGGAGTTCAGAGCTCTACGACTTAGTGTCTTTATGGTATTTATGTGTGTAATGGAGACCAGGGGTTCCATTACCCTTACTTGTATTTTTATTAATTGACTGACTGATTTGTATTTAAAAACCGTAATGAAGAAAAACACACACTGGTTGATTGTGATTCTTTATTAGGCTTTTTGGGTTGTTATTTAAGTGACTCGTTAAAGGTGAAGAGACAGGGGGACTGGCCATCCTACCTGTGTCAGGAAAAGAACCCGTGTTAGAGCTGTTCACATTTAATCATTTGTCTGTAACCTAAATTAGTTGTATATGTAAAAAGAGAAGTGTTAACAGTACTCACTTTGTAAAGAGTAAAAGCAGCTCAATCACCTGCTTATGAGCTCCTGGAGAAAACCAATGTGCCAGGCTAGGGGAGTGTGTGTTGGAGTGATTTTGTTAAAAGTTGTCATTATTGTGCTTGGACCTTGTCTTGAACTGTATGTTCAGATATTTTCTGTTCCTCCCCCACATGTAGGATGTTGGGGATGTTACTAGCTATAGTTTTCAACTGCAGGCACAATCTATGTAAGATTCTGGTTTCCTTATTTGGTAAGGAATGTTCACTTCCTGCCCTTTATGGGCTCACCATGTAAATGGTGGACTGTTAGAGAGGTTAAGCCATATACGAGGTTGAGGGGAGATGACCCTTTTATGACTAGAGATGCGGTTAAAACGTTTGTAAGCAGGAAGTCACGTATACAGACACACATACACTCTCTCTCACTCACACACACACACACACACACACACACACACACACACACACACACACACAGTGCCTTAGCTTTTACCACACAACATATGGGGTTTACAATGGGCGGTTGTGTAACTGTTTTCATTCAATAAAAGGCTGGAGTTGGAGTTGTCTGAGTTTGGGTGTAGAGCTTGCAACTCTGAGAATCCGACCAGGCTTCCCCTGCACAAGTAAAAACCAATCGAACTCTGATTGTCTTACTTTGTTCTGAGTCAGCGAGGGCTGAAACCTAACTGTGTGGTTAAGGTGTTTTAATGCAGCGGTCCCCAACCGCCGGGCCACGGACCGTCGTTTGGTCGAGAGATGAGGCTCGGGTGTGAAATGTATGGTTTTCAGAGTTTTTATCGTTTTTTATCGTTATTTTGTTATCGTTTTTATCGTTAACTCTGTTTTCCTGGGTCTTTCACGTGTGTTATGAATAAATCTTCTTTTTTTCCGGTATCGGTACTAGTTTTATTTTGTTGTATTTATCTGTGACACCTTAAAGGCCGGTCCGTGAAAATATTGTCGGGCATAAACCGGTCCGTGGCGCAAAAAAGGTTGGGGACCGCTGTTTTAATGTATATAGAAGAGACTGAAGTTTATATGTTATGGAGTTATTTATAGGACTTGTTACAAATCTTCATATGTCTATGATGTGTTATATTGCAGCCCGTTCTCACTCCCGAGGCGTAACATGTCGACGTTTTGTCACGTCCCGCGGCGTTCCTGAGGAACGTGAAAGGAGACCTTCGGCGTTCTTATGGTACGCGGCGGGCTATGGCTGGAATCCAGTGCAATGACGCTCCCGCGGTAATAGACGTTCCAGCCCTGTATTCCAGCCCTAAACCTAACCTTATCCCTAGCCCTGACCATAACCTTATTCCTGACCTTAACCAGGACTTTAATGATGTTAAATAGCGTGTTTCTAAGCGATTTGAAGAAAAAGAGCAAACATGTGTAGATTCAGTCCAGACAGTTCTCATATTTCCTCTTTTTTCCGAGGTCGTCATTTAGGAACGTGGTGGGTAGCCAAAAACGTAATATGGTGACGATTTGTCACCTAGCGTAAAATGTTACGCTTTGGGAGTGAGAACGTGTTGGTTATATTGTAGTGGTTTTCTTATGGGGAGGGTTTTGTTTCCCTTTGGTTTGCTGACCCCCAGACTTGGTCTATTCCAGATGCTCACCTGAATCAGGTAGAGTATAACAGGAAGCCATTTGCTTTTCAGAAGGGTTGGATTCTTTGCTGTATCACCATGTGTTCTCATTAATAAAGTACATTTTACTCCAGTCTCGTGCTATTTTAGTGGAAGTGACCCATGACCGTCGGCCAAAACTGACAATATGACTATTAAAAGTCTGAGTAATACTGTAATTTTCTGCTGCTCATTCCTGTGCAATATCCCATCTGACCTCCCGTCATATTTCTTTTCAAGATTTTCTTATTTAATCACTAGTGTACATATATTTATAGATACATATATATATATATATTTAGTCATCTTTTCTCTTTTACCACGTCTTTCAAATATTTTGCTCTTTACTATTTTTCTATTTTTTATTTTATTTTATTATATTTTATTATATTTTCTTCTACTGTACCATGCTGCTGAGTGACTGCTGCTCGTCAAACACATTTCATTGCAATGTTGACCCTGTGCTAACTTGCATATGACAAATAAAACTGAAAACTGATAAAACTGAAAACAGTAAAGGCAAAGGGAACACATCAAGTAAGGATTTCACACTCCCACTCACAACGGCACTTTCAAAGCATAAAGCCAAATATTTCAAAATTTCATTTTGAAGCATTTTAAAAATGAATGTGTTTGAGTTTCATTGCTCCAAAGCAATGTTTTCATATAAGCAAGATAACAACCAGTTTGCAACCATGTAAGTACAGTCCTCTATTGTGAACAGACGTGTTGGCAATCTGTCTGCGTTTATAAATTAGACAACAGTTATTTGCAGATCTTCATCAATCTGCCTGAGAGTGATTGCAGTCGGTCTGAGTTGGACTGCAACTGTTTTGAGTCAGGTTGCCTCCAAGGAGGCAGTTTATTATTTTCCTTTCCTAGTTGGACAGATGGCTGTTGTTTTGTTTTTACTGTAGTGTGCTGGGCCATTAATGGCTCAGGGGCTGCAGCGTATCTGCGCCAACACCTAAGGCCAACGTGGAATCACCGGTCAGACTAACATAAAGAAAGAATCTGTTAAATTACACATTTGTATTCATTAAGTCACAGACAATGAAAACAAGCAGAAATCAAGATGTAATATTTTTATAATTTTATTGATGTTAAATTAAAGTCCCAGCTTAGTTATGTTGTCAGTGCAAGTCACTTCAATCTGTATAGCACCAAAGGAAACAATGGTGTTTTCAAGGTGCTTCACACTGTAAGGTAACAACTTACAGTATTAAAAAGAAAACCCCAAAAGAACAAACCCCTCTGAGCAAGCACGAGGCGACAGTGGGAAGGAAAAACTCCCTTTTAAGAGGAAGAAACCTTCGACAGAACCAGGCTCAGGGCGGGGTGGCCATCTGCCGCGACCATTCCTGGGGATTTCAAAAATGACTTGATCTGATCTAAATGTAAAACTAGCTCATTTAAAGTGTCCAGTGAGTTTTAGAAAATATTTTGCTGTTGATATCACGATGTCACTATAAAGTGGAAACTTTGTTTCTTCCCTTACACCTCCCAAAAAATGCACGCACCGATGAGAAGCACTTAGATATGCAACTTGGTTCTGTGAATATCTTTCTTTTGAAAGTTTTAACAATATCTTCATCAAGATCTTGGAAGTTTAATTGCCAGAATGTCACCAAAGATGCATGCTTCCATCTTTTACAGAGGGATTTGAAAACCCTCTCGCTGAGTTTCTTGAACTTCTCTGGTGGGATTTTGTCGTATCTGGCCCTGATTTCAGTCCAGATTTTCATGGTAAGCCGGTTGGAGATGGCTTCAGCACTTTCAATGCTGAAGACTGTGCCTGATTTTTTTGAAACCTGGGAAATCAGTCCTTCCACAAAGATTTCCACTGAAAATCTGCATCTTTCTTTCTTTTCATATGATTCCAGTCTATCAGTAACTGTTACTGCCAACAGGTGTTCTTGGAATACTGAAGTAGTTATGATATTAAATATTGGTTGTTCCATTAAATTCATTGAATCCTCCTCCCCACTCCTCCCCATTTCCAATGATATTAGTGACAATTTATGTAATTTGTCACAAATATCAGTGAAAATCGCATTAGCAATGCAGTCAAAATAATTCTGCACTTTTCGGTCTAAATGCAAATCCATCCCCTTGAATTTGTCCAAGAGTAGATCCAACAAACGTTTTTGGTGAGAATGAGGGCACTTTAAAAGTTTACCAAGCTTTGAAAGCACAGCCTGAATTAATGTCTCTAACCATCTTTCAAAGTCTAAGGTTTTTTCAGGTGGCTCACAGTCTACAGAAGATCTGTGATGCTGTATCTTTTTATATGACTCCGTTTGACTTACGTTTGTTAACGGTGGGATGCTGGCTTCATGTTCAACACAGGATTTCTGCTGCTGGGGATCTGGAATTGGATTGTTTTCTGCTTTTGCAGCACTGTGTTGGTCAGCATTTTGACAGCTTTCTTCTGTGTTAGCTGTTTCTTGGCTGTTAGCATCTATATTCTGTGCTGTATCAAACTCCTGCTCAGCAGAATCGTCCAAAAATTTCACACGTGACAAAACCGTTTTGCCAGTAGTGGTGTGGACAGAACAGTTTTCATGTACAGGGGAGTTCTGGGAAGACCTCAGTGGTGATACTGCTACTGACTGTGCACACAGGTCCATTACGTCCTCTACAAAACCTACAAGCCGCTTAGCGGTGAAGCAATCCGGATAGCCTGAGATAAGCTCTCCCCACTGCTTGATCGAAAAACTACTGAACAAGTTATTCAAGAGGGATACCAAAGCATGTACTGTAGAATTATCCCCATTGGTCTGAACTGTTTCATCATTTGTCATTGTGTTACAGTTCGAGCTTGCCATTTCACTTTTTTGTTTTTTATGTCTAAAATGTTGTTTTGTGTTAAACTCCGTGTTTGAACGTTTAAAGCGCTGCTGTCCCGCTGTGTGAATGCGTTTCAACTGAACAGCCAGGTCTATATATAAGGTCGGTTTAAGGTTTCTTTGTAACGTCACCTGACGTTTCTTTGTAACGTCAGGTGACGTTACAAAGAAACGTCACCAGTCAAAGGACTGGCCCGCCCCGTCATAACGAAAGGGGCGGGACAAATCTGTTGCTTAGCAACTGAAAAAAAGGCACACCGCGCTGAATGCTACATCCGGCCTGCGACGGTACACCGCCTCCGCACCACCGTTTAAACATGAAGTGTGGATGTTAGAAGATCCCAAATATGGTGAGCTACTGGGAAATTACTCACGTTTTTGTTCTTGAGAGTGAGCGATAATAAGCGACATTTTATTGAGAAATTACAGTAGTCTGTCTACAAAAACTACAAAAATGACCTAAATAAGACAGAAGTACACATTCATTTTTATCGTTTTGTCAACAACAGGGCGCATGAGGTTTGTTCAGTATTTGTTGTGTCTACAAGGCTCAGGCGCCCCCATGAAGTGTCTTATTTGTATAGTTGAAAGCATTATAAAGGAACGCAAAACTAAATTACATATAATTATAATTCTTGGCACTTTCTGGTGTGTGTGAGTTAGTGTTTCTCTTTTATGATTTGTGGGTCCAGCATCAAATTCAGAATCCTTCCCATCACACATGAGGTCTTGAATAATCATCTTATTTTAAAGACCTCGTAGTTTGATAGTTTGCTCTCAGACTGTGGGCTTCCTTGTGGTTTTTAGGATATTTAGAAGTAGAAGGGGATCATCCTTCTGTGGAACCAGCTCCCAGTTTGAATGCAGGAGACGGACACTATCTCTACTTTTAAGATTAAGTTTCAAAGTTACCTTTTTGCCAACGCATATAGCTAGGGCTGAATCAGGTGACCATGAATCCTCCCTTAGTTACCCTGGGACTACCCTGCTGGGGGATTCCCACCATGTGTTTATACACCTCTCTGCATTCAATAATTAGTTCTTGTTCATCTCTGGCTCTCGTCCACAGTGTGTCTTTTGTCCCCTTTTTCGTCTCCTCATCCCCAAAGGGTCGCAGCGGGCTGCCCCTCCCTGACCGTGGTTCTGCCAGAGGGTGCTTCCTGTTAAAAGTGAGTTGTTCCTTCCCACTGTATTGAGGTTTTTTCTTTTTAATTGTAGACTTTCTACCTTACAATCTATACCACCTCGAGGAGACTGTTGTTGTGATTCAGCTCTGCATAAATACAATTAAATCGAATTAAGTGGGTTCAGCTGTTTTGTGAAATAAATGTGAGTGACATGGTAAGTAATAGCCTGCATGTAACTCATGGTAAGAAGAGCAATATCGCCCCCTCCTGGTTCAACCTTTTTTTCTTTGCAGTAATCTTTCCAATAATAATACATATGCACTAACCTCATGCTTGCTGTTAACAATAGCCTAAAGACACAAAATCAAGTTTAGTTTTTTCCTTAAGTTTATGTTTTTTTTTATATGGTTGGCATTTATTTTGTTTCTTTTTAATAATTATATTGATTCTATTGATTGTTTGCCAAGCACTGAGGTCTCTGCTTAGACTGTGCTACTGGGATCACTGATTTAAAAATGAGGCAAAAGCACCAAAGTTGTGCTCAAAAATAGTACAGTGAGCTACAAGCTGTTGCTGTAGTAATTCTAACACACTTATTGTTTTTAAATACATACATGTTTAGTTCTTTTAAACCTAATTATATTTTTTTTTTTTTGCAAAAGTGTCACCTAAACACCCAAATATACGTAATTCAAAACTTACTTTAATTATTACCCATTTGGCTGGTAACATGGACCCAGTCTGATGGATAGTTACTGAACAGATAGTCTTTTCTTTAAAGGCTGCATTCAGAGCAAATCATTGTAAAAACAAGACAAGTCAATAAAAAACAAGTAATAACTATAATACTAAACTACAATAGAGAGAAAATCCAGTAAATATAATTATATTATGTAAAAAATATACAAATATTTACCTCTAATTTAAAAAGACATTACAAGGGTACTAGTTTCATTTTAATCTAAACATAATCTAAATTGACACTAAATCAGTTTAAATATTACAGCTGAAGGTGATTTTAATAAATGTACTGCTGCTTGACTTTGTTTTACTACTGCAGTATAATTTATCATGTACAAAAGCTCCAAATGTTGTTTCTCTGACTTAATGTTCTGATGACGTTTGTGTTACTTTGCAGGAAATAGTCAGGACCCAGATGAACCTGTGCTGGAATTCAGTGTGGGTGAGTAATATGAGCATTTATGAAGGCTGTCCATGACCTGTAATTAAATTTAGCGTCATTAGTGCCACTCATTGCAAGTGACAGTGCACATGCTTTCAGCATGGAGTCTGCTCTTATGGTAGCAAAATAAATTCAGAAAATCTCCATCAAAAAGCAGCTCAGCAGCAGAAATATATATGGTCAGCTGGTTGTGAGTTAATGAGCATGTGAAATCAGTGTGAACATTTTGAAACAACTCTCCAACCTCGTAATTGTAAGACTGCCTGTGCAGCCACAGGAGCCTTCAGAGAGTCTTCCTGCTTGTCTCTTGGGTTGATTTGCTCGTGTTTTCTCACCCAGTCAATGACTGTAAAAGGGCTGGACTAATTGGAGGCAGGTGTAATTGATTGCACTGATATGCTAGTCTACTTATAGCCCACATTACAAACACTGCTGTGTTATTTTGTCTCTCAGTGCAGGTATGTAATGTGACAAAACCTCTAATGATCTGATATGTTTGGGATGGATGGGCTGTGAATTATATAGTGAATTGTCTTATTTTGTCGCTCTGTGCAGGCTTTCTACTTACAGGGTGGTGGGTCTCAGAGGACAATTGCTACCCCTGTTGAAGTGAACAACGTGTGGAGTGCAACTGGCTTTGTGGCATAGCTGGCTCTGGCCTTGGACTGTGTGTTTTTACTTTGTACCTAAATGGGACACTGGACTTTTAACTACTATTCATTGTGTTTATAAATAAAATTTTAGAATTTTATTGACTGTCATCTTTTTGCCCACGGTGGAGACGGTTGGTCAGACCTAGAATCTGTGTGTGTGTGTGTGTGTGTGTGTGTGTGTCATCAGCAGGGTTTTGCATAAAAGAGTGTGAGCAGGTCAAAAGGTCAATTCATTTATTGTAGTTTTATGGCAGCACCCTCTAGTGGCCTTGAAGCAAACAGTCTCCTAACTAAGCCATGGCATCTCTGGTCTCTCCTACTTTTGTGTGCTCTGCTGGAGGAGCAGCATTGGATCTAGTGATACTGAGTAAGCTGATTAGGACAGGCCTGGAGAAATGTGGTTTGCATGAAGTATCAGGAAAAAACAACCTTGTATTGTAAAATAATAATACACGAATAATAAATACTTTTCATGACATTCAGATTTCTGGACTCACGAGTTCATAGAACATTAATGTTACGAAACATTGAGAAGTCTTAAAACTACATTGTATACTTATTATTTATTTACTTTAATCAGATTTGACTGGTATTTTTAAACATTAAGTTTTTGTTCCTTCAACTATTGTATTTAAGCTTATGACTCACTCACAGTATGTTTATATAACTGCCTAAAAAACGGTGAGGATGTGGCCGCAGTGGCTGAGAAGCAAGAACTTTGCTTTTTCTTCTTTTTTTTTTTCTTTTTTTTTTTTTTAATTGGGAAGCATAAATGAACATACCAGAAAACCCTGCACGAAGGAGCCATATTTGTTTTTTGTGTGTGCATAAGATGAAGCTTTAGTATTATTATTACACATATGATAAGGATGTTAGCATGCAACACACAAACTCAAGTGGTGTTGCCAAGATAGTTGCTGACTGGCAAGAAACTTCTAGAAGAAATCTGGTGACAGTCCAAAGCACAAATGAACATGTTTAATACTCGTGCAAGACTCTGTGGGAAGGTGCCAGATTGCTGTATTTTGTGTGAATCAGGAAAAGTGCACGGTGATGACTAAAGCTTATAAAACATCTCTCTCCTTATGTGTGCATATATGAGAAAGAAAATTCTGCCAAAGCAACTTTAGCTTCTTGCAAGCATCAGTACACAAAGGATGCTAACACAAAGCTAGCCAAGAACCAAGAGTGATTTTAAAGTTGAACGTATGCCGACCCCAGCAGCCAAAGGGAGCTCCGGGGAGAGCTTCTTGGGGTCCAGTGATGTGTCCTGAAGAGATGACATGAGCTCTCCCTCCTGTAGGCCCACCCCAGCAGTAGGTGCTGTCTGTCTCATTCCGAGTTAACTGCTACTCCTCTACATCTAAACGAGCCAGTTGAGGAGGTTCAGGCATCTGACAAGGGTGCCTCTTGAACGCCTCCTGGGTGAGATGTTCCAGGCATGTCCCACCAGGACAGACAGGACACACCCAGGACATGTTGGGGAGATCACAGCACTCAGCAGAGAATGCCTCAGTGTCCCCCAAATAATGGAGGAGCTGGCTCGGGAGAGTAAGGTCTGGGTCTTCTCTGCTTATGCTACTGCCACCGAAACTGGACACCAGATAAGCTCAGAAAAATGAACAACCTGTTTAAATAAAGGTTAATTTAAAAAAAATGTTTGTCATTAGCTAGTCTGTGTACATGTACTTCTTCTCCAGTGTTGAAAATGTTAAACTCACAACCTGCACATTTTCTGGTTGCATCATCAAATAAATACCCCCAAAAGTAGTCTGAGTACTTTTACACTGGTTTTATGCTGCGATATTTTCAAAGTCTTTCACTGAACACATTCAGTCACACATTGTTCATAATTTATTGGAAGTTTATTGTTTAATGTCCTGTCTAAATAACTTCAGTCACCATTTGTATTCATTAATGAATAACTGACTTCTAATATTAAAAGAAATAGAAACTGTTGTGCTGTTGTTCACGTAGAAGGGCCTGCTGCTGGATGTCCAGACTTTGTGCGTCAGCAGGAGGGTCAGGGTACAGGGTTCGAACCTCCTCATGAGATGTCGTATCTGCTGGATAAAAGCAAGCTACATCACATCTGGGATTGTCCTAGAGCTGCCCTACAGTAACAATCAACTGACTAATATATGAAATACTTGCAGTAGCACAATAATAAACACAAAGCAAAAAAGTGTTTAGTGAAGATAAAAAACCCCATCAAAGTTTTAGTTTGGATAAAGGGAGACAGAGCACCAATCTAAACAAGTCTAAACCATCTGGCACCTCCACACTTGTAAGAACAGCATGACCAAAGTGATTGTAGGAGGAAACAACCTTGACTTCCTTTACATAGCTTAGTACTGAGAATAAAAGAAAAGCATGATTAGAATTATTTGTGCTTCTTCTTCTTTCGGCTGCTCCCTTTAGAGGTCGCTACAGTGGATCATCCGCCTCCATCTCTCTATTTCTAGCATCCTCCTCAGTCACACCAACCCCCTGCATGTCCACCTTCACTACATCCACAAATCCTTTCTGTGGTTGTCTGAAAACATCATCCACGGAGACTCTTGCCTGATCTCATCTGTCAGCCTCTCCATCACCAGTGCAAACAAGAAGGGGCTCAGAGCCTCTCTCTGATGTAATCTCAACCCATCACATACTTCTCTGCCCCTCAGGACTTTCTTATGCAGCACCACAGTTACTCTCTTCGCACCTTATCATAGCCTTCACTCCTACCCTCTCTATGCCTCCCGTCTCCATCCTCTTCAGAGTTGCCTCACTTCCTTCTCTAATTCAATTTTCGTCCAAAGTACTCCTTCTCCCTTCTCAACACACTTTCTTCACATTAGCACATTTCCATCTCTATACTTGGTTACTCTCTTCCAGCACAATTTATGTGCCTTGCCATTCATTAAAAATCATTTTCTCCTTAGTGTCCAGCCTCACATACAACTCACTACAAGCCTTTTCCTGTGCCAGTGACACCTCTCTCTTTGCTGTGCACCTAGCCTTTTAGTACTCCTTCCTTCAGCTCCCTGACTATCCCACTCTTTCTTTGCCAGTCTCTTCCTTGAATACATTCCTGAATCTGTTATTATTTGTGCAATGAAACTTAAATCAAGAAAGATTTTGCTTTTACAGTCTCACTGCAGGTTGATACATTATAAGCACGCCTGTGGTTCACATAAGCATTAAAAGCTTGTATTACTCCCTGATGTTTTGCCTGTTAGCATGTGCAGCAGCTGGAGAAGGACTCCTAGCTGAAGACAGGACAGCTTCTCGATGTGCAGATTGGTCGTCTTCTACGAAGAAGCAAAGGAGAAAAACCCCAAATTAAACAGAACAACTACTTCTAATAACAAACAGACGTCTCTCTAAAACCGTGGCAGCAGTTCACCATGTCAAATGCTTTCTTGTCGTGCACAGTGACTATAACAATCAGCCCCACTGGCTGCACTGTCCTGCAGTGACATAAGTTAATTCAGCATTGCTATAAAACAATGAGGCTATTACGTTTGACCTGTACTTGCAGAATACATTCCAAAGCTTTTGTTTCCTAAAGCATTCGTCCTTCTTTGTGAGCAGTTTGTGACAAAAGAAAAGCCCAGAAACAGGCACCAGTTCAAAGGCATTTCTCAGATGATTTGCTGTAAACTTGAATACAAGCACAGATGAATAAATGTCTTGGAAAACATTGTACTGAATACATTCTTCACTACGAATATCAAATTAAGATCACACGTTAACAGCCCAGAGTTAGTATCGTGTCTTTGCCTCACCACATCTGGGGGTTAACTGGGTTAAATTCAACATAGCAGCGTCTCTAAATGACTGATTCTAAGCCTGGCACAAAAGATAGAAATCCCTGTTGTTCTGGCATCTTATGCCTGCACACATTACCCTGCTGTTCAGTGGTGCCTGACTGCAATACCTGTTTACCAGATTGTAGTGGGTCTCGTGTGAATCTGTGCAACCCATCTGAACCTCCAGTTGTCACCGCTCTTTCCTCAGACACCAACGTAAGGCTGACAGCAAACTGAACACTTCCTGTTGATCATCTGAAGCACGACAGGGGACTGAAGGCAGGGCAGGGATCAGGAAAATAAAGGTTTATAATTTGCACAAATCTTACCCTGCTGGCTGGGAATTTCATTGGGTGGTGGGTGGTTTGGTGCTGACACTGAGCAATTCTGTGAATGCATTTTTATTTATTTATAGAGTTGTCATACAGGGCAAAATGTGAAAAAATTTGCAGTCTTTGCAATGAGTTACTCAGAGTTCTAGACGAGCGCTGGCTAAAAACAGAGGAGGGCCTAGATGGCGCAAGATTTGCCAGCTTTTTCTGCAAGGTTGGGATGGGCGGAGAGGGCTGCCTCTGCAGGACGACAACTAGATTCTTTCTTTGTCATTCTTTGACAACGACACAGCGAGCTGAAGCGCTCCTGTCTTTTCAGGCTTACTGTACCTCATAATTCGACCGTGAGTCTCTCTCCACCCTGGTGGCCTGAGGTACCTTCTTAGTCTCTTTTTCCTGCCTCACCACCTTTTCCTCCTTCTGCTGACGTGTTTCAGCTTCATGGATCCTGCCTTGGTTTTTCAGCTTATGCTGCAGAGTAGATAAAACTATCTCTCAAAGTCCACTCCATTGTGATATTTAACATTACTGTTTCTCATTTTCTAAAGCTTAAAACAACACTAATTTGCTTTAAGACCAAGAGTGCAGCAGGTCAACTATCACAGTAAATATAAGGACTTTTTGTTAATAGGTTGTTGCATTTGCTTTGTAATGCTGACTTCACACAAACTGGACGGCAACACGTTTTTCAACTCGAGCAATCTAAACATCACCACAGTTAAATCAAACCAGTCGTCGTCTGATTTTTGTTATGTTTAAAAACTATAGTGTCACCGTCTGCCTGAGAAATATTCTGCTACAAGTGGGCTTTGGTATTGTTTTTCTCTCCTTTTCTCTCCCTCTATCGCCTGGGCGGAGGCCATTGTGGGCTCCCGCCTTTGGCCTACATACCTGGGAGATGGTGAACACCTGCGTCTCATTAACCAGCCTCTACTTACGGGAAGAAGTTAGACTGCTCTTTGCTGGATTGTTGCTTGACTCATGTTAGTGAAGTCCTGGCTAGGACACTAGTAATCTAGTTCTCTTGGATTTTGAATCTTGTGCTAACACGTCGTTTCCCTGTGTACAGACACCCTGGACCTGCCCTTGTTCCTTACAGAAATTCTGGTACGAGAGAGGAGTGAGAGACTGGTGAGACGCCAAGAGAGACAGAAGGAGAGTGAGTGTGTTCCCCCTGCTTTTCCCTGCAGATTCCCTGGAGACCTGATCCCTGCACCCTTGTCTATAGCACTTTGACACTGTCGCACATTTAACTTGGTCTAACACAGGGCCATATAGGTTTTTCCCCTCTTAATAATAAACAACTTCATTTAGGAATTGCATTTTGTGTTTATTTGTGTCATCTTTGTTTAATATTTAAATGTATTCATCAATTTCAGAGAAAGCTCACATACTCAATACCAACAAGAAGAAAGAACTACAAATGACTAAAGTTGCAGTGAGGAAGTGAGATCTGACTAATGACAGGAAGTAAAAAGAGTCATCAGTTCAGAGACTGTGACGGTTGAGATCGACAACAAGAAAGACGTGAGGCAGAGAAGCACGATGGATGAATTCAGATGGATTCAAATGTTTTTATCTCTGATGCTGATGATTCTGATTCCAGGTAAGGATACAGGAAACATTTTATTAGCAACAAAACTAAATATTATCAGTATTACTATGGTCAATAAACTTTACAGTAAATAAGAAAGCTGAGCATGTACTGTTGTTTTAGGGAAATATGGGACATGTTTACAGACCCGAGTCTAAAATCTTCGCTCTGATTGTAAAACTGCTGCATTCTAATTTATCTTTCATATTTCTCATCAATCTTCTCAACAGTATCTGAAACAGAAATATCCATTTTTATGAAAGTTGGAGATGACGTCACTCTGCCTTGTCTAAATGTGATAGATGAGCAGAATAACTGTGACAGTACTGAGTGGACATTTGTTTCAAGACACAAAACAACAGTAGAGCTGATCACACTTGGACAGACAAAGTCAAATCAGACAGACTGAGTGTTACAGCGAACTGTTCTCTGGTTATTAAGAAGCTCACATTTGAGGAAGTTGGTCTTTATTCATGCCTACAGTACAAATTAGGAGAAATACAAACTCTAAACGCTCTGGTTCATCTGTCTCAGGTTAATCTTTTTATTATTAGTCATTGGGAAGCACCTACAAAGAAATCCGTCACAATGAGAACCTGTTCAAACCATTTGATTTTGTGACCAAAGGTGCTGGTGTAATGACTTGTAATTGTGACAGCCCTGACACTTTGATATAAGTACTTGCTTTTGATGAATATATTATCTGTTTTGATTAAGGGACTTGCTTTTGAAGCATTGACTACTTATTTTGAGCAACTGACTTTTCTTTTTGATGAGGTGACTCACTTTTGCGAGTTATCCACCATGTTTTGCAGTTTGCACCAATTGTTTTGAGAAGAGCCTTAGTAGTGGTGCAGAGATCAATTTTGTTGTGAGAAATGCACCAAAGCAACTGAGAAAAACTGTAAGCTGCTCTGTGGTGACATATGGACAGTGTCATCACACCGTGAATTGGCTGATTAAACGTCAAGATATGAACAAAGATGACAAAGAAATACTGACCTCACAGACTGACTGCTCCACTACTGTGACCCGTTGGAAGTCTCGCTATATCTATCCATCAAGATATGAGAAAATGAAGTGTGACGTGACTGATGCTAACACAGGAAGTGTGCAGCTGTTTACCTTTAGCTGTCAGACCTCAGATGAGGAAACAGGTGAGCTCACGATCAGCTGTTTAAAACAACTAAAAATAGCTAAAATATTAATTAGATGTATTTCAGGTGTTTGGGCAAAATAGCTTTTGTTGTGTTTATAATTTTGGGGCGATCGTGGCTCAAGAGTTGGCAGTTTGTCTTGTAATCGGAAGGTTGCCGGTTTGAGCCCCGGCTCCGACAGTCTCGGTCGTTGTGTCCTTGGGCAAGACACTTCACCTGTTGCCTACTGGTGGTGGTCAGAGGGCCCGGTGGCGCCAGTGTCCGGCAGCCTCGCCTCTGTCAGCTTGTGGGGATAGGTTAATTGATTAATCCAAAGTGCCCATAGGTGTGAATGCGGGAGTGAATGTGAGCGCGAATGATGTCTTTGTGTGTTGGCCCTGCGACAGACTGGCGACCTGTCCAGGGTGTACCCCGCCTCTCGCCCTATGACAGCTGGGAGAGGCTCCAGCACCCCCCGCGACCCTAAGAAGGATAAGTGGAAGCGAACGGATGGATGGATGGATGGAAGGGGAGACCTTGGCAGTACAATAATGGTAACATTTAACAATTTCAACCTAACACTCAAAAACACAAAAGAAAAGAAAACTAAGAACTAATGGAAAGAATATAACTGAAACCACAGGTAATAATAAACACAATGCCAATTTATTTGTCTCACAATCTGATACATTTGGTTTTGGGTTTTTTGCTTGTTTTTCACAGGTACATTATGATAAAGATGATGTTTCAATAAAGTATGAAAGCACTGGAGGCTCTGGTGTTTCTGTCAGATACCACTGATCCACAACATCAGCTCAGCAGAAAAAAACTGCTGTTGTATTATCAGTATAATCTTATCTAGTTTAATAGATTTAATCCTATTGTTACGGCTCTGGCCATCTTTTGAATCACAGTGGCTGGATTTTGCTGGCAGCTGCTGATTGGTTCCATCATCAAGTGGCTGTTTTAAAAATCCTCTCCAGCAGTCTCCCCGGCAGTAGCTGACAGCAGCAGCAGGCCCGTCCTTGGCCTCCAAACCATCTATGACAGATCTGGGTGTGTGATTTCAGAGAACTGCCAAGTTTTGTATTTAGTGTGTTGATACTTTGACTTTTAACTAAGCACTGAAGCAGAAAGAGAGAACTGCCTTATTATTTTCTATCATTTTTTTTCTTGTTTATTCAATTAGCGAGTTGGGGGTAGCGCTCGGCTTTTGTTTGTTTTAGATTTCTAAATGACCGTTATGGGTTTTGTAGCATGAGTTTATTGACCGTTAAATACCATTAAATCTGTATCAGTTTCTTCCTTCTTATTGCTTACAATAATGTCATCTGGAGATAAAATGTTTTTCTATTCATTTGTTATCTGCCCACAACTAGTTTTGCTCTAAATGAATGCCTGGCTCATTAGGTGTTTGTCTGGTCTCTAGATTTATTTGTCTTTTTTCATTTCCTATTTTATTTTGGTTAGTTTTCTTTCATTTCTTGGTAGCTTTACTAACACCTTTGCCAACTCTGCCGTGATTGCCTTGAGCTGGGTGTATTTACCTTCACCGGTTTCTGCCTCCCAATTTGTGTCTTGTCTTCCCTTTGCCCTTTTTAGTTTACTGCCTTTGCTGTGATAGTTTCCCTAACTAATCTTATCTTCCTTGCGTCAAGCTGGATTTTGATTTTGGGTGTCCTGTTTTTACTGTTCTTATTTTGTATTTAGCCAAAAGAAAAAAATCCACTGTGTAACTTGAATAATACCGACAGGCCTGTGACTGAAACACTGGTTATCACAAATAAGGTGTTCGTGATATATTTGTTGAATTTAATTTGCTGAACTCTAGGGTTTTAAACACTAGAGCATATTGATGAGCATATTAATATATTATATATAACATATTAATGAGCATACTTATTTACCAATTTCACAGATTATTGTTAAATGCTACTGCTGATAACCCCTGAACCACAGCCTCTATTCTCACCACTTACCGTTTTCTGTCAGAAACCAAGAGTGTTGCTACGAACCCAAAACATTTGGGGGCCTTACCTTCCCTTAATTTTTTTAGATTTTCACTTGTAACAGCAGATTCTTAAAAAAACAGTAAAATGAGCACACCACATTGTAACGAACACACTTCCTCTCCACCTCATCAGGGGGAAATTACTTAAGATTAACGGTGAGGAACTGTTGGGTTTCACTCCAATAGCATTATCTGCTATATTTCCTGTACCTGCAGTTGTAAAATCAATTCATCTCA
Organism: Rhamphochromis sp. 'chilingali'; assembly: GCF_963969265.1. Taxonomy (NCBI): domain Eukaryota; kingdom Metazoa; phylum Chordata; class Actinopteri; order Cichliformes; family Cichlidae; genus Rhamphochromis; species Rhamphochromis sp. 'chilingali'. Next base: position 21,995,212 of record NC_137932.1, on the reverse strand, counting down.
CTTATGTTGGTTAAGGAGTTGAGTCTGACACATTAACTGTCATGCACCTTCTGATTTAAAATATTTAAAAAAGGGGAGCTGCATTATTCCAAAAAATATCTCACATTCGACTTCTTTATTCATTATTTTCTTTTCAATGTCAAACACATCAATGTCACAAATCAACTGTGAGAATGACAAAAATATGAACCTGCCAAGTCTTCATATAAATTTCCTTTAGAAAAAATGTTTCAGAAAAGCTGATTTACTCCAGCTGTGTAACATTATCATCAACATAAATGAGAGACGACTAAAAATTGCTAAATTTGTGGTGAAACATGACAAATGACAGGAAGTACAAACCGTCCTGAAGGGTCATCAGTTCAGAGACTGTGACAGTTGAGACTGAGAACAAGAACGAAGTGAGACAGAGAAGCAGAATGGATGAATTCAGATGGATTCAAATGTTTTTATGTCTGATGCTGATGATTCAGATTGTAGGTAAGGATAGAGGAAACATTTTTATAGCAGTGAAATAATAATCGTATCAATATTATTACAATCACTTACCAATAACATGAATAAGACAGCTGAGCATGATCTGCTGTTTCAGGGAAGCATGTTTATAAAGTTGTTTCTAAATTGATTTTCACTCTTATTGTAAAAAGTGCTGTATTCTAATGTTTTTTTATTGGTTTTCTTCAATGAAGATTGTTGATGACGTCATTCAGCCTCGTCTAAATGTGATGACCAGAATAACTGTGATGGTACTAAATGTTTTTTTATTTCAAGAAACTAACAGCACAGCTGATCAACCTTCGACAGATCGGTGAAAAGGCCACAACTAAACCAGACAGATTGATTATTGAGGTGAAATGTTCTCTCTCTGTTATAAAGTATTACCCTATTTACTGAGCAGGATACAACACAGTGAAGTGTGAGGTGACTGATACAGACACAGGAAGAGTGCAGCCATTTACCTTCAGCCCTCAGGTGAGGAAACAGGTGAGCTCACGATCAACTGTTTAAGATGACCTCAAATATTAGTTTGATAGATTTTACATTTTTAAGATCTTTTTTTCATTAACAACTTGTGAAATAATGACACACTTTTTGGTTTGCTTTTGTCATTTATTCAGCTGAAGCAAACACAACAAAGGAACCAGCGAGAAAAACTGAAAGCAGCACAAAATCAGAACCAAACACAATCAGCAATCCTTCAAAATCACGTAAGATTATGATGATTAAGCAGGAAAAACACGTTTTCTTTTAGAGTTTTAAGGAGAGTTCATACTTTAGTTTACATCTTTTTTCCTAATGAATATTATTTACATTTTGATGACAGAAAATCACTTACCTATCCTATAGGAAACATAAGATGTAACATTTGATATGATGGTGTGGTTTTGGCAGGAAACATTGTTCACTTGAGTATCATGGCTGTTAAATGGTGTGAAACGTTTTTCAAACATTAACATGCAAAAATGTTTCAAATTTGTTTTGTCTGCTTTATCGCAGCTATTTCGTGGTACATCAATGGAGCTATTGGTTTGGTCGCACTGCTGATAACAGCTGTGTGTCTCATCATAAGGAAAAGAATGAAAGGTGAGAACATTTACAGATACAACATTTGTAAGTTGTTCTATGAATGTTAGAGTTGACTGTTTTTGTCTTTCCAGGAAACAAAATGCAGAAGAATGAAAATCCTGTGAGTTTTGAAACATATAATTAAATATTCCTATATCTGCCACTAAAAAGACAATTAAATAAACCGCTCATCTTTGAGGGAGTGTTAACAAGAACTAAACTGCCTTCATAGAAATGCTTTTCCACCAGATGTAACCGCACTATTGTCTGTTTTTCAGGGACTGAGTTCAAACCCTGCAGAGACTCAAACCAATCAGAACTCGGTGAGATCACCCACTACACCTAGAGTTAAAAACACTTCTTCTTATTCTCTAAAAAATTGTAAATGCATGACACTAACTGAAAAAGCATCCAAAAGATAAGAAAGTTAGGCCAAAAATAAAATCAGTAGACCACACCATGAATCGTAAAACCTGAAGTAAGAGGTCAAAACACAAATGCAATATCTTGAGACACCATTTCTGAGAAATTAAAGTGATGAATGAAGAGTTGTTTATGTTGCATTACAGTGAGACATATTTTCAAGGATAGCTGTTGGCAAAGTAGGATCCAAGTGCAGAACTCAAATCCATGTTAAACTCAAAAAGCAGCTTTATTGCTGACCTTAGCAGGCCAAAATGCAAAACACAAAATAATTCAGGCAACACTAAAAATCTGGAAGTCACAAACTAGCCTCTAAGGAACATAGAACATAACAAAGAACAGAAGCAAACTGGGGCTTTAAATACACATGAGGAGATTGGGCCATAGTGGAGACTAGGAACTCAGTTGTACGGTGGCCCTGAGAGGCCACTGCAACTTAAGAAAACACCAGCAATAAGAAAAATGCTGCAAAAGCACACAAAACACAACGAAAAGAGGAAAAACGACAACGGATATAGGAAAAAACAGATTTCCAAAAGCACAACGTGTTTCTGGGGAGACAATAACCCGACGGACCAGTTGCAGGAACCAAAATATGCTAAGAATTGCGCTGGGAGACACTTAAAAGAAGTGGAGGATTTATCGGTTTTGTGAGGAAAGAAAAGATGAGTGGTATATGTGTTAGCCTAACTATTAGCCTAAAAATCCATCATCAGTATTATATGAATCATGATAAAAACACACCTAGCATTTTTTGCGTCCCTGCAACTGGTCCGTCGGGTTATTGTCTCCCCAGAAACACTTCCCTTTGCTTTTGGAAATCTGTTTTTTCCTATTTCTGTTTTCGTTTTTCCTATTTACGTTTTTTTTCCTATGTCTGTTACCATTTTTCTTATTTCTATTTTGTTTTGTGTGTTTTGCAGTGTTTTTTTTTATTGGTAAATGGACTGATTCTTATATAGCAATTTTCTACTCTCCCAGTGCTTTGACTACTGTAGGGGCACTGTAGGGGTGGCTGTAGCTCAGGTGGCAGAGCAGGTCAGCCACTAATCAGAAGGACGGTGGTTCAATCCCAGGCTGCCTCCTGGCTGCATGCCAAATATCCTTGGGCAAGATACTAACCCCATGTTTGCCTACTGGTGGTGGTCAGAGGGCCCGGTGGCGCCAGTGTCCGGCAGCCTCGCCTCTGTCAGTGCGCCCCAGGGCAGCTGTGGCTACAATGTAGCTTGCCATCGCCAGTGTGTGAATGTGTGTGTGAATGGGTGAATGACTGAATGTAGTGTGAAGCGCTTTGGGGTCCTTAGGGACTAGAAAAGCGCTATACAAATGCAGGCCATTTAAACAACATGCCTCATTCACCCATTCATACAAGCACTTCTAAAGGTATAGGTCAATTGAAAAATCTAAATTGCCCATAGGTGTGAATGCAGGAGTGAATGTGAGCGCGAATGGTTGTCTGTCTCTGTGTGTTGGCCCTGCGACAGACTGGCGACCTGTCCAGGGTGAACCCCACCTCTCGCCTTATGACAGCTGGGATAGGCTCCAGCAACCCCGCGACACTAAAAAGGATAAGTGGATGGATGGATATTACTGAGGAGTCAGCATGTTTTTCTCTTCATTGTTTAGGTGGATCCTGAAGTTTCCTATGTCACCATCAGCAACACCTAGAAAACCAAGATAAGGTGTTTTGTTTAGTGATATGTTTGTTTGTTTGTTATTATTTTATCTATATATCAGACAGCTTTTTTCAGGTTCGTGTTGATGATGAAATGATGCAGTGACTTCTGCTCTACTGTCAATTTTAAAATAACATAGTTCAAGCTGTTGAAAAAAAAAGAATTTGCATTTAATGGAAAGACAATTCTTGAATATTGTTTATGGGTCCAACAGATTTAAAGAAACACCAGTTTTTGGGACAGTGCCCAGCTACATTATAATACACTTATTTTTCCTTTTTTTAAATGAAAATATAATTGGTACCAGGAGTTCTTTGCTATGGATATGAGCAGTTGCTCTAAGAGAAGGCTGGATAGAAAACATACAACTAAAACTATTGCTATTGCTAGACTATTGAACAGCACACAGTGCCATGGTCCTAGAGTTTTGAGTTGTATTTGAGTTTCAAATTTGTGTTCTGAAGATCTTCCTTAGCTTCTATTTTTATTATTTATTACCTGTTTTTACTGTTCATCTTATTTTGAATTTTTCCTCTGTCAAAAGAAAAGAAATCCAAAGTATTGAAAGGAATCTATGCTCTTTATTTTGTTCTCATTTTTATGATGATGGGTAGGTTGACAGTTGAGGTCAGGCAGGAGTCTCTGGTCTATTATGTTTGTGGACAACATTAAGAAACAGGTGAAAGACGGCCTGTAGCGGTGGAGGAGTGTTCTGGAGAGAAGTTGTGTGAATGAGAGGGAGACAGGTTTAACAGAGATGCTGCAGGGAGTAGAGGTAATATAGGTGGAGAAATTCAAATACCTGAGGTCAATGAGCCAAAGCAACATTTATGATGTTATTATCATTGTGTAACCACATCATTTCTTTAGGGATTAATACATTTTTCTGATTCTGATTATGTTTTGTTTTTGTCGTCCAGCCACTGATCAGCAACATCAACTCAGTAGAGAAAACTGCTGTTATATTATCAATGTCATCTCATCTGGTTTTATAGGTAAATATAAACTAGATGAGAACTTTAAAGCAATGTTAATAGTTTTTGTGTTTCACGCTGTTGTTATTTTAATCTGATAGAAGATGTGTATTCAAGTCTTAATCCTCTCTTATAATATGACTGTTGTTAAATGCCTTTAATGCCTTTATAGTTTGTGTAAGTGAAATATGTGCAGTGTCAAAAGTCCAGTATGAGTTTTATAACATGTCTTTCATGATGATTAAATAGAATCTGAATCAATATCTTGAATATTCTTTTTTATAATAATGTAATCTGGAAAATATGCATTTCTATTAATTTGGTGAAATTCTATTTTTGCAGAACAAATTTTAAACTCTCACAGTTTATGTCTGAGCACTTTTTTGTGTATTATTCCTTTTGTCCGCCAGAGGTCCTCAGTTTTCCAGTATTTGCACAGTCACCTGTTAGAGACTTAGAAACTTAGACTTAGAGCTTTTTATTGTCATTGTGCAGTTTCTTGCACAGCGAAATTGGGTAGCTGAACCACAAAGGTGCTAAAGTAAGAAGAGAAACCAATATACAACGAAGGCGGAAAATAAATAAATAATTAAATAAATAGAATAAAATAAAAAACAGTGTATATGTATACATATGTGAGTGGAACTATATACATGGTGTATGTGTAGGAAACATTGAAACAGACTGGGACCAAAATAATTGCACATAAGCCAAAAATATTGCACAGAACATGGAAAGACTGAGATATTGCACATAGATGATCAACAGCAGTGTCAGGGTGGATGTGTTGGGGAAGTCTTTACACACTCTTAGTTTGCATTAAGAGTTCTGACAGCCCACGAGAAGAAGTTGTTCTTTAGTCTGTTGGTTTTGCACCTGATGGATCTGAGCCTTTTTCCAGAGGGCAGGATGTTGAAGAGGTGGTGGTTAGGATGGAGGTGGTCCTTTATAATTGCCCTGGCTCTGGAGAGACATCTTGAGCTGGCAATTAAGTCCAGGGAGGGGAGTGGACAGCCGATCACCTTCTCTGCAGTTCTGATGACCCTCTGTAGTCTCTTCTTGTCAGCTGTTGTGCAACCAGCGTACCACACAGGGATGGCGTGCACCAGCACACTCTCTATAGTGGCACGGTAGAAGGACACTAGGAGGTCAGTCTGCAGCCTGTTCCATCTCAGCACCCTCAAGAAATGGAGGCGCTGCTGGGCTTTCTTCACTAGAGCTGATGTGTTTGTGGACCAGGATAGGTCCTCGGATATGTGGGTGCCGAGGAACTTAAAGGAGGACACCCTCTCCACATAGTCACCTTTTATGGAGAGGGGAGGAGGGTCAGTTCTTGTTTTGCAGAAGTCCATGACCACTTCCTTGGTTTTCTTGGTGTTTAGCGTGAGGTTATTGTAGTTACACCATTCTGACAGTCGCTGGACCTCATCCCTGTAGGCGGTGTCATCATCGTTGGTGATGAGCCCCATCAGAGTGGTGTCGTCTGCAAATTTGATGATGATGTTGCAGGGGTGCGTAGGGGTGCAGTCGCTGGTGTAGATGGGGTATAATAATGGACTCAGCACACATCCCTGTGGTGAGCCAGTGCTGAGTGACAGGGTGGATGATTGCTGGGTGCCAACCTTGACTGACTGTGAACGGTCTGTGAGGAAGTTTTTGATCCATGCACATGTGGAGGGGGGGAGTCCAAGTTTACCAGCTTGTCTATAAGAATGTCTTGGATGATAGTATTGAGCTGAAATCAACGAAGAGCATACTTACTGATGTCCCAGGATTCTCCAGGTGATGCAGAGCGGAGTGGAGAGCAGTGGAAATTGCATCCTCTGTGGACCTATTTGCCTTGTAGGCAAACTGGTGGGGGTCGAAGCTGGGTGGGAGGCAGTCCTTTATGTGTTTTAGGACCAGCTTCTCAAAGCACTTTGCAACCACTGGAGTCAGTGCGATGGGTCTGTAGTCACTGAGGCTACTGATGGTGGTGGACTTGGGGACTGGGACTATTGTTGACAATTTCAGGCAGTGAGGGACAGTGGCATGTGTCAGGGAGAGGTTGAATAGTCTGGTGAACACAGGAGCCAGCTGGTCGGCGCAGGCTTTGAGCACTCTACCAGCAGCTTTAATGACACCACTCCCAAGACTTGTCTCAATTTTCAATTTTGTGCCTCCTCATCTCAGAATCAGAATCAGAATCAGAATGGGTTTTATTGCCAAATGTTGAGCAGGTTTACAACATTAGGAAATTGCTGCGGTGCTTCAGTGCAAACATGCTGTCATAAATTGCGCTTAAATAGACATGAAAAAAATAAAAGTAAGAATAAGAATTAAAAGTGCTACGTAGAAAGATATATGCATGAGATATACATGAGATATATACATGAGAATAAGAATTCAAAGTGCTACGTAGAAAGATATATACATGAGTGCAGGTGGTGATCAGTGCCAAAACATGGAATCATGCAGTGAACACAGCGTAGGGTCATGAGTTAGTGGTGGGGACAGTCGTACGTTTATTGTTCATGTGTCCAACAGCAGAGGGGAAGAAACTGTTCTTATGGCGAGAGGTTCTGGTGCGAATGGACCGGAGCCTCCTGCCTGAGGGGAGCAGGTCAAACAGACTGTATCCAGGGTGAGAAGGGTCAGCTGAGATCCGAGCTGCACTCCGCAGTGTCCTGGAGGTGTGCAGGTCTCCTGTGTCCTCCTGCTCGTGAGCTGCAAATCATTTTCAGTAAACCAAGTAAACCATGTTAAAGGATGTTTTAACTCAGAGGAAAGAGAGGAGAGGAGACTTGCTGCAGGAGGTATAATCAAGGATGCACAGATGTGTCCAGAAACTTTTGCTTCACAACCCTGGTACACATCTTCTGCTTGCTTGGTCACAATTTCTGTTTTAAATATATCAATAAAACACCAACAGATAGTCTGAGTCTGTCCTGCCTCCTTCCTGCTCTCCTCACACAACTGTGAAAGACTGAACACAAACTCTCTAAACCCTTAAACCGATTTCATACTGTCAGTGTTCAACAATTGTGATAATAGTTTGTGTTTCTGATGTTTAACTGTCCGTTATTATAAAGTCAAACCTCATGAGCTCTGCTGCTGTTGTAGCCACACTCTCACCAAAACACTTTCAGTTCTCAGAAACGTCTTCAGTTCAACAATGAGGAAGAGGAGCGTCTCAGACCTGCTTTATGTTCTGTAGCTGCAGCTGTGTAATCAAATGATCTATTAGACATCAAAAGTCCAACTGTGGTGGCGGAGGTGTTTGACCCTTCAACAGAACCTTGTTATGTGCTTTCATTTTCTTACATTTTAAAGAAAGAGAAGCTGCATTAATAGAAACATTTATCTTAAACTTCACACATTCAACTTCCTCAGTCGTCTGTTTATTTTCAGGGAGTGAAACACATGAAGCTTAAGTTCAGCCTTCACGAGTACAATGAGGAAGACTTATAATCACACTTCTGTCTACTTCCTGGGTGTTTAGTGGCCAGAGCTTTTCATCACTCCCACTTTCGAACACTGTCCAGCTGATTGCTGACATCACTGGTCAAGTCCAATCGTCTTTCTCCCGGCCTTCTTCAAGACAATCAGCCTCCACTTCATGTACTTTAAATCTCCCTGCTCATCTTTCAATCTCCCTTCCAGACATGTTACTCAGCGCTCCATCCAATTCTCCATCTTAACCACCACCATGTCTGGACTGTGGGGGGTCCTGCCTAAATTCTTTCATCAGCTGGAATCCAATCAGCCGTGAAGGCCATCAGAGTCCAATCACCAAATAGCTTGACTGGATTCTGTTTATCAGTTAATCATCTTCAATTCATCCTAACAATCAGTATTTAAATCACTGTCAGTCTGTCACAAATGCTCTGTGGGAATAGACACAAAGTGCACCTGCTGAATGTGATTTCTCATTACAATAAATTATGTTTATAAAAATCATGAATTTCAGACACATGAAAAGCTGACATACTCAACCTATGAAACATTATCATCAGCAAAAATAACAACTGGATCCCTAAAGCTGTGATGAGGAAGTGACATCTCACTGATGACAGGAAGTACAAACAGTCTTACAGAGTCAACAGTTCAGAGGGTGTGACAGTCGAGATCAAGAACAAGAAAGAAGTGAGACAGAGAAGCACGATGGATGAATTCAGATGGATTCAAATGTTTTCATGTCTGATGCTCATGATTCAGATCGCAGGTAAGAAGACAGGAAACATTTAAATAGCAGTCAAACTAAATATTGTTCATATTATTACAGTCAACAACCTTTACAGTAAATAAGAGAGCTGAGCATGCTCTGTTTATGAACTTGTGTCTAAAATATCTTCACTCTAACTGTAAAAGTGCTGTATTCTAATGTCTATCATATTTCTCTTCAATCTTCTCAACAGTATCTGTAACTGAAGCCTCCATGTTTATGAAAGTTGGAGATGACGTCACTCTGCCTTGTGTGAATGTGATAGATGAGCAGAATAACTGTGATGGGACTACATAGAGCTGATCACACTTGGACAGATTGGTGAACAAGCTAAAACTAAATCAGACAGACAGAGTTACAGTGAACTGTTCTCTGCTCATAAAGAAGCTCACAGTCGGGGATGTTGGTTGTTATTATTGTCGACAATACAAATTAGACAAAATACAATCTACACATACTCTGGTTCATCAGTCTTTGGTTGATCTCTCTGTTATTACCTGTGAGTATTTACATCAAAACATTTTCAGTTCAAATCTTTTCAGGACATAAAATGTTCAATAATCATACTGAAACTGATTAAGATAACTTGACTAATTTCCGCTCTGTTTGTCTCACTTTGTTACATTATGTTCACCAGTGACTGAACATAAGGACACTGATACGGTGACGTTAAGCTGCTCTGTGCTGACATATGAACAGTGTCATCACACAGTGAAGTGGCTGCTTACAGGTCGAGATGTGGACAAAGAGAACAAAGAAATAGTGACTTCACAGACTCACTGCGCTGCCACTGTGTCTTTTCTTGAGTCTCACTATATTTACCCATCAAGGTATAATATAATCAAATTTGAAGTGACTGACACTAACACAAGAAGAGTGCAGCTGTTCACTTTCGACCCTCAGCCATCAGGTGAGGAAACAGCTGAGATCAGGATCAGCTGTTAATGTGAGTAAAATCACATCAAACATTTACTTAATATATTTCAAGTGTGAAAGTAGAATATTGTTTCTCATGTTTACATCAGATGAGAAACATGAAAAACTTTTGTGCTTTTACTTTTTCATTGAAGATATGAAGATTAAGCTGACTACAGTCAAGTAAAACTTTGTGTCTATTTGAAACGTAAATAGGGCTTTTAAAATCATGTTATCTTTTACAGTTTGTGAAAAAAACTGTCTTAAATTGGAACTGCAGTGCACTGACTTTGGTTCACATAAATTTACTGAAATAAAGTCTTTTTGCTCATGTGCTTTGAAGTTTCTTTTCCCCCCTTTTGCCAGCGATCCAGTGGTTCATCATTCCAGCTGCTGGTTTAGTCTCCCTCTTGGTAATAGTTGTGCTTTTCATCAGATGGAAGAGAACTAGAGGTGAGAACATTTACAAATAAAACTTCTATAAATTTTCAAGTGAATGTTAGAGTTGACTGTTTGTGTCTTTACAGGAAACAAAACACAGATGGATGAAGATGCTGTGAGTTTTATTATAAATAATTAAATGTTTCTTCAACTGACATTAAATGAACAACAAATCCGATCATCTCTGAGGGGTGTTAACAAGAACTAAACTGCCTTCACAGACACAGTTTACCAGCTGATGTAACCAGATTATGTCTGTTTTTCAGGGACTGAGTTTAAACCCAGCAGAGACTCGGTCTGCTCCTCAAACCAGTCAGGACTCGGTGAGATCACACACGACACCCAGAGCAGAGCTACAACCACTTCTTCTTTTATGTGTTCTCTAAATGTAAATGCATGAAACACACAGTGAGACTCTGATGCTAGTATTACTATACTATGCATATAGTGGATGATAAAATAATAAAGGATGTGTGAAAAGTGGGACACATAGCAGATGATATCTGTTACCATGGCGCTGTGCTGTGTATGCTGGCCTCACAGACTGCAGTGTATTTCGTGAACACTGAGAGGACTTTTGACTGGCAGCATCACAGAATAGATCTTACTAACCAGGACTGTATGCTGCATTCAGAAGAACGGGCTCTGGATCAGTGTGACCTGAAAAAACTGCTTGATACAAAGACGTAAGCCTTCAGATCTGCAGAAATGGAGGAACTGAGGACCTACGGGTGTAGTTGGAAACACCCACTGCTTGGCTGTGACTTCAGAACAGATTAGGAAACTTCTGGAGAAACTACATAAAAGCAGTTCCACTGAGGACCTGTGCTATCCAGCTGTCTGTGATCCTGAGTCACATTTACAACATGAAGGACAAGATTCCAATGTTATGGAAATCATCTCGTCCAGTTCCTGCACCAAACAATTTAACACCATCAGAGCTTAACAACTATCGAGTTTCCTCTCTCACTTTGTAAACCTCAGGATTTGGATTATATGCCACCCAACTCACTCAGAAGTATTACTAATTGTAACAGCTCAGAGCACTAGTGAATGATTTTGTGGAGTGATCTGGGAGGAATGATCTGTTTCTGAATGTGAACAAGACCAGACAGATGGCAAAATACTTCAGAAGGAAGATGATTGCTACATAACCAGTGTTTATCCTGGGAGGGTATTATTGTCTGTCTCTGTTTCCCCTCCGACTCCCCTGGCGACCTCTCTGGGTTGTACCCCTCCTCTCGCCCTATGATAGCTGGGATAGGCTCCAGCCCCTCTGTGACCCTGATAAAGATAAGCTGAAGATAATAAACATATGCAGTATGTTGATGTGGTGGAGGAGGTACAAGTATCTGGGCATCCACATCTGGCCATCTTCTCTAACAGGCTGATTCAGCTCCACTGTCACAAGGACTGAAACAAAAAGCATTTCATACCCTGCATAAGATAAGATAAGATAAGATAAGATAAGATAAGATAAGATAAGATAACCTTTATTAGTCCCACACGTGGGAAATTTGTTTTGTCACAGCAGGAAGTGGACAGTGCAAAAGTTATGACGCAAAAATTAGAATACAATAAGAATAAATACAGTACACAGCTGTACAGAATAGAATAAAATAATATACTATATACAGTAGAATAAAATAGAATAAAAATATACAATAAGATAAAAATAGAATACGAATGCTATATACAACTGAGTAAAAATACAACGATGCCAGAAAAGATTATTGCACTTAGTGTTATTGCACATGTGTGGATGTGTGTGTTTGTTCAGTTAAAGTCTTTGTTGTGGAGTCTGACAGCAGTGGGGAGGAAAGACCTGCGAAATCTCTCCGTCCCACACCGTGGGTGCCGCAGTCTCCCACTGAAGGAGCTGCTCAGTGCTGTCACAGTCTGCTGCATGGGGTGGGAGACGTTGTCCAACAGGGATGACAGCTTAGCCGCCATTCTCCTGTCACTCACCACCTCCACTGGGTCCAGAGGGCATCCTAGAACAGAGCTGGCCCTTCGGATCACCCTGTTCAGTCTCTTCCTGTCCCCAGCAGAGATGCTGCCGCCCCAGCAGACCACACCATAAAAGATAGCAGAAGCCACCACAGAGTCATAGAAGGTCTTCAGGAGTGGGCCCTCCACCCCAAACGACCTGAGTCTCCGCAGCAGGTACAACCTGCTCTGCCCTTTCCTGTAGAGGGCGTCTGAGTTATGAGTCCAGTCCAGTCTGTTGTTCAGATGAACACCAAGGTACCTGTAGCTGTCCACAGCCTCAATGTCCATACCCTGGATGTTCAGTGGTTGCAGTGGAGAATGCTTGTGCCTGCGGAAGTCTACCACCAGCTCCTTGGTTTTACTGGCGTTGATCTGGAGGTAGTTCAGCTGGCACCAGTCCACAAAGTCTTGAGTCAGTCCTCTGTACTCCTTGTCGTCCCCATCAGTGATGAGGCCGACTATTGCAGAGTCATCAGAGAACTTCTGCAGGAAGCACTGGGTGGAATTGTGGGAGAAGTCTGCAGTGTAGATGGTGAAGAGGAACGGAGCCAGAACCGTTCCCTGTGGGGCCCCCGTACTGCAGACGACCCTGTCCGACACACAGCCCTGAGTCCTCACATACTGTGGTCGGTCGGTGAGGTAGTCCAGGATCCAGGTAGTGAGGTGATGGTCCACTCCAGAGTTCTCCAGCTTGTCCTTCAGAACCGAGGGAAGAATAGTGTTGAAGGCACTGGAGAAATCAAAGAACATGATTCTCACAGTGCTTCCAGCGGTCTCCAGGTGAGCGAGGGAACGATGTAGGAGGTGAATGACGGCATCATCCGCTCCAATGCCAGGCTGGTAGGCAAACTGAAGTGGGTCCAGTGATGAGCTTGTTAGGCGCCGAAGCTGAGCCAGGACCAACCGCTCCAGGGTCTTCATCAGGTGGGATGTCAGAGCCACCGGCCTGTAGCTGTTGAGGTCCTTGGGGCGTGAAGTCTTTGGCACTGGTACAACACAGGAGGTTTTCCAGAGCTGTGGGACTCTTCCCAACCTCAGGCTCAGGTTGAAGAGGTGCTCCATCACCCCACACAGTTGGTCCGCGCAGGACCTGACGACCCTCGAGCTGATGCCATCTGGGCCCGCTGCCTTCTTGCCATTAATCCTCCTCAGTTCCCTCCTAACCTGGGTGGTTGAGAGAGACAGGCTGGAGCCTTGTGTTGAGTGTGTATTGGATGCTGTTGTTGGGGGTGGGGGGGAGTGAGCAGGGTGAATAGAGGAGGTGTGAAGTGTCTGAGGTGTCAGAGGTGGAACAGCAGCAGTGGGGGTGGGTGAGTCTGCAGCCGATGTTGTAGACTGTCTCATGGTTGAATCAAATCTGTTGAAGAAATGATTCAGTTCATTTGCCCATCTCACATCCCTCCCAGGCAGAGAGTTCTGCTGTTTGTGGCCTGAGATGGTTCTGAGGCCTCTCCAGACTTCACCAACGTTGTTTTGCTGAAGCTGGTTCTCCATCTTCTGCCTGTAGCTGTCCTTCCCATTCCTTATCAGTCCCCTCAACTCTCTCTGCACCCTTTTCAACTCCTCTTTGTCTTTGGATTTGAAGGCCCTCCTCTTCTGCTTGAGGACAGCTTTAATTTCTGAGGTAATCCAAGGTTTGTTGTTGGAGAAACACCGTACAGTCCTGGTAGGTACGGTGTTATCCACACAGAAATTAATATAGTCAGTAATGCATGTAGTAAGGCTGTCGATGTCCTCTCCATGGTCGTCACAGATCACCTCCCACACAGTCGACTCAAAACAGTCCTTAAGAGCCTCCTCGCTCTCCTCCATGTGATAATAATAATAATAATAATGATAATAATTATTAGTAGTAGTAGTAGTAATAGTAGTAGTATTATAGATAGACAAATGGGTTAAATATTTCTCATCATCATTGGTCATGTGTCTGTATCTTCTTGTCTTCACTGTGTAGGTGGATCCTGAAGTTTCCTACACTATAATCAGCTACTCCAAGACCAACAATACAGTTCGGGTAAGGTTTTTGTCTTTGTGTATTATTTATTTATTTGTTTGTTTGGTAACAGCAGTAATAGCAGTAACTCCCCCCCATGAGGGCAAGTGCTATATGTCAGCTATACACCATGCTAACATCTGCCTGATGACATCTGCATTGTTTTCATAATCATTTGTCAGCATTGTTAGTATGAAAGTCTAGTGTAGTGTATGAATCTTTGTGTGTCATTGTGAAGTCATGTATTGCACATTTGGTGTGACCCTGACCCGATCTACATCCAAATTAAATCAGCTTGTGCTGTCATTGGTATCTACCATCGAGGACTCTATGCTGCTAACAAACAGACAGACAATCAGAACCGATGACATACTCGCTTCGAGCAGAGAACCATTTGAATAAAAGACAACAGTATATCTGTCAAGGCGCTGGATAACAATGAAAACGAACCATCTCAAAAACATATTAATGTGCAATCTGTCCAAACTGTGATTCCAATTTAAACTTACATGTTAAAGTTAACTGAGCTGCAGCAAACATGTGAGTACAAAAGACTTGATGGACGACTTTAGCATGGGCAAAGAAAGAATACATCTTATTTTGGAGGTGATCCACATCACTGTCTTTAAAACTGAAAAATAAGGCACTGAAAAGAGAAGGATGTAATTTCTAAGTGCTCTTCCAGTACTTCAATCAAAGTGCTTATCCACTTCAGGGTCACAGTGTTATGTCACTTTTGTTTTCCAGGTTCGGGGTGATGATGAAGGTGATGTAGTGACCTACAGCACTGTGAAGGCTCATTCCTCTTCTGCTGCAGCCACTGCTGATCCCAGCAACCTCTACTCTACTGTCAGTTTCCCACATAGTTCAAGTTGTTGACAAAAAGGACTCGCATTTAAGTTAAAGACTGATTTTGTGTTTGCATGCAACAACATTTACGTTAATTAGCAACGTGCTAATTAGATAGATACCATTATTATAACAAATATTGGGTTTCAAATCCAGAATCATGTCTTTATATCCTCCATTAAAATTAGCAATAAACTATGTAAATAAATGAAAATAGAAACATTTTCTTAATGAAATCAGACCAGTGTGTTTCCTTAATGTAATCAAAATGTGAATATCTAAATGCAACTAGAAAAGCCCTTTGTAAATATTATTGATGTAGCTATGCAATTATATTTTACGATATTTCATAGAAAAAACTTTTCCTCAAACATTTGTACCATATGTTTTCTGTTTTCTTTCTGCACAAATAAATATCTATATCTTGCAACCCATTTGTTTATTATTATTTTTTTATTACTGTTTTATTCTACTCAAGAGTTGGCAGTTCGCACTGTAATCAGAAGGTTGCTGGTTCGAGCCCCGGCTTGGACACTCTCGGTCGTTGTGTCCTTGGTCAAGACACTTCACCTACCACCTACTGGTGATGGCCAGAGGGGGTTTCCGTCCCGGGTTTCCTCCGTGGCGTGAGCGATAAGCAGAGTTTTGTCCTTTCCTTATAATACTCCTAATTATTCAAAGTAACACTCAGGTATGCCGTTCAGCTGGGTTAGTTACGACGTCGGGAGCAGTTAGGAGAACAAAGTGACAGAAACTGTTCAGGTTGCTCTCCCACAATCAACTCAAAGGTTTATTCATCAGACAACAGTTTATATAGAGGAAAAAAAGGTTCGTGTGTCAGCAGATTCTCAGTTCAAACCGGTACAGACCAAATAAGGAAACGTCTTCCTGCCTCCTGAGCAAAGAAGTATCCTTTGTGTAGTTTATCTCTTCAGTTACAATTTATGATCATCCCAGCAAAATACACTCCTAGACATAGAATACAGAGTTCTTTCATTAGTGAATTCTGAAACAAACCACCTGGCCTTTAACAAGCTCTTTTCTAAAGGATAAGGAAGGGAGGATGGGAGTAAGGAAGTGATCTCTGTGGTGTTTTCGACCTTGAGGTACCATCCTGTGATTCTTACACATTAATTCTTGGGTCACAGAGAAAGAGAAAAACAACTAGTAAATGGGCCTTATTGAGTAACAGTTTTCCTGTATAATATCACTATAAAACAATATCCTGTAAATGCTACCATGGTATCAAAATATCACAACAGTACCGATATCCATAAACGGTAGCAACATAAACTACATTAACGGTAGTAACCAGCAGAGATGGGTAGTAATGCGTTACTGTAATCCGATTACTTTTTTCAACCGTGATTTTTTTGCGAGAATGTCTCATGATAGTGACGTAAGCGAGTGCGACGTTCGTGACAACAGCTGTGTGCAGATCAACAATGGATAATATATCGAGTGCGGGAGAGAGTATGAGCGTGCAGCATTCAAAGCGTGGAAGTACTGACCTTACTTTGAGTTTGATTCCATAAAAAGTGACGAAAACATTCGTGTTTGTGGGAAGAAAACTTATTTTTTTGCAAAAAAACCCCTAAACTTCCAAGCAAGCACAGAGTGCGCTAATGGGAAATTCACAGAGAAACTCGCGGATTCTTCAACTGACCGCTGCGGCACACCTGCACCAGGGTAAGCCTCCGCCTATACTCCTGCTTTACAGGTGAAAATAGAGCAACAGGACCGCTAGTCTTTGATTTTATTTATTTTCTGCTGTGTTTTACTTGCATCTATTTGAAAGACTGAGTGTAAACACAAAAAATATTTTATTTTTATGTGCTTGAATGTGCAGAAAACAGGTTTAAATATTAAACAAATTTTTTCCAGTCAGTGAATGTTGCATATAATTAAATTTTTTGATTGATGCATAAAGTTAAAAGATTAAAACTAATAAAACAAGTTTTAAAAAGAGACGTTTCCATTTGATTACATTCTGTATGATGGATTATGCAGAAAAAGTAGAATTGGGCTGAAAGATCTTTCGCTTTATCACCTATTCAGGTTGTAAATCGTGTTTTTAAAAAGTAACTAAGTAATTAATTACTTTTGAAAATAAGTAATCAGTAATGTAATGGGATTACTTTTGGGGGAAATAATCAGTAATTAGTTACTGATTACTTTTTTCAAGTAACTTGACCAACACTGGTAACTAGGGATGGGTACCGATATCGTTCTGACATAAACAGTAGTAACCAGACCGAAAAGCAGCGCACATTTCGGTGCTTTTTTTTTCCTGAAATGTCACACACTTTGGATTCCAGCCAATCATTTTACCTTTGCAAGCGTAGTAGGCGGGTCCAGGTACGTACGTTCTTTTAGAGCAGAGCTACAGATTAAAAATGCCCAAGGCGAAGCGGTCAAAACTCTGGCTGTACTTCACAGCAAAAGAGAGTCCTGGCCCCTAGCCCTGCCAGTGTAGCAGGAATGATGACGGGTGATGATGGCAGCAGCAGCCGTTCTTCTCTGCGTGAGTAGCTTAATGTTGTTCGTGTGTAATTTACATTGAGTAGGCTAACCACGTTATTAAATTAATACATGTAAGGTGAACTAGCAAACACCGTCGTAGTTACATGCGGCTGTCTTCTTGTTTGATGGCAGATACTCCCTTCACCCTGACCAAAAAGGCTAAAATGACCAAAGAAAAAGTGGGAAACAGCTAAACATGAGAGGTTTTTGGACAAAATTTGTGTTTTTTCCATTGTTCAAGCCAGCGGTACCCAAACCTTTTTCACTAGGTCCCCCTTTGTTTTACAAGAAAAATGTCCCCCCCCCCCCCGTGTGCGCACACGCACGCACTAACACATCCTCCAACCACACACGCCCATATTTTGCTCCATTGCGGTTTATTTCACACCTCAAACATTTAGTAAACAATTAAGCAAATACAAGTAATCTGCAGGTAGTAAGAAAATAAACTTCTAACTCTTTTACGCTACGTCCGCACCTACACGGGTATTTTTGAAAACGCAGCTGCTTCGTCCACACGTAAACGGCGTTTCGAATCACCGAAAACTGAGATTTTTTAAAACTCCTTTTTTGCGTTTACGTGTGGACGAGCATACAGAGTTCATCACACAACGTTAAAGGTATGTGCCTTTTTTCACGTCACGCTGTGCGCCACGTTATTGTTTACATGAGATGAATTGCAGAATGGCAGATAGTCAGATTAACAGTATTTTGTCTCTATCTTCAGGTTTTACATGCTTACATATAAACAAGCAGTTACTGTCCCTCCATTTAGAAAGGCAGAGGCGTCACGGTGTAATTAATTTACATGCAGTTGTTTTTTTTCCTGTGTAATAATATTCAACATTGCTATCAATACCTTTTTCAAAAAAATGCCTCTCTGTGCCAAATGGGTTCAAAAACATAAACATCTGTAGGCTACTGTTTGTTCGTGATTTAGACAGGGGGAACAAATTGTGGCAGGATCAGCCTGATATTATTTGTATCCCGTGTTAACTTTACTGTATAAAGAGCTAACATCTCCAAAATGTCAGGAGTAGTTAGAACTAAAAATCAAGCGTGCAGGATACTGTTTGTCCGTGATTTGGAGAGCAATTCTGCAGGGGAGACCTACCTCGGCACTTGTGCAGGTGAAGCCAAAGGGCAGATATGCTTCAAAAAACATTTTTTATTCAGTTTTATTCTTTGTTGCAGGTGAAATTGTACTGCAGAGAAAAAATAATAATTGTCTCAGTTCTGTTAATCACACCTACATCACCTTCTTCCAAGACTTTTCTCATTTCCATACTTTGTTCCTTCTTGTTTTGTTCCTCCTGTGACTCAGTTTTTACTTTCAGGGTAAAAATTCATTTCAGTCAAACTTCATATTTAATTGACATCACTTCAAAGTGAGGCTCCAAAGCAAAAGCATGTTTCATTTCATTAAACAATTGTTGCCTCCACTTCTCTCTACTTGTGTGCCCCCCCAACTAACATTTCCATCCTTAGTTGGAGGAATTTAGATGGAAGGAGACGAGTCAAAGATGCAGAAAATAAAAATTGGGCAGTTTTTCAGTCAGCTCTCCTCGATCATCTGATCTCGAGATTCACTCATTTTCTCTGAACTTTTCAAGCTGGTTTTTTGTTTCACATTTCTTCACAACGTGTTGGAGCCTTTTCTTCCTGCTTAAACGCAGTTTCTCTTTTTACATCCACAAAGAAACCACATACAGTCTGTTTCTGTGCATCCAGGCCCTCTATTCTGATCTCTAACATACATGTGACAATAAGTGATTTGTAAACATTAAACATAAGAAATAAACTGAGAGAACACGTAGTTGGGTGGAGAGAGAGGCTCAGAGGTTTCGTGTTTCTGATGTTTATCTGGTCATTTTTACACAGTCAAGCATCCAGAGCTCTGCTGCTGCTGCAGTTCCTTCACTCTTACACAAACACTTCCTCTACAGCTCTCAGAAAGAAATTACTTCATGTTAACAATGAGGAAGAGGAGGGTCTCAGTCCACTAAAATATCTGCTGTATTTTCTATAGCTGCAGTTGGATATCTTCATCTCTTAGACATCAGCCTGCATGTGGGAGTTTGATGCTTCGACTGTTTGTTCTTATGTGCTGTCTGTTTTCTAACAAGCTCTGTTAAAACAAAGGATGGAAACATTTATCTTTACTAACAATCTTCACACATTCATCGTCGTCAGTCATCTTTTTATTTTCATGGTGTCAAACACGTCATTGTCACAAATAGACACAATGCCCATCTGCTGAGTCTTCTCATCATTTCTCTTTACAATAGTTTTTCTTTTTTAAAAATGCATTCATGAATATCAGAGATGTAAATAGCTGATGAACCTCTCTATGAAACATAAACATCAACAAAAAAGAGAAAGAACTGATAATTACTAAAGTTGCAGTGAGGATGTGACGTCTGACAAATAACAGGAAGTACAAACAGTCTTAAAGAGTCAACAGTTCAGAGGGTGTGACAGTCGAGATCGAGAACAAGAAAGAAGTGAGACAGAGAAGCACGATGGATGAATTCAGATGGATTCAAATGTTTTCATGTCTGATGCTGATGATTCAGATCGCAGGTAAGAATACAGGAAACATTTTAATAGCAGTAAAACTAAATATTATCAATATCATTAGAGTCAATAACCTTTACAGTAAATAAGACAGCTGATCGTGCTCTGTTTATAAACCTGTGTCTGAAATGATCTTCACTCTGACTGTAAAAAGTGCTGTATTCTAATTTATTTTTCCTATTTCTCTTTAATCTTCTCAACAGTATCTGTAAATGAAACATCCATGTTTATGAAAGTTGGAGATGACGTCACTCTGCCTTGTCTGAATGTGATAGATGAGCAGAATAACTGTGATGGGACTACGTGGATCTTTACTTCAAGAAACAAACCAACAACAGTAGAGCTGATCAAACTTGGACAGATTGGTGAACAAGCTAAAACTAAATCAGACAGACTGAGTTACAGTGAACTGTTCTCTGCTCATAAAGAAGCTCACAGTCGGGGATGTTGGTTGTTATTATTGTCGACAATACAAATTAGACAAAATACAATCTACACATACTCTGGTTCATCAGTCTTTGGTTGATCTCTCTGTTATTACCTGTGAGTATTTACATCAAAACATTTTCAGTTCAAATCTTTTCAGGACATAAAATGTTCAATAATCATACTGAAACTGATTAAGATAACTTGACTAATTTCCGCTCTGTTTGTCTCACTTTGTTACATTATGTTCACCAGTGACTGAACATAAGGACACTGATACGGTGATGTTAAGCTGCTCTGTGCTGACATATGAACAGTGTCATCACACAGTGAAGTGGCTGCTTACAGGTCAAGATGTGGACAAAGAGAACAAAGAAATAGTGACTTCACAGACTGACTGCGCTGCCACTGTGTCTGTTCTGAAGAATAATTTTTTGTACTCATCACATCATAAAACACTGAAGTGTGAAGTGACTGATACTGAAACAGGAGAAGTGCAGCTGTTTACCTTCAGCCGTCAGACCTCAGGTGAGGAAACAGGTGAGATCATGATCAACTATTTAATACGACTAAAATCAGCTGAAGCTTGAAGTTACAACAGATGAAAAACATGGAAAAGTTTTGTTGTGTTGTTTCATTTATTCAGGTGACACAAAAACAACAAAGAAACCAGCCAGAAAAACTGAAACAACCACAACAATTAAGACGCTTCTAAAATCAGGTGATGTTACTAAAACAAAGTTGACCAGAAATATTTATTTATTTTTCAGTTCAAAGTGGCCTTTTAATGTGATTTACTGCACATGAAAAATACTTTCTCTCTTTTTTTAACTTCTAATTTCAGATGATACAACAGCAAAAACTGTGGAAAGTGAAAACACGACACCAAACAACAAATCATCTGCAGATTCACAACATGGTAACTCAACCATATGACTGCAAATGAAAAGTTAAAAATATACTGTAACATATATTTTACTTTTTGTGTTTCTATTTTGGATTTTATATTTTTATATCAGATGTTTAATTACATTTATGTACATTTAGCTGAGTGACAGTCAGACATGTATCCTACAGGAAACATAAGATGGAAACTTTTGGTCTGAACATGTTTTCACTTTTGTATTAAACATAAATATTAAACATAAATATTTGTCTCTGAGTATCATGGCTGTGGGTGGAGATATATTTATTTAATCACTGTCTGTGAGAAAAATCACACGTCTGAACTCAAACGTTTCTGTTCATCAGATATTTAGACAGGAATAACTGACTTTGGTTCACATAATGTGAATGAAAGCAAATGTCTCTGATTATGTGCGTCTGTATTTTCCTCTTCATATAACTTTTCACCAGCTGACTGTGTAAACATGGCAGCCATCTTTAGCCTTTTTCCATATTTTAAACTAGAAAATGCTTTTGAATTTGAGTCCCTCAAACTTTCAGGTGTTTAACTTTATTGTGTACTTTACATTTAAATATTACATAATAAATAATTTAAACAGAAAACTGCAAAGAAGTCATGTGAATAATTAGAAGTTTTGATTCACTTTTTTCAGATTTTGTATCTTTGAGGTTCATAATTGTCTCTATGGGATTGGCAGCACTTTTAATAACAGCTGTGACAGTCAACATGTGGACAAAAACTAAAGGTAAATTTAATCATGAGAAGTTTGAATGATTTTGAATTTTTATTTTAATATTAAATTGACTTTTTTTTCTCATTTTAGGGAAGAAAACACAGATGGATGAAAACACAGTGAGTACAAAACTCAATAATCCAACAGAACAAAAACTTCTAAATGTTTGTTTCTGATGCTGTAAACAACATTTCACAGATGATTTTGAATTTGTTGAGCTAAATGTGGTTCAGCAGAGGACTGAGAGTCAGAAGTTTATAAGTGAAAGGTTGTTGGTTTGAACCCCACATGTGAGGGTTTGTCTTGGGAAAGTGGATCATTGATGCTGTCATCTGCCTTTAAATCACTGAAATTATTATTAAATATTTGTGATAAAGTTGTTAAGCTTGTCCCAGCAGCTGACACACTGAAAGAAAACCAGCGGGATGCAAAGCAAAAGAATTTGAACAACAAATCACGAATTAACAAAACGCGACGCACCCCACTGCGCAAGGTGACGTCAGAGTGACGTCTTGTACACGTCAGTCCACTGAAGGGTTGTTTTGGAACGTCAGGCGACGTTTTTTTTCTGATGTCTACTAAACGTCAAGTGTTGACATCTGTAGGGTCTCCGTGTACGGGCTGTTTATAGTCCAAATTTGGTTGTGGACGTTGTTTCATTGTCAAACTCAGACTCAGTGTAGACGTCATTTTTATGCTGCTTCTATGAGCTCTGTGGTCCCATGTTTCCAGAGGGTGGAGGACATGGTTTCAATAGGCCACCAGCTGATTTTACTGTAGCTTTATTTATAGCTTTGTCTGTCTCCAGTCATCATCTGTGGCTGAGACAATGAAATGAAGTTATTAGAAAATGATCTGGAACAGTATTTGAAATTGGACCAGATCATACCAGTTATGTATGAAGGAATGCAGAGAGGTCAGCGAGCATCTCCACGATGGCGAGGGATCTGGAACTAAGACTAAAGTGAGCAGCTGCTCGGTGGATTTCGAGCAGATACTCCAGTTCATACATACACACTTCTACAAACTTCTCGTACTTTCCATTACAAATTCTCACAGTCCAGCTCTGATCACAACCACATTCAGTGGCTTTTACAATCGTGAGCGCTTCATAATAAACAGGATACTTGTAAGAATAAATCATATATAATGCAAATGCTCTTTTAAACTTATTAAACACATTGTACCCCTTTTAAAAGTCATTCCATTTTTTTCTCTAAAGGCTTAAACCATTATTATTTTAAATTTTAAGAAGGATTTCAAAAATGTGTAATATTTTAACACATTTCAATAAATGACCATTTTAACCTGGTTACAAACAAATAAGTTGATTAATTGAAATAAATGAACTAGTTTAAAAAAACAGGAAAATGTCAAACAACATAAACAACCCACATGCACTGAATAAATAAATACGCTAACACATAATAAATCATGTTTGTTTATAAATAATCTGTATTCATATGTGTCATGTTGATAACAACAATGTTGATATTTGTAAATAAAAGATTACATCTATTAATCATGTACATTTCCTGTCATAGACGTCCTCAGGTGGTGGTGGTGAAGGGCTGGGGTGGGTACTCCCTTGCAGTCTTGGGATGTGCTGCATTTTGTGCTCATGGCTGCAGGTGCTCCTGGTTGGGTGGCTGGGCTCTTCTTCCACTTGCAGGGCCTGGAGCCCAGTTTTTGGCTGGGTCTCTTCCTGGTTGGGAGTGGTCTAAGCCCCCCGTGGCTGCTTCACTCTGTTGGGTGGGTTGGCCTGCATCAGTATGTCCCAGTTGTCTCTCTGGGGCTCTTCAATGCACGCAGGCCCTTTTTTGGAGATGGGGGGAAGGGGGCATCAATTGCTGGCTGAAGCTTGTCTCAGACTCAGGCTAGTTTGCTAGTTTGACCTTTTTGTGTGTGTCTGTTGTCAAGTGTGAAAATAACTGTGGTTGGGATGCAGTCCCATGACTTGGGACTCATCTAAATGCTCTCAACTGGTATTTGCAGTGGGAGCAACAGGTGGGGGGCAACAGGTGCTCTTCAGGCACTGTGGTGCTCTGAGGCGTTGTCACTGTAAACTCAGGTTAGCAGTTGGTTGCACCCTGTGGCGGGGTGTGGGGAATGGGGTGCTTGCTCAGCCAATTGTTAGCTGTCTCTCTCACTCTTGGGGTAGTCTTCCAGCTCCCAGTCTTATATTTCCATGAAGGTGTGTGTGTGTGTGTGTGTGTGTGTGTGTGTGTGTGTGTGTGTGTGTGTGTGTGTGTGTGTGTGTGTGTCCAGTCACTGTGTTCAGGAGTCTGACGGTTTGAGGGAAGAAACTGTTTCGCAGTCTGGCAGTGAGGACCTGAATGCTCTGGTACCTCTTGACAGAAGGCAGCAGAGTGTAGAGTGTGTGTGTTAGGAGGGGGCGTGGGCTGCACAGACAGCAGTGGGTTGGGCCATTCATGTGTCTTTGCCGCCTGTACTGGGCGATGACAACCCCTCCTTTTTAATTACATCTTTGCAGCTAATGACACATCACCATGCACCATATAGTGGCTGAATGATCACATTCAGATCATGATTCTGAATCTCAGCTCTCAGACAAGATAGGATTTAAAAAAAGAAAAAGTATTTGTTTAAATCCAATCTGATATATTTTTTCTTGTTTATTTATTTGACAGGTACATTATAATAGCAGCCACTATCGTTCCCACAATATCATACAATTGATTTTCCCAAAAATCAGAACAGAAGTAGGAAAAAAGCCTTTTAAAGTTGCTGCCCCTGTTTCCTGGAACAATCTGCAGAACGAACTAAAACTTTTAGAAATGGTTTTGTTGTAAGTCCATCTTAAAGAAAGGAGAGAATAACTCTTTTAGTCAGTGTGATTGTTTTTAATGTCGCTCTTAATGATCTGTTGTTGTATATTTCTCACATGTTTGTAGGAATATTGTTTTTTTAATTGTTATGTAATTATGTGATGCATGTACTTTTGACTTTTGCTGCCATGATGCCAGGTCTCTCTTGGAAATTAGATGTTAATCTCAATGAGATTTTTACCTGGATAAATAAAGGACTAATAATAATTTATTTGACAGGTACATTATGATAGAGATGAAGATGTTCCAGTCAACTATGAAAATGTGGGAGACTCAGCTGTTTCTATCAGACTGCACTGATCAATAACTTGCTGTTATGTTATCAGCATAATCTCATCTGGTTTTACACGTTAAATATCTTATATATGATTTGTCCAAGTGTGTGTGTGTGTGTGTGTGTACTTTTGTTTTAGTCTGAATAAAGATGTTTTTAATGTCCAAATTGTGTTGTATTTTGTCCAGTATGTGTTTTATAACGTGTCTTTAATGATCTTTAGAATCTGTATAAATATTCTGTTTTGTTTATGATAATTTGATCTCAATATTAAAACAAATTTCTATCCAGTTTCAGTGTTTGCTGCAGGTGAAACTGTTTTTATGCAAAATAAATAATTAATTTTCACAGTTTAGGGCTGAGCTCTTTTTTCATGTAGTACCCTTTTCTGTCCACCAGAGGTCCTCAGTCTGTCACGTTGTGTACAGTCACCTGATAATCACACCTGCGTCTCCAAAGGAATTTCTCATTACTCTCATTTGTGCCTCCTCATTTTCTCTCCTGCATCCTCCTGACTGTGACTCATAAAATATCAAATACTCTGAGTACACCATGATGAGAGAATATTGTAATTCCCCAAACTCCTTTTTAGAACAGAGGAGAGAGAAGAGAGAGAGCCATTTAGTGGTTGGGGAAACGAGACGAGTCAAAGATGGACAAACTGACAAATGAATAAATGGGTCCAAAACAGAGGCTTCATCAGTGTTTTAATCATTTGTGTTTCTTTTTTTTTTTTCTTTTTTTTTTTTTTTGTGTCCCGTTTGGATCTTTAGCCATCAGAATTGTTGTCTTAAGGCCAAGATGCCAAGCGGATTTATTTTACCAAGTGGATCATCATGGCCTTGCCATATTGGTCCATTTGATTGACCTTTATCATAATTATGAATTTATTTTATTTTCAGTTGCTACAAACGGGACAGACATGACTGGGGGATAGGACAGGGAGAAAGAATGAAAGAACGAGAGGGAGAGAAAGAAAACCAAAGGGGAAAAGAGACAGTGAGAAGGGGGGGAAGAAAGAAAAAAAACAAAAAAAACAACCTGTATGGAGAAAAAAAACAGAAGAGAAAGCAAACAACAAAGAGCAACATAATAAAAAAAACAGCACCATCACAATAAACTAGCTAGCAGTAGATATTAGTAGATTCTAAATAATAAACGATATTGTGCAGCACGCAAGATAGACAGCGCACAATGTGCTTTGAGGCAGCAGCCAAGAAAGCTGTAGTCCGCGTCTGTGAATACTCGTGTGTACACCTGTGTGCATACCTGTGTGGATCAGCATGCTTGCATTCCAAAGGTTTCTCCATGTAACGATCTGCTAGAGAGTGTGGGGAGCCACAGCCCCGTCCTCCAGGGTATGAAGCAGGTATGGAGGAGATCAAAACTCCAGACATCCAGAGGCCCCCAGAACACAAGAGACCAAGGAAGACCAACAGAGGGGCAGCCGTGCCACTGTCCCAGTAAGAGCTGAGGAGAGTCCCAGATGAGGGCTCAGCAGCCGCGGAGCAGAAGCCAGGGGGAGTTGCAGTGACGCGCCCGTGAGCTCCGCCGGCAGTCAGCTGGGCCTGAGTGACCGAGCCCCAGGCCGAGAGGCCGGGGGCACCCCACCTCCGAAGTGGCCCGAGCGAGCCCCAGGCTCCGATAAGCGGCCGCCAAGGAGTGAGCCGGTGTGTACCTGGACGCCCATCCCCAGACACGAAGAACCACCAACGCACCGATGTCTGAGGGAGTCCGCTACTGGCAGGGGAAGTGGAAAATCCCAACACAACAACGAGTACAAAGAGTTTACCCACGCTTATTTACCCACGCTTATTAGCACAGAGGAGCATAGCTGATGCTGTAGCAGTGGGACCGAAAATAGTTGGGCATTTTAAACATTCCGCCTTAGCCTACTCCCGCCTCGAGGACATTCAGGGACAGCTCAACCAGCCAATAAAGAGACTGCAACAGGACGTACAGACGCACTGGAACAGCACGTATTACATGCTCCAGTCCCTCATTGAGCAAAAGCGAGTGCACGAACTCCCTGACTATCTCACCGCTCACCAATGGGCTCTTATGGAGACGATTGTTGCCATCCTCGCCCCCTTTGAGGAACTGACTAAAAAAGTGAGCAGCTACGACGCACTAGCCTCTGATGTCATCCCAGCTGTGACTGTGCTAGTGAGACTTCTAAACAGAGAAACAGACGAACAAATTTAAAATTAAATTTTGTTTTTTTATGTTCTTAATTCCAAACTAGTCCCTTGTTTGTTTGTTTTTTGTTAAATTATAAGACTAAAGCTGTTACGTGCAAATTTAAATCATGTTTTTATTAAGTACTCGGTATCGGTATCGGCGAGTACTGAAATGCAAGTACTCGTTTCCAAAAAAGTGGTATCGGTGCATCCCTAGCTTGGACGCACAAGGGGCGTTATATTTCCTGATACCCTGATGTTATATATATGACTCCTCATTTATTGTTCTGGAAAGATCGATGCTGTTTGAGTGATCGTGCTCGGCTTCCCACATATATGTGTTTCAATAAAATCATTGTTTTGACGCACAATGGACCTCCAGTCGTTTGTCTCTTACCTCAAATACGAATTCAGGACACTCTTCGTCGAAATGCAGCGCTCCGTTTAGACATGACTGTCCATAAAAAGTCCGCCAAAAGGCTGGGCAGATATATATATATATATATAGATATATAGATACATACAGTGGACCAAAAAAGTATTTAGTCAGCCACCGATTGTGCAAGTTCCCCCACTTAAAATGATGACAGAGGTCAGTAATTTGCACCAGAGGTACACTTCAACTGTGAGAGACAGAATGTGAAAACAAAATCCATGAATTCACATGGTAGGATTTGTAAAGAACTTATTCGTAAATTAGGGTGGAAAATAAGTATTTGGTCACCTCAAACAAGGAAAATCTCTGGCTCTCACAGACCTGTAACGTCTTCTGTAAGAAGCTTTTCTGTCCCCCACTCGTTACCTGTATGAATGGCACCTGTTTGAACCCATCATCTGTATAAAAGACACCTGTCCTGAAGTTTGCCAGAGAGCACATGGATGATACAGCAGAGGATTGGGAGAATGTCATGTGGTCAGATGAAACCAAAATAGAACTTTTTGGTATAAACTCAACTCGTCGTGTTTGGAGGAAGACGAATACTGAGTTGCATCCCAAGAACACTATACCTACTGTGAAGCATGGGGGTGGAAACATCATGCTATGGGGCTGTTTTTCTGCCAAGGGGACAGGACGACTGATCCGTGTTAAGGACAGAATGAATGGGGCCATGTATCGTGAGATTTTGAGCCAAAACCTCCTTCCATCAGTGAGAACTTTGAAGATGAAACGAGGCTGGGTCTTCCAACATGACAATGATCCAAAACACACCGCCCGGGCAACAAAGGAGTGGCTCCGTAAGAAGCATTTGAAAGTCCTGGAGTGGCCTAGCCAGTCTCCAGACCTCAACCCCATAGAAAATCTGTGGCGGGAGTTGAAAGTCCGTGTTGCTCGGCGACAGCCCCAAAACATCACTGCTCTCGAGAAGATCTGCATGGAGGAATGGGCCAAAATACCAGCTACTGTGTGTGCAAACCTGGTAAAGACCTATAGTAAACGTTTGACCTCTGTTATTGCCAACAAAGGTTATGTTACAAAGTATTGAGTTGTATTTTTGTTATTGACCAAATACTTATTTTCCACCCTGATTTACGAATAAATTCTTTACAAATCCTACCATGTGGATTCATGGATTTTTTTTTTTCACATTCTGTCTCTCACAGTTGAAGTGTACCTCTGGTGCAAATTACTGACCTCTGTCATCATTTTAGGTGGGGGAACTTGCACAATCGGTGGCTGACTAAATACTTTTTTGGCCCACTGTATATAGCATCCCGAAAATTCAAAGTACGGCGGGAGAAGGTACATTGTTTGTGATTGGATCAGCAAGACTGAAGGTTGTGGGGTTTTTTTTTTATCCACCCCTTACCACAACCTGTGATCAGAATTTGTGGTAACCAATCACAGTCAACCTCATATTTGTGTTGTGTGATGCGAAATCTCTGCACCAACAAAAAACACATTTGACCGTAAGTACCCTAGTTAATCTCAATTACTGTTCGACTTTGCTAACTAAAAGCTAAGCGATGATTCCGAAACATTACTTTGCCCTTTTAAGCGCATGTTACATGTTAGCTTTGTAGTAAGCAAAAAAAAAAATCATGCTAACCTTGGTCCGTTAGGAATGCCATTTTAGGTGAGGCATGTTAATAAGGTCATTAATATGGTACTCAGTTTAGCCACTTTATATTATTTAAAATACGGTTTTATAACACTTGTTACATTAGCCGGATTAGGCTACACGGTACTGCACTGCCATCCCAGATAGCAAGACGACATTGAATTGATGTTGATTTTTTCATCCGATCCGTAGTTATGGTCAGGGTTGAAATGTTAATGTTGTAAATAAACTCCTTCCTATCTAAAATATAACAGGACACCAGAGTATATTCTCCAGCATCTCACACTTCTGATAATCAGTCTGCTTGACGTTTATTCAGCTGTGTAAAAACTATAACTTTAATCTCAGCCAAACAGATTTACTCAGGAACAAATAAAATACTAAAAAAAGCCAAACAATATCATCTTTAACTTATCTAAGTGACTTATATATATTTAACCTGAGTAGCGAAAGATGGCGGTGGGTTTGAAAACGATGTGCCGGGAGTCCGGTGTTCTCACGGGCTCTAGTGAGCCTTGCCCCCGGCTAGCTATCGAGCTAGTGGGTAACAGACGTCTCCGAAAACGTCGGAGTGCTTTTGAAAATATGTGGTGTCTTGATAAACTGAGCAGATATTTGAGGTTTAACAGCTACATTCTCTCTGAAAATATGTTAAACGTTTATTTTGTGACCCAGAAAGAATAATAAGAGTAACATTAAAACTAACTAGCTGCTGCCATTGTTGGAAACTGAGCAGGGCTGCGCTATGAATTCTGGGACAGAGCTTCTTCTTCAGGGTTTAACGGCAGCTAGCATCCTTGTACATGCAGTGCTGCCATCTTCTGTTTCCGTCCGTTATTACACTCTTAAATCCTACTACTTATTCCTGTGTCTTTTGTGATCTTACAAAGCTTCAAACGATGTTGACAATTTTGATAGTCGACGTAATCGTGGCAGCCCTACTGCAGACTGAAAGACAAACTCCATGAACTGAAAACTGACCTTAAATATGAGTGTGGCAAATCCACAGTGAAGAGAGATAATAATACTGATTATTTTTAAAAGTTCCTAGAATCCAAAACTAATGCACAGAAAGCCACAAGGTAGACAAACAAAGTGTACAACTTGAAACAGAACAACAGAGTAAAGAGCTGAGGAAAGCTGAGGGCTTAAATACTTGATTAGGGAGAGAGGACGCAGCTGGGAGAAACAAGACACAGGTGAATTGAATCAAACAAGTATGACCAGTGGAAGCAAAAGCAAGTGCACAAAAGACTAGACGTCAACAATATAAAGTAGTAACCAACTAAAGATAGGACACAGTAATGCAGACTTTGCACTAGGAACACAGAATGGCAGGAGAACAGCCTCAACGAGTAAAGAAATGAATAATGAACAGTATATGCAGAAAATAAAGAATAAAGTTAAAAGACAGCATGGTCTTCAAGAACCCAGAGTACGATACAAAAATGTCGTTTTATTTAAGTGAACAAAACAATGTAGACCATGTTCATTTTGTTAATAAGTTGGGAAAAAAAATAAAAAACACTGGAAAATAACTCTAAATGTTAGAAATATTCCAGTGTCAGAAAATCAGCACTGCTCAGTGTTAGCCAAACTGACTAGGTTACTTTTAAACATATAACACTGTCAAAAGTGTTAATTTAACACTCAACAGTGTTGTATTTAACACTCAGAGGTGTGGACCCATATAGACACTCTCCAGTGTTAATTTAACACTGGAGCTTTTGCTGTGTATGATCAAAGCATGATGGAAAACATCTAACATTTTAACTTGCATAAAATGTTTAAGGGGAATATGGCCTGAAAATATAACATGAATTAAGAAGTAATTTTTTGATATCTTTGAGGTTGGAGACAATGCAGAGAAGCATTCGGTGGGCAAGAGGAAGACTGATCAGTGTAACTGCAGCAGATCAACTTCTGCGTGACTTGGCTGAATTGATTCAGGAGGTTGAACTGTCTACTCAGCATGGCCAACAAGGTAAGCACATATTGTGTCGATTCCTTGACTCATCAAAAGTGTCAAATAAATTATGACTCTGTCTTAACCTATTTTCCAAATACACCAAACGCTTTTATATTTTCAGGCTCTTTTGGATACCAGGCACCAGAGGTAGAGGTAGATCCCTTTACCTTATCACTCGGGAACAGCTTTCATTCCTGAAGTCATGTGGATTCACTGCACCTCAGATGGCTGATGTTTTGAATGTTTCACTTCGTACAATTCGAAGACGTCTACGGTCAGTGACTTTTGAAACCAGTGTGACTTTGTGACACACACTCACTGTTTATTCAAATTAAATGGTATTGTGAAGTTGTAAAAATTTGTATATTTGAATGTGCACTAACTAGTCAAGTAATGACGTGTGTTGTTATGGCAGTGATAAAATACTCGTGTTCTTTTTGTCTGATTTCAGACAGTATCATTTCACCCGTGCATCAATGTATGCGGAACTGACTGACAGTGCCTTGGATGAACATGTGCAGGACATTGTCGCTGGCAATGAACAAATTGGTCCTGAGGCTGTCAGAGCCTCCCTGCGAGTACGTGGACTACGTGTACAGTGAAGGAGGGTTCGAGCAAGCATGTTACGAATAAATCCTGGAGCAGCTGCCCTTAGAGCAGTTTTGCGGAGACCAGAACGAAGAACATATCAGGTTGCAGGTCCAAACTCATTGTGGCACATTGATGGAAATCACAAGCTGATAAGGTAACCAAGCACACTGATTTGTTGAACACCTATTTTGACCAAAGTGAAATTCCGCATTACATCAAATATAATTGTTGAACAGTAAGACACATCCAATAGAGCCAGGCCCTGGGATGGGCAGTCCTCTAACACAGCGGTCCCCAACCCCTGGGCCTCGGACCGGTACCGGTCCGTGAGTCGTTTGGTACCGGGTCGCGAGAGTTGAGGCTCAGGTGTGAAATGTATGGTTTTCAGAGTTTTTATCGGTTTTCAGCATTATTTTGTTATCGTTTTTATCGTTAACTCGGTTTTCCTGGGTCTTTTCACGTGTGTTATGAATAAATCTTCTTTTTTTCGGTACCGGTACTAGTTTTATTTTGTCGTATTTATCCGCAACACCTTAAAGGCCGGTCCGTGAAAATATTGTCGGGCATAAACCGGTCCGTGGCGCAAAAAAGGTTGGGGACCGCTGCTCTAACACAACTGGTTATGTTTAAAGGGGAAAATGAGAGAACACAGACAGCGCAAGCAAAATACAGAGAAGAATTCAAACTTGACATGCAATAGTGCCAAGAAACACACAATTAAGAGTGTGTGTTTCCATTGTTTCAATAACAGAAATAAGATTTTTCTTCTTATGGACCACGGTTTTAGGTGGAGGATAGTCATTCATGGGGCTATTGACACTTAGAGTCCCAGAGAGCAGCCATTTGGCTTTTCTACCTCCATCCATCCATCCATTTTCAACCGCTTATCCGAGGCCGGGTCGCGGGGGCAGCAGCCTAAGCAAAGAGGCCCAGACCTCCCTCTCCCCAGCCACCTCCTCCAGCTTATCCGGGGGAATACCAAGGTGTTCCCAGGCCAGCCGAGAGATATAATCTCTCCAGCGTGTCCTGGGTCTTCCCCGGGGCCTCCTCCCGGTGGGACATGCCTGGAACACCTCGCCCAGGAGGCGCCCAGGGGGCATCCTTGTCAGATGCCCGAACCACCTCAGCTGACTCCTTTCGATGTGGAGCAGCAGCGGCTCTACTCTGAGCCCCTCCCGGATGGCCGAACTTCTCACCCTATCTCTAAGGGAGAGACCAGCCACCCTTCGGAGGAAGCTCATTTCCGCCGCTTGTATCCGCGATCTCGTTCTTTCGGTCACTACCCACAGCTCGTGGCCATAGGTGAGGGTAGGGACGTAGATCGACCGGTAAATTGAGAGCTTCGCTTTTACACTCAGCTCCCTCTTCACCATGACGGACCGGTGCAGCGTCCGCATTACAGCAGCTGCAGCCCCAATCCGTCTGTCAATCTCCGGCTCCCTTCTCCCATCACTCGCGAACAAGACCCCGAGATACTTGAACTCCTCCACTTGGGGCAGGAACTCATCCCCGACCCGGAGAGGGCACTCCACCCTTTTCCGGCTGAGAACCATGGCCTCAGATTTGGAGGTGCTGATCCTCATTCCCGCTGCTTCACACTCGGCTGCGAACCGTTCCAGTGCGAGCTGGAGGCCCTCACCTGATGAAGCCAACAGAACCACATCATCCGCAAAAATCAGAGATGAGATTCTGAGGCCACCAAAGCGAAAGCCCTCCGCCACTTGGCTGCGCCTAGAAATCCTGTCCATAAAAATTATGAACAGAACCGGAGACAAAGGGCAGCCCTGGCGGAGCCCATCACCCACCGGGAACGAGTCCGACTTATTGCCGGCAATGCGAACCAAGCTCCTGCAACGGTTGTATAGGGATCGAATGGCCCGTAGCAATGGGCCAGACACCCCATACTCCCGCAGCACCTCCCACAGGACACCCCGAGGGACACGGTCGAATGCCTTCTCCAAGTCCACAAAACACATGTAGACTGGTTGGGCAAACTCCCATGCGCCCTCAAGTACCCTCGAGAGGATAAAGAGCTGGTCCAGTGTTCCGCGACCAGGACGAAAACCGCATTGTTCCTCCTGTATCCGAGGTTCGACTAGCGGACGAACTCTCCTTTCCAGCACCCTGGCATAGACTTTCCCAGGGAGGCTGAGGAGTGTGATCCCCCTGTAGTTGGAACACACCCTCCGGTCCCCCTTCTTAAAGATGGGGACCACCACCCCGGTCTGCCAGTCCACAGGTACTGCCCCTGATCTCCACGCAACATTGCAAAGGCGTGTCAACCAGGACAGCCCTACAACGTCCAGAGCCTTCAGGAACTCGGGGCGGACCTCGTCAACACCAGGGGCTCTGCCACCAAGGAGTTGTTTAACTGCCTCAGTGACCTCGCCCCCGGATATTGGCGGGTCATTCCCCTCATCCCCAGACTCTGCTTCCTCCTCGGAAGACGTGTCAGTGGGATTAAGGAGGTCCTCAAAGTATTCCTTCCACCGCCTGACAATTTTCTCAGTCGACGTCAACAGCGCTCCACCAGCACTATACACAGTGCAGGTAGAGCACCGCTTTCCCCTCCTGAGACGCCTGGCGGTTTGCCAGAATCTCTTCGAGGCAGTCCGAAAGTCTTTTTCCATGGCCTCTCCGAACTCCTCCCACACCCGAGTTTTTGCTTCAGCCACTGCCCGAGCCACATTCCGCTTGGCCTGTCGATACCTGTCAGCTGCCTCCGAAGTCCCACAGGCTAACCAAGCCAGATAGGACTCCTTCTTCAGCCTGGTGGCTCCCTTCACCTCTGGTGTCCACCATTTGGTTCGGGGATTACCACCACGGCAGGCACCAACCACCCTGCGGCCGCAGCTCAATGCAGCAGCTTCGGCAATGGAGACGCTGAACATGGTCCATTCGGACTCAATGTCCCCAGTCTCCCTCGGAATGCTGTTGAAGCTCTGCCGGAGGTGTGCGTTGAAGATCTCACGGACTGGGGCCTCTGCTAGACGTTCCCAGCACACCCTCACTACGCGTTTAGGTGTACCAGGTCCCCCGCCACCTGATCCAACTCACCACCAGGTGGTGATCAGTTGACAGCTCAGCCCCTCTCTTTACCCGAGTGTCCAGAACATATGGTCGCAGGTCTGGTGATACGATTACAAAATCGATCATCGACCTACGGCCTAGAGCGTCCTGGTGCCACGTGCACTTATGGACACTCTTATGTTCGAACAGGGTGTTCGTTATGGACAAACTGTGATTAGCACAGAAGTCCAATAACAAAGCACCGCTCGGGTTCAGATCAGGGAGGCCGTTCCTCCCAATCACGCCCCTCCAGGTCTCGCTGTCGTTACCCACGTGAGCATTGAAGTCTCCCAGCAGGACAACAGAGTCTCCAGGTGGAGCACCTTCCAGCACCCCCCCCCAGGGACTCTAAGAAGGCTGGGTACTCTGAACTGCCACTCGGCGCATAAGCGCAGATGACAGTCAGGACCCGTTCCCCGACCCTAAGGCGCAGGGAACAAACCCTCTAGTCCACCGGGAAAAACCCCAACGTACCGGCAGCAAGGCGAGGGGATATTAGAATACCCACCCCAGCCCGCCGCCTCTCACCAGGGGCAACTCCAGACTGAGACAGAGTCCAGCCCCTCTCCAGGAGACTGGTTCCAGAGCCCAAGCCATGCGTAGAGGTGAGCCCAACTATATCTAGCCGGTACCTCTCAACCTCACGCACTAATTCAGGCTCCTTCCCCACCAGAGAGGTGACATTCCATGTCCCTATTGCCAGTCTTGGCAGCCGGGGGTCAGTCCGCCAGGGCCTCCGCTCCTGGCCGCCACCCGACACACAATGCACCCGACCCCTATGGCGCCTCCTGCGGGTGGTGGGCCTGCGGGAGGATGGGCCCATGTCTCCTCTTCGGGCTGTGCCCGGCCGGGCCCCATGGACTAAGGCCCGGCCACCAGGCGCTCGCCCTCGAGCACCCTCCCCGGGCCTGGCTCCAGGGCGGGGCCCCGGTAACCCTATCCCGGGCAGGGTAAACTGTTCCCTCGATGTCCTTTTCATAAGGGTCTTCTGAATCACTTTTTGTCTGGTCCCTCACCCAGGACCAATTTGCCATGGGAGACCCTACCAGGGGGCAAAAGCCCCCAGACAACATAGCCCCCGGGATCCCTGGGACACACATAAACCTTTATTTGGCAATAGCTTTATTGCGATGTCTGATGTGTTTGGTTTCTTTTTTGTACCTGTTCATTTGAAGGACCAAAGTGTTTTCTTTTTTGTACCTGTTCATTTGAAGGACCAAAGTGTTTTGGGTTTGAATCGCTACCTTATCGTGGTGGCTTTTCTACCTTTTAAGTAAAAATCATGTAGACTGAACATACAGGTCAATTTGAGGAAGTGATGTCACCAGAAATGACTGGTACATATCTTTATAGGAGGGACTTTTTTAGACACAGTGTGACAAACAAGAAGAAAACCCAAGAGACACAATGGTGGAATGCAGAGGGATTCAAATGTTTTTTTTCTCTAATACTTCAATTATCAGGTAAGGATACGTGTACATTTACAAGTAGAATTTCAAACTTTTACTTGGTTGAAAGAGATGTAAACACAAAACGTTTGCCCAAGTTTAGAGTGTCTTCATCGTCAGGGAGAAACCACTTTCAGTTTAATTAAGTGAAAAAGATTGAATTAAAAAAGATGCTATATAGTATAAGTATCATTCTATTTAGTCATTCAGGCCCCCCTCAAATAATTTCTTTGTCAAAATGAGAAATACTATTTAAAAACTGATGTATCTAAAATTATTATAATCATAATCATATTATATAATCATTTTTGCATTTGTTTCTGATTTTACCAGCAACAGAAGTTCAGGACTCTGTCCTGTCAGAGTTGGAGATAAAGTCACTTTGTCTTGTGGAAATGTGAAAGATGATCAGGAAAAATGTAACAGCACTACCTGGCTCTTCACTACATCTAGAAAGCCGAGCGCAGTGACACTGTTTGAAAATGGGAAGATGCATGCAAATGCTAAGAATAAATCACCCAGACTAAGTGTGACTGTGAACTGTTCGCTGGTGATAAATGTCACAGCTGAGGATGTTGGTGATTACACCTGCAGAATGTTCAACAAATCAGGAAAACAAGAAGGTCCAGGTTTTATAAACAGACTCTTTCCTGTTAACAGTGGGTATTTCCATCATAATACTATCAGCTCAAAACGGCTCAGTTCAACATCATATTACTGTAAAAATCATAGTTACTCTGAGGACTGCCGAAAATTCTCCTTATTTTTTCTTTTCTTTTATCATCAGTGAGCGAACGTAAAGAAGGCAACATGGTGACCTTGACCTGCTCTGTGTCAATGTATGAGCAATGCTGATACACAGTGAAGTGGCTGTATGAAGATAAATCCACTGATAATAATAACAAAGGCTTGAAGACGTCACAGTCTGCCTGCTCAGCCAGTGTGACATTTACAACTTCTCATAATGTTTACACATCAAAGAATTATGATTTATTCAAGTGCCAAGTGAAAAATGATGATGATGACAATATGAAGGTATGGAAAGAGGTGAGAATTTGGTATTTGTTTTGATTCGTTTCTATTTTATTTTTTTAATTTTAAAAATATTGCAGTTCCTGTGTCATGGTTCGTTGTGTGGCAGGCAGGAGAAGGACCCAAGATGCAGACTCACAGACACGGGGATAAACTTAAAGAACACAGCTTTAATGCTGGCACGGCAGAATACAGGACATACAGAACTAACTGGGAAAAGTAAACTAACACTCGCAGGAAGACACAGGAAGATCCACACAACATGAGGGAGAACGCGACGCCGAACAGAGGAAGACGCAGACAGAAATACACAGAGGGTAAACGAGGAAAGTGGGAACACGGGGAACACAGCTGACACAGATAACCATAACGAGACAGGGCGGGGTGAACATAACACTGACGGGTACAGGCACAGAGGTTCAGACAGGAGGAGAGAGAGCACGGGGAAAACACAGACATAACGGGCTGGGGAAACATGAAACAACCACAAAGGGAGACGAGGGCTCATAAATACATAGAGGGCACACAGGGGGGAGAGAGAGCACGGGGAGAACTTAGACATAAAGGGCAGGGGAAACATGGAATAAAACATAAGGAGAGACGAGGGCTCACAGATACACAGAGGGGCACACAGGGGGTAAAAGCCATGAAGGGAAAACACTTAGGGAACAACACAACAGGGCAACTCAGAAAACATGGTCTAAATAAGGAACGAAATACAAAAATACAAGAAACTAAGAATACTGGGCCCACATGGCCCAGGACCATGACATCACCCCCCCCCTAAAGGGCTGGCTCCTGACAGCCCAAACCCGAGAAACAAAAACAAAAACAGAAAACAACCCACCCAGGGCGGGAGGTGGGGGACCAGGACGGAGGGACCAGAACGGGAAACAAAACAAACAACAGAAAACACAGGAGCACATGACCATAGTCAAAATAAAGTTCAGGGGGCCGACCCAGAGCCCACAGGCACAAGAGTTCACGGGTCACACGGTCGGGGGGCCGACCAGGCGGGTGGCACAGGTGACAGAGCTGGTCCGTAGGCCGGCCGTGCGGAAGGCAATGGCGGCGGCGACGAAGGAGACGACGGAGCAGTTCAGGAGGCCGGCCGCGCGGAAGGCAGTGGCGGCTCTCCAGTGTCAGGCGTGCTGGCCATGGCCCGGTGGGCACAGGACCAGACGAAGCACAGGCTGAAGACGCTGAGGCTGGGCCAGACGAAGCACAGGCTGAAGACGCTGAGGCTGGGCCAGACGAGGACGAAGACGCTGAGGCTGGGCCAGACGAGGACGAAGACGCTGAGGCTGGGCCAGACGAGGACGAAGGCTCTGAGGCTGGGCCAGACGAGGACGAAGGCTCTGAGGCTGGGCCAGACGAGGACGAAGGCTCTGAGGCTGAGGCTGCAGCAGACGAAGGCTCAGAGGCTGCAGCAGACGAAGGCTCAGAGGCTGCAGCAGACGAAGGCTCAGAGGCTGCAGCAGACGAAGGCTCAGAGGCTGCAGCAGACGAAGGCTCAGAGGCTGCAGCAGACGAAGGCTCAGAGGCTGCAGCTGACGAAGCACAGGCTGGACCAGGCGTAGCAGAAGGTGGCTGGATGGGCTCCTCGGGCCCTCCAGCTGATGTGGCATGAGGCTGGTGTGGTTCTCCCGAACCCCCAGCTGACGAGGAAGGTTGCTGAACGGGCCCCTCGGACCCTCCAGCGGAGACAGGAGGCTGAACGGGCCCCTCGGACCCTCCAGCTGACGAGGTAGATGGCGGCGTGGGAGCCGCGGAGTCCTGGATGAGCTCATCCGAGCTCCCAGCAGGAGCTGATGCAGAGCCAGAGAGATTTGAGACCCCTGGCTGAATGTTAAGCTGACCAGCGGACCGTACTGCTATCGGGGACTGGGCTACAGGAGCTACTGGGGCCTGCGCTACAGGCGGCACTGGAGCTACTGGGGCCTGCGCTACAGGCGGCACTGGAGCTACTGGGGCCTGCGCTACAGGCGGCACTGGAGCTACTGGGGCCTGAACTGGGGGTGACACTGGAGCTACTGGGGACTGAACTGGGGGTGACACTGGAGCTACTGGAGACTGAACTGGGGGTGACACTGGAGCTACTGGAGACTGAACTGGGGGTGACACTGGAGCTCCAGGTGACACTGGTGTACTGGGGTGAAGGCAGCGAGGATGCAGTCTCTCTCTTAAGGGAGGATCGAATGATTTAGCGATAAATCTTGACGGGAAAAGATGCCGATGCTGAGAATACCAGGCAGCGGGGGCTTCCAGGAGGGTAGCTGACTGAACTGAGGGTGGCTGCGAGGGAGCTGACTGAACTGAGGGTGGCTGCGAGGGAGCTGACTGAACTGAGGGTGGCTGCGAGGGAGCTAACTGAACTGAGGGTGGCTGCGAGGGAGCTGACTGAACTGAGGGTGGCTGCGAGGGAGCTAACTGAACTGAGGGTGGCTGCGAGGGAGCTAACTGAACTGAGGGTGGCTGCGAGGGAGCTAACTGAACTGAGGGTGGCTGCGAGGGAGCTAACTGAACTGAGGGTGGCTGCAAGGGTGCTAACTGAGCCGCTGGTAGCTGCACAGGCGATAAGCAGCTCGCTTTGACATCCGCCACACAAGACACAGCTCCTGAATGAACAGTCATAATGTCTGGAAAAGACACAGAGTCCTCACTCACCACAGAAGGTGAATTAGAAGTCCGAATGTCCGGCTGTGGGGTGGTGCGACGGCGGCGTGAACGCCGTTTTCTCCGGGATGGTGGAGGAGCTGAGCCGGGCCGCGAATCCTCCAGCGGACCGGACTGAACGTCCTCCGACTCTTCCCACCGGAGAGGCGGTTCCGGGCGGATGCCCATGGTGGACACGAGGAAGTCCCGGATGCGGGGGTGTAGCGCGCCGAATAACCAGGGGAGTCCGGACACCATCCGCTGTAGACGGCTGGCTAAGATCTCCCGGTATCCTCCCCTTGGCAGCGTCAACCACTTCTGACAGTCATATACCACCGTGTGGATTAGATCCTCACGGAGCTCAGCGGAGGGGTTGTGAATCGCTGGGTCCATGTCGAGGTCGCGTTCTTCTGTCATGGTTCGTTGTGTGGCAGGCAGGAGAAGGACCCAAGATGCAGACTCACAGACACGGGGATAAACTTAAAGAACACAGCTTTAATGCTGGCACGGCAGAATACAGGACATACAGAACTAACTGGGAAAAGTAAACTAACACTCGCAGGAAGACACAGGAAGATCCACACAACATGAGGGAGAACGCGACGCCGAACAGAGGAAGACGCAGACAGAAATACACAGAGGGTAAACGAGGAAAGTGGGAACACGGGGAACACAGCTGACACAGATAACCATAACGAGACAGGGCGGGGTGAACATAACACTGACGGGTACAGGCACAGAGGTTCAGACAGGAGGAGAGAGAGCACGGGGAAAACACAGACATAACGGGCTGGGGAAACATGAAACAACCACAAAGGGAGACGAGGGCTCATAAATACATAGAGGGCACACAGGGGGGAGAGAGAGCACGGGGAGAACTTAGACATAAAGGGCAGGGGAAACATGGAATAAAACATAAGGAGAGACGAGGGCTCACAGATACACAGAGGGGCACACAGGGGGTAAAAGCCATGAAGGGAAAACACTTAGGGAACAACACAACAGGGCAACTCAGAAAACATGGTCTAAATAAGGAACGAAATACAAAAATACAAGAAACTAAGAATACTGGGCCCACATGGCCCAGGACCATGACATCACCCCCCCCCTAAAGGGCTGGCTCCTGACAGCCCAAACCCGAGAAACAAAAACAAAAACAGAAAACAACCCACCCAGGGCGGGAGGTGGGGGACCAGGACGGAGGGACCAGAACGGGAAACAAAACAAACAACAGAAAACACAGGAGCACATGACCATAGTCAAAATAAAGTTCAGGGGGCCGACCCAGAGCCCACAGGCACAAGAGTTCACGGGTCACACGGTCGGGGGGCCGACCAGGCGGGTGGCACAGGTGACAGAGCTGGTCCGTAGGCCGGCCGTGCGGAAGGCAATGGCGGCGGCGACGAAGGAGACGACGGAGCAGTTCAGGAGGCCGGCCGCGCGGAAGGCAGTGGCGGCTCTCCAGTGTCAGGCGTGCTGGCCATGGCCCGGTGGGCACAGGACCAGACGAAGCACAGGCTGAAGACGCTGAGGCTGGGCCAGACGAAGCACAGGCTGAAGACGCTGAGGCTGGGCCAGACGAGGACGAAGACGCTGAGGCTGGGCCAGACGAGGACGAAGACGCTGAGGCTGGGCCAGACGAGGACGAAGGCTCTGAGGCTGGGCCAGACGAGGACGAAGGCTCTGAGGCTGGGCCAGACGAGGACGAAGGCTCTGAGGCTGAGGCTGCAGCAGACGAAGGCTCAGAGGCTGCAGCAGACGAAGGCTCAGAGGCTGCAGCAGACGAAGGCTCAGAGGCTGCAGCAGACGAAGGCTCAGAGGCTGCAGCAGACGAAGGCTCAGAGGCTGCAGCAGACGAAGGCTCAGAGGCTGCAGCTGACGAAGCACAGGCTGGACCAGGCGTAGCAGAAGGTGGCTGGATGGGCTCCTCGGGCCCTCCAGCTGATGTGGCATGAGGCTGGTGTGGTTCTCCCGAACCCCCAGCTGACGAGGAAGGTTGCTGAACGGGCCCCTCGGACCCTCCAGCGGAGACAGGAGGCTGAACGGGCCCCTCGGACCCTCCAGCTGACGAGGTAGATGGCGGCGTGGGAGCCGCGGAGTCCTGGATGAGCTCATCCGAGCTCCCAGCAGGAGCTGATGCAGAGCCAGAGAGATTTGAGACCCCTGGCTGAATGTTAAGCTGACCAGCGGACCGTACTGCTATCGGGGACTGGGCTACAGGAGCTACTGGGGCCTGCGCTACAGGCGGCACTGGAGCTACTGGGGCCTGCGCTACAGGCGGCACTGGAGCTACTGGGGCCTGCGCTACAGGCGGCACTGGAGCTACTGGGGCCTGAACTGGGGGTGACACTGGAGCTACTGGGGACTGAACTGGGGGTGACACTGGAGCTACTGGAGACTGAACTGGGGGTGACACTGGAGCTACTGGAGACTGAACTGGGGGTGACACTGGAGCTCCAGGTGACACTGGTGTACTGGGGTGAAGGCAGCGAGGATGCAGTCTCTCTCTTAAGGGAGGATCGAATGATTTAGCGATAAATCTTGACGGGAAAAGATGCCGATGCTGAGAATACCAGGCAGCGGGGGCTTCCAGGAGGGTAGCTGACTGAACTGAGGGTGGCTGCGAGGGAGCTGACTGAACTGAGGGTGGCTGCGAGGGAGCTGACTGAACTGAGGGTGGCTGCGAGGGAGCTAACTGAACTGAGGGTGGCTGCGAGGGAGCTGACTGAACTGAGGGTGGCTGCGAGGGAGCTAACTGAACTGAGGGTGGCTGCGAGGGAGCTAACTGAACTGAGGGTGGCTGCGAGGGAGCTAACTGAACTGAGGGTGGCTGCGAGGGAGCTAACTGAACTGAGGGTGGCTGCAAGGGTGCTAACTGAGCCGCTGGTAGCTGCACAGGCGATAAGCAGCTCGCTTTGACATCCGCCACACAAGACACAGCTCCTGAATGAACAGTCATAATGTCTGGAAAAGACACAGAGTCCTCACTCACCACAGAAGGTGAATTAGAAGTCCGAATGTCCGGCTGTGGGGTGGTGCGACGGCGGCGTGAACGCCGTTTTCTCCGGGATGGTGGAGGAGCTGAGCCGGGCCGCGAATCCTCCAGCGGACCGGACTGAACGTCCTCCGACTCTTCCCACCGGAGAGGCGGTTCCGGGCGGATGCCCATGGTGGACACGAGGAAGTCCCGGATGCGGGGGTGTAGCGCGCCGAATAACCAGGGGAGTCCGGACACCATCCGCTGTAGACGGCTGGCTAAGATCTCCCGGTATCCTCCCCTTGGCAGCGTCAACCACTTCTGACAGTCATATACCACCGTGTGGATTAGATCCTCACGGAGCTCAGCGGAGGGGTTGTGAATCGCTGGGTCCATGTCGAGGTCGCGTTCTTCTGTCATGGTTCGTTGTGTGGCAGGCAGGAGAAGGACCCAAGATGCAGACTCACAGACACGGGGATAAACTTAAAGAACACAGCTTTAATGCTGGCACGGCAGAATACAGGACATACAGAACTAACTGGGAAAAGTAAACTAACACTCGCAGGAAGACACAGGAAGATCCACACAACATGAGGGAGAACGCGACGCCGAACAGAGGAAGACGCAGACAGAAATACACAGAGGGTAAACGAGGAAAGTGGGAACACACGGGGAACACAGCTGACACAGATAACCATAACGAGACAGGGCGGGGTGAACATAACACTGACGGGTACAGGCACAGAGGTTCAGACAGGAGGAGAGAGAGCACGGGGAAAACACAGACATAACGGGCTGGGGAAACATGAAACAACCACAAAGGGAGACGAGGGCTCATAAATACATAGAGGGCACACAGGGGGGAGAGAGAGCACGGGGAGAACTTAGACATAAAGGGCAGGGGAAACATGGAATAAAACATAAGGAGAGACGAGGGCTCACAGATACACAGAGGGGCACACAGGGGGTAAAAGCCATGAAGGGAAAACACTTAGGGAACAACACAACAGGGCAACTCAGAAAACATGGCCTAAATAAGGA
This sequence comes from Rhamphochromis sp. 'chilingali', assembly GCF_963969265.1. Classification (NCBI taxonomy): domain Eukaryota; kingdom Metazoa; phylum Chordata; class Actinopteri; order Cichliformes; family Cichlidae; genus Rhamphochromis; species Rhamphochromis sp. 'chilingali'. The sequence continues at coordinate 21,950,868 of NC_137932.1, read as the reverse complement.
ACGAAATACAAAAATACAAGAAACTAAGAATACTGGGCCCACATGGCCCAGGACCATGACATCCTGTACTCCTGTGTACTGATGACTCTCTATATAAGTTAATGTTGTCATTGGGCTCTTCGTCTCAATTTGCAATCCAAGTAATTTCCATATAGAATAATCAGTATTGATATAAACTCTGCTACTGTCCTTCCAAGAAATTCAAATGTTGTATTTTGACACATTTCCTATTAAAAGTTAATGTTCTAAGTCACATCTAAGTCTTACATCATGTTGTTGCTCAACAAGAATCTCTTTACTCACAAGAAGATGATTAAACATTTCTTTGCCTGGAAAAAAACAAAACAAAACAAAAAGTATTTTATTTTTAGCCAATGAACAGAACAGAAACTGAAATTTTTTTTAAATGTTGTCCTTTTCTTCAGAATGGGGGAAGGTGATTGCTGCGTTAGTGGGTGTAGTAGCACTCCTAATATGTGTAGTTGTTGTTATATCCATCCATCCATCCATCCAGTGGAAGAAATTTAAAGGTAAGAGCCTCCACAAGATGAACCTTTTATAAACAAAAATATCTAAGCAGCCTGAAGACTCTGTTGGGTTTCTCTTTTTCCGAAAAAAGATTGCAGACCAGGGAAACCACTGTAAGTTTTGCTTTAATTATAAGCTTGTTATAGGCTATGACTGTTAAATACTTTTTGTATCCCAATCTGGGATAAACTAAGCACATGCGAACTTAAAATTGTATTTTATCTTTTAATGTTTTATTAAATTAAAATAAATTCAGCATTTTTTTTTCTTTTAATTTATGATGATATCCAATTTCTTTTTTAAAAAGAGAAGAAGAAAACAGAAAAATGACCTTATACTGACTCAGTCTGCTTTCACAACTATTCAGCTCTCTGTAATAGCAAAGAGTTATGCACTGCTTTCTCTCTGAAGTGTGGAATCAACCCAGCAATCATTATGTTGTTGTCTCTGTGTCGGCTGATCCTGAAGATGCTGTTCGCTATGCCTCCATCACCTTCACCAAGAGCACTACTAAAACTTTGGTAAGCTTATTGTTATCACCTACATGGACCGGGCAGATTTATGTACACTTTGCTTTTACATAGCTGGGCCCCCTTTTTGCCTTAATTCTTAGTGGCAAACATTCCTCATGAATTTTGATTCATATTTAAATGATAGCATCACACTGTTGCTGCAGAGCCTTGATGACATCTCCCACTCCACCACATCCCAAAGGTGTACAGAAGGTACACTGAACCCAATTTCTTATAATAGAAACAAATGTGAGGTGATTTGAGCTGGATAACATGGTACATTATCCTGATGGAAGCAACTATCAAAAGATGGGTAAAAAAAAGAAAAAAGACATGGTCAGCAACAACAGTTTGGCTTTGGCATAAAGAAAAGGCCCAAGATCACAATATCTCTCACATCAATATACCCACCACCAGACTGAAACGGGATGGTGCCATGCTTTTGTTTAAACCAAAGTCCCTGCTTTTCAAATTTAAAAGCAGAAATTAAGACTCTTTAGAACAGGCAACATTTTTCCAATTTTCTATTTTCGTTTTGGTTACTTTGGTTTTAATAATTGGTTATTTGAGTTACTGATGCCTTTCCATCAGCTAGACGCAAACTGGCCTTTGACCTCTCATATCAACAAGGCCTTTTGCTCAGAGAACTGCTGCTCAGTGGAGTTCCTCTCTTTTTAATGACTTTTGTCTATAAAGGAAAATCCTAGTGCATCAATAGTTTCTGAATGGCTCAGAGCAGCCTGTCCGCCACCAACAATCATGCTACATCAATTAAATTACCTTTCTTTGCCATTCTGATGCTCAGTGTGAAGTTCAGGAAATCACCTTGACCATGTCGACAAAAAACTACTACATTATTTTAGCAAATGCACAATTGCTGACATATGATTATGTGATTATTTGCATTATTGAGCAGTCAAACAGGTGAGCCTAACAAAATGGCAAGTGACTGTATACATTATAAAACTAATCACAATGTAAATTAACTTCTAGGTTCTGGCAAAAAATGGCAGAGATGAAGATGAAGCAGTTACCTACAGTATGGTGAAAGCTTCCCCCTGTTCTTATCCCAAACCTCTAAACATCTATGCTACCATCAACAGCTTGAAACAATAACAGATTTGTGTGAAATTGCAGAAAGAGACATACTTTTGCTGTGTCTTTTGCTTAAGTATTAATATTTCTTTACTTATGATTTGATATTTTTCCTGCAGATCTGTTGTTTGGAGTTTAATGAGATATTCAATTCCTCTTATATTAATGCAAAACATTTCTGACTACACATAACAATCCACACAAATCCATACTGCTTTTTGGATAAAGCTGCTATAAGGTTAATTTGCTGATAAATGGAGTGCTTCGCTCTCATTCTGTTATGTCAGAAACAAAACAGAGTGATCAGAGACAATCACAAATAAGAGGCTACACAACAAAATCTACATATTACAAATCTGGAAAAGTAGCACATATAAGGCATTTTGAAGGACAATAACATTTATACTTTATTCCAAAAAGTCTCAATAAATCTTATTCACTTGTACTTGGATCCATTCAGTCCTCATTGCAATCCTATTGATTTGTTTACCTGTTTGTTTAATGACCTTTTTTTCAGGTCACAAAATTGGAATGAACTTCGGGTTGCAAATGTTTCCCCTTAATATTACCGAACCTTTTTTGACCCAAGACAGTGAAGGTTCTTGTGTTTTAGGCTTTACTGATATTTTAGGTTTTAAATTTAGGCTTTTTGTATTTCTATACTTTCTTTCTTTGTATTTTCATAATTTTACTTCAAGTTTAGTGGTATACTCATTTCGTGTAGTTTCATTGTGTGTGTTGAGTGTGTGTATGAAATCTTATATAAGATTGGGGAAACCTGCAGTCTGCTCAGACTGAAGAAGTCACTTGGATGAGTGACGAAACGTTTCTCCCACTGAAAACGCTACAACCAGATGAACAGAATCAACTTTTGGAGATCCCAGAATTCATGCTTTTCAGGTGTAATAATAACACTGTTTGTTAGTAAGTCCTAACAGTATTTTTTATTTAATTGTTAATATTTATTTTTTATTATTATTTGTTTATTTTAATGCAAAATGAAAACTTATACTCCAATCAGTTGAAATATTTGTAATATTTTAAATATGTAGACATTTATGAAAGTTGGATGTATTACAGAAATAATGAATGAGCTGTTTTATTTAAACAAATCAATAAACTGATGTACTTTTTCATGTTTAAGCTTGTTATCTGATAAGCTGTTGTTAACTGATATAACAGTAATTTGGAGAGGTTAGCTACTTTGATTCCCAGTTACTAGCTACACAACTGAAAAGAAAAATGTCATCTCTGAAAAGTTATGTGTCACGGCTCTGGGTCATTTTGACCCAGCATTTTCAGTTTCTTATATTTTTCTTTATTATGGTGGTATCCTGATTGTCTTGTTATGCTTTGTTGATTATTATTATGAGTCTATGTTTCAGTTTATTCTGGTTTAAGGTTTTGTCCTTAGGTTTTGTGTCATGTGCCCTCGTGTTTAGTGTAGGTTTAGTTCAGTGTCAAGTCTGCGTCTTTGTGAATTGTTTCTTAACAATGGGGTATTTACCTGCCACTACTGCAGCGAGAGAACGCGACACTGATGACAGCTGGGGAAACTTAATCATAAATTCTTGTTGTCAAGCGGTTACAAGAAATCCTTAGAAATTTAAGGCTGGCCCTATTTTTTTTTTTTGACAGATTCAGTGGGACAGGTGTATGCAATGGTTCCACCAGCTCTGTGTGGAAAGCCCACATGTACAAAAAAGCTTTTCGTTGTTTGCCTTGTAAAATGTTTTCACAGTTACAGCAAGTTTTCCATGGGTACACTGAAGAGTAATTGTGTATAATCTGCCTTATAATGTTAACAATTTTATTTCTTTAATTTTGTCTGCATTTCAAGTTGAGTCTTTAACAGTTTTACGTTCATGCTGCTAGCCCAAAAACATTGAGTAATCTTGATCCTTCAGCTTTACAATTTCATTGAAATGTATAAAGTTTTGTAGGAAGTAGTCTGTGGAAGAAAAGAGCTATGGTAGAACGCTCTGTTGTAATCCATACACTGAACCATAACGTAACAACCCCCCCCCCTTCCCCCCGCACACACAAAAGTAAAACATCACTATTTCCACGTCTCACAGGTTGGAATGAAGGTGGAGTCAACTGGATCCGCTGTCCCTGCCCGGTGCGCGCTCCTGACGCAGAGGAAGCAAATTGTGTCGGGGGTCGGAGATAACGACCTTGGTGCACCCTGCTGCCCTGCAGAGAAACATCTCCTCAGGGTCGTGGCTGCCCTCATGGTGTTATGGGCCACGCGGTCAAATGGTCCTCTGGCAGCATTACTACTACCTCCCTCGCTGCGTCAACCAGCTGGTCCCTTCACAAACATCGCGAAAAGGCGGGCAAGCTGAGACACACTAACAGAGGCAGCAGCCGCAGTGCCCACTCCTCCTCAGGCCGCCTTTGCCGTGGCCCGAAAGACTCTCAGGAATGCCCGGGAGTCATCTCCCTCCCCAATTTCTCCTAAGGACTGTAAAAATTCAAACAGGCTACTTATGGACGGCTGTTTACATAAGGCGTGAGCAAAGGAGGGGCTGACGTTACTGAAAATACACGGTGTCCTGACTATTAGGTCAAATCTGTGAATCACATCTGTCTGACTTTAAACTGTTCAAATTCAGCAGCTGAACTGATGTAGTGAAGATTTGTTTTTTACCTACTGTAACTTTAAATAGTGAGGTAAACAAGAAAATGGAAAACAGGTGTACAACAGCTCACCTGCTGCACCTACTAAAAACCCCAAGGGAAAAGGCGCCAGAGAGCGAAGGAGAGCAGAAACTTCAAAGATAAAGGAGGGTGGAGAGGGAAGGGAACGGGCTCTTAAGTATTTACATACTTTGCCTTTATTTTTATCTGTTTAATTATAGAGTGATATACTTTCATTGTGAATAGAGTTAATTAATACTCGTCTCACACCATGCTTGCTGAGGCGTTTTATGATATCACTACATCTATTTTATTTTACATATATCATCTCTAAACACTGTAATATCTCCCCCAAGTCAGATTTGGAAAATGGATTTCTCGTTTACAGAATCTTTTGTCTATTCTGTTCCTGTGTGTGAATAAATAACCTTTGACTGACTAATAGATGAAGAAGCCTAAATAAATCACAGGGGGTGATCATCAATACTAAGTCAGATTCAGAGATTTTTTGAGTCTCTGACTTCCTACACTGCCATACCGTTATTTACTCCACCTCTTGTTTGTGTCACTTGGGGAGGAGTTTACGGTCAGACTATATTACAGCTCTTTCAGTGAAACGAAACTATTCAATGTCACCCCCAGAAAGTGAACACACTCGATCAACTGCTTAGGAAATAACAAACAACAAAAAACAAAAACATGGCTGGCAAACCTGCATTGGAAGGTGAGTACTTTTATCACTTTCACTCTCATTTAAAATTAATTTCTATAATAAACATCTCCGAATTAAAGCACGGGGCGATCTCTATTTTATTAGTTTTCTTTAAGAAAAGAAGTATCCAAGGTTTAAAAAAAAAAAGAGAGAGAGAGAGAAAACGGCAAGGTTAAAATTAAATCATACAAGGTATGTCTCCATTGTTTTTAAGACTTCAGTCCAGGCTATTACTTTTCAGTCTAGCTTCACTAATGGCAGTTGCCCTTAACAAAATGGCTGCAGGTTGAATGTCGTTTCCAGAATCTCAGAGTGAATACTCGGTGTGTGGCATGCAAATAGCGCGTGAACTTGGTCTCTGTGTGGCCATTTACTAGAGATTTAAAAAAGAAAAAGAAAAAAAAAACCTTTACTAGAATTTCTGATTTACATGTCTCACATGGTCCTCTTTTAATTTTGTTTTGTAATAAAGTTTGTTATGCCCTTTATATCTTTGGACAGTTAGCCACCACATAACCCACCTGTTTTGAATGCAGTTTGTTAGACCTAGAGCTATCAGCACAGGCACCTTAGAGCCACTGATAGTAGGTTGGACCTGATGGAGAGATGCTCTGTTGTGAGTTGGAGTGTTTCAACTGTGAATTATTTTGAAAGGTTCCAGTAAAGACTAGACAGATTTGTTTGTTACACTGGAATAATATATAAAATAGAGTTTAGGATGCAGCTGAAATGAATATTAAAAACACATAACTTGATCGTTTCTGAAGACAACTTTACATCAGTCTTCAGAATATCCACAAACAGCACTAAAATCCTATATCATAATATTCTTAATAACGGTTTTAGTTAAAAATGAGCTGCTAAAACAAGTATAACATGTGTTCTAAAAAATAAAACACTGAAATAAACTAAACGACACAAGTTGGACACCACATCAAACGAAATGTGTCTTACGTTTTACTTTGTTTGAGACGTGGGACGTGAAAACGACATGTGGGGACTCACATGTTCTCAGCAGGTTTTCGTATAATAGCTCATTGTTGAATGAAAGACTCTATTGGCCACATGCAGGTTGCCCCGCAGTGGAATAGAACACCCCCCCCCGACTTACGCACACAACATAGACATCACATGGGAATACAGGTCGGAGATTGGCAGCGTTACAGGCAACAATGGGAAAGTAGAAGAGGAAAAAGAGACCCATACTCATGCTGGGCACCTATGGGAGGACAGCATGAGAACAGGAAACAAAAAAAACTCCTCTGCACAGAGAGCACATAAATGTCCACAGTACAACATTGGAGCACGTGACAAGCCACAAGGTTGGGTAGGGGGTGAGGAGTAATCCGAAGGAAACACATCAATCATCCTGCACAGCGCTACCATTCCAGCGCGGCACACAGGAAACAAGCATTTGGAAAGGGAGGGGGATGAGTGCGTGCTTATCAGTGTAAGGGTTTGAATTAATTCTCCGATAAGCCAGGGCCAAGCCAGCTCCGATCTGATATCTTCAGCGTCCTCGATCGACAGTCCCACCAGGCACACGATCCTCCATTTCTACCACCCGTCCATCGTGTATCTGGCAGGGAATGTCCCTCCAGGACACTGGGGCTCTCCCAAGCCCAGACTTCTTGTTGAGAAAAGGGTGTCAATAGCATTCAGAGACCAGTTGATCAAATCCATAATTCTCTTTTAGGTTTTAGAGAACGACAGTGAGAGACTGTTCCAGGGAAAGTAATACACACGAGACAGGACAAGGACACAAGAGGCTAAGCAGGGAAGATAAGGGGAAGGAGGAGAGGAGAAAAGTGCGACCGCCTTCGCCAAGAGCCAAGAGAGAAAAAAAAAGTGCTTTTTGTGGCCTTGTGTAACCACAGGGATAAAAAGAAACCGATCTGGCTTTCATATTCAGTGCACAGCAATCCAGGAAATAATCTGTTCTGGGGAAAAAAAGAGCAAACAAAGTCATGTCACTCTGAGCTCTACCAAAAATATTTGAATCTTTGTGTCTAATTCAAACCTTACTGTCTGGGGTTTTTTTGGGGTTTTTTTTGCTTGTTTTCTCTTTTTTCTTTCTCAACAGGTGATCCAGGTGATTGATATATGTATTTTTTGTCTGTTTGTTTTGTTGGTTTTTGTTTTTAGCCCTTTATCACAATTCCTTTTCAACGCTGTTTTTGTTTCCCTCTTTCTTTCTCCCTTTTCTTTTCCCCAGTCAAGTCTGTCCCGTATTTAGCAAGTGAAAATAAAATAAAATAAACAATAAAAGGTGAATCAAATAGACCAATACGGCAAGGCTGGGATGGTCCATTTGGTAAAGGAAATCCGTTGGGCATCTTTCTTTGCTTTTAGACAATAATTCTGATGGCAAAAGAACCAAACGGGACAGGCAAAAAAACCAATAAATAATAATAATTCAAACCTCAGCTTCAGAGCATTTCCTCCATCTGTCTGACACATTTTTTTAGTCTAACTACTGAAACTGCAAAAACTCCTGCTGTTTACATGAACCAGTTATAGTTACTGTACAGGGGTTTTTTTTGGGGGGGGGGGGGTTGCATAAAAAATATTATGTTTAAAAAAAAAAACTAATGAAAAACTTGCTAAATCTCCTCTCTCAATACCAAATTGCTTATTCTGCCGTTAACTCTAGTTTTGAGCTTCTGGTACTTCAGGTGACGATAATCATTCATAAGACTAGTGCCTGTGCCATTGGGCAGTTTCAAGCTGCATCACTATTTGGAGTAAGTCCTACTACCATCTCCAAATTGAAGGCTAAATTCTATACAATGGTGGATGTCAGAGACAGGCCGTGAAGTGGACATCCCAAGAAGACAACACCACAAGAAGATCACCCTGTCAGCACTTAGGAACCATAGGCAGAGTTCTACAGATTTGTGGTCAGGGTTTGCAGGATGATATGCCAACTTTGTTTTGAAAATGGTGACATGATAGAAAGTGCACAGGATGGGTACTGGGGATCCTGCTTTCCTCAGTTTACAGAAGAAGTAGAGGCATTGCTGTGCTTTCTTGGCCAGTGATGCAGTGTTGCATGTTCAGGAGAGGTCCTGTGTAATGTGCACACCCAGAAATTTTTGCGCTGCTCACCTTCTCCACAGCAGCACCATTTATTTTGAGTAACCAACTGATTCACCTTCTTCCTGTAGTTTATCTCATCAGTGTTACTAATAAGACCCACCACAGTTGTATTATCTGCCAACCTAATGAGGTTATTGCTGTAGTGCAAGGTGGAGCCAAGAATCAACATTGTGGCGTGTCCAGCGGGGTGGCCTGGGGGGGGCACAGGCCACCCCCCCAGCCAGACTGGCCACCCCGAAGCTAAAACAATAAGATTCAGTCAAATATCAAATTGCTGACCTCCACAGAGGTCAGCAGGTGGATGCGGGAAAGGGGAGGAAGAGAGACCCGAGGCCGCCAGTCTGAGTGTCAGGTGAACTGAACTTCAGGTAAGAAGTTATGACCTGCACTCTATCTGGGTGAGATATAAACCAAGTTTAGGTTTAGGTGTAGTTTAGTGCTAGAAGTGAGTACCAAAAAAACTGACCGGTCAAAATAGTTCCCGTGTTGTCCCTTTCACTCTTCCCCAAGTATCAAACAGATATTAAACCGTATTTAAATTTAGAGTCACGTGAAACAATGTGGCTTTTACCACTGTTAAACCAGTGGTGCTGCAGGTGATGTGGTCATGTCACTCACCCTAATTGCCTTACTTTTAAATGTCTTTTTCAAGTGGAACATTTTTACACGTTTCTAAATAAACAGAATTACATATGTCTCACAGTTTTGCAGTGGTATAAAGACTAAAGGGTAACGATTTTGTGATACAAAAATCCTATTCGACCAAAAAAAAAAAAAAGTCCCAGAGAACAGAGGAAAACATAGGGAAGTAAAAGCCAGGTGCATTATTGATAGCGTCAGAAGTTAACATGAAAATAAGAATAACCCGCGATAGGTGAAATCCACGAAGTAGCCAACTTTATTTTTTACAATTATTATACAGTGGCTTGCAAAAGTGTTCAGCCCCCTTGAACTTCTCCACATTTTGTCACATTACAGCCACAAACATGAATCAATTTTATTGGAATTCCACGTTAAAGACCAACACAAAGTGGTGTACACGTGAGAAGTGGAACGAAAATCATGAGTCCAAACATTTTTTACAAATAAATAACTGAAAAGTGGGGTGTGTGTAATTATTCAGCCCCCTGAGTCAATACTTTGTAGAACAACCTTTTGCTGCAATTCCAGCTGCCAGTCTTTTAGGGTATGTCTCTACCAGCTTTGCACATCTAGAGACTGAAATTCTTGCCCATTCTTCTTTGCAAAACAGCTCCAGCTCAGTCAGATTAGCTGGACAGTGTTTGTGAACAGCAGTTTTCAGATCTTGCCACAGATTCTCGATTGGATTTAGATCTGGACTTTGACTGGGCCATTCTAACACATGGATATGTTTTGTTTTAAACCATCCATTGTTGCCCTGGCTTTATGTTTAGGGTCATTGTCCTGCTGGAAGGTGAACGTCTGCCCCAGTCTCAAGTCTTTTGCAGACTCCAAGAGGTTTTCTTCCAAGATTGCCCTGTATTTGGCTCCATCCATCTTCCCATCAACTCTGACCAGCTTCCCTGTCCCTGCTGAAGAGACGCACCCCCAGAGCATGAGGTTGCCACCACCATATTTGACAGTGGGGATGGTGTGTTCAGAGTGATGTGCAGTGTTAGTTTTCCGCCACACATAGCGTTTTGCATTTTGGCCAAAAAGTTCCTATTTTCATCTGACCAGAGCACCTTCTTCCACATGTTTGCTGTGTCCCCCACATGGCTTGTGGCAAAGTGCAAACGGGACTTCTTATGGTTTTCTGTTAACAATGGCTTTCTTCTTGCCACTCTTCCATAAAGGCCAACTTTGTGCAGTGCACGACTAATAGTTGTCCTATGGACAGATTCCCCCACCTGAGCTGTAGATCTCTGCAGCTCGTCCAGAGTCACCATGGGCCTCTGGCTGCATTTCCGATCAGCGCTCTCCTTGTTCGGCCTGTGAGCTTAGGTGGACGGCCTTGTCTTATTAGGTTTACAGTTGTGCCATACTCCTTCCATTTCTGAATGATCGCTTGAACAGTGCTCCGTGGGATGTTCAAGGCTTGGGAAATCTTTTTGTAGCCTAAGCCTGCTTTAAATTTCTCAACAACTTTATCCCTGACCTGTCTGGTGTGTTCTTTGGACTTCATGGTCTTGTTGCTCCCAATATTCTCTTAGACAACCTCTGAGGCCGTCACAGAGCAGCTGTATTTGTACTGACATTAGATTACACACAGGTGCACTCTATTTAGTCATTGGCACTCATCAGGCAATGTCTATGGGCAACTGACTGCACTCAGACCAAAGGGGGCTGAACAATTACACACACCCCACTTTGCAGTTATTTATTTGTGAAAAATGTTTGGAATCATGTATGATTTTCGTTCACCACTTTGTGTTGGTCTTTCACGTAGAATTCCAATAAAATTGATTCATGTTTGTGGCTGTAATGTGACAAAATGTGGAAAAGTTCAAGGGGGCCGAAGACTTTTGCAAGCCACTGTAGATGTTTTAAGGCTGTAAAATCCCTCACTACACACTTTATACACTTTTCTCAGACAGGCACTTTTCTCTCTTGTTTAAACACCCTCGAAGTTCAAACCTTTGTAGAAAAATAAGTCCAGTATTATGGAATGAAACCAAAGACTAAACCCTGTTTTCAGGTGCAGGACATGGGAATAGAGCAGCTGCGAGTGAATTCAATATTAATGAATCAATGGTACAGAAGTAGACGAAGCAAGAAGAACAAGTTGAGTAAAGTTTGACTTATTGGACTGTTTTGTTTCGTTTAATGCGCCTCATAACCTGGTGTGCCTTATGGTCCGAAAAATACCGTAACTTCTACCTTCCTTTAGCATGTCAAAAGGTCCAACTTTTTGTGCGTTGGTTAGCATCTTCCCCTGCCTTTTGAGTGCTACCGCAGGTGCCTTTGACGGTACAGCACTTCAGAGTCACACTGCTAGCAATCGAAGATTTATGTAAATTTGACAAGCTGAACTCATTCTGTACTGTACAGGAGACATGGCACGAGGAGACTGATTGACAGTTGTTTACAGCCAATCAGGATGCCAAACACATTTGTGTGGGGGAAAAAAGAAAAGAAAAGAAAAAGCATGCAAAATTGCAAGAAAAAAAAATCAGCGAAAGAGCAAGACCTTGAAAGGTAAACCCTGTTATAGCGAGGGACCACTATAGATAAAATAAACTGATGGGGGCAAACAGGTAACATTATTGTGTTCTCTCACAGATCTCAGGATTGTACTTGTTGGGAAAACTGGAGTTGGGAAGAGTGCAGCAGGAAACACCATCTTAGGAAGAGATGCTTTTAAATCTGAGCTGACTTCTTCCTCAGTGACAGAAGTGTGTGAGAAAAAGATGGGAGAGTTTGGTGGCCTTAAACTGGCTGTAATTGATACACCAGGACTGGGTGACACAAATAAATCTGAAGAGCAGGTGAGGAGAGAGATTGCTCGATGCATGTCCTTTGCTGCTCCTGGGCCACATGTTTTTTTGGTTGTGCTCCAGCCAACCAGATTCACAAAAGAACAAAAATCAGTGAAAATCATTCAGGCAATATTTGGAAAAGAGGCATCATGTTACACCATGGTACTGTTTACCCATGGAGATGAGCTGAAGAAAAGACATTCCTCCATAGAAAAATTAATTAATGAGAATCCAGATCTCCGCCGCTTCATCAGTCAGTGTCATAGAAATCATCATGTTTTTGACAATGATGACAGAGATCCCTCTCAGCTTAAAGAGCTGCTGCTGAAGATCAGTGCAATGATTCAACTAAATGGAGGAGGCTTCTACACCAACGAAATGTTCCAAGAGGCCGAGAGAGCCATAAAACAAAAGATTAAAGAACTTCTGGAAAAATATCCAGACATGAATCTTGAAGAAGCAAGAAGAAAGGCAGAGGAAGACAACTCCTTTATTCGGGCTGTTCTAAAGGGTGTTGTTATTGGAGCTACTGCTGGAGGTCTAGGTTTAGCTGCTGCTGGTGCAGCCGCTGCTGGAGTTGCTGCTGGTGCAGCTGCTGCTGGAGCGGCTGTTGGAGTTGGAGTTGGAGCTGCTTTTGGAGCTGCTGTTGCAGCTGCATATGCCGGGGTTCCAAAACAAGATATATATTTCAGAGTGAAAGATGAAACAGGATGCAACATACAGTAAAACACAAAGGATTGCAGTAATTAGTTATATCATTCAAGCCCTATGAAAAATTTAGATAAACTTTAAACTATATTTCATAAATATTGTTTATTTTTCCTGTTCTGTCACCATATTATCTTTATCATAAGGCTGATTGCTGCTCAGATACAGATATAGATTAGCATCTTGTTTCATTAATTATTTTTATGATTTCTTTGTCTGCAGCCCTTGACATGTCCTTATGTTGTATGTCAGTAGAACACATTATCCACACTGAACCTTTTAATTATGTTCCTATATTCAAAAGCAATAACTGATTGATAACTCTGTGTGTGTGTGTGTGTGTGTGTGTGTGTGTGTGTGTGTGTGTGTGTGTGTGTGTGTGTGTGTGTGTGTGTCACTTTGTTTGCCACTGATGGACTCAAAGGTGATCAAAGCAAACAGGCTGGAACAGGCCGGACGTTTGGTCAAACGTGCCCCTCTGGATTATTAAGTCTAAAAGAAATAAAATAAAATAATAATACTAATAATGGATTGGATTTATATAGCACACTATTCATTCACTCTTGTTAAAGTGATCCTTTTAAAATAAATTACATCAAGAGAAAAAGCACATGCTGTCTGAAATGCTTTTTATTGTTATCTGCTGTTTATAAAATGAGCTATTATGTGCACAGGTGGTGAGCATACTGATACACTGGTGTAACGCCACCTGATGACCTGTGTTGTTTCAGGCTCACGCCTCAGGGTGGTGCTGGTGGGGCAGGAGAGAGTGGGGAAGAGTTCAGCGGGAAACACCATCCTGGGAAAGAAGGCGTTTGACTGTAAGATCAGTTCCAGCCCAGTGACTCTGTGTAGTCAGAAAGTAGAAGCTGATGTTCAGAGTCGCAGAATCTCTGTGGTCGATACTCCTGGACTCTTCAGCACTCGGTTGTCTATAAACATGGTGAAAGCAGAGATGTTAAAAGCACTCAAGCTGAGCTTTCCAGGTCCTCACGTTTTCCTCCTCGTCCTCCAGCTCGGAAGATTCACCAAACAAGAGCAGGAAGGGCTGAAAAGCCTGCAGACAGTCCTGACGTTTCCAAACACACCATGGTCCTGTTCACATATGGAGACCGACTGAAAAACACCATCGACACAGAGAAGTTTGTCAGCAAAGACAACAACCTGAAGGAACTGCTTAAAAACTGCAGCGGTCTGTACCACGTGTTCAACAATGAAGAGATGGATGAGAGGCTCCAAGTCCACGAGCTGCTAGACAAAATAGACTCCATTACAGATGGAGGACATTTGTACTATCAGGGAAGCTTTGAGTCAGAGAGATCGATCAGGAGTTTCTATGTGTATTGCTGGGGTTTAACGCTCCGGGTTCTTAGACAAATTAATTACATGGGAATATTTAACATCATCCGTTTCATCTTCACATGGTGGGAGACACATTTCGAGTGAGATAAAACTGTAAAATGAGGCAGAGGAGAGAAAGAACACAGGATGACGGCTGAGAAACAAAGGACAAAAACAGGAGTATGTGACAGGAGGAATGTTTTCATCAGTTCTTGATACCCAGAGGTCACACATCCACAGATTTTGTTAAGCACATATCTAGATTAGAATCATAGCTGGGTGGAGTCTATTCCAAGTGACAGAGTTGTTGATGAAATCTGAAATAAACTGAGATAGACACAACCAGGTTGTCTTGATGAGTTGTATTTACCTTTGGGTCAAACAACAGCACTGAGAGATTAACAGTAGTCTGCATGTTTTTGACAAAGAGAGACTGTAAACCTAGATTAAAAAAGAAAAAAGAAAGAAACAATTTATCTCTCAGAATCCCGGGTAATGACAGATATCTTGTACACAGACATGTGGTACATCTGTAAGATTACTGTCGCCAAGTAAGAGTAAGAAAACAGGTAAGAATAACCATTTAAAATCATCTAAATGACATTTTTGAAGAAATGTACTGTTTTTCTATCTTGATATCTACTTTTTCCTAAACTGATTTTTGTTCGTGTATTCATGTCACTCCTTTATATGCAATGTTTTATGTTGCTTGTATCTATGTAAGTGGAAGTAGCTTCAAACTGATATTAATAAGTAGCTCTTAATATCATTGCAATACAGGATTAGCCAATATTCATTATTAAGGAAGAAGATGCAGATCAATAAAACAGTAATTTGATGATGTAGCCCGAGTTGTGACGTGTGCTGCCTCTTTTTCCCCCTCTTATGTTAATTTGTTTTAAACAGAACATAAATCAGCAAACAGATTTCTCTTGTTTGTGTTATATTGTTTGCATGAACTGAAGAAGCATCTTAGATGAGAGTTGAACCATCTTTAAGGAATTTTACATCCAGTCGCTTTATTTCCAAGCTCCTTAGACTCTTGTTTACATTCTTTACCAGACTGGTGGATGTTTATCATTGTGGCTGTGGGTTTAGCACTCCTAATAGCTGTTGTGGTCATCATCATCATATACAAAAGAGTTAAGTGTCAGAATATTACCAAGCAGGATGGATTAACTTGAATTTTGTTTGTGGAAGCAAAAGTTGAGTCCTTGTCTTGTCTTGTCTTGTCAGGGAAACCAGCAAAAATGGATACAAACACTGTGAGTTTTTAAAGTAGACTTATTAAATATTTATTACATTCTTTCTTTGTGGACCAAGTGCATGCTAACTTGACCTTTAATGCACTTATTTTCTAAAGTGACTTGGGCAAGGTTGTCTACAAAATGAATAAACTGTAATGACAAATATACCTTTATAATCTTATTTTGTTGGGTAATAATCACTAAAAGCAGAGTAATGGATGCCCAAAGATCACAAAATGTAGACTTGTCAGATGGTATTGATGTGTGAGAATGCCATTTTGTTTTTTAAAGGTGTGTAATAATGAAAACGATGGAGCAGTAAACTGTGAAAATGTCTGCTCTTCTGATGGAGTTTGACTGACCGTGCTGCTTCTGTCAGACCCACTGACCAAAAACATCAATGTCAACATCAACTCTTGTTTTGTAGTTGGACAACCATGTTAACATTCATTTTATCTCTTAGTTAGAACACCTCTGTGCAAATTATTTTTTGTTCAGTTGTTAAAACCTATGTGTTCTTGTTATGGACAATTTTAGTTGACTCCAATGTTGAGGAGGTCTGAAAGGGATGATAGTGCTTTTTTGGAGCACCTGACCAGCTCCTCTTCAGCAATTTATTTTTTGCCTCTGTGGAGCTTTCATTGACACCGTGATTTCTTCAGAATGGGACTGGTAACACTGGCTATAACTCATGCTAGTTTGTCTTTATATCAACTATATCAGTAATAAATGTATCTGTTTTATGCTTTACATCTGTTCCTTTGCATCTCGTATTTGTTGATGAGCTTATTGGGCTTTGAATATTAGTGTACACACATAATGTAATATGCAAATAAAGAAATAAACAGTGTTGAATAGTCTCATCAGGATGCTTTCAGAAAGAAAACTTTCAGGGATCACTAAAAAGGCAACACTCAAATGCAGGACTCGATCATAGAAGTTCAGGCCATTTATTTACATTAAATTAGAGTTCAAATAGAAGATCAACACTAGAGAAGTTCTTGGTTTCTACAAGTTAGTGTTTTCCACAAGTCCACACAGATTCTCTTCTAAGAACACAAACCAGCCCACTGCTCTCCATCAAGAGTTTCTCCAGCAGAGAAACGAGCAGAGCAATCCAGCAAAGATGGAACAACTCCCTTTTAAATAAAAATAGAAGTGGAACATAAAATGAGGAAGTGACTAAGGAAGTGAAATGTTGGATTTTTCTTAGTAGAAGCACTATTTTAGTCTTACTGACCGTAAGAATGATCATAGCCTGAAGACTAATTTCTGGGGGGGATGCATCTGCCTATGGCCCAGTGGCTGACAGCGTGGACAACAACTTGCTCCTGAACACCGTAAAGACCAAGGAACTTGTTGTGGACTTCAGGAAGAAGGCAGATGACATCCTGCCAGTCACCATCAACAGGGTCTGTATGGCAAGAGTCTCAGACTTCTGCTTCTTGGGAGTCAACAGCAGGAAGGACCAGACTTGCCAAACACACACTCCTGAGGTTGTGAAGAAAGAAAGAAAGAAAGAAAGAAAGAAAGAAAGAAAGAAAGAAAGAAAGAAAGAAACAAACAAACAAACAAACAAACAAACAAACAAACAAACAAACAAACAAACAAACAAACAAACTACTTTCTGAGGGTTCTCAGAAAGAATAACATCCCTGAGAAACTGTTGGTGTCCTCTTATCGCTGCCGGGACCGGTCCGTGAGTCATTTGGTACCTAGCCGCAAGAGTTGAGACTCAGGTGTGAAGTTTATGGTTTTCATGGTTTTTATCAGTTTTATCTTCTTTTTTTTTCATCATTTTTATCGTTAACTGGGTTACCCTGGGTCTTTCCCTGTGTGTTATGAATAAATCTTCTTTTTTTTTGGTACTGGTTTTATTTTGTTGTGTTTATCCTCGACACCTTAAAGGCCAGTCCGTGAAAATATTGTCGGACATAAACCGGTCCGTGGCACAAAAAAGGTTGGAGACCGCTGTCCTAGCAGATAGTCAGCTGTCCTCTCCCCTCACTTGAAAAATTGCACAGCTCCCATTGTCTCAAGAGCATTAATCGAATCCTTCAAGACCCAGCTCACCCTGGTCATGTACTGTTTGAATGTCTACCTGAAACTAACAGACTAAGCAACAGATTTTATCCCCAAGCAAGCCATCACCATGCTGAACACTACTGAATTAGGCAATCAGATCCAATACAGCTTTCATGTACAATGTAACATTGTTACAACACAATCTCAGGTTTACACATTTGATGCTACGGTTACCACTGGTCTTTACATCAGCACCAGCAAACAAGGTAAATCATTGAGAACACAGTCTTGATCACTGTCATCAGCATGGATTCTGTTGTTTAATAAACACTGAAGCAATATGCAATATGAGTTTGCACAAGACAGAATGTCACACTGCACAATGTAATGTCATTGCTGGTACAAGTACATATTTCTATATATGGCAGTGGACAGAAAGTGTGCTGTGGCTTCAGTGGAGATAAACCTCTACAGCACATATTTTTATATCCTGTAGATTTACTCTAATTTACCTCCATTAAAGTAAGTAAGACTGCTGTCTCAGTTTGGTTAAAGAAGGATGTATGTTCATTTTTTCTTTCATATCTACACGTTTGTAAAAACTAAGGGAATACATATGACCTACCAACATTAAAAATAACCACAGCGTGAATGAAGAGGAGACAGGAAGTAAAGAAGATAGACATTTGTCTTTGACAAGTACAACAGAGTTCGCAAGTTGCAGTTATGACAAGATGAACAAAAGGCGATGATTGATCACAAATTATTCAACATTTCTCTGTTTTTGTTGCTTCTTTATTCAGGTAAGGTATCCTTTACAAATACTCTAAAACATAATTTTTACTTAATATCAACAACAAATTTTAAAAATACATTTTCAGATCTGAAAATAAACAAAGACACTGCATATTAGAGTAAATACTTTATTTTAGTCCAGTCTCATTATTTATATTTCTTTACTTTTTAAATCAACAGTAATTGCACAAATTGATGCGATTTATGCGAAATATGAGAATTGTTTGGCTAAACCACCCTAAAAAATTTCTATTTCATGTATTAAACCACAAAAAGCATATAAAGTGCTTTGAGAACTCAGAGTAGAAAAACGCTATATAAGAACTAGCCCATTTACCATTTGATATAATATATTTTTGGCCACTGTGACCCATGGGACACTGTTTTCCCTACTCAGCATTTCTACTTCAAACCAGGCTCACAGTGCATTATGCATAATGCAACTGTAGGAAAGGAAGATCTACATGTACCTACAAGTATTAAAATGTTTGGGGGGGGGGGGGGGGGGGGGGGGGGGGTGCTTCTGTTTAAAGGTAAAGATACATTTAACATGTAACAATTTTTTTCCAACTTCTTTTCAAATTTACTTTATTCTGAATTCTTTATGTAGACAGCTGTGCTTTTGTTACAGCAAAACTGAGTTTGGTGCACACATTTTTTTCTGTGCACAAGAATGTAAATTATCTGCATTTGCACAAGTAATGGTAATATTTTTGTTTCTCTTTCATGTTCTCAGGAGCACTTAGTGAAGATCTTCCGCTTGCCTTCACTGTCAGAGATGGAGATAAAGTCACTTTGCCTTGTAAAAATCGGTTCAACATTCATCACAACTGTGACACTATCACCTGGATCTTCACTGATTCAAGAGGCACACCAGCAGTAGAGCTGGTTAATCTTGGACAAATCAAAGAAGAAGCCAAATCAGACAGACTGAGTGTTACAGCAGAATGCTCACTGGTTATAAAGAAGGTCACAGCTGAGGATGTTGGTCGTTACACCTGCAGACAGTTTAGAGGCAATCCAGGGAGACAGCAAGGTCCAGATGCTGTGGTTTATCTGTCTGTTGTTGTCAGTAAGTATTTACCCCACAATATATTTTAGTTCAAGTGGTGTCATTGGAACAGCATATTTTCATTATATATGAAAATAAATATGTGTTCTTGCTTCGTTTTTCTCTTGCAATTCATCTTCACCAGTGACCGAAAAGAAGAACGCTGATAAAGTAACTTTAAGCTGCTCTGTGTTGACATTTGATCGGTGTAGACACAAAGTGAAGTGGATCCATAACAGAAGAGATCTGGATAGAGATTACTCAAATTTAAAAACATCACAGTCTTCCTGCTCTGCTACTGTGACATTTCTGAACCTTACATATGGTCACATATCAAGTTCTGACTTTAAGTGTAGCTTAAAAAGAACAGAAAATAACAAAGAGCAGCTTTTTACCTTCAGCCATCATTCATCAGGTAAGAAACCAGGAGAGGTTCTGAAGAGCTTATTAAATGAATTCACATTATTTTGTCTAAATACCTAAGATATTATCTTGTTTTATTAATCTGAAGATTTAATCGACTGAATATACAGAAAGTTTTCTAATGAAAGGGCCACTGAATTTTGTTTTTTGTTCAGGTGAAGAAACAAATACAGCAACAACAGTTAAATTAGACACAATGACTACAATAAAAGTGCTGGAAATGGATGGTTCAACAAACTTACCAGGTAATGTCAACAATATTCTGTATCAATTTTTTAGCAAAGTCTTTTTCTTTCTGAATTTTAGGAGAAAATGTTAGTTGTTGTTAGTGAATGAGCAAAGTTTAATCAAAAGTCATTCAGACTGGTGTTAGTAATGACTTCATTTATGGGTTTTAATTTACAATATTACATATACAAAGCAAACTCTTACAGCTTCCTAATGAGTAGTTGCCAGAGTTTTGTTTCTTTGTTCAGATGAAGATACATAAACAAATCATTTAACTGTTATAGAACATACAGAATGAAAGATCCTTTCAATTTTATTCTTTTGTTTTTGGTGAAGAAATATATGCAGCAGCAACAATTAAATTGGAAATAATGACTGAATCTGGCATTAAAGGAGGTCTGACAACAAAACAGCTGGAAATCATGAATGGTTTGAGAAAATTACCAGGTAATGACAACAATATCTCTCTCTTTCTACAACTTCAGTAAATATTAAAGGCATGCTCTGATATTTCAGATGATGTACTTAAACATACATTTAAAATATACTTTTCATGTTTTCACTCTCTTCCCAGACTGGTCCTGGTACAGGCTTGCCATTGTGGCCCTGGGTTTAGTAGCACTTATAGCAGCTGTTGTTGTCGTCAGCATCTGGATAAGAGCTGGTGGGATTTATTCACATATAAACAGAAAGGTTGATAAACCTGGATTCTGTTTGTGGAAGTTAAAGTTGACTCCTTTTCTATTTTTTAGGGAAAAAAGCACAGATGGATGAAAACATGGTCAGTTTATTAATCAGAATGAAACAGATAATTTTAGATTTTTTCCTTCATTTGTGCCACGAGAACAACAAAACAGCACGACACATTAGGACAAGACAGATAATAAACAGAAAATTAAGCTGGAATGTCTGCAATAAAACAACCTTTCCCAATAACACAAACATGTCGGATTATACAGAAATTTTAGAGCTCACAGTTCTCCTCATGAAGAGGCGGCACTCATCAGGATCAAAACACTAATTCATGGCAAACCTGATAAAAGCTCACATAAGGATCAATGAATATCCATATCTATGCCATATATATATATATATATATATATATATATATATATATATATATATATATATATATATATATATATATATATATATATATATATATATATATACACACACACATATTTGCCTGTTTGTTTCAGGAACAGAATTTAAACTCTGCAGTAACTTCGTCTGCTCCAGGAACCATTCAGGAATCTGTGAGATCAAACATGTATTTGTTCACTTATATGTTGAATCTGCATTTTATACATTACTGAGCAGTCTTTATGTTGTCTTCACTGTGCAGGCTGATCTTCAAGATGTTGTTCTCTACGCCTCCCTCAGCTACACTGAGACCACCTACAGCTGTCCAGGTCTTCAGGTAATTTGATTGTTAAGGTTGCGGGGTTTCTCCTCCTACTGATCCCTGTCAGTAGTTACTGCTTACCCATTGGTTTTAGGGCACATGGCTGGAAGATCTGGCGTAGTTATTGACCTATCTCCTGGGGTATCCTCTGGTGCAACACGTTCTCACTCTTTAAGCAGAGGAACCCTGGCCAAGCATCCATATATAGTAAGGAGTAAGAACCTTGTGGCAGGGCGTGGTCTGCAGTGCCGCTGCAGGGGTGGTGGATGCACCTGAGTGGCAACACACCTCGCCAATTTAAAGTGTGGGCTAACTCCTGTCGTGGTTGTTGGTGTGTCAGGCTGTGCGCAAAGAAGCTGCAGCTAAGGGTTTGTACAGCAACCAATGAATAAAGATAATGCAAAGCATGTTCATGTAGTGGGGTCTGCTGTGGTTACATTCCTAGACAGCCGGCCTCTGGCTCAAAGCTTTTCAGTGAAGTGAAAATATTGAACATGGACATTTTTGTGTTTTTCTGAAATAGTTATGTTATGGTGTGCAAGAGGAAATTATTTATGTTTGATTTAAAGAAAAACCCTTGGGAAATTTTGACAAAAATTTTACATTTCATCGAGAGGCTAGTAATTTTGTCCTTATCTGTTCATATGTAAAAACAAAAAATATTAAAATAAAAAGAAATTGGCTCACAAGAGGAGCTGTAGAGAGTAGAATTCTTCTTGGTAAAGTAAGGCAAGGCAAGGCAAATTTATTTGTATAGCACAATTCAACAACAAGGTGATTCAAAGTGCTTTACAGAAACATTAGAAACAAAAACAAATAAAAAGCATGATTTAAAATTGATTAAAACAAGCAAACAAACAAACTAACTAAACACACACATTTCACACCTGTTCGCACGATCTGAACCCTTATCGTAAGGGGAGCTACCAGTCCTTCTGTGGACGAGCTACTTTCTATTTTAAATTCCCTGAATTTAAAATACTCTCTAGACCCAGTCTAGACCCAGCTGGGGAGCTACCCAGTAAGTAAATGTGTTTGTAACAAAAAGGTTTGTTAAAGCTCCCAGACAGGGCAGGTTAGGAAACAAAAAGGAAAAAAAGAAAAAAGCTGTGTATTCTTTTTCAGGTTCCCCATAAAGAAGATGAAGAAGGTGAAGCTTTGACCTACATTATATGTTCAGTCTCTTCTCCTGGACCTGCTCCCAGCAACCTCTATGCTAGCATCAACAAACCAAAAGACTAAAAAACAGGAAAAAACACAGAATCTCTTTTTCTTTGATAACTTCTTCTTTCTTTCCATTCTTGTGTAATGAAAGACGGTTTCTGTTTTGCTAAAGTTCCCAGGATTTAACAACAGTGATAATATAATCTGTATTTTAATTTTTAATTTCTAACCCAGAATGTTGCACTATATTTTTTCATAGATTGTTTATTGCTTTATCAGTGTGCATATATGTGTTTGTATATCTGCAGTTTAGGCCTGATGATTTTATGATATTAAAAAGTGTTTTTCCATTATGTAAAATCCCAAGCAGCCAATAAAGGCTCCAGCACATGAGTTTTATTGTCACGGTACTGGGTCTCTGACCCAGTGTTTTTGTTGGTTTTAGTTATGTTCTTTGTTTATTGTAGTTCATGTATAGGTTTCCTGTTACTTTGCCTTCCCCATGTCCCGTGTCTAGTTACCCTTGTCTCCATGTTTCTTCTGCCTCCCCAGTGAGTTGTGTCTTTTGTCACTCCTGTCTCTCTGCTCCGTGTTCAGTTTGTTCAGTGTCAAGTCAGCGTCTTTGTGTTATATTTCCTGTTACTGTGACGTTCCCTTGTCTCATGTCAGTGTTTGTGGTTTTGCTTTGGTCTTTTCATGTTTGATTACTCCCACCTGCACCTTGCTCTTGTGTCTCATTCCCTCGTTATCCCTCAGTGTATTTAAGCCCTGTGTTTTCCTTGTTCTGTGTTGTGTTGTACGGTGTGTGTTTACCTGTGTGCACCTCTGTGTGCTTAGTTTATTTTTCCAGTGTAGTTTTGTATTGTTTCTCCCAGCCAGCAAATAAAGCTGTGTTTTTTTGAGTTTGCCCTTTGCCTCTGTGAGTCTGCATTTGGGTCTTCTCTTACCAGCACACAGCTAGTTCATGACATTTATTGTTATATTTTGTTTATTTTAAATAAAAATTGGTATATATGTATACATAGTTATTATATATATATATATATATATATATATATATATATATATGCAAATTCATTGCCTCAAGCAAATAAGCAATGTTTGCTTAAGATAACTACATTAGGACAACTTATCCATTCATGAATTACATTTTTGTCATATTTTATATTTGTATTTTGAAAACAGTAGCGATGTCAGCTACCATTTCACACACTTCACATGGGATTTTGTTGGTTGAAGGACCCTAATAGACTCTAGAATTGTCACCATAAGCGCTGCCTGTCTGTTTCGTATGAGCATAACAGTTCAGGCTCGGCTGTGTTGCATGTGTGTCAAGAAAGAAGCAAGCATGAAGAAAAAGGAAGTGTACCTAATAAAAGAAGGAGGAAAGGAACAAGGTTTATCTGGCAATAATTAATACATTGGGAAATAAAAATTAGCAGAAAAAACTTGTAAGATTTCATTTTATTTTTCTGATTCTAAATGTTTGGTATTGACATCCAAACCATTATAAAGGCCAAAATATAATCTCAGTAAACAGATGAGTAGATTAAATAATAAGTGTAAGTAAAAGCAATAATAATCTGCCATTAAATGTTTTTATTTTCCATAGTTTGTTCCAATAACGGTATAAATTTGTCTTTCTTTTTTTCCACAGTGATTAATTTGCCTTGTTGCCATTTTTATTGACTTCAGCAACATTGTGCAGGGGAATTAGAGCATCCATTTGCTGTTGCTATATGTGAAGCTAGCCTTAAAGGCAACTGATGACGGGCTTTCTGTCTCCCATTCAGTTATCCACTCATCTCTCTTAAAGTAGAACAATCTTGACTCAGGATAAAGAAAGAAAAACTCCAGACGTGTGAACGGCACCTCCTCACGACACATCCCCACGTTAACAGTACATCAATCTGACTCCGCTCCCTAAAAGATCATCGACTGCGCTTCAGCTTCTCAGTTAAGCTTGTATGTAGTGAAAAATCTACCGTCTACAGTGGTGAGTGATTATATTAAACAAGGGTTTAAAGATTGTGTGTACTTTTTATAAAGAGGGTTAAGAAGTGGATGTCAATGTTATGTGACATGAACAAGTTTCCATTAGAGCACTGAAATACCAGCTGTTTCGATAATAAATTTGCCTTTAGGAATTAATCTGTAAGTGCTTGAAATGTAAGCTTTATTTAACGTTGTTTTGTTGTTGTTTTTTCCTAAAAGAATTATCCGGTTTTTAACATACGGATAAAAGGCACTACTGTTCAATGGAAATCTTCATTTTGTGGGCTATTTACTGTGGCATCATTTAATTTGAGTTTTAGTGGGAATTTTTTGTATTTAACTTACGTTAAAAATGGTCAAAGTAACTTACTCTTTTTAACGATATTTGAAATGGTCGCTAGCAGTTATGTTCTCGCCACTGCCTGTTACCATTATGGGTGTAAAGTATGGAGGACCACAAGAGCCACACACATTGAAATAAAGGATTCTACTTAAATGATGAATTGTAGAACAAATTCTGCATCTGTGAATTCATTTTAACTAATTTAACCCTCTGGGGTCGCGGGACGCGTCAAAATCACATGACCAATTTAAGAGGACACAGCTACAAGATGCAGCACGTCAGAGTCTCCATTTCAACTTGGGTCAAAAGTGCGGACTTCAAGCTATATACCAGTTTACCATGTCAGCCAATCAAAAAAAAAAATGATAAGGCAACATGTGACATTTGGTTGTTTAGGGAGAAGGGGAAGTTTTTAGGGGTGACACCCGCAACGGACAGCGGGCGAGCGAAAGAAAGAGAGAGAGCGAGTTTTCATATGTGAGACATTAGTGACGTTTAGCGTGTTTGGAGGCTAGAGTTAGTTTACCTGCTCTGTTATGGTAACTGTCTTGATTAAATAATATTTTTATATTTTTAAAAGCATATAAATTAACAAAAACATTAAAGAGTGTTTGAGAACGTTTATCCAGCCATGATTTGAAAGCATATAGCCCACATTTTAACAGACTGGTGTAGCAGTGAAGATGTTTAATCTGCAGTGAAAGTAATATAATAAAAGTCACATGTTGTACCAGCTGTTCCAGTGAAAGGTTTGTCCCATTAGCTTGTCTATATACCTTTTAAGTTACATTTCATCAAACAGTCCTGAGAATCCACACAAATGATCTTTTTATATATTACAGTCCAAAGTGAATGCAGATGGTCTCCTGCAGCTTTAAAATATCTAAAGGACACTGAGTGTGGAAACGATCTGTGTTTCTCTTTTTGGTCATCATTAAGTGCTAAAAATTCTGCTGCTGATGTACTCACATTCCTACTAAAAGACTTCCCTTTTGCTTCTCAGAGGAAAAACTATTTCAGAAATGCAATGAGGAACCAACACGTGTTAGAGCAAGAAAGAAAACATCTTATCTGTTACAGCTTGGACATCAACAGCAGATAGTTGTCCTCTTCACCTGGCCCTCTATATCAGCATAATATTAGCATAAATCACAGGAAGTGGACACAGCATCTCTACAAGAAGGACTATTTCAGAGATTAATTTTTAATGTGAGAAACAGGAAGGAGAAAGACGGAGAATGGCTGAATTCAGGTGGATTCAAATGTTTTCATCAGTGATACTAATGCTTCAATTGTCAGGTAAGAATATTTAACGTTTATAAATGAGATTACAAAAGCTTAGTTTGTTGACATTATTGATTTTATTCTTTTCTTCACAGCAGCAGCAGCTGACTACTCTGAGTTTATTATCAGGGATGAAGGTGAGGTCACTTTGTCATGTGAAAATGTGACAGATGATCAAGATAAATGTGACAGAACTACCTGGCTCTTAAGTCAGTCAAATAGAGCCGTAGTAACACTGTTTGAAAACGGGAAGATTCACCAAGGGGTCAAAAATAAATCAGACAGACTGAGTGTTACAGCAAAATGTTCTCTGGTTATAAAGAAGCTCACAGCTGAGGATGTTGGTCAGTACACCTGCAGAAGGTTCAACAAATCAGGACAAAAAGAAGGTTCAGACTCTGTAGCTGAGCTGTCTGTTGTTAACAGTGAGTATTTCCATCATAATGTTTTCAGATTATTAGAACATCAAACTGAAACATTACAATAACTATAACTACAGTGATGATTACTGTAAATGTTATTCTTGTTCTCTCTTTTTTAACAGTAACTGAATATAAGGATGATGACACAGTGACATTGAAGTGCTCTGTGTCCACATATAATGAATGTAAATACACTGTGAAGTGGCTCTATGGTAACAAAGACCTGAGGATGTCACAGTCTGCCTGCAGTGTGACCTTTGCAACATCTGATCATATTTACACATCCAAGAACTCTGAGATGTTGAAGTGCCAAGTAGCACATGGTGGAAACGTGCAGGAGTTTATCTTCAGTCAATCTTCTGGTCAGAGAAGGGATACGTAAACATTTCAGTCCTTACAATAATTTCATCCTGTTATAAACAAACAAAGAACTTTTTTGGGGATATGATCATAGAAAAAGTGCTTGTATGATTGGGTGAATAAGGCGAGTTGTATAAAGCACTTTGAAGTCAGGTAAAGTAGAAAAGCACTGCAAAAGAAGCACAATTTAACAGACTGCAGAAGCCCGCTCCTACCAACAGTCAGCGTTGGATTCTTATACACGATACACTTACTTCACTTCAGCAAGTTCCCAAAAATAAGCTGTAAAAGAAAACATCCTGTGGAGATGTATTAATGGAAAGAAGGAAAAGGGGAAGTCAGCTTAATGAGGCTGCTGTTCATTTTCTGTTCCAGTTTATAAAAAAGCTTATTTTTTAAAAAACATTTCTGTCAGTGAAATAACATTATAACCAGAACAATATTTCTTTGTTGGTCATTTTAAGCAAATACAATGATCTTAACCGAGTAATTTTATACAACCTAAAACACATTTGATTTTTATACATCAGGATTTTAAAAAGACAAGAACCTGCAGACATAATGTGTTTAATGTTTTTCTTTTTCTTCAGGTGTGTGGAAGTTTATTGTTGTAGCGCTGGGGTTAACAGTACTCATAATGAGTGCTTTCATAGGCATCATATGGAAGAGAGTTAAAGGTGAGAGCTTTCACAAGACTGAGCTTTCATCACCAGGGAGACTGCAGAAACCAGGATGGACTTTCATTCTAAAAGCTTGAATTGATTTTTCTCTTTTTCAGAACACAAATCACAGATGAATGAAAATGCTGTGAGTTATAACACTTTCATGCTATATACGAGTAATCAGTCTTTCTCACTGATGTGATTATAGTCTGCTGTGTTTATGAGGCTTCTTTGTCTGTTTTATTTGTTCCAGGAACTCAGTTTAAACCCTGCAGTGACTCTGTCTGCTCCAGGAACCATTCAGGACTCTGTGAGCTCAAATACTTACTCACCACTAGGGATGGGTATCGTTTAGGTTTTATCCGATACCGGTGCCAAATCGGTACTTTTGAAACGGTGCCGGTGCTCAAACCGGTGCTTAAAGAATGGAGAACACAAAATTGGTCCAAAAACCTCTCATGTTCAGCTGGTTTTTTGTAAAAAGATAACAATGTTAGCCTTTTCTGCAGCTATAGGGGATATATGGTATCACTCTTGGCTGGAAGCAGTGCTTAAACAATGGAAAAAACACAAACTTTGTCCAAAAACCTCTCATGTTTAGCTGTTTCCCTCTTTTTCTTTGGTCATTTTAGCCTTTTTGGCCAGAGTGAAGGGAGTATCTGCCATCAAACAAGAAGACAGCCGCATGTAGCTACGATGGTGTTTGCTAGTTCACCTTACATGCATTAATTTAATAACGTGGTTAGCCTACTCAACATAAATTACACACGAACAACATTAAGCTACTCACGCAGAGACGAACGGCTGCTGCTGCTGCCATCATCATCCTCATCATTTCTGCTACACTGGCAGGGCTAGGGGCCAGGACTCTACTCTTCGTGTTTTTGGGGATGTTGCTAACTCCGGGTCTGACAACAGGCACCACACCCGCAGTAGATGTGCTCGGTGTGAGGTCTCGCAGCAAGCTATCAAATACAGCGCATTTCTGGCCTTTTAAAAAAAAAAACGCTATGCGTCGCCAGGTATTTCATCGGATTTGAGGTGTTACCTCCTTTGACAGTATCACAGTATCAGCTTAAAGCACTTGTTGCAGGCTGCTGAGTTTGCATATTTTGCTGTGAAGTACAGTCAGACTTTTGACCGCTTCGCCTTGGACATTTTTAATCTGTAGCTCTGCTCTAAAAGAATGTACGTACCTGGGCCCGCCTACTATCCTCGGAAACGTAAAATGATTGGCTAGAAGTGTATCACAGCTCAGGAAAAAAAAGCACCGTAATAAAGCACCGAAATGTGCGCTGCTTTTCGGTCTGGTTACTACCGTTTATGGCACCGGACACCGGTACCCATCCCTACTCACCACTTGTATTTGTTCTCCCATATGTTGAATCTAAGCATTACTGAGCAGTCTCTATGTTGTCGTATCTGTGCAGGCTGAATCTGAATACGCTGTTCCCTATTCCTCCATCAGCTACACTAACAACACCACCAGTAAAGCTCAGGTAAGCTGTCCTGTTGGTTATTCAGGTGATGTCAGTTAATAACAATAAAAATTCCCATGAAAGAGCAAGGTAAATGTTGATATCTGAGTGTTAAGAATAAATATTAAGATTATAATACTATTATCATATCTGCCTTACCCTACATTATTATGGTCTTAATTATTTTGTTTTTTGTGTATTCATTTTCAGGTTGTGGGTCAAGATGATGATGATGAAGATGATGACACAGTGACCTACATCACCATGAAAAGTCACATCACTTCTGCTGCACCCTCCAGTGATCCCAGCAGCCTCTATGCTGCCGTTAACAAACCAGTGAGAGACACGTGTTGACGAAACAGCTACAGCTCATACAAGCTTTCTTACGTTACACTGGTTATGGTTGCGCTCAGGCCCTTTTCAACCTGTTATTTGTATCAGATTGTGTAAAAATGTTTCTAATAGGCTTAAGTTCTCCATGTTTAACAAAAAGGATATTATACTGCTCATTTACATTTCTAACACAGAATGTTGCACTATGTTTTATCCATAAATTGTCTCCAGTTTGACAAAGTTCAGAATTTATTACTGTAGCAATCCCTTTATCCAGAAGGGGGTGCTGTATATTCATTATAACAAAATGTGAAGCAGTGGAAGAAATAATCTAACATCCTCAGACATAATAAAAGTCACATGTTACATCAGCTGTTTCTGCTTGCAGTCATTTAAACATCTATATCTCAGAACTGTTTGAGTGTGTGTTTCAAAGCTGAATTAGTTAATTATTCCGTATTCAACAATATAGAATCACAATGGAAAACATCCTGTGATTAACACTCCTCTAAATCCCTGTGCTTTGTGAAAATCATCTCTTTGGGATTTATGATCCTGCAAATTTGTTCGTCTCTGTAAACTTTTCGATTGGACAAATGGGAGAGAGGGGTTTCACCCACTCAAGATGCATTTCCTGCTACTCCCTCTGCTCGACGCAGCAGGAAAACTGTTATTGCACCACACAAGGAAAAGAAAAAACATGGTTTTCAAAGTGTGTGCTGCTTCTCATTGCAATTGTATCTGTGGCGTCTGATACGAGCCCTTTTGGTTTGGCGGTGTGCGTAAACTCTGAGCATTATGATTCAGTTTCTCATATTGCAGAAGTAAATAAAGTAAAGTGGACAGGACAACCAAACCTTACTTAACTATCTAAGAGATTAATTTTAGGAGTCACTTTAACAACAACTGGCTGTTAATAAATGAGGAACATGGAAGCTGTGACAGTCTGGTTGTGTAAGAATAATGGCAGAAATGTGAGAAAGAAAGCTGAAAGTCATAATGAGGAAGTCATAGATCGAAAACTACAGGAAGAAGACACGCTTATGCTTTAGAAGCCTGAGAAGAAAGGAGAGACAGAGACACGATGGTTACATTTAGATGGATAGAAATGTTTCTGTTCTTTGTACTCATGCTTCAGTTTGGAGGTAAGGATGATTTTTACACTGTACATCGTCTTAGGATTTGAAAACTAACTCTTTTTAATTTTAGTAATATCATTTTTATTTAGCACACAAAGCTGTGGTGTTTCTGTGAACAATGAAAACTGAGTTTGATGCACTCTTGAAAAATGTAGTGTTAACATTTTTGATTCTGTCATGTTCTCAGGAGTAAATAGTGGAGATCTTTTGCTCTCCTTCACTGTCAGAGATGGAGATAAAGTCACTTTGCCTTGTGAAAATCTCATCAACAATCATCACAACTGTGACACTACTGTCTGGCTCTTCACTGATTCAAGAGGCACACCATCAGTAGAGCTGGTTTATCTTGGACAAATCAAAGAAAAAGCCAAATCAGACAGACTGAGTGTTACAGCAGAATGCTCACTGGTTATAAAGAAGGTCACAGCTGAGGATGTTGGTCGTTACACCTGCAGACAGTTTAGAGGCAATCCAGGGAGACAGCAAGGTCCAGATGCTGTGGTTTATCTGTCTGTTGTTAGTAGTGAGTATTTGCAACACTATATTTTTGAGCTCAAACCATCCTGTTAGAACAACATGCTGACAAGTTACATTTTGAAAAAAGGAAACTTATATTTATTTGGTATTTCTCTTGAATTTCATCTTCACCAGTGACTGAACACAAGAAAGCTGTTGAGGTGACTTTAAACT
The DNA here is from genome assembly GCF_963969265.1 of Rhamphochromis sp. 'chilingali'. NCBI lineage: Eukaryota > Metazoa > Chordata > Actinopteri > Cichliformes > Cichlidae > Rhamphochromis > Rhamphochromis sp. 'chilingali'. The sequence continues at coordinate 21,919,743 of NC_137932.1, read as the reverse complement.
GCTCTGTGTGGACATATGGACGGTGCAAACACAAAGTGAAGTGGATCCATATCAGTGAAGCTCTGGATAGAGATTACTCAAATTTAAAAACATCGGAGTCTTCCTGCTCTGCTGCTGTGACATTTCTGAATGATGCATCACTCATATATCAACTTATGACTTTAACTGTAGCGTAACAACAGAAGGAAAAAAAGAGCAGCTTTTTACCTTCAGCGCTCAGTCATCAGAAACCAGGAGAGATTCTGAAGAACCTTTCAAAATAACTTTGCATTAATCTGACTAATTACCTAAAATATCCGCTCATTTTATTGATCTGAAGCTTTACAGTTTTTTCTGATTGCTTAAGCACATTTTTTGTAACTATTGGCTAATTTTGCAAAACTCTTCACACAAATAAGAAAACCTGTCACCCAATAATCAAAACATTGTAGTTCTCTTGCAAAAGCAAACACAGCTAGATTAACTCTTCACACCTTCATAAAAATGGTGTTTCCGTATCAAACAGTACACACAGGCCATCATCTACTAAGCACACAATGCACCAACTGCACACTGATGGTATGAATACAAAACACATCTGGCTTTTGCTTTCTCTGTGCACAAGGTAGGCTATGTCAGTTTGAGCTCATACTTCTGTCATAGATCCATAAGCATAGAGGGAGCCAAACTTCAAGTACTGGTGTTTATTCACACACATCAAAACAAACACAAGTGTTCATTTCCAAGTATAGGATTATTTGCAATCGCCATAATGACTATATGGGTTACTTGGTCTGCAGTGAACATGCTTCCTCTGCCCCCAGCATCTGGTCATCTAGCAATTCTGTAAAGTAACAATTTCAGTATTTTTACATCAATGGTATTGGTGTGTTTCTCATTGGCATATGGCAGTGCTACAAATCTTTGTGCGAAGTGACTGTACTAACCGATTCTCATTTCAAGATGTCCTTATGGTACTTGCTACAGTGTAGCGGCTCGAGTTAGGCTGGACCCGTTGGCCAGCTACCCTCAGGGTCATTCCACGGTTGATTACATGGTCCACTATTGTAGCTCTGATGTCATCAGCAATTCTATTTCTTACTCTTCCTACCCTTCCTCTCCCCCTCTCCTCATCTTCCTCTCCCCCCTCCTCGTCTTCCTCTTGCTCCTCCTTGTCCTTGTCGTCCTCTTCATTCTACTTCTTCACCTCCACGTCCTCTTCCTCGGCCTCCTCTACTTCTCACTCTTTCTGCTCCCTCCATTGTACTCCGCACACACAGCTTACCTGTATTATAGTGCTTAGGCTGATTGCAAAGTGGACTAATTATCTAAAAAAGTTTTCACATGGGAAAGTGTGCCAGACAGTTGGCAAATTAGTGTTAATGATAGCAATACATGTGTATACTTTTGCTAGGAGTGTGTTGGAAATTTGGTAATTGAGTGTTGTGCAGTGAGTTGTGCCTACAGTTTTGCAAAGTGTGTGTTACAAAATTGCAAACTGAGTGCAAAGCAGTTTTTGTGCTTTTAGTTTTGCAAACTCAGTGAGTGGTTTTGCTATAAGTCTGAATAGTTTTAGAGATTGTGCTACAGGAATCACAGTTAGGGTTTAAGCATTCAGAAAAAACTGTAATTGACTGAATTTAGTTTCCTAATGAAAGGTCCACTGAATTTTATTCAGGTGAGAAATCAAATACTGCAACAACAATAAAATCAGAAACTACAACTGGAAACACAACAAAAGAGCTGGAAATCATGGATGATTCAACAAAATTACAAGGTAATCAACAATATTCAGCTTTTTTTTTTTCAATATTTCTATATTTTAGAATGAAATGTTTTAATTTCAGATACATGTTTTTTTTCCTCTGTATTCATCTACATTAAAAAACAAAAACAATCAGAAAATGACATTTAAAATATTATTTTCATGCTTTTCATGCTCTGTCTCCAGGCTCATGCTGGTACAGGCTCATCATAGTGCCTCTGGGTTTAGCAGCACTTATAGCAGCTGTTGTGGTCATCAACATCTGGACAAGAGCTGGTGAGAATGTTCACACATAAGCAAGAAGGGTTGATAAACCAGACATGAAGCTCTGAAGAAGCACGGGTTTATGATTTTGTATTTTACAGGTGTGTAAAGATGGTGAACAATGAAAAAGTCCAGTCTACTGAAGTAGCTTGACCAACCCTCCAGCTTCTATCAGATCTCACTGATCAGCACATCAACAAGCTTTATATTTGCACGAGGAGCAGAAGCTTTTAAAAAGAGACTCGTTGTTTTTGCCTTAGTCACAGTTTGGACAACAATTTGAAATCTTGATATGATCTTTTTAGAACCACAGTGACTTTTCTAAAATACCTGCCTGCATCAGCGGTAAAAAGCTCTTTCTCCTTGTACTGTGTTTTTTGGAGGTGTACATTGTTTTTCATCAGTTTTCAGCAGGCAGGGGTAGCTTTTGGTGGTTTTCTGGACCACAAAAATAGAAACACGTTTGACATGTTGTTTTCTCTTTCTGCAGAAGCCTCCTGTACAGCATGGTTGTTGTAAAAAGAAATACACATACAAATATTTTTCTTTTACATCTGCATTTGCTGATCATTTCTGAATTTGAAAAACATGCTCTCACTATTATTTCCAAAACACTCCTGTTGGCACTTGGGTAATAGATTTCAAAGCCATTTTTCATTTCTTTCTTTTTCAGCTGCAGAAAGTTAGTTTAGAGTTTTGAGCTTAGTTTTATGAGCCTGAGCCTGGATACAAAGTCATTTGTATGTGGTCGAATCTGGTCTGCGCTCAAATGAGTTTTGATTGATGATGATGTAATCACACACACTGTTATCTTTAATGGATTTGAACATAATGCAATCTTTAAAATAAATAAAAATTCTAAGCAGAAAGTCTGTTTTGCATCTCTCACTTCAGTCACTTTTGGTGTCTTGTTTCCAGTCTTTAACTCTCATGTTATTTTAAGAACAACCACTTCTACCTGTCCCAGTTCCATAAGTACACCCTATCTTCGTTCATTTCTCTGCTTTGAACTCTTTGACAACCCTTCCCAGCATCCTGTGACCGGTTTGTGCTTTCATGACTACAAATGTAAATTTGGATTGGATTTTTGCCCTATCCTGTTAGCTTCTCTATTTGACTTTAAAGTACATTTAAATATGCCATTCAGCCACAACTTTGAGACCTGCCTGTCACAGTCAGGCTGCAAAGCTGACTGTGTGAATAAAGGAGGTAAACCCAAGTGCAGACACTCTAAAACAAAACTCAAACTTAACAGAAAGCGAGACGTTTATTAAGGCTGGTAAGACATTGCAAAACAAAAGGCAGAGGTGATGCTAAACAATAACCTAAACTGGGGAAATTAAAGATAAACATAAAAAACCCAAAACATGACGTGGATACGTGACACATGATAGATGGAACATGGTGGTGCAAAGGACAAAAGACAACCTGACACTGAACAAAGTAGGACAGAGGACTTCAGTACACACAGAGATAATGAGGGGATGTGGAACAGGTGGGAACACAGCTGGGACAAATCAGACCTAACGAGACAAGGAACACTGCACATAGGACAGGGACTTTCACAGTAAAACAAGAAACAGAGTGGAATCCAGACATGGCAACACAAGCTTGACAATATGAACAAGAAGACAAGAAACATGACAGACTAACACAGATGACTTAAGTAAAACATAAACTAAACTTAAGGTAACCAAATGATAATCCTATTACATAACATATTTAAAGGAATAACTTAAAGACTCAAAGCACTGCCCAAAAGCTTATCTCCATCTATACAAGGACAAGTGACCTCTGAGGAAGTTAGAGGAAGCATGACTTCATCTGTGATATCTGAAACAACTCATTTGGACTGTCTGCAGTGTTTATGTGGCAGCTTTGTGTATCCTATCTCATGTCAAGGCTTTCATTGGGGAGTGTGAACATTTCATTCTGTGGATTGCATTGCTCTACTGAAAATAAATCTCTTGTAAACTGGTTCATTCATTATAGAAGGTGATAATTTATACTTTGCATGTCCCACTTCTAGTAAACTTTTCCACTAAAAAGCATAATTGGATACTGAAATGTTTAAACATAAAGAATCATTCATCTTCTGCAGCTTTAAAATATCTAAAAGACACTCTGTGGTTTTTTGACCTGTGTCTGGTCGTCATTAGAGGTTAAAACCTGCAGAGTTATGCTGGGGCTGTCGTATCCACATTTGCACCAAAGCACTTCCCCTTCAGTTCTCAGAAAGAGACACTTAAATAAGATGTAATGAGGAAGAAATGATGTACCAATGAAGTGACAACAGTTGAGCCTGTGAGTTTGTTGCCTCTGCACATCTATGCAGATTAATGTTTCTACCCTGTTGGCCTTACTTTCAGTCACGAATAAAAAAAGAGAGAATGAAATTTACAGTAATCTTCCAGTTTGTGTTTTAATGAGACAGTCTGAGCTGAAAATTATATGATTGAAATGTTTACTATTAACAACATAGGCATGAGCCACAAAAAAAAAAAAACAATATGTTGAACTTTCTGAAAGTGTAATAACCAACACCCTCAGCTGTGAGAACAGTTTGCTGTTACACTTAGTTTAAATGTCTAAAGGACATTTAGTGTGTGAAGCGTCTGTTTCTGACGGTAACACTTCTACATTCTCACCAACTCTGCCCCTTCACTTCTCAGAAAAACAACACTTCACAGACACAGTGAGGGACCAACAAGTATCAGAGCAAGAAGACGTAATCTTACCTTCACAAACGGACAGTGGGATTATCATAAGTCACTGAGCAACATTCGGCTGTCTGTTCTACGTGCTCGTTTGAGTTTTACAGGGTTTGATGGCCTGCAGTGACCTTTGACCTCTTTAATATTGTTTCGTTCCCCAGCCATTTTATAAACAACAGAAATTGTCAGAGAAAGGACTTCCTGAACAGTTAGCGTGAGATAGTGAGATAACAACCACAGGAACCGCCACAGGGAGCACAACTTTAAAGTCTGCGACTGTCATTACTGTGAGAAACAGGAAGGAGAAATACCGAGAAGCATGATGGCTGAATTCAGATGGATTCACATGTTTTTATCAGTGATACTAATGCTTCAATTAACAGGTAGGAATACAGATACGTTTATAAATGAGATTACAAAAGTTTACACTGAGGACATTATTATTATTATCATCTCAGCAGATTCTGAGTTCTATGAATGTATTACCTCACTAATAACAGGGAAGCTGATACACTTATTTTTCAGAAGCTCAAGAAGAAAGTGAGAAAAGAGAGACTATGAGAAATGATGGTTAAATCGATTTAGCTTAAAGTGTTTTTACTGCTGTACCTGTGCTTCAGTTGGTAAGGATACATCCAACATGTGTATAAGAGAAAGATTTAAAAACATTTCCAGCTCAGTGCACTAGTGAAAATGAAAAAGATACAAATGCATACATGTGTGCATAACTGTGCAAAATTATCTGTGCTCTGACATGCAGTGTTACCTTTTTGATTCTTTGTCGTGTTCTCAGGAACACTAAGTGGAGATCTTTCACTCTCCTTCACTGTCAGAGATGGAGATAAAGTCACTTTGCCTTGTGAAAATGTGATGAAGAATCATCACAACTGTAACGCTATCAACTGGCTCTTCATTGAATCAAGAAGCACACCAGCAGTAGAGCTGGTTAATCTTGGACAGATCAAAGAAAAGGCCAAATCAGACAGACTGAGTGTTACAGCAGAATGCTCACTGGTTATAAAGAAGGTGTCGAGAAGGGAAATTATTTTACTGCTATTGTTAAATAATTGTCATTATTACCATTGCATTAATAATAAAATCTGGAGTTTATATTGCATTCAGGGGTTAAACAGTGTCTCTTTCAGAAAGACTGAGTTGCAGGCTGACAGGAAGTTGTATGCAGAAGTGAAAGCAGATAGTTATTTTGAGCCGCAGGCTAAGACGAGGCTTTAACAATGTAACAGATAGCTTTAAGAAGGCCTTAAGCAGTTATGACTATTTTATACACAATGCATATCTGTGCTTATTAAAGAGTTGGAGCTCGGTCAATTAATTGGGGGTCGGAAGCTTTGTTCGGCGCGATGTTCGGACAATCTATTGTGCAAGTGACTTGGAGCCATAGAAGGAATCGCAATACATGCTTACAAAACACTTATATCAGGTCATTTTATATTAAGGTTTAAGTAGAGGTTCTTGATTAAAACATTTATTTAGTAGAAGACATACACATAGTCTCAGTGAGCCTCTGGTCTGGTAAAAGGTCAGAAGTGCAACAGGTGAATTGAGAAAGAGCATTTGAGGACGAGACACAGACAGTAGGTGAAGAGGTGACACAAAGAGCATGTGAGGTCGTGACACACACACATAGAGTTAAATTTATTTAGAGGAACCGTCCTTGTTGTCTCGGCAAGAAAGAGGAACAATTCATTTTAAGATAAGAACGGAAAGTACCAAGCCATGAAAATAGAAGATGATTTTCTAGGTGAAAAGTCATGATGATGTTGATCTGATCTATGTATAAAATGTACCGGTGACGCATGAAGGGGCGTCAGTAAACAAACCCTGATGCTATAAAATATCTGTTCATGCTTTGATTAAGTCGAAGACTACTTCCTGTCTGCGTACAGAGTTGTCTTCCCACACGTGTGTTCATTAAAATCATCGTTTGACTTCACCCGGCCGGATCGGTGTGGTTATTCTTCGATCACCTCTTGTACCCTTCCTCAATATTGAATCTTAACATTTGGGGGCTTCGTCCGGTTATTGAGGGGGGAGAGTTGGAGGTTTAGACGGAGGAATCCGGGGTCTTAGGTGGTCTGACGGGCAGACATGAATTCCAGTGGTCGAAGTGAGTGGGCATAAGCCGGCTTATCCAAAAGGTAAGGCACTACCTGTTGAATTATTTCCAAAGTGTGCCAAATTGGACATGATAAAATTTAAGTCTACTCACTGAAGTTACTGGTGGATGTCTGTTTTGATTTTGATGAGAATGTCATGACAGTACTGAGGATTTAAAGCAGTTGGACTGCTGGAAAGGATTTAATGCGGTTAGACTGCGGGAAGCAGTTGGACTGCTGGAAATGATTTTAGTATGTTAGGGAATTTGGTTATTTTTTGGTTATAAGGTTGGACCTGCTTCAGTCTTACACTTTGTTGGGTGTTTTACTGTTGTTCCAAAGTATTATAAATTATTTTAGAACGGAACCGAGGGGGTTCTAGGAAGCGCAGTGCTCAGAGGTAACGCTTGCCAATGCCAAGGACGCTTAGGCATTGTCCTCGAAGAGGGATAGTCAGTTGGTCACTGTGGAGCTTGGGGCACTCCAGAATAACTAGGAGATAGAGTCTCCTTACCGTTTGGAACGGTATCTGCGCTTTTTTGGTCAGAAGAAGTTGGTCTTCGGGCGTGTAACTTTAACCTAAAACTTCAAAGTTTGGGTTGGTTGACGCTTTTAAATTGAGTTAGGGATTTTAGAAATGAGGCCAGAAACAGTTAAAGTCTTGATACTGGTTAATTGGTCGCAAAAAACTCAGGGAGTTTATCCGCTGGGCGGTTATTTAAAATTTGTCGAAATTGTGTAGGCGCTAAAGCTGACAGATCTGACAGTGGTTGTAAATATAAGACGTCGTTGTAATATAGAATAAGAAAATTTGGTGTGAGAGATCTCTGTGTGTCGAGTCAGTAATGCACTGACTGCCTGCTGCTATTTTTAGACGGTGTGTGTGAGTGTGAAAATGCAAGGCAAGGCAAGGCAAGGCAAGTTTATTTGTATAGCACAATTGAACAATAAGGTGATTGAAAGTGCTTTACAGAGACATTAGAAACAAGAACAAATAAAAAGCATGATTTAAAATTGATTAAAACAAGCAAATAAACTAACTAACTAATTAACAAACAAACAAACAAACAATCAAAACAGATAAAATCAGAACATGCTTAATAATGCAAATTAGTAAGCAGTGAACTGTTTAAGCCACAGTTGGTTTTACAAATACTGCTGCAAACAGTGTTGAGTGTGTGTTTCAAATGCCATTTATGTTTATTAGAGGACTATAAATAAAGTTTTGAGTTGCCGTAGTGGATGTATAGTAATTGACTGAGTTTGGATGTAGATAGATAAATATATTGAGTGCACTGTGTATATTTAAGACTAACACATCACTTTCAGTAGTAACTTTTCTCCAGCATTAGTTGCTGGTGGGTTTATTTTTTCAATTTCTTGTGTGAATGCGGTGACTAGAAGGTTTTGAATGATGAATAAAGGTGTGAGAGGTATTTCTTGGGTGATGTGAAGTAGGATGTTTTAAAGTTTGAAAGTGTTTTTAATTTGAGAGAGGCATGAGTGATGTTATAAGAGTTTGAGTTTCTTTTTCTTTCAGTTTAAAACACATAAGTACATACACTTGGTACACCTGTTTACTCTTTGACTTTATTAAAACAAACGGTGTATTTGAGTTTGAATTTCAGTAATTGTATGTTGATATGGTAATTTAGTTTTATGTTAGGTGAAGGAGATGTCCATCTCTGCGTCTTGCAGGATCGAAAGTGAAAGTTGAAGGTTGTGATGTGAATGCTGTGAGTACTCGATTTGAATGATTCTGTGTGAGGTGTACAAAATACTAAATAATAATGACACTATGAAAGTTGATAGTAGAGTGAGTGCAAGGTGATGTGTGAACAGAGGAAGTCTTAGAGAAGTGTGTGCGTAGGCAAAATGCAGAGTGTGTGCGTGAAATAAGGGAGTATTGTTTTTACATCAAGGTTTAGTAGAACTAAAGTAGAACGTTACAAACAAACAGATAAATAAAGTAAAATGAAGAGAGAAAATAACTGACAATTACATTAATGAATAGAAAACACACATACACAAAGTGCCATAGGTGTAATTATTCTAGGAAGGAGTCAGAAGTAAGTTAGTTTAATATAAGATGCAATGAAGGAAGCAGCTTACATTCCTTTAATTCCCAGAGCCAGTGTGTTCCCTCCCCTGCCCACTTGGGCCCCGTATCAGGCGAGTATGGAAGGCTGGATAGCCCATGACGGGTAAGATCCCACCTCGAAACCCTGGGACAACCTAAGGCAGGCACAGTCACGATTACTCTCGGCTTCAGTAAGAAGACGGGTCCTGACGGGTAAGGCCGCTGGGCTAGGGTGGAGGTGGAAAGTGGCAAGTGGAGCCCTACCTTCTGGCTGAGGACAAGGAATGCTGCTATTTAAGGTAGGAAATCAGAATTTGGGTTAGTAAATTTGGGGAGGTGAAAATTGACTGTTTAAAGGCAAAATTATGAAGGAGTCTGACACACTGCAAAAGCACCATATGCAAATTCACACACACAAACAGAAAATGCATTACACTTATAAAGACAAGACAAGCTCATCGAGATTGATGCATAGATACAGATTAAACCTGGCTAAGAACACAAACATATGCAATGAAGAACAGCTTGCTATTTTGTATGAATGATACAATGGTGTGAATGGTTAATGAAATACATTTGAGTTTGAAGCTGAGGAATAACTCAAAGCAGCTATATGACAAAGGGAGTTATGAAAATGAAAGTGATTAAAGTAGTTTTAAAAAGAGTGACTTAGGAGTGCTCTCTCGTACTAAGTGATCAAAACTAGTGATCACTGCAGAAAGAAATAAAATAATTTAATAAGGTGGTAATGTTTAAATGTTTCTGTTGTTACAGCAACTCATTGAGAGATGACTCAGTATGCAAATTAGCTGGAGTGTGTGGTGACGAAGGAACTTCCTGAGTGTGTGTGTGACTGTGACTTTCAGGAAAAGGAAGCATAGCAGAGACGAGAAGTGCAGATTGGGGTAGGGAATTTATAGTTTAGTGATTATATGATGTTGTAAGGGGTCTTATGCTGAATTTAAGAGCATAAGGGGGTGATTTTTGTGTGCAAATTATGTGGTGGCAAGACTTGGGTGTTTAAGGTTGTTGAGGTTGTTGTGGTGAGGGGTTGATTCTGTCAGTTAGGTTGTTGTTGTTATTTTTGTTTTTAATAGAGGGAGTTTTAGGAAACATGGACATGTCTAAAAAATTGGGCCCATTATTTTGTAACAGTGCACTTAAAGAAAACCTGTCAGGTGATTTTGTTTTGTTTTTATGAGCTAACAATCAGCTCTATTTTTTCATTTTTGTTTTAAGCAGGCCTGCAACAGCGCTGAAAATTCTCGGGGAGAGCAAATATAAGGGGGCTTTCCAGATTACAATTGGCTGAGGAGAGCTACCTGTGGGGACTGATCAAGGTCGTAAGTCCCTGTAAAAAGGATTTTATGCGAGTCAATCCAGTCCAAAAGCATGAAGAAATATTTTCCTATGGAAAATAAAAATGACTGAGCTCATTTTGCTGAGGGTGGAGTATCTGATCGTGCGGGAAGCTCCACTATCAGCAAATACATGGTGTGACTGCATGTGAGTGAATGTGTGACTGAATGTGAGTGAGGATGAATAAATGTGGACAAACAATTTGCCTTTACCAGAGAAAATTTCTGTTTTGTTTTGGTGACTGGGGTTAGATTATGGGATTATAGTATATTGTTGGGAGAATGCCAAATGCTAAAGGGGAAATATTTTTTGATGTAACTCAGTTACCATTAATTGAAGAAACACATGACTGATAACTGTTCTGTTTTAAGTTTATTTTTATGACATAGATTGGATCATGAGTGGGGAAAACTGAGCATTTTTAAGTTTTGTATAGTATCTTGACACATGAAATGTATCAAGATAAAGGGGGGTTTAGGGTTTAATAATTTAATTGTTTAATAATTTAGGATCATTTCAGGACCTTTTGGGGTTTTTGATCATTTGGGTATGGTAAAGCTGAAACTGTTATTTTTAAGTTAAGGTTAAAGGATTAAAAGTGAACTTGTCACGGTTTGCGGGGCAAGCCGTGTGGAGTTGTAGAAAAGGACCCAAAAGGCAGAAGCTCTGGTGCAGGTGAATATTCATTTACAACAGTGGGCACAAAACAGCACTGGTGGAAAAACAAGAAACCGGAAACCTAAACTGGGTAAGCTAATAACACAAACCAGAAACGAGACGCAGGGAGACCGAGGGGAAACAACACAGACAAACCAGCAACTACCATAACAGAAGACACAACTTAAATACACCCAGAGCACGGGGAGAACACAGACATAACAGGCTGGGGGAAACATGGAATAAACACAAAGAGAGACGAGAGCTCATAAATACACAGAGGGGCACAAGGGGGTAAGAGTCACAAAGGGAAAAAACACTTAGGGAACACCACAACAGGACACCTCAGAAAACCTGGCCTAAATAAGGAACGAAAATACAAGGAACCAAGAATACTGGGCCAACATGGCCCAGGACCATGACAGAACTGAATCCTGTTTAGAAGATACAATGCTGGTTTTTCAAAGCTGTGAATAAATCTTAGAGGGAAAATTAGTGAGGGTTGAAGGGGTAGAACAGGTTTGATTTCTTTTTTGATTTTTAGAAGAAGTGGTTATAATGTAGGCGTACACATACAGATATTACATAGGTTTATCTTTAGGATAAAGGGGGAGCTTCTACGTAGAAATGATTTTATACATATTGCATTTTGTGCTTTTAAAGGAGTTGTGGCTCAAATTTGTCTCTGGAGGGTCACGAGCCTTTGGCTAGCGCTATGATTAGCCAATCTACTGTGAGGATAATATGAGTTCATGAAGGATTGCACACGCTTACAGACACAGAGTTAAGAAACACACATGACAGTATTGATTCCAGGCAACAGGCCTCAAATTCATTTAGCTTTTAACTGAACTTAAAAGAAGGACCAAAGAGGAAGGAAAGCATATATTTTGGTTAAGTCTGATAAATTAGAATTAGAAGGTATTGTTACATTAAAGGGAGCAAATGAAATAAAAAGGCTATACCAAAAACAGGTGATAACATAGGAAATGTGAGGTTTTAAAATGAAGTTAGTGTTAACACATAGGAGTTGTTTCAAGGCAGCATTTAGCTATGATGAAATGTATACAGGAGTAATTGCTTATATGCTTAAACTTAATTGATTAAAGTGGTTGTTTTCTTTTAGAGTAGAGGAACTTGCAGCAGCGACAATTTGTGCACAGGATGTTGATGATCAGATAAGGGAAAAATAGAGCGAGCAACTGGACGTGAAAGCAGGGCTTAAAGAGTTCTAAAGGGATGAGTAACGTTGAAGAGTATACATAAATACAAGTCAATAAGTTAAGAAGATAATTAGGATCAGGCTTTTGATTAAAGAGTCCCAGATAGGATAAGTTAGGGAGATGCAGGAAAAGGTGTTTTGTTTCTTTTGCAGAAGATCGATCTCGGCGACCACAGGAGGGGCGAGGATCCTGGAGATCTCGAGGTTCGAGACCACCAGAGAAGGGTCTGCGTGAGGACACAATGTATTGTGACCTCTGGTGTTCCAGAGGTCAAAAGAGGGAGTGTCGAGAAGGGAAATTATTTTACTGCTATTGTTAAATAATTGTCATTATTACCATTGCATTAATAATAAAATCTGGAGTTTATATTGCATTCAGGGGTTAAACAGTGTCTCTTTCAGAAAGACTGAGTTGCAGGCTGACAGGAAGTTGTATGCAGAAGTGAAAGCAGATAGTTATTTTGAGCCGCAGGCTAAGACGAGGCTTTAACAATGTAACAGATAGCTTTAAGAAGGCCTTAAGCAGTTATGACTATTTTATACACAATGCATATCTGTGCTTATTAAAGAGTTGGAGCTCGGTCAATTAATTGGGGGTCGGAAGCTTTGTTCGGCGCGATGTTCGGACAATCTATTGTGCAAGTGACTTGGAGCCATAGAAGGAATCGCAATACATGCTTACAAAACACTTATATCAGGTCATTTTATATTAAGGTTTAAGTAGAGGTTCTTGATTAAAACATTTATTTAGTAGAAGACATACACATAGTCTCAGTGAGCCTCTGGTCTGGTAAAAGGTCAGAAGTGCAACAGGTGAATTGAGAAAGAGCATTTGAGGACGAGACACAGACAGTAGGTGAAGAGGTGACACAAAGAGCATGTGAGGTCGTGACACACACACATAGAGTTAAATTTATTTAGAGGAACCGTCCTTGTTGTCTCGGCAAGAAAGAGGAACAATTCATTTTAAGATAAGAACGGAAAGTACCAAGCCATGAAAATAGAAGATGATTTTCTAGGTGAAAAGTCATGATGATGTTGATCTGATCTATGTATAAAATGTACCGGTGACGCATGAAGGGGCGTCAGTAAACAAACCCTGATGCTATAAAATATCTGTTCATGCTTTGATTAAGTCGAAGACTACTTCCTGTCTGCGTACAGAGTTGTCTTCCCACACGTGTGTTCATTAAAATCATCGTTTGACTTCACCCGGCCGGATCGGTGTGGTTATTCTTCGATCACCTCTTGTACCCTTCCTCAATATTGAATCTTAACACAGCTGAGGATGTTGGTCGTTACACCTGCAGACAGTTTAGAGGCAATCCAGGGAGACAGCAAGGTCCAGATGCTGTGGTTTATCTGTCTGATGTCATCAGTGAGTATTTACACCACACCAGACCACCAGTACTTACAAGCTGTGAACAACTAAACAATATGCTAACACCTTACATTTATTTTTTTTTTAAATGTTTGTTTGTTTGCTTTTTTCTTCGAATCTTCACCAGTGACTGAACAGAAGAACACTGATCAAGTGACTTTAAACTGCTCTGTGTGGACATATGAACGGTGTAAACACAAACTGAAGTGGATCCATGACAGTGGAGGTCTGAATAGAGATTACTCAAATTTAAAAACATTACAGTCGTCCTGCTCTGCTGCTGTTACTTTTATAAAGTCATCATACAGTCTGTTAAGGTTCAAACATTGAGGAAGGAGAGTACAAACAACCAGGTCCAGAAGATCTTGGTCAAACAATGATTTTAATGAATACACGCGTGGGAAGACCAGTCTGTACGCAGACAGCACTTGATCTTCGACTTACTCAAAGCATACACAGATTTTTATAGCATCAGGGTCTGAATTAATGACGCCCCTTCATACGTCACAGACAGGATATATACATACGTCAAATCAAAATCACAATGACTTTTAACACAGTTTAAAAGAACGTTGTCTTCGTCTCGTCTGGAACACGAGCCCCACATCCTGCCAGACGCTGTTCCTCTTTCCAGAGACAAACATGACCAACTTCTCACCTATAAATGAGTCTACTAATGTGTGTGTGTGTATGTGTTGACCCTACATGCCCTCTCATCTCACCCGTTGCACTTCTGACCTTTTACCAGACCAGAGGCTCATCCTTATGTGTAATAACCTAACTGAAACTATATGTACTATGTTGAATAAATGTTTTAATCAAGAACCTCTACTAAAAGCTTAATAAAAGAATATAAAAGTATAACAGACAATTTGAATAACCTAGTAATTCAAATAGCCTCATCTAACCTGCTCAGAATAACTTGGACTCTGCTTTCACTTCTGCTTTCCCTTCTGCAAACTCTCTGCAACTTCCTGTCAGCCTGCAACTTATTCTTTCTAAAACACACACACTGTTTAAACCTCTGAATACAATATTAATGCTGCAGATTCTATTATTAATGCAATGGTAATGATGATTATTTAACAATAGCAGTAAAATAATTTCCCTGCTCCACAAGTCACATATCTAACTCTGACTTTAAGTGTAGCGTAACAACAGAAGAAAACAAAGAGCAGCTTTGTACCTTCAGGCCTCAGTCATCAGGTAAGAAACCAGGAGAGATTTGGTTGAGAAAATTACTTTCAACTGATGTGAGGAAAGAACTTTTAATTAGCTGAATTTGATCTTTTGTTTGAATGATGAAGATACAGTAACATCAGCAACAACAACAACAACAACAAGAAAAGTAACAACAACAAGAACAACAAGAACATCAAGAACAACATCACAGACTGATGACCCAGGTGATTTTTCTTTTTTTTGTTTGTTTTTTTTTTTTTTGGGGGGGGGGGGGGGGGGGGGGGTTCAAAGCAATGATTGAATAGTTTTTTGTTAAGTCACATGCATGTCATATTTGCAACTTTTCTACCTCTTAGACATTGAACAGTAAATGAAAAGCTTCAGATATTTATGTTCAGGTGCAGCTCTGGTGTGGCCGTACATCCTCGTGGCTGTTATTTCAGCAGCACTTTTAATCTTTGCTGTGAAACTGATTGTACTGAAGAGAGGTGAGAGAAAATCCCACATTAAATATTAAAGCTGAATCTTCTCTGTGGTCAAGTGTGTAATCCTGTTTTTCTTTTCTTTTCAGGGACCAAAACACAAGCCAATGAAAATGTGAGTTTAAAAATAATCTTTACTAAACATTTTAATTCTAGATCAGAAGTGATGCAGTGGTTGGTGCAGCAAAAGATCAAGAAAAGAAAAAAGAGGGTGCAAAATTCATTTTTGCTTTGATTTTATAATTATTACAGTTTTTTCTGATTGCTTAAGCACATTTTTTGTAACTATTGGCTAATTTTGCAAAACTCTTCACACAAATAAGAAAACCTGTCACCCAATAATCAAAACATTGTAGTTCTCTTGCAAAAGCAAACACAGCTAGATTAACTCTTCACACCTTCGTAAAAATGGTGTTTCCGTATCAAACAGTACACACAGGCCATCATCTACTAAGCACACAATGCGCCAACTGCACACCGATGGTATGAATACAAAACACATCTGGCTTTTGCTTTCTCTGTGCACAAGGTAGGCTATGTCAGTTTGAGCTCATACTTCTGTCATAGATCCATAAGCATAGAGGGATCCAAACTTCAAGTTCTGGTGTTTATTCAAACACATCAAAACAAACACAAGTGTTTATTTCCAAGTATAGGATTATTTGCAATCGCCATAATGACTATATGGGTTACTTGGTCTGCAGTGAACATGCTTCCTCTGCCCCCAGCATCTGGTCATCTAGCAATTCTGTAAAGTAACAATTTCCGTATTTTTACATCAATGGTATTGTTGTGTTTCTCATTGGCATATGGCAGTGCTACAAATCTTTGTGCGAAGTGACTGTACTAACCGATTCTCATTTCAAGATGTCCTTATGGTACTTGCTACAGTGTAGCGGCTCGAGTTAGGCTGGACCCGTTGGCCAGCTACCCTCAGGGTCATTCCACGGTTGATTACATGGTCCACTATTGTAGCTCTGATGTCATCAGCAATTCTATTTCTTACTCTTCTTACCCTTCCTCTCCCCCCTCCTCATCTTCCTCTCCCTCCTCCTCGTCTTCCTCTTGCTCCTCCTTGTCCTTGTCGTCCTCTTCATCCTACTTCTTCACCTCCACGTCCTCTTCCTCGGCCTCCTCTACTTCTCACTCTTTCTGCTCCCTCCATTGTACTCCGCACACACAGCTTACCTGTATTATAGTGCTTAGGCTGATTGCAAAGTGAACTAATTATCTAAAAAAGTTTTCACATGGGAAAGTGTGCCAGACAGTTGGCAAAATAGTGTTAATGATAGCCATACATGTGTATACTTTTGCTAGGAGTGTGTTGGAAATTTGGTAATTGAGTGTTGTGCAGTGAGTTGTGCCTACAGTTTTGCAAAGTGTGTGTTACAAAATTGCAAACTGAGTGCAAAGCAGTTTTTGTGCTTTTAGTTTTGCAAACTCAGTGAGTGGTTTTGCTATAAGTCTGAATAGTTTTAGAGATTGTGCTACAGGAATCACAGTTAGGGTTTAAGCATTCAGAAAAAACTGTAACTCTTCACACCTTCGTAAAAATGGTGTTTCCGTATCAAACAGTACACACAGGCCATCATCTACTAAGCACACAATGCGCCAACTGCACACTGATGGTATGAATACAAAACACATCTGGCTTTTGCTTTCTCTGTGCACAAGGTAGGCTATGTCAGTTTGAGCTCATACTTCTGTCATAGATCCATAAGCATAGAGGGATCCAAACTTCAAGTACATCAAAACAAACACAAGTGTTCATTTCCAAGTATAGGATTATTTGCAATCGCCATAATGACTATATGGGTTACTTGGTCTGCAGTGAACATGCTTCCTCTGCCCCCAGCATCTGGTCATCTAGCAATTCTGTAAAGTAACAATTTCAGTATTTTTACATCAATGGTATTGGTGTGTTTCTCATTGGCATATGGCAGTGCTACAAATCTTTGTGCGAAGTGACTGTACTAACCGATTCTCATTTCAAGATGTCCTTATGGTACTTGCTACAGTGTAGCGGCTCGAGTTAGGCTGGACCCGTTGGCCAGCTACCCTCAGGGTCATTCCACGGTTGATTACATGGTCCACTATTGTAGCTCTGATGTCATCAGCAATTCTATTTCTTACTCTTCCTACCCTTCCTCTCCCCCCTCCTCATCTTCCTCTCCCTCCTCCTCGTCTTCCTCTTGCTCCTCCTTGTCCTTGTCGTCCTCTTCATCCTACTTCTTCACCTCCACGTCCTCTTCCTCGGCCTCCTCTACTTCTCACTCTTTCTGCTCCCTCCATTGTACTCCGCACACACAGCTTACCTGTATTATAGTGCTTAGGCTGATTGCAAAGTGAACTAATTATCTAAAAAAGTTTTCACATGTGAAAGTGTGCCAGACAGTTGGCAAATTAGTGTTAATGATAGCCATACATGTGTATACTTTTGCTAGGAGTGTGTTGGAAATTTGGTAATTGAGTGTTGTGCAGTGAATTGTGCCTACAGTTTTGCAAAGTGTGTGTTACAAAATTGCAAACTGAGTGCAAAGCAGTTTTTGTGCTTTTAGTTTTGCAAACTCAGTGAGTGGTTTTGCTATAAGTCTGAATAGTTTTAGAGATTGTGCTACAGGAATCACAGTTAGGGTTTAAGCATTCAGAAAAAACTGTAACTCCAAAAATGACCTCAGCCTATGTGCAAAGTCCTTTCTGGTCACAAAAAAGACCCTATGGTACTGGTAGTTGGACTTTTGTGTTGCATTTTATGTGTTTTATGTCATTATCTATCTATGATTGTTGCAGATGTTTAAACACTCAAAAGTAACTGGAAGTTGCACTGATGTAATGCATATATTTATTCAGGCTTGACTTCAAATCCTTCAGTCATTTAGAAAATAATAAGGTCAAACTCACAACTTCTGCTGTTTGCATTTGTTCTTCAACATTATAAAACTAACTTTACAACATGAGACTGTGCAAGAGATAGATTTCAAACTGAAGGGAAGTGAACTGTTGCTGTCAAACTAAGCCAAAAGAAGTGGTAACAAATTTTGACATCGTTGGCAGAGACGGGTCAGTGTAGATCCTCCTGCATCTCAGAGGGCAGTAATCATGTTTTCTTTACTGTGTAGGCGGATCATGAAGATGGTGTTTCCTACATCTCCATCAGCTACACCAACAAGGCTAACAGTGAAAATAAAGTAATGCATATGATATGTTTCTGGCTTCATCAGTGCATTAGTAAATGATGTTTTCACTGTGTTGTGTTACATGTGGTGAAACATCCTGTGGTCTGTGTGCTTCCAGGTTCGGGATAAATGTGAGAGTGATGAGACAGTTACCTACTCCACTGTGAAAGCTTCCTCCACACATCCCAGCAGCCTCTATGCTACCATAGAGTAAACAAAAAGGAAACTTAATCATCAGGTCATTGCTTCTGTGAAAAAGCTTCGTCCCTATAAGAATTATCGGTTTGCTCAGTTTAAAAGGAGGAAGCAGTTGTGTGAGTGCTTAAAGAGCAGAATTTGTAACATTTGAAAGGCTTTCAGTTTTATTTTATCTTTTGTTCAAAGTTTTGAAATGATGTACATAGATGTGTTTATTTTGCTATTTGCCTGTAAATTTTCTAAAACTGCAGTAATTTATAAGTTTAGTTTCATTTTTTCCATAAACAATTATTCAAACATTTGTGTCTCATTACTCTAAGCATCAAAAGCAGGATTAAATGGAATCAGGCATCAGAGTGGGAGGATATGTCTTTACCTGTATGAAAAACACAATTTTACATGAATGAATGAGAAAGTTTTATTATGTTGGTTGCATTTCTCTACTGACAACAAACCTTCCCTCTGGTGAGCAGGTTTTTTCACAAAGGGCTTAAACAGATGCAGATGACACGGCCATCATGGGGTGTATCTGGGATGATCAGGAAGAGGAGTACAGAAGTCTGGTGAGGAACTTTGTCGCATGGAGTCACACAAACCACCTGCAACTCAACACCTCAAAGACTAAGGAACTGGTTGTGGACTTCGGGAGGTCCAGAGAAGGTCCACTGCCGGTTCAGATAGATGGGGAGGAGGTGGAGGTGGTCAACAAGTACAAGTACCTCGGGCTGTGGGTGGACAATAAACTGGACTGGTCATGCAACACAGAGCACCTGTATAAAAAAGCCCAAAGCCGACTGTACTTCCTCAGGAGGCTGAGGTCTTTAAACATCTGCAGAAAGACCCTGTATTTCCCTCAAGCTATCGTCCAATTTCTCTTTTAAATGTAGACCTTAAAATAATCTGCAAAGCTCTTTCAAAGAGATTAGAGAAAATGACCCCCCTCTTAATTCATCCTGACCAAACTGGTTTCATAAAAGGTCGGCACTCCTCAACAAACACTCGTAGATTACTTAATTTAATAGACTACTCATACGATAAAAACATCGAAACCATAATATTATCTCTAGATGCAGAAAAAGCATTTGACAGAGTTAACTGGAAATTTTTATTCGCAACTTTACACAAATTTGGTTTTGGAAACTCTTTCATAAATTGGATAAGAATATTATACAATTCCCCAACAGCTCGTATCAGAACAAATGACCAGACATCCTCCAGCTTCTGTCTCCTGAGGGGCACCAGACAGGGATGCCCACTCTCCCCTTCACTTTTTGCAATTTTTATCGAACCTCTAGCAGCAGCATTTAGACAGGCTACAACAATTAAGGGCATAAAATGTAAGAACATAGAACATAAAATCAGTCTCTATGCGGATGATGTGTTGCTTTTTCTGCAAAACACACAAACCAACCTCTCTGAGGTAATTACTCTAATAAACTGGTTTTCAAGAGTTTCAGATTATTCAATTAACTGGCCAAAATCTACAGTTCTCCCCATTAACTGCTCCTTCCATAATTCTTCCTCTGCCTCACTGCAATCCGGAAATATTAAATATTTAGGTATTACAGTTTTTGCCCGTTGCTTGAACACTATAAACCCATGCTCAGACTAAAGTAACACAACGTGAAGCTTTTGTTACCATACCTCAAACACATGTACCCATACCTTAAACAAAAGCGCTGCTTTGCACCCCAGTACCAATTATGCAACACTCCTACTCCTTTATGCAACACACCTACCCCTTTATGCAACACACTTACTCCTTTATGCAACACACATGGTCCTGCATGCTACACTCTATTTCATACATAAGACACTTCGCTCACAAAATGAAATCTCAGGGTGCCATTCGGAAAACACATGTATCCAAAATACAAAACACATCGGATAATTGCAACCACTCAAATACACACCTGAAGGCACGTACTTGCAAAACCGAACACCAATTAGCCAACTACAAAAAGCCCTCAGCGTAGCCATTTCAAGAACTTTGCAAGCATGGATGGAGGGAGAGCAAGAGGAAGAGGAAGAGGTAGAGGAGGAGGAGGAAGAGGAGGAGAAGGCCGAAGAGGCCATGAACGGACCCATATTTCTGATGAAATAAGAGCAACTTTGGTGGACCATGTCATCAACCATGGCCTGACTATGAGGGAAGCTGGGCAGAGAGTCCACCCACATCTAAGCCGCTTCACAGTGGCATCTGTAATACGAACATTCCGACTAGAAAACAGGTATGTCTTCACCTCCATACCTTCTGCTCTACTCAGATGGTTTCATAGCACTGTTCTACAGTATATCACATTACCATATCAAGTGTACGGGGTGCTAATGCTCCTTTTGCAGCCAAAGTGGCTGATTCCTTATATTGAAGTACAGTGTTGTACAGTGGATGACACAGTATATACAGTAAAGTACTGTAAGAAAAATAAGCAAACCGATGACAATATGTGGTTGTATTCCTCCAGAATGACCCGAAGACCTTCTGGGGGAGGACGGCAACGCCTGTTCACACAACAGCAGGAACTTGCCGTTGTGGACCTAGTGAGGGCAGACAATGCCATCCGTCTCCACCAGCTACGACGGAAAATACTTGCAGACAGGCGAGTGTTCAGCAACATAAACCATGTGAGCATCACCACCATCAGACGCATCTTGGGTAAACTCAGCATCACCATGAAGCAGCTCTACAGAGTCCCATTCGAGAGGAACAGTGACAGGGTACATATCTTTCTACGTAGCACTCATAATTCTTATTCTCATGTATATATCTCATGCACATATCTATCTTTCTTTCTACATAGCACTTTAATTCTTATTGTCTGCACTGAAGCACCGCAGCAATTTCCTAATGTTGTAAACCTCAACATCTGGCAATAAACCCATTCTGATTCTGATTCTGACTTCGAGCTGAATATGTACGGGTATGTGTAACTGTCCCTTACATTTACAATAGAGTATTGGTGAAGTCCAGTAGCAGCTGAATATGTACCATATCAGTACCACATGGATCTATTCTGAGAGCTACACAGGTACCTGTGTGATGGGGTGAGGGTGCCGTATGTGTAGCACTGTAGTACAGTGATATGTTCCCCTTTTTTTCAGAGAATCTTGGCCATGGATGGAGCTGCACAGCCTCATGAATACATTTTCATTGATGAAGCTGGATTCGACCTGAGCAAAACAAGACGACGGGTCGTAATGTAATTGGCCAAGGGGCAATTGTGCACGTCCCAGGGCAGCGCGGGGGAAACATCACATTATGTGCCGCCATATGCCTTCGAGGGCTTCTGCACCATCATGCAATACTAGGTCCATACAATAGCCAACACATACTCACATTTCTAGATGCTCTCCATGATATAGTTGTACAGAACAGAGCAGATCAGCCCAGGTTTGTGGTGATATGGGATCATGTCAGTTTCCATCGGGCTGCTCTGGTCCAGGCCTGGTTCTCCAACCACAATCAATTTGAAGTGGTATACTTGCCCCCTTACTCACCATTTTTAAACCCTATTGAGGATTTTTTTAGGCTTGGAGATGACGTGTATATGACCGCCAACCACATGCCCGCATGCCTCTTCTGCAGGCAATGGAACAGGCCTGCGGCGACATTCAGGTGACAGCAATCCATGGATGGTTTCGACATGCAAGAGGATATTTTCCCCGGTGCCCAGCGGGAGAGGACACTGCTTGCGATGTTGATGAGGTCCTGTGGCCAGACCCCAACAGACGGCGGGATCCATGAGCCCACTTATGCACAATTGTCATGGTTTTTTGTGTTTACAGTATAGTGTTTTTTCTATTGCAGTATTATTGTGTTGTGGTTTTTTTTTTTTTTTGCTTTATCTGAATTCATGGTACTGCGATGTACACTATTGAGTAGGTCTATTTGCGTTTTTGGTTGTTTGGAAATGTGTCTCCTGTAAATGTGCCTTCTGAATACACAATGGAAATCAAGGACTGCAGTGTTTTATGTAAAGAAGACTAGTGTGCTCCCCCTGATCTGTAAGTGTTTGCATATGATGCAAGTATGTGTCATTTTGTCAACAGAGTTACATTTTGACAGAGGAATGTTAGGTTTTGACAGCAGAGTTTAGGTTTTGGGAGTGGAGTTTCATTTTGGCACAGATGTGTATGGTATATTTCCCAGTGTTGTGTCGTGTTTACTTGTGTTTAGAGTTTTGGCACAATGAGCGACGTTTTGCCAAATGTGTTCAAGCAACGGGCAAAAACTGTAATGTTTCTTCTAAGCTTTCAGACTTAACTAAATTAAACCACATCCCACTTCTAAAGAAAGTAGAAGGCGATCTGACTAGATGGAAATCTTTACCCATATCACTCATGGGAAGGGTCGCCACTATAAAAATGATGATCTTGCCAAAAATAAATTACTTATTTTTGATGATCCCTAACAAACCATCACAAGATTGGTTCAGATCTCTGGATTCATATATTTCCAAATTCCTTTGGAAAGATAAACCCCTGCGTATCAGCTTAAAAACGCTACAAAGAACCAAGGATAGAGGAGGATTAGATCTGCCTAATTTTCATCAATACTTCTTAGCCAACAGGCTTCAGTTCATCTCAGAATGGTTAAAACATACCTTCTTAGTTGAGCCTTGGCTAGATGTTGAACAGGCACTATGCAAGGATCTAGAGATTTCAGACCTACCATTTATTAGCTCAAACATCAAAAGACATGAATGCTTTAAAAGTATCAACATCAGCTTTTCTCTGATAGCATGGTGGGAGTTTCTAAAAATAACGGAGTCTTCATTAATCCCATGCAAACGTACACCTATCTGGAATAACCCTGACATATTACAAAACAATAATATGATTAATTTCCCAGAATGGAGTTGTAAAGGAATTAAATACTTAGAACATATATTAGAGGGAACAGAATTTATTCCATTTGACAGACTAGTTGAACAATATGGGATCAACAAGACAAGATTTTTAGAATATCAACAAATTAAATCCATAGTAAAAAAAAAATTTAACCTCAGTCAAGTTGAATTACAAACACCACTAAGTGCGGCACATTTTCTTACTCTTAAATCCCCCAAATTATTATCTAAAATATACAGAACACTTTCTAAATTAGATGAATCAATATCCCTTCCTACTGCAAAGTGGGAAGCAGATTTATCAGTCAACCTAGACCAAAACTTCTGGTCTCAGATTTGCTCAAAAACCTTTAAATTAATTAAAAATCCCAGTCTGCAATTAATACAATACAAAATACTACATAGAGTGCACTATACAGGTCATCGGATGTTCAAGATGGGCTTTACATCTTCCAACAACTGCTCACACTGTCAAGGCAATACACCAGACAATTACATCCACGCTCTTTGGTTCTGTCCACCAGTGCAAAAGTTTTGGCGCGAGATATGTGAAGACTTATCAAAGTGTCTGAAATGTAACATTCCAACTTCCCCCTTAGTGTGTTTACTGGGCAGCTTAGATAATGTCACTTCAGAAAAGAATATAGCCCATATGATTTTCACTGCCCTATGCATAGCCAAGAAAACAGTCCTCATGAACTGGAAAAATAAAAATAATCTTAATTCTAACCAATATAGAAATTATCTATTAGATTACATTAGTCTTGACACAGCCTCTGCCACCACATCAGATCAATTGCTCTGGGCTCCTTTTATCAGCTCCATCACCTAGTGGGGGTGGGGGGTCATAGTTTGGTCCCGCCTTCACTGTTGTGATCGGTGTGGGGGTAGGGACAGGCTTGGGGCGTCGGGGGGTTCCCCGGAGGCAACTTCCTTGGGGGGCTCAACCCGGGGTAGCGGTCATGTCCGGTTGGGGGCTCTGTTGGCTCTCAGGTGACTGTTTCCTCGCGGCTGCGTGCAGCGGGGCTAGGGGAGGGTCTGTGCTGATGGACGTGGGTTACTGACCTGGTAGCCTGGCTGGCCCTGGGTGGGTCCGGGATGGGCGTGAGGTTCTAGGGGTGCTCTGTCTCTGGGCTGGGGCCCGGGCCGGGCCTTGGGGGCTTGGGTCCTGGTTGGTGTGTTGCCGGGGTTGTGGGCGGGTGGGTGCATGGGGGCCCGGCCCTGGAGCAGGGTGCCGCCGGTGCGTCGAGCCACCTGGGGGGCTCTTCAACTGGTGGGGGAGATGGTCACATCTTGCAGGAGCTCTCCTCTCTTCAGGAACTCTCTCTGCAGGAGGGGGAGATACAGGAGAGGTGGAGGAAGATCTCAGCCTGGGTGTTTATTGTCTTATGTAGTCTGGAAGATGAGTGGATGGTGGGGTGGGTGCAGTTTTCTCTGTGGTGGGGTTGGGTGGACTGTCCCGGGCTCTGTGGGGCCGGGGGGCGCTGCTGCACTGGGCCCCGGTCTGGTTGGGCCTGGGCCCCCTTTCCCTGGCGGGTCGCGGAGTATGGGAGTGCCTACTGGGGTCAGCGGGGGAGCTGGCCCCAGGGAGGGGTTACCTGCCCCTCCCTTCCTTCCCTCCCCATCTCCAGCTGCCTCCCTCTTCCCGCTCCACCACAACCACCCACACATGCAGGCCTTGGAGTAGGGGTATGTCACCAGGGTGCAGAGGAGGCTACCCCCCCCCCCGTCCCCCCCCCCCCCCCCCGTCCCCTTCTGGCTGCCTCTGCCTCAATTTTATCCCACAACTTAGACATTCACATTATTCACACTCTCATTACACATACATTTAGGATCTTGGGGGTGGGCACAATCACGGAGTCCAAATTACCATCAGGGTGTACACCTCACCCCTGGCGTCGTTGCCCACCTCTCAATTTTAAATACACTTAGACATTGAGGGCTAGCAGGAGGGACCATGCGCTTACCTGCTGCTCCTTGGCAGGTAGCTCCATGCCCTCCTGGGTTTTAATTGCACCTTAGAACACATGCATCAACACTACAATGAGCGGGTGGAGGGAGGTTTGGAATCTTCTCCCACCCCCGTTCTCTGCGGCCTGCTGGAGCGGGAGGGCTAGGAGGAGTTGGCCGTCCGACTGCGGTCTGGGGTGTGGGGCCTCCCTGCTGCTACGGAGTCGGGGTGGTCTGCCTCTCCCCACCGCAGGGAAAAGGGTAACACCACCTGGGTCTGGGTGCAGTTCCCCCCTCCAGGGGCAAGGGTACCTAGACCCGGTTTGTAGAGTACGCTTGGGGAGTGTGATCGTGTGTACAGCGTCTCTTTATGTCTGTCTCCACGTTGGTTGAGTGTGGAGTAAGTGCACATGAGAGCATGAGGGTGGGAATGGATGTTTGTGTCTGTGTGTGCCTGTATGTCTGGGTCTATATGTCAGGTTGGGTATCAGACGCCACCTCTCTGGGGACACCTCAGGCCCTCCAAGGTTTGGAGGCCTATCTCCCCCCACCACTTCCCCTGCCGGTGGCGGACTCCCTCAGGTGTCGGTGCGTTGGTGGTTCTTTGTGTCTGGGGGTGGGCGTCCAGGTACACACCGGCTCACTCCTTGGTGGCTGCTTATCGGGGCCTGGAGCCTGGGGCTCGCTCCGGCCCCTTCGGAGGTGGGGTGCCCCCGGCCTCTCGGCCTGGGGCTCGGTCACTCAGGCGCAGCTGGGGGCCGGCGGAGCTCATGGGCGCGTCACTGCAACTCCCCCTGGCTTCTGCTCCGCGGCTGCCCCTCTGTTGGTCTTCCATGGTCTCTTGTGTTCTGGGGGCCTCTGGATGTCGAGAGTTTGACCTCCTCCATACCCGCTTCACACCCTGGAGGACGGGGCTGTGGCCCCCCCACACTCCCTAGCAGATCGTTACATGGAGAAACCTTTGGAATACAAGCATGCTGATCCACACAGGTGTACACACGGGTGTTCACTGCTCGTAGACCCAAATTACACCTTTCTTGGCCGCTACTTCGAAGCACATCTGTCCTGCGTGCTGCACAACAACATTGAATATTTAGTATTTACTGCTGTTTACACTTAGCTAGATTAATGCGATGGTGTTGTGTTTAGTATGTTGCTTTGTTTTTTTTGCTTGTTTTCTATTTTTCTCTCAACAGGTGATCCAGGAGATTTTTATTTTTTTTCTCCCCCCCTTTCTCACTGTCCCTCTCCCCTTCTGTTTTTCCTTTCCTTCCTCTTTCTTTCTTCCTTTCCTATCCCTCACTCATGTCTGTCCCGTCTGTAACATCTGAAAATAAAATATAATAAATAATAAAAACAAAGATCGACCAAATGGACCAATACGGCAATGCCACGATGATCCATTTGGCAAAGTAAATCCATTGGGTATCCTTGTTGGTCTTCAGACAACAATTCTGATGGCTAAAGAACCAAATGGGACAGGCAGGAAAAAAAAAAAAAAAAAAAAAACATCTGCAGGAAGCTCCTGAGGATGTTTTACCAGTCGGTGGTTGCTGGAGTACTTTTCTATGCTGTGGTGTGCTGGGGGAGCAGCACAGCAAAGAAGGACTCATCCAGGCTGGAGAAACTGATCAGGAGGGCTAGCTCTGTGGTCGGCATGAAGCTGGACACTCTGGTGACAGTGGCAGAGAAAAGGACATTAAAGAAACTGCTGGACATTATGAACAATGCTGGGCATCCTCTGCACACGGCCATAAACAATCAGAAGAGTCTGTTCAGTGACAGGTTGCTTCTCCCCAAGACAAGAACTAACAGACTTAAAAACTCCTTTGTCCCACACGCCATCAGACTGTTTAACTCCTCTCTGGAGGGGAGAGGGAGGGGAAACAGGAGGACAAAGGAGGGGGGAACAACTAAGCTGTAGTGCCTCTTCACCTCACTGTGCAATACCTTTTGTGCAATACTTTTGTAAATAGTCAACGGTGCAATAGACTCAATACTTGAAATGTGCAATTCACTTGTATTTTTATTTTTTTTATTCCTATTTATTCTATTTATCCCCTTTGTATATTTTATTTATATTTGTCTCTGTATTTATATATGTGTGTGTGTGTGTGTGTGTGTGTGTGTGTGTGTGTGTGTGTGTGTGTGTGTGTGTGTGTGTGTGTGTGTGTATATATAACAATTCTCTTTTTGTAACTGTAACTTCGGTCGTTGCTGTGCTTTTCTTTGGAAGTCGAATTTCCCAGAGGAACCCACCCGAGGGATTAATAAAGTTCTATCTTATCTTATCTCTTATCTTAAACTTATCTAAATGAAGAAATTCAGTTCAAGACACCTGAGATTGATCATAAATCAGGACACATACATATGAGAGTTAAAGTGAAAGGAGACAATATCCACTGCAAGTTTAGAATATCTAAAGGACACACAGGCTACACACACAGTGACATTAAACTGCTCTGTGTCCACATATGAAGAATACAAATACACTGTGAAATGACTATATAACAATGACAATGGCGTGTGGATATCACAGTCTACCTGCTCAGCTAGTGTGACCTTTACAACATCTGATCATATTTACCAATCCAACAATTGTTGGAGATTTTGAAGTGCAAAGTGACACATGGTGGAAAAGGTGGACGGTGGATGTTTTTCCCATTGACTGACTTGGAGAGTGGCCCAAAAAAGTAAATAACAGCACAGGTCAGTGTTGAACAGATTTAAGCACCTGCTCCGATCAAAGTTTAGTGTTGGATTATTTAGACCTTGATCAGATCAATAACATTGAACAAATACATTTATTTCATTACATGACAAGCTTATTGTCATCTGTGAAGTCAGTGAAAACAGTTGTTCAGTAAAGTTACAGTCATGACCACAACCATACCCAAGTATATTACTTTAACCAGGACTAATGAACTTTCCCTGAACCTGCAAACGTTTTTGGACCTTAGGTGTTTTTTTAACCACAAGGGTGTATAGACAAAATACAACAATAGGAAACCCAAAAACAGTGTTTTCAGTTTGGAATTATATTGGATATTATATTATTTAGATTTATATATTATATTTTCTATTATATTTTCTGTTCTGTCTTTTTTGGATTGTTCTCTTTTATTTACAGTTTTATTTTTGTTGCCTGCACTTTCTAATAAATTTCACTTCCTTTGTATTTGCCTCCTTGATTAGTCGCAGCAGTGTTTGTTTTCCCATCTAGTTTACCTTCCTTCATTACCTGTTGTGTATTTAAACACACATTGCTGCTGGAGTGTATACTTGCTTAATCGATTAGTTGCGGCAGTGTTTGTTTCCCTTTCATTTCCTGTGGGTGTAACCACTCATTCTGTTTGATGCTTACTGTCTGTCTGCTTATGAGATTTCCTGTTGTATATTCAGCTTTGTTTGATGGATATTGTTATCTGGTCCCTGTTGGTTTTTTCCTTGCCCCAATAAAAGTTTGGCTTTTGTTTTGGATACACACTTTTCAATCAACATCACTGTTTTGTTATTAGTTTTATGTCTACTGGAGTGTATAATGGAAGATGTTAGGCTGAAGTTCCCCATGTAACAACCAGCTTCATTTATTTTTGTAACAATTACTGTTGTCCAGAAGGGGGTGCTGTATAATAATTGCAAGAAACTAAGCTACCAAATAGACACATACACTAACTGGTTTAAAAAAACAATACAATAGAAAATGAAGAACTTTTTTTTCATATTTTATTTTTTCATAAATGAGTGTTCTTTATGTAAATAAGATGCCAGTGATGTTTCTTTAAGCAAAGCAAATTAAAATAGTTGCAGTCCAAAAGATGAAAAAATAAACATCCAAATTCAAACTCTCTCTGCTTAAGTATGTCATTAATCTGCACTCTGAAAAGTAATGGTGACATTTCTACTTCTCTGGCATATTCTTAGTAGATCTTTCTCTTTCCTTTACTGTCAGAGACGGAGATAAGGTCACTTTGGAGTAAAGGAAAACAAAGGAACAAAGGAAGCAAAACCCAAGACAATGCACACATGGAACATGTTGTGGAGGTTTTCCATTTAAATAAAGCCTGCAGACGAGCGGTGAGCGGTAGCTAACATTCTTTAATCCAAACACACAAAGAACAGAAAACCAAGCTTGTGGAGAGCCTACATGACCGCGGGGCAGGTCAGCAGAGTCTCACTGAGCCTAGCATGGCTCTCAGTTAAATACCTTCTTCAGGAACAAAAGGCAGTACACAGCTGTTTCACACATTAAGGTTCACACTCCCTTCAAGGTTCAAGGTTCAAGGTTCTTTATTTGTCACATGCATAGTTATACAAGTATAACACACAGTGAAATGTAGCCTGACACGCTCCTCGACATGTGCAAAAATTGGGGGGGGTGTAGAGGAAGAACATTATATATATATATATACATTGGGTGAATGTGCAGTAGTAGCAGCAAGCAGGTGAATTCTGTACATTAATATGAATAGACATCTGACTATTTTACAGGATAGACAATATAAACATATTTAAAATTAAAGGAATTGAAATGTACATTGTGCCTTGGTTTAGTGTCTGGAAGAGTCCTGTCTCAGTCAATTATAGATGATGTGAGAGGGCGGGTGTGTGTGTTTAGGGCACGGATGGCTTGGGGATAGAAGCTCCTCTTGAGTCTCTCTGTCCTTGCCCGGAAGATGCGGAACCTTCTACCAGATTGCAGAAGTTGGAACAGTTTGTTGCCAGGATGGGATGGGTCCTTCAGTATCTGCGCTGCTCTAGTCCGGCATCTCCTGGTGTAGGTGTCCTGAAGCGGGGGGAGAGCAATCCTGCAGCAGCGTTCTGCTGTACGGATCACTCTCTGGAGAGCTTTTTGGTCCTTCACACAGCTGTTCCCAAACCACGATGTCATGTTCTGTGTGAGGATGCTCTCCACAGCGCCTGTATAGAAAATCCTGAGGATCTTTGGAGAGACCCTGAACTTCCACAGTTGTCGTAGGTGATACAGGCGCTGCCTAGCCTTTTTGGTCTGGACCTGAATGTGGGCAGCCCATGTCAGGTCTGAGGAGATGTGGACACCAAGATACTTCACACTTCCTTACAACACCTCCACCATTTGTCTTACAGTATGGGTGTCAGACATGTTAAAATCCAGTGGCACCAAGGCATTATACAATAAAATAATGTGATTAATACACAAGTAAAAGAAATTCCTATACAAACACATGCTCAACAAAATAAGACAGGAAATGAGAAAGCTAAACAGGGGTGCTAGTTTCAGTCATTATGCAAATCCAGTGTTATAAGGATGGGGAAAGGATGAGACTAAAGCAGTCACTTGAATGAGTGGCACTGAAAATGTGAAAACCTGCCACTGCATCCACATGAACAGAACTAGCTTTTACACTAAGGGAGGAATAAAGCCAAAGCAACTAGGACCTGAGAACTAAATACATTTTTTTAGGTTGCAAGAAAGTAAAGCAATCTAAAATACAAAATATTCCCACTTATGTTTATTCTGGTCATTTGTGGATAACACCTCCCCCGCTCTGCTGCTGCTCATTAAAAATGAATTAAACAAGCTAAATCATTAAGAGCAAAGTCTTGCTTACCATCACCAACATGGATTCTGTTAAACACTGAACAAGCAATATGAGTTTGCACAAGACAATTGGTACAAATACATACTTTGATATATGGCAGTGGACAGGAAGTGTGCTGTGGCTTTAGTGGAGATAAAACTCTACAACACATTATTTAATATCCTATAAAATTACTCTTATTTACCTCCACCAAAATTAGTAAGACTGCAGTGTCAGTTTGGTTGAGAAGGGGTCTACACATTTGAAAAACTGAGGGAATTCATATGATCTACATTAAAAAATAAATACAAGAAATAACCATAACATTGAAAATGACCACAGCCTGAATGAGGAGGAGACAGGAAGTAAACTAGATATGTGTCTTTGACAAGTACAACAGAGTTTGCCAGTTATAGATGTGACAAAATGAGAAGGAAAACCAGAACAAAACGTGATGATTGAACACAAATTCTTCAACATTTCTCTGTTTCTGTTGCTTCTTTTTTCAGGTAAGGAAACCTTTATTTACAACTAAAACCTTTTTGCTATTTTACTTAATCTCAACAACAAATTTCAAACACACATTTTCAGATATGAAAATTAATTAGCTTTGAAAACCTCTTCCTACTGTAACACTTTATCAGCATCTAACTTACTGAATAGATTATTGTTAAGATTAACAGATGCATGAAGTAGTTTTGAATAATTCACTGTCTTAATGATAGACGTCTGATATTGATAAGTATGTTCAGTTACAATAGTCACCAAACTCTTGTTTTGTCTCAATTATTAGGTGTAATTTCTACATCAATTTTCTTTTACCTACTTTAGCTTTTATGCTGTGATACTTTCTGTTTGCTTTCTGCATTTATTTTTATATTCCTCCTTTGGAGTCTTTGTGGAGCAAATCAGCTGAACTTGTTTTGAACTGGTTGTTAAGAGTAAGCTGAAAGTCTTTATGAGGACATCATGATTCACTAATTAAAGGAAGCTCTCCGTGTATCTAGATGTATTACAAGGTCTGTGTTTTTTTTATATTTGTGCTTCAGTTTGAAGGTAAGGATACATGTAACACGTAAGAGATTTTTTTTCTTCTTTTGAGTTTTACTTTATTTTGAAATCCAAGAGAGCTGTGCTTTTGTTTGACAATCCAAATCAAGTTTTTTGTTAGTTCTTTTGTAATAAGAATGTAAATCGTCTCCGTTCAGACAACTATTGGTTTTTTTTTCTGTTATATTCTCAGGAGATCTAAGTGGAGATCTTTCACTCTCCTTCACTGTCAGAGATGGAGATAAAGTCACTTTGCCTTGTGAAAACATGATCAAAAACCATCACAGCTGTGACACTACCACCTGGCTCTTCACTGATTCAAGAGGAAAAGCAGCAGTAGAGCTGGTTAATCTTGGACAAATCAAAGAAACAGTCAAATCAGACAGACTGAGTGTTACAGCAGAATGTTCACTGGTTATAAAGAAGGTCACAGCTGAGGATGTTGGTCGTTACACCTGCAGACAGTTTAGAGGCAATCCAGGGAAACAGCAAGGTCCAGATGCTGTGGTTTATCTGTCTGATGTCATCAGTGAGTATTTACACCACAATATGTTGAAGTTCAAACTGTGTTGTTAGAGCAACATCATAAAACATTACATTTAGTGAAAAGAAATGTATTCATACTTTTTAATTCTTGTTGCGTTTATCTTCACCAGTGACTGAACAGAAGAGCAGGGATCAGGTGACTTTAAACTGCTCTGTGCAGGTACATGGACATTGTGAACACAAACTGAAGTGGATTCATTACAGTGAAGGTCTGAATAGAGATTACTCAAACATAAAAACATTACAGTCGTCCTGCTCTGCTACTGTGACTTTTGTAAATTCTTTATACAGTCACATATCTAACTCTGACTTTAAGTGTAACGTAACAACAGAAGATGGCAAAGAGCAGCTTTTTACCTTCAGCCCTCATTCATCAGGTAAGAAAGGAGGAGAGATTTTAATGATTATGATAAAATTTTGAAAGTAACTTCACATTATTTGTTTATTTTAACAACTTAAAGTTTTAACTGACAGACAATTTATACAGACAATTTATTAGTGAAAGGGCCACTGAATCTTCTTTTTTCATTTAGGTGAACAAACAAACAAACATAATCACAAGGTCTAAAATCACCTTAAAAGTTGTAAATGCCAGCATTGAATGTAGATGTATGTATTGATGTGTTTCTTTGGCATCAACAGCAATAAAGCAGAGGTACGAGATGCTTTACAAAATGTACAAAATAGTTTAAATAGCAACATTCAAATAACTTGTGTAACACTTTCTATCCTAACTCTTTCATACAACTTTATCACAAACAAATTACAAAAAAAAAAATGATAACAATAATGAAACTTTATCGCAGGAACCAGCTGCTCATCATCTGTTCCACATCCACGTTTTTCATGACCTTAATAAACTCATTGAAGGAAATGTAGCCATCTCCGTTTGTGTCAGCCTCCTGGATGGTACTATCAGCAATGCTGCCGAGTTCTTCATCTGAAACGTTGACTCCAACAATCATCCGCAAGACCTGCAGGAGCTCATCTCGGGAGATCTTGCCATCTCTGTCCAGGTCATATAGACGGAAAGCAAAAAGCAGCTTGTTTGTTCTGCTGTTCAGGGGCTCTGTAGCTGAGGGGTTCTTGTTCTTCTCGTTGTCTTGGTCGATTGGTCTGAAGTGAGCCAGGGTCCGCACGAAGCCCCGGAAATTTACCTGGTCCTCTCCCTCAGGAAAGAATCCGTTGGTGATTATATCTCCCAGAGGGTTGATGGCCAACTCGGGGATTCTATGGAAATCATCTCGACTGAGGGTGCCGTTTCCCCCTTTATCCAGGCTGGTGAAACGTCTGTACAGGTGAGTGATCTTCCTGTGGGAAAAGCCAGTTTCCTTCTTAATTTCTTCAATGTCCTCAATTTCCTCTTCTCTGAGTAATCTGCTGAGTAATCTGGACACTATGGATCCCATGGTGAGATGTTAACGGAACTTTACAATTGAGATGATTCGCTAAGGCGTCTTGCGCAAGCTCTCCAAGTGTCTCTATTAAAGTTAGCAAAAAAGCTAACTAACTGAAGGAAACGGTTTCCAGGGCCTAATCCGTGGATCGACTTCCTTCGAGGCGTGGACGTCTATCAGCAGAGAATGTACCTTCACCTATCAGCAGAGAATGTCCCTTAGTCTGTAACACAGTCAAATATATTCTCAAGTAATATTCAAGCATGCCATTCAGCGTGTTAGTACGAGCTCGGGAGCAGCTTGGGAGAACAAGAAAACAGAGACTGCTTCAGGTTGTCTTCCCAAAGTGACTCAACTTTATTCACAAGTACAACAGTTTATATAGAGGGTAAAATTCATGAGACAGCAGATTATCAGTTTAAACCAGTACAGACCAAGATAAGGGAGCGTCTTCCTGCCCTTGGGTGAAGAAGCATCCTTTGTGTAGTTTATTAGTTCAGCTACAATTGTGATTATCTCAGCGACATATTTTCAAGGCACAAAACAAAGAGTTCTTTCATTAGTGAAAACTGAAACAAACCATTTGGCCTTCAACAGGCGTCTAAAAGATTAAGAAACTAATGTAGCTGAGGGAGTGATCTCTGTGGTATTTCAACCTTGTACCAGCCTGTGATTCTCACACATCAATTCTTGGGTCAAAGAGAAAAATAACTAAAACAAAGGGGCCTTATTGAATGACAGAGTTTTCCTGCATAATGTCACTATAAAACAATATCCAGTAAATGCTACCATGGTACTAAAATACCTAACAGTTCCCCTCTTTTATTGTTTTTAAAAATAATAACTCAAATAGAAAGGAAAAATCACAAATGTAATAACATAATATAAAAAGCAAATCATAAAATGTAATAGTTCACAACCTAATGTTCAATATACACATCAGGAACATCATTGGTAACATCTGGCACATCCTCAGGATCAATTTGTGCTAATTGCAAATACATTGAAGTAGCTGTACTAGTAGCTATATGGGTTATCATTGAGAATGTGGCTTGCAGAAATGTGAACAGGGTTGCACTTTACAATACGAAATAGTAAATAAAAATCCTAAGGTTAATGCAGTAGATATGATTAATAACCTAAATATATAAAAAAGACAGTTCTTTAGTCGTCTCCTGGCCTGGTCCCAGGTTCGAGAGACACCGTATAAGCGTCGTGTGATGACAATGGGCATTTCATTTTCTCCATTATCAGGATGAAACGAGTCTATCTTTATCAGGTTAGACATTGTGTGGTACTCTAGGCTTTCTGTTCCTGCTGGATGTTCGAGTACCTTGTTGTTGTTCTTTCAGGCGTTGTGTGTTAATCAGTGATTGTGTGTGTGTAGGTGGATTGGATCCGGGCGTTGGCTCGCCTGAGTCGTCATCTACTTGATCCGACGCCTTAGGTGGTTTGGTGGGGCTGGTCTTAACCCTGCTGGCATGAATCCACTGAGGTTGTCCGTCTGTTAGGATGCTGGTTCTCGTCACTGCAAGTACAGTCTGGGGGCTGGAACACGCGGCCTCCCCGAGTGCCCTTGGTTTTAGCGACTTTACCAACACCGCATCTCCTGGTTTCCACGGATGGGTTGGATCTATGGAAGGGAGAGGCTGAGAGAGACAAACTTTCTGATAGTTATTATTCAGTGTTTCTACCAGGTTATGAACATAGTCAGACAATGCAGTGTCTATGTCCCCTTCCAATAGCAGTGCCCCTCTGGAGGCTGACCATGGTGTTGGAAACGGTCTTCCCATGATTATTTCAAATGGAGATAATTTGGTTGCTGCGGATGGAGTCATTCTAATCTCGCAGAGGATTTGAGGAAGTAGTTTGATCCAGGTCATTCCTGTTTCTATCATTGCTTTAGTCAGGCGATTTTTTATGGTCCTATTCATTCTTTCTACAACTCCTGAACTCTGAGGATGGTATGGTACATGATATTTCCAGTCTATTGCTAGAGTTTTAGCACACTTTTGAATTACTTCTGATGTAAATGAAGGTCCTCTATCACTGTTAATTTGGTGAGGTATTCCAAATCTGGGTATTATTTCATTGCACAACTTTTGACAGACTACTTCTGCAGTTTCTTTTGATGTTGGATAAGCTTCTACCCATTTACTAAATTGGTCCACTATTACCAGTAAGTACTTGATGCTTCCTTGTGCTGGCATGTGTGTAAAATCAATTTGTAATGTATGAAATGGGAAATCTGGTTGTGGTAAATGCTGATGTTTTGCTTTTGGTTTTCCTACATTAGTTCGTGCACATGTTAGACAGGTTGCTAATATGCGTTTTACTGCGTGTGATGTTTTCTCGATTACAAATCTTGATTTTATTGCTCCTATTACCCCTCTTTGTCCGACATGACTCACACCGTGAAAATGGCGGACAAGGATTGGCAGTAGTGAAGATGGGAGGGCAATCAAACCCTCAAGGTTTTTGTATAAGCCGTCTCTGTTATCTAAGGTACAATCATTACTTTCCCAGTAAGTGTAATCTAAGGCAGAGGCTTGCTCTTGTATGAATTTTAGGTCAACATTTGTTTCTAAATAGTCTGGGAGCGTGACAAGTGGCAGCTGTAAAGGCAAAGATAATACTTCCTTTCTGGGTGGTTGCTGTGAGGCAGCAGCTGCTTTCGCGGTTACGTCTGCAAGAGCATTTCCCACTGCTTCGTCTGTGTCAGCCGTGCTGTGCCCCTTCGTTTTAACAACTGCAATTGCCGATGGCAGCTGTATAGCCTGCAAAAGTCTTTGAACAAGGTCAGAATTAGCGATCGATTTTCCATCAGCAGATCTAAATCCTCTTTGTCTCCACAATGTGCCAAAGTCATGCACCACACCGAATGCATAACGGCTATCAGTGTAAATTGTTACCCGCTTATCCACATGGAGCTCACAGGCGCGTATTAAAGCCATGAGCTCTGCTTTTTGTGCTGAGTGAAATGGTAATGAGTGAGCCTCTAGTATGATGTCAGGCAATGTCACCACCGAATAGCCACAAAGAAATGAGTTGTCATTTGGTTTTGAACAGGACCCGTCCACATAAACAATGACTGAGTCTGGGATTGGTGTCTGCTCTAAGTCTGGGCGTGGTGCTGTGGATTCCTGTATACGTGTCATACAATCATGATCGTCAGGGTCGTCTGAACCATCCTGTCGGTCAGAGGAACACAGCATACGAATGAGTAAGTGTGCTGGCGAATTGGGTGTGCTGCTTGCTTTTATAGTGAGATTTGCTGTTGAAGTCAGTGTAGCTTCATAACCTGAGCGACGTTGTGCGGTCATGTGTTGTGTAGTTATGTTTGCTAGAATGGTCGTGACCTGGTGATTGGTGTGTAGAATAGTGTCATGTGAGAGTGTGAGCTTCTCGCAGTCCCTTATCATGATAGAGCAAGCTGCTACTGCTCTCAGGCAGGCCGGCATCCCCTGAACTACTGCTGGCAGCACCTTTGAGTAGAAGGCTACTGGACGGTAGCCACAGCCATGCTCTTGGGCCAATACACCTGCACAGGTTGTGCCGTTCTCTGTGACGTACAGGTGGAACGGTAAGTGGTAGTCAGGCAGACCCAAACAAGGGGCGGAGGTCAGCGCTCCCTGTAATGCATTGAAAGAGGCAGTCATTTCTGTGGACCACAGTATTCGAGGAGGCTTGTCTTTTTTGCAGCATTCACGCAGAATGTGGTCATGAAAAGAACAGTCTGGTATCCACTGTCTGCAATAGTTCACCATGCCTAGGAAAGACAGCATTTCCTTCTGTGTAGTGGGCTTAGGGACAGAGGTCACAGCTTTGACCCTGTCTGTAGTCATGGAACGTTGTCCGTGAGACAGTGTAAATCCCAAATATTGAACAGAAGTCTGACAGTACTGCATTTTCTTTGCTGATGCTTTGTGGCCAGTCTGTTGGAGGTGCTAGAGTAGCATGTGTGTGGCAGTTTGACATAGTTTTTCACTTTCAGCACAGAGGAGGAGATCATCTACATACTGGATCAGAGTACAGCCCTCTGGAGGAATGAAGCCGTCCAGGGTAGCACGTACCACCATTGAGAAAGCCGCAGGGCTGTCTACCATGCCTTGGGGTAAGCGAGTCCATGTGTACTGCTTATCTCTATGTGTAAAAGCAAATATCGGCTGTGTGTCCTCATGCACAGGTACTGAGAAAAAGGCGGAGCACAAATCCACCACAGTAAAATGTGTGGCTGTTGCTGGAATAGATGTCAGTATGCTGGGAACATCTGGGACAAGAGGAGGTAGAGGCATAATGACTGCATTAATTTGCCTTAAGTCTTGTGTGAAACGCCATACGCCAGGTTTGTTAGGCTTTGGCACAGGATTGACAGGAGTGTTATATGGAGATACTGTGGGCTTTATTACTCCAACTGTCAATAAATCTCCTATGATGATGTCTAAGGCTGCGGCTTTTTCAGTGGAAATGGGATATTGCTTGACATATACCGGCTTGTTGTTTTTCAGCTGAGCATGATAAGGTGTACAGTCAATAAATCCTACATCATTCTCACCTCTTGACCATAATGTCATGTTTTGATATTCAGCTGGCAATGTGACAGCAGAGATAGTACAGTGTATGGGGTAGGTTAGATCTGTGTGTCGACATGGTGCAGTAATGTCATAGCCTATGTCTGAGTTATGTGACAAAACCACTGTTCGGCCTTCACTGGTGTGTGCAGTTATCATGTTGTTGAACAGTGTGAGAGAAACAAATATGTGGCTTCCAGGCATGGGGCTACCTGGTAACGGTGTTTGCACATGTTTTTGACACAGAGTGTGACGTGGGATACCAGTCAGATGGATATTGAGTTCATTCTCCGCTGAGGCGTCCAGCTGACACAGAGGCTGTTCCTTCTCCATGGTGTCGGTGCATAGGGCAGAGAAAACATAGCTGTTATCAGTATCTGCAAACATTTCACCCTTTGTGTTAAATGAAATACACAAGTTCATTTTTGCCATTAAATCTCTGCCTAATAGATTCACAGGCGAGTTTGGAATAATTATGAATGGATGATATGTAATTTCGTCTGGTTTTGGGCCCCAGCGTGTCTTTAGAGAATGAGTTTTGGGGCATTGCACTAGAGTTCCGTTTATTCCCATGGTGTTGATGCACACAGAGGAAACAGGCCCACTATAGAATTTTCCAGACAGTGAACTTTTAGTGGCTCCACTGTCAACTAAAAAGGAATAAATCTTTTCACCTATTTCTATATCTAACATGGGCAAGCTTTCTGTGTTACGGGACAATTGCAAATGCAGCATCGTGTGTAGTGCTTCACACTGTCCCTCATCTTCACCTGGGCCTCCCTATGGTTGGTCCAGTCTTTCGTTATCATATGGATGGGGATTAAAATGTGGATTATAAGGTTGCTCCCTAAGTGCAAAGGGGCCATTATTTTGATGTGATTCCTGTCTGCGTTGCCAGTTACCTTGTCTGTAAGAGCTCTGCTGACGCCTAGTGGCAGGAGCTGGTCCTGTGTTTTGTGGTTGAGACCTATGTGCTGCTGATTTGCATTCCCTCCTCCAGTGTCCTATTTTTCCACAGTAAAAACATACGTCTCCACTCCTATCTCTCCTTCTGAAATCTCCCTGCTGCGCTTGTTGAGGGGGCGGGGCCCCTGCATACATCATTTTCTCACTTTCCTCTGAGCCTTCAACATCAAAATTCAACATAATCTTAACACTTTTAGCCTTCGTGCTGTTGGGGAAAAGATCTGCACCAGCTTTTGTTTTGACAAGTGTGATAAAGTTCTTTATTTTCATGTCATAGAGATTATCAGTGGCAGTCAGCTTCAATAGTTGTGAACATTCTGGATGAATATTGTTTAAGAATGTTGTTATGAAAATCTGATCATTTCCTCCTTCAGGCATGCATGCCTCATTAGTCCAGCAGTGTGTGAAACGTTTCATAAAAACTAGAATGGATTCATCTGGCTTTTGCTTACACATGGTTACTGCATTTAAATCAATTTTATCTCTAGACATTGTGAGCAGAAATTTCTTTAGATTTTGAAAAAAGGCTGTGATTTTGTCATCGTTTATCCACAAAAACGAGGTGGTGTTGGCTGCTTGGTCATTTTTAGGGTCTAGTTCCTCTACTTCTTCAATAAGCTGAGATTCAGTCACACCTGGAATTCGTTGACATAATATATATCTATAATCAGGCCCACCCAAGTGGTGGTATCTGGTACTTCTCTGTAATGCAGAAACAAAGGCTGTAGGATTTTGTAGAGGATCGGGAAGTTCTTTAATGGTTGCTGCTAACTCTGAAATTTTAGGGGGTTGAATGCAACACATGTCCCCTATTATCATGAACGGAAGGGAGGGGCTGACGTCATTAAATTGTGATCCCTGCTTTTCTTTATAACGGGTGTTTTTGTGGGGGCCCTCTTGAGTTTTTTCCTCTTTTTTCTGCTTTAAGTAGTTCCTTATTAAATTTCTGGTGTTAGTTATTGCTTTTGGCACAGTTAAACCATTTGCTACTCTAGTGTGGCGCTGAACATGATTATCTATGACGGAAACTGCTTGCTGCAGTTCAGCTTCCGTACACTGTAAAAACTGTGATTGGGGTTAATTAGAATCTAATAGGAGAGTAATAGTAATTATTACTCAGTAAAAACGTGTATGAGTAGTTTTAATCAAATCTAAGCAAAATTCAACAATTTTGAGATGTTCAGTTATTTAAATTTACACAGTTTTGTTTGGGGTAAATTCAGCAATGGTTTGTTGAGTAGATTTAAAAAAAAATGTTTGAGTACTAAAAAAATTTAAGAAATCTAATAGATTTAACTGATGAAAGCATTTTCATTTTAATCATTGTACACTTCCGCCCATAATCCTTTGTGCCACGTGCAGGACACACGCGCTTCATGAGTGGACGTCTCCATTTTGTCAGAGGTAAGACTTCTTAATTTGTTCAAATATAAGACACGGTTTAAACAATAACGTATATCGGTTTTGAGTAAAGGTTTTAAACAGTATGATACGTCGAAATTTTATTAATAATCATCACTGTAATGATAGTATCGTATTTTTACACAAATGGCAGTTAGTGGACTGCTAGCACAAGGTCACTTTCCAAGCCTTCACGACTGTGTTACTGAACAGCTTTAACTAACCACATGTTTTACCGTATTAAAAAATATCAACGGTATATTCCGATGAGTTTTAACGTCTTTCATCCACGTTTAAAAGTTCATGAAAAGGTTTTGCGGTCAGTTGTGAGTGATTTTGTCAGCCACAGTCAGTTTTTCGAACTCCAGTTTCCAATAATGGCGGCCGCTACTAAGTTTTAAAATTACTCTTAGTAATCTTTCTGGGTCACAAAATAAACTTTTAACATATTTTCAGGCGCGAAAGTAGCTGTGTAAACATCAAATATCTGCTCGGTTTATCAAGATATCGCATGTTTGCAAAAGTGCTTCGACGTTTTCGGAGCATCTGCTACCCACCAGCTCGATAGCAAGCCGGGAGCTCGAGGGTCACTGAAGCCGCTGAGAACGGCACAACTCCCGGCACATCATTTTCAGATCACCGCGGGGTTTCGCTACTCAGTTTAAACGTAATGTATAAGTCACTTAGACAACCTAAAAATGTTATTGTTTGGTTTTTTTCAGTGTTTTATTTGTTCGTGAGTAAATCGGTTTGGCTGAGATTAAAGTTATTAGATTAGATTAGATAAAATAAAACTTTATTAATCCCCCGGGTGGGTTCCTCCTTGGTTTTTACACAGCTGACTAAACGTCAAAAATGATAATGTTGCTTTCCTTTCAGGTAATGGAAGATCCCTCAACTTAAATTCACCTGATCAGCATGGGATTGAAGTTGCAGGCTATCATAGCCAAGGTATTTTCCACAGACATTTCAGCTTGGAATTTTATTTAAAGAATTTTTTTGTCAAATTTCATTTGCATGGTGCACAGCTCCACTAATTTGTTTGCATGTTTTTGTCAGTGCAAGAGGACGCCAGGACGTCACTGATATAATTAACAACACAATTATGGGTTTCATGTTTTAATTGTATTTTAAATACATGTCTATTCTTAGTAAAAAAAACAAACAAAAAACAAACAAAAAAACACAAGTACAGGTATTGCTGGGTTTTTGTTTTGTCCCAAGAAGGAAAAACCCTTTCTGACGAACATAAACTAAATTAGATAAAAAAAAACTAAATGACTAAATTAATGTAATTTACTAAAACGACACATTTAAAGATTGAACCTGTCAAGCATGTTGACAATACCTTTGTGTTGACTGTCAGCACCCAGGCATGTGCATTAACATCAGCTAATTATCGCACATAATGCTCCATGTGATGATAATTTGATATTTAACAGTTTTTTTTAATACTGCCAATTCTCACAGTTTTGTCTTAATAAATGGTCACTTATCTGATGGTAATTTTTGGAATTCTTGCTCATTTTCAGTCACCAAGCAATCCTAGCAATAACATAACCAGAAATCTGGTTATTCAGTGCTTGATGGTGTACCTTGGGGAGTCCATTGATCAACTGATCAAAGAGTACAGTGTAAGTGTTGAAGTAGAAACATTATTCTGTTTTTGTTATTCATATGTGTTTGTCAAGTTTCAAATAATTTGAGGCATTATCATGTTTTATTTGTCATGCAGCTACAGGATGTGTCCAGGAAATATTTCATGTGTGCAACTACAGTCAGAAAACCCATGTGTTTGTTGTTTCAGGATGCTGATGAGGATGGTGTGTCACAAGATCTTTCTGAACAGAGGATGAAAATCTACAAAATCAAGGCTGTTGGATCTGAGGAGGATGACATTGGCATTGTGCTGGAGGGTGTGAGAGTTATGCCTGCTCTGGGCAATTTTCCAAGAGCATGCGCAATGCTGGTTGGATTGACATATGCAGTCGATCTTGCCTATCCCAAAGAGCTAAAATACACCTTGGAAGTATTCCAGAAACTTTTCCTTGAACTGGATTGTGCTAAGCTCTCACCAAAAGTGAACAGCCTCAAGAACAAGTTATTGGCTTAAACGAGGACTCTGAAAGAATGAAAGGGAAGTAAGCTCACTGAAAACCTTTGGTTTGTCTTTGTTAGATGTAGCTATCTTTTCAGTTTTTAAGTTAATTTCATCTTATTCATATCTTACCCAAATGACCTGCAATGTGTCAGGCTGTATTTGTGCTCTTCATTTTAATTTTGTTTTTTATTACCTACAAGTTTCTTAGGAATATTCTGTTTGAAAGGCAGCAAATTGGAGGAATCACTAGTGAAGCTTTTCTTTGTTTATAGTGTATGTTACTATAAAACATTGGTTTAAAACAACTTTAAAATTTAACAGAAGTGCAGTCCTGTAGCTGTAGAAATGTTACTTCCTCTTACATGTGTCTTAGATTTTCTCAGGTTAAACATCCAAATTGGGATAAAAGGTTGATTTACATTATTGATATTCCATGTACATGAGTGAAAAACCTTTGTTCTACAGTTATATTGAGTGATTCAATTTAACAAAAGATTGACAAACTAAAGTTTTTGTTTGTCAATCATAAATAAGTAACAGAGATAAAGGAAACGGTAAAGGATATTCAAATTTCAGGTTCATGTTGATATTACAGTCTAAAGATTAATTTCTTTTTTACAAAACTGGTTTACATTCATGCAGTTTATGTTGCTGTTGCTCTGTACACAAAGCTGTGTGATAAACTGTTTATGACACTAAAACAAATTTACAGCAGAGGAATGTATTTAGGAGATCAGGAGATTGTTGATGAGAATTCAGTGTATACGAGCAGAAAAATGTTATATTATAAATTACTGTGTTTTATTTTCCACAATAAAACAAATTACTGTTTTGATGTTTTCTTTGTGAAATTGATTCATTTTACTCAGAAAATAAGTAAAATTCATTTCATTTTCTCTTATTATTCAGTCATTATTTTTAAGGTTTATTTGGAAAATTATTGAATCCAATTTGAGTTTTACTGAAAAAACAAGAAGATTTCATTTCTTTGTAATGGATATTTTAGGAAGTTTTTACTAAACCTTTGCCAGATAGTTAGTAAATTCAAAGTAATTTTTCTCAGAGACTTATTTCATATCAATTATTTTTTTTGGTAAAGTTGGGCAATTTCAACCTTCAGTTTGAGATTTTGACCCTAAATCCAACACATATTTACAGTTTAATTCTATTAATATCTACTTTTGTTTTCTAT
The DNA here is from genome assembly GCF_963969265.1 of Rhamphochromis sp. 'chilingali'. Taxonomy (NCBI): domain Eukaryota; kingdom Metazoa; phylum Chordata; class Actinopteri; order Cichliformes; family Cichlidae; genus Rhamphochromis; species Rhamphochromis sp. 'chilingali'. The sequence continues at coordinate 21,875,582 of NC_137932.1, read as the reverse complement.
TTGAATTTAATTAACATTTTCTCTACATTTTACATAAATCTTTTGAAATTAAAATCTACTTAATTATTTCAAGTGTCACTTTGTTGCCATAACTTTTTTAAGTAACCTCTAGTCACAGTTTTTACAGTGTACGTTCAGTTAAAGGATCTTTCATGATTTCCTCACACTCTGTCATTAACTGTTTTGTTTGCTTTTTATGTTCCTGTAACTCTCTTTCTCGTTCAGTGTATTCTCGTTCCTGTCTTTGATCTAGGTTAAACCAGTCATCTTCTTCTGATTTAGGTGTCATTTCAGTGCCTTCCTCACTCTTTTGGGATTCTGCTGTTATATCAGGATATACGCGCTGATGACGTGCAGCCGCCGCAGCAGCTATTAATTCTGTCTTTTCATCATAAGGCGGCGGAGCCGTAGGTTGAACGGATGGGCATATAAGGCTAGTTTTTTCTGCAGTGGATTTACTAGAGCCTACACTGGCTTGATTTAAAGCATTTACGTCTGGCTCGGGTCCTTTTTTCCATAGTGGTAGCATGCGATTGGTCACATCACGACATTCTATCATATATTTTTTACAGGACTTTTTAATCAGCCTACTTTCCTTATCACAAATAGTATTTAACATTTCTACTGACCTGTTTTCTGGCGATAATCGTTCGGGATAGGGCTCCGGAAATACATTAGGATGCATTAAACTTACAGTTCTTAAGTTCGAGACGAAATCAGTCACGTAAGCACTTCCGCATGTTCTGGATACGTAATCATGGAAGTCTTCATTGATTCGCGAGCGTGGGTTAAACGTAACCGGAAGTGGGAGTCGTACTGAGCCGCTATTTGTGATTTTATATTTTATTTTTTTTCGGTTTTACAGTTAATTTTGAGTTTTTATCGGACCCGTCTAAGGTCTTTGAATTATTCTGACCCATGGTCAGTGATTTCCAGAGGGGTTTAGACGCTTTGAAGGATTTAAGTTAGTTTTTATTTTTGCTGTGGCACACCTGAGGTTACTTGATTTTTTTGCTAGCAATTTTATCTTTTTAGTGAGCAACTTCTCGTTTTATGACCCCAGGCAACTTCCTGTGTCCTTTCTGCTGGTGAGCAACTTCTTAGTTTATGACAGCAGGCAACTTCCTGTGTCCTTTCTGCTGGTGAGCAACTTCTTAGTTTATGACAGCAGGCAACTTCCTGTGTCCTTTCTGCTTTTATTTACAAAACAACAGGCAACTTCCTGTGTTTCTATGTGGGCCACTAACGAAGGCTCCTCAGCGTATCCCACTTGTTACTATGTGGGCCACTGAAGAAGGCCTCGTCAGCGTATCCCGTTTCTATGTGGATCACTGAGAAAGGCATAACACAGTCTTATAAAATAAAAGACGAGTGCCTACCTTCGTCAGGATCCCACTTCTGACACCAAAATTGAAGGAAACGGTTTCCAGGGCCTAATCCGTGGATCGACTTCCTTCGAGGCGTGGACGTCTATCAGCAGAGAATGTACCTTCACCTATCAGCAGAGAATGTCCCTTAGTCTGTAACACAGTCAAATATCAAATCAAATCAAATCACTTTTTATTGTCACATCACATGTGCAGGCACACTGGCACAGCACATGCGAGTGAAATTCTTGTGTGCGAGCCCCACAAGCAACAGAGATGTGCAAACACAACAACACAAACGAGCAAAATACAAGAATGGCCAACCTGAAACTAATAAATATATGTACAATATATAATAGTGTATGCATTTCTGGATGTGTATACTAAATATTTTCCTACGTGTGTGTGTGTGTGTGTGTGTGTGTGTGTGTGTGTGTGTGTGTGTGTGTGTATACACATTTTTACAAATTAAATAGTAAAAAAATAAAATAAAATAATAATAATAATAATAATAATAAAATATATAAAATATACAGAGTTGAATATGTGCAAAACAAGTGGCATTTATATACAGTGTGGAGTGCATAATGTTGAAATATATTCTCAAGTAATATTCAAGCATGCCATTCAGCGTGTTAGTACGAGCTCGGGAGCAGCTTGGGAGAACAAGAAAACAGAGACTGCTTTAGATTGTCTTCCCAAAGTGACTCAACTTTATTCACAAGTACAACAGTTTATATAGAGGGTAAAATTCATGAGACAGCAGATTATCAGTTTAAACCAGTACAGACCAAGATAAGGGAGCGTCTTCCTGCCCTTGGGTGAAGAAGCATCCTTTGTGTAGTGTATCAGTTCAGCTACAATTGTGATTATCTCAGCGACATATTTTCAAGGCACAAAACAAAGAGTTCTTTCATTAGTGAAATCTGAAACAAACCATTTGGCCTTCAACAGGCGTCTAAAAGATTAAGAAACTAATGTAGCTGAGGGAGTGATCTCTGTGGTATTTCAACCTTGTACCAGCCTGTGATTCTCACACATCAATTCTTGGGTCAAAGAGAAAAATAACTAAAACAAAGGGGCCTTATTGAATGACAGAGTTTTCCTGCATAATGTCACTATAAAACAATATCCAGTAAATGCTACCATGGTACTAAAATACCTAACACTAACCGAGCTAAAACGGCTGCTATGTTCGGTTAAAAGTAGTGATGTGTCCTGTGTGTCGAAGCTTCGAATCGCGCGTCGGGTAATCGCGGGGGCGTTTTTCTGGAGCGCGAATCGAGGCTTGCGTTGATTACGTATGCAGTGACGTTCGAGGCCTCGCGGGCAGTCCGTACCACGTGACTGATTCGGGAACTGGTTCACCGGTTCGCGCCAGATTCGAAATAAAATGGGCAGCAAAACACAGCTGATTCCCCCATCACATCGTGTTGTGGAATTGGATTACGTACGTGTTACATATGGAACTCCAAAGTGTTCAAAATTAAATAAATAAATAAGTCATGATGAAATAAATAACTATGTGAATAAATAAGACACAGATATGTAATGTGAGAATGATATTGTGAAATAATTGAACACATTTTGAAAAAAAGGTCATTATTGTGAAATATATTGCATTCTGCTATATAAATTTACTTATTATTGTGAAATATTATTTCATGATCATTATTTTTCACAATAACAGAGATTATTCCTGAGGCATTTTATTTATTCCCAGCCGTTTTTAATCCAAAAAGTCCTTTTTTCAAAGTCAGTCTTTATTTCAAAATCCCGTTTTTCCCAATGGCCTATTTATTTCATAATGTGACTTTTCAGCAGAATGACTTTGTCTGTCAATCAGTGTGAGTGGGCTTGACCTTTGCGCCTATTGGCTGATCGTTTACTATCGACTAGTTTTCCTGGATACCTGCTCCGCGGACGGCTGCTACAGGTAGCAAAAACGTGCTAGGTCAAAAGTCACGGAGGATGGCGGACTGGTGTGAACTTCAATCAATTCTGCTCATTTTAGCAGATCAGATAGAGAGGGATCATTTACCTGTAGATACTGTTTTGAGTCGTTTAGATGATGTTTCTGAAATGCTTGGGATGATAATTGCTCTTCAAGATGTTAGCATCGATGACAGCATTGTTTAAGAATCGAAAGTTTAAGATCGATTCAGCACCGTGTTCGTTTGGAATACGCCGAGGAAGAACAGTCTTCAAATGTTGGTCGTCCACGTCTTGAAATCCCGGCTGCAGCACTCGGGACTTTCGTGCTGTCCGGGATAACCATCGGGGTAATTGCCGATATGTTTTCTGTGTCTCCGAGCACAATTAGGAGGAGAATGACGGAGGAAGGTCTAAGGTAAGTTTATGCTGTAATTTAACACCTGTGTGAGTCTGTACACAGCATTATTTAGATGTTGACCTTAATTATGACGTTTGATATTGAAATATTATCGCTTACTTTTTTATTGTGAATGTCTAAAATAAGCGGGGCAGCTACGGCTAAAGCTATCGGCGCCATCTCGTTGTTGAGACACGTTTAGCCGGCGCAGTGTTAGCTGTTAGAGTGTGTTAACTCGGAGACTGGGGGCAGTGGAGCCTGTAGGAACCTTTTACACAGAGTAGACCCACCAGCTTTCCACAGTCTACTTACTTATCACATCTTGGTAGACAGCAGGGTCATTAGTGCTTTAAATAGTACATAGTTGAATGTTTCATTGCTGTTTGCAGCTAATTGTTCTCTGATAACACATAACAAAGTTGATGTTAAATAGCAAGTTTATTGAAATGGTTTTGTCTATTTCAGCAGCGTTTTAAATATCATACTTTCTCTGGTGTCTTCGGTAAAGCAAAAACAAGAATACATTTACGTCCTTGGTTCTTTCAGGAAAACGTTTTGTTGAGACTTGCTGTTATACTAAAAAAAAAAAATTATGTGCAGAAAATCTGATAGGTATTCTTCTATTGGGAATGAGGACTTGGATGCAAAAGTGCTGGACATTCAGCGTCATCACCCAAATGCCGGCTGCAGAATGATGATGGGACATCTACGATCCAGAGGCATACACATTCAAAGTAAGCTGATATTGTTTGAATATACAAACACCAGTTTCTGGCCCAGAAAGCATGTGTCAGTGTAGCCATGATGTGATATTATAATGTAGGCATCAAAAATGACTAGGCATGTTCGCATCACTGTTATGCAGTTATGTTCCTGTTTGAACCAGTTTGTACATGATTCTCTCTCCCTAGTAAATCTGTACAGCACCTGGATACTTACCTGAAGCAATGAAGATCTGTCTCATAAGCATTACAGTGTTTACAATACAGTCTTTTTGTAGTTGGTAGTACTAAGACATGATCTGTTTGTTAATCAGGATTTCGACTGATTAACGAGTCAATGAGACGAGTCAATCCAGAAGGGGTCATGATGCGACGGTTATCTATTCAGACTGCAAGGCGTCGTCAGTACAGTGTACCAGCACCAAATCACCTTTGGCATATCGATGGAAATCATAAACTAATTCGGTCAGTACTTGCATCACCTTTTCCCTATTCCATTGAAGTAACAGAATGTATGTATAAAATTGTAAAATGAAGCCTTGAGTTTGTAAATGTCATCTTAAATGCTGTCATATAAGGCCATTTACAGGATTTGCTATAGTCATGTCTGAGGCTTTACATTATGCATGTGATTCCTTGCACTACAGATCTTTCTGTAAAGTGTTTAAGTTTCCCTTCTATTATTTCTTTTACATTCCTGTTATAACATGTTGTCACTTTATATGGAACTGAAATATTGGTCTTGCTTGTATGTAACTGGGGACATGACAATGTTTTTTCTTGTTTTGTTTTTTTTTTAATTCTGCCTTGTCAGATGGAGATTTGTTGTCCATGGTGGGATAGATGGTTTTTCTAGGTTAATTGTCTACCTTAAAGCTGCCACCAACAACAAAGCTACAACAGTTTTTGATGGTTTCTTGTCAGCAATCAGACAATATGGCATACCATCAAGAGTCCGGTAAGAGGTGTTTAACAAATACAGTATGTCAAAAAACTCTGTATTGGACAGTAGTTATATTCAGATTGTTACTCTCACTGACTCGGATCAAAACTTCTCTACTTTTTTTCCAGGTCAGACAAAGGAGGGGAAAATGTGAAGGTTGCACATTTCATGGTGCAGACAATGGGGGAGAACAGGAACTCTCACATTACAGGCAGAAGTGTTCACAACCAGCGGTATGGACAAGTAAATTGATTGTCTGTCTTACTTTTTTTTTTTTTTACACATGCAATTGTAATAAAACAAATGGTTTCTGAGCATAATTGACTGGTTTTCACTGTGTCTTATAGCATTGAGCGCCTGTGGAGGGATGTATATGAAAACGTCCTTGACCTTTTCTACACAATCTTCACCCAGCTGGAGATTCAAGGACTGCTCAACCCTGGTGAAGAAATTGACTTGTTTGCACTGCACAGATGCTTTTTGCATCACATTCAACATCATCTTCAGTCATTCCAGGAAGCATGGAATCAGCACGGACTCAGAACAGCAAACAACCATTCACCTCTGCAACTCTGGTTGCTGCACAGAAAGGAGGGACAAGATTTGTCACAGGTACATGACTATTTGATCCGTATTTGTTCTTCTATGTAAAACTCTACTATCTGTAGTTGAGATGAGTTCTACTGTTCGAGTTGGTGTACCAAATATTTCTCCTGTAAGTGAAAATGTCTCTCAAGCCATTCTCTCCTTTTATTCCATCTGTCAGGTATAGATGGCAATACTTTAAACAAAGTTAAATTTGTTATACCTGAAGAGAACCAATCCTGACCTAGAATGGGTGAATGAATAATTATGCCTAAAAAACTCGAATAGGCCCTGACAGACTCAATAAGTCCATCTAGGAACAGCTGCAGGAAACACCTCTTCAGTTTAGATTTAAAACATGTGCATGGTCTTTCAGGTTGATGAGGATTATGGTGTGGACTGGACAGGACCACATAATCACCGCCCATCAAATGAGATCACCATTCCTGAGATTCAGCTCCCACGTGCACTGAGTGAACGAGAGCTTGCTGTGCTACCAAACAGCAACGTTTCACTCAGTCAAGCTTTGGATGCCTACTGTGAAACTGTTCAGTCACTCAAACTTATGTTTGATACCACACCTTAACTCTTCAAAGTAAGCAGGTGCAATATGTTCACACCCCTTTTTTAAGTTTCTACATCTATGGCTTTGTAGCTAATACTGACTCAAAACAGCATAACCAATTTCATTTTCAACAAAACAGTGAGGGGCTATAAAACAGGATTTGTTTTACACAGCTGTCACTTTAATAATAATAAAAATAAGTGACAATAAAATAAGTGATTTGATATTCATTTCTTGGATGTACAGTACATGTCAACTCTGAGCAGATTTAATACAATGCACACGGTACAGTAGTATAAAATCTTAATGCAAATAAATTTTCCAGTAGCGAGAATAAAATAAACATACTGTGTAATTTATAATGTACAGTGAACTGATTTTGTTTTCTAAACTCTTTTTAATATAAACTGACAAAAAGCAATAAATGCTCACCTGTACTGTGTATTTTACACTGTCAAGTGTATTAAAGGAACTAGAACTCACTAGATTGTCCGTTTCTTTGAACACTGAATACAGTAAAGTGATGCAAGAAAGAAAAATGGTCTAATCTTACCATGTGGTTATGGAATCAATCCTAAATCAGACTAAAACCTGAGTCAGTAGAGTTGAGACACACCTGAATGTCCATTAGAAATGACTCATAGGTACAGTAGTGTGCAGGAAGACGTAGTACTTCAAAACAGGTGGAAGACTGCTGTTGACCACTTCCACAGTCATTTCTCTCGGCAAGACTTCCCATCCTGTCCAAAACTTGATGAGGGCTTTTCGTTGTGCACAAGACGCTGCAATGGAACATTGTTTTGAGCTATAATGACATCCTATATTCATTATTTTGAGTCTTTTATGGAGAAATACCTTAAAAGATGAACAATTACATAAAGAGCACAAGACATTTTTGCCCCACTCAAATTGCTGTTGTAGCTGTCATAGATATTTTTATGGTAACAAAGCTAAAAGTAGTTGCATACAATTATAATGCAACTGATAATGCCACCACTCTGTTTTTTATGTATTGCATGGAGGCAGTATGGAGCAAATAAGAAAACAAAATTATACTATAGTGTACTTTGTTAATGACCCGAGATCACTGGACTGTATGTAATTTACCAAAGTATAATCAGAGAAAACCAATAGCAAAATACCTATCGCAGCAGACTTACCATTTTCAATGAAGGACCGAAGGTAGCCTGCCACTCTGCATTTATCCTCAAGAGAGCATTCCTCTTCCTCCTCATCTTCATCTTCTGTGGCATGTCTGATCTTGCTGTCAGAAGCGGCCATAAGCGCTTAAGCCCTTTCCTCAGCTGCTTGACTTGACGGCTTGTTCGTGTTATGACCTACAACAGTGAGACCAAACCAAAACTGAAGTGTGAGTCCGTAAAGTAAAACACACTTTAAATGTTAAATACTTAAAGAACATCCACTGTACTGATAAAGCATTTCAAATGGCCTCCAAAGAGATTTTTTTAATGTATATGAAAAATGTACTTATTCACATCCAAAGGTTTGATTTGCTTTTCTATTTAAAATTTACATTTATTGGGGAGAGTAAGTCCGTACTCACAGCGTGGAATAGCAGACGTTCATACAGCCACTTTCTATTGGTTTGTGTGACACCTGGCAGGTCCCAAGCCAGGGCTAGCTCGAGAACATTTCTTCGTTCCAGTTCTGTTAATTCAGCAGTGCCATCAAGCTAGGACAGAGGGGGAAAAAAATTAGTCAGTAGTAGGTACTGATGGCTATTCAATCTTGTCTCTAAATTTAATATTTAGTGAAATAGTAATTCTTTAAAATAATGGTACAAAAATGCAAACCAGCTGAATAGTGCTGCGGATATCAATATCAGGGCAATCCTCAATCTGAACTGTAGCTGTTTCAGGTGAGCCACCAAAAAGGACATGGATGATTGCAGGACTTATACCAGACACACACGGTCCACCATGAATGAATGAATGTCCCATTATTCTTCCTAATAATAAATAATAAAAATAAAACATAATAAATTCACTTAGCCTAACATTGCATGGGGGTAAAGACAAACAGTTTTGTAACTGTATTCAATCTAGTTTTCATCTTTACGGTTACAGTTAGGATAATGTAACACAAGTAATGCTTTTTCCTTTAGTGCTGCACATGTATTATTTTAAATTACTATTCCTCTTATTTCTGTACATAACTTTCTTACCTGCCACCAAAAACATGTCACTCTCAAGCAAGGTCTGAGAAGTGGACGGAGTCAAGTGTTTTGGCTCACCGTCAAACAGTCTTGTAAGATCTGTGTTCCCTGAAAAGAGTACAGCTAGGTTATGGTGAGTATGAGAAATCCAGGCAGTAATTTTAACACAATTAACTCATTTACATAACAAATACATTTTCTTTACATGATGAAATATTCTCTTATTTAATCCACTATACATGTGCCCAGTCTAGTTTCATACATACCAAAATTCAAATGCAAACCAGACTGTACTAGAGAAACTGCCTTTGAGAAGAAGAATCTCTTCACCCCTTCTCCAACAGCAACATCCCCTAAAAGGAAGAAGAAGAAAAGAACTTGTGAAGTTTCGGATTAGTCAGTCACTGGATTTCTAATGTTTTCACAATACAGAAAAAATACCTTCCAGTTTGCAGCTGACAGGGCCCGCCCACTCTACCTTTGGAGCTTTGTAGAGGGAGATAAGTGATCTCTGTTGATCCACAATACTTTCCCGCAAGTCCATTTGCAGGACTACTGCCTTTCTGGTCTCATACTTTGAAAGTAACTCGGACTTGTAGAGCCAGGCTGCTCTGGTTGCATCTTGTTCACATTTCCACTCTGAAAGGTACACATTTGTATGGATCACATGAATCAAAAGAAATAAAATATATGTATTTTTTGCCATTTGTCTGGTATCTTCCTAACTTAATTCCTGTCACTACCTGGTTTTTCCCCTAGAAGTGACTTTTCCTCATCTTGATGAGATGCATCTTCCTGCACTACCACCATATCACTTGATGATTGCTCTGCTCTTGCTGAGGTTATGGTGGATTCCAAGATGATACTATCTGGTTCCTCTACCCCGCAGGACAGATTCCAGGCATCACTGTTGCTACAGGATGGGACCTCTGACCTTGCTGTTGTACTACGAGTCTGCCTAGCCTGACTTTCAGTAACAGACTGAGGTTCAGCACCACTCAATGAACTGTGAGAGGGATTGGCAGAGATTTCAGCATCCATCACCAATATATATAAAGTGGACTTACTTAGTTTCCACACTATATACTAAAATATATAGAAAATCAAAGATGTTCCTTACCTTGTGCATTTAGTGATGTGGTTTTTCATTTTATTTAAAGGAATGTTAATGTCACAATTCAGGCATTTTGTGGGGGGTCCTTGTTGCTGGAGGGTTGTCAGGCTCTACAGAGAATATGGAGATAAAAAATATATTTAATATACATTTGGTGCATACTGTGATAAAAAATATTTTGACAGTTCTGCAATCGCATTTGCCAACATGAGAAGCAGAAACAAATTGTAAACACAAAATGACATATCTCCTTCTAAACCTTTTCTAACAATTGCTTACATACACATTCAGAACCATTATTACTCATATGCAGTCATGTTTCTAACCAGCTGACAGCTAAAGTGATTTGACACATAGTTGAGCTTAGCTAGCCATTTGAACTAGTTTATTAATACATGCAAATAACATATTGTGACCCTAGTCATTACTCATGTCTTCCAAATCAATACTTTTCTGCAGTGGCCTTATATAGATCAAAGCTTGTCCAATTCCACTCAACGGACTGCGGAGATATCGCACTGTATATCCAGTGTCTGGGCTTGGGATTGTGCACAGGTTACGGCTTCGTGTTGTACCCGAGATTCTCAGCAGTTCAAACCCTCCTGTGTCTTTCAGCTGAGGGAAGGTATCCTCAATCATTGCCTTGACCACTTCTGGGTCATCATCCCTTCCTGTAAAACACATTACTTGCTGTACATTACTACAAAAATGGTACATATAAGAGTAAAAATGTAGTTAAACTGAATCTTGAAATATTAACAAATGACATGTAGCATCACCTTGGAATGAAATCCGTTTCTCTCCAAGTCCAGCTGCTGCTAGGTCAAATTTGACTGCTTTAGCTGGCACTGTGTCTGACATATGATCATGTAAACAGAAGAGAGCGCACAGGATAAATACAAGGCTACCCTACCGCCTACTGGTGTTGGCCAGAGGGGCCGATGGCGCGATATGGCAGCCTGGCTTCTGTCAGTCTGCCCCAGGGCAGCTGTGGCTACAACCGTAGCTGCCTCCACCAGTGTGTGAATGTGAGAGTGACTGAATAGTGGCATTGTCATGCGCTTTGGGTGCCTTGGAAAGCGCTATATAAATCCACTCCATTATTATTGTTATTATTAAATTACTTACGTGTTTAATTTGTCAGCAACTTTCTGCCAGCCCTCTCTCCTTGCTTTTGCAGCCTTTGCAGTGTTCCCTTGCGTTTTAAATAAACTCTGAAACTCCTGAAATCCCTCACTCAAGAGTTCTTGCTCTGCTGCCGAAAAATACCGAGCGCTCTCCTTCGACATTTTCGCCGACCTATCAGAGGGTTGCCGATCAATGTTTCTACTATCGATGTGTAGCCCCTTTTACGACACCCAGTGATGGAGAGACCCCCAAGATGGCGCTCTGAGCAGTCACGTATCGCTGAGCTCTGCGAACCTGGCCTTTTTAAAATATATATTACACACAGTGAACAGAGACTTTATTTACGCCTACGCAATAGTCATCCTTTACTTCTCATTTTGGTATCTATTTGTGAACCAAAATGAGCAAACCGAGAAAGACCGATTCTAAGAAGTTGCATGCTAACAGCGGCTCCGTTAGCAAGCTTGCTAATGTTAGCCAAGCTGCTCAGTCTTCTCTCGCCACTGAGATGCCCGCCGACACTAAAAATACTCTCATCGACTCCATGCACGACTATTTGGAGGCAGTTTCCGAACCGCTTCAGTATTCACGGATGGAAGAAGAGTTTCCCCCTCTCCCTATCACTCCATGCGCCTCTCCCGCTGGTAAGCTAAGAAAAATTGCGGATACGGAGACATCTACGGTTCTCTCCCAGCTCTCATCACTTACCATGTTGATTAACTCGAGGTCGGATACTCTTGAAAAAATGGTGAGTGACAACTCCATAGCCATCTCCGAGATGAAAAAAGCTGTCCAAGAGAACACTGAACATATCACAGCTGTTAAGGAGTCATTTGATGCTGTCTGTGCTGAGTTAAATGATATGAAGAGCAGAGTTGTCAGTGTTGAGGCACAGCTCGAAAAATATAAAGCAATCGCTGAAGCACAGGAAAAGCGCATCTCTCACCTGTAGAGCTATTCACGCCGTTGGAATCTGAAGCTCTACGGTCTGACCGAGAGGGACAAGCAGGACGTGCGGCAGGAGGTACTCAAAGTCTGTAGATCAGTCCTGCCGGAGATGCAAGATAAATTCCCCGACGTCGTTGACACCGTCCACCGCATCGGTCCCAAGAAGTCCAACAACGACCAACCCAGGGGAATCATCATTCAGTTTACATCCAGGATCTACCGCGATGCTGTCTGGCGCGCTGCTAAGAAGTCCACCTACCTGAAAGGTAACAACCTAAAGCTGGCTGAGGATCTGTCTCCTGACGACCGCGCCCGAAGAAACAGACTCTGGCCGTCTGTGGAAGCTGCGCGCAAAGAAAACAAGCTGGCGTTCTTCGTAGGAGGTCGTGCATTCGTGGAGGGAAAAGAGATTTTTCCACCCCTATAACTTGATCCAAGGTATTTTGAGGTGAAAACTGAAGTATCTTAAGATTAACTTGGTTTCACTGCCGTTCTTTTTTTGTTTGTTTTTGTTGTTGGACTGATAAATCGATCAGAGTTAAACTGATGCAGTTTATTTGTTATAAGTTTATTGGTCTTCAGTTTGGCTGCAATATTTTTGCTGAAAATGTTATGAGCAAGCTGGATAAGCTTCTTTTTATTTTATTTTGTTTGTTTGTTTTTTTTTATTCTTTTTTTGAATAATTAGTTATTTAAATGGAGCAAGAAAATTTCTATTAAGCTCCCTTTCAATGCTCATATGTGAAGCATTTATTTATTTTATTTATTTATTTTTTACCACATTGGTTTTATTGTTTTAGGCTATTGTATTCCTATTATTATTCAAGTTCACAATTTCCTTACTCAGGGGTTGCAGTTCTCATCTTATATAGGACTCTCTTAAGTGACCAGGTTCCCAATTCAACTGTTCTTCATTTACTTGGTCTAAGCTTTTTCTTATTTGTCACTTTTAATTTTTGTTACTATCATTATGTCTTTGTCTGTTATTTCTTTAAATGCAAGAGGTTTAAGAAACAATGTTAAACGTAAGGCTATTTTTTTGTTTTGCAAGCAGTTCAATTCAGATTTCTGTTTTATACAAGAGTCTCACTCAACAGAACAAGAAAAAACATTTTGGAGATCGCAATGGGGAGATGATCTGTGGATGTCCCATGGTACAGAGCATGCTGCTGGTGTCTGCATACTTAAAGGAAGATTTAATGGTAAAATCTTGAATTCTGACATAGATAAAGATGGTCATTACATTTTTCTAATAGTTGAGGCTGCACACTCTATCTATGTTTTAGTCAATGTGTATGGTTTTAACTGTCAGAGGGAGAATAAACTATATTTTGATAGGTTGGAGGAGCGCCTACTGCGCTGGTTATCTAAATATCCATCCATCCATCCATTCGCTTCCGCTTATCCTTTTCAGGGTCGCGGGGGGCGCTGGAGCCTATCCCAGCTGTCATAGGGCGAGAGGCGGGGTACACCCTGGACAGGTCGCCAGTCTGTCGCAGGGCCAACACACAGGGACAGACAACCATTCACATTCACTCGCACATTCACACCTAGTGGCAATTTGGATTTTCCAATTAACCTATCCCCACAAGCTGCATGTCTTTGGACGGTGGGAGGAAGCCGGAGTACCCGGAGGGAACCCACGCAAACACGGGGAGAACATGCAAACTCCACACAGAAAGACCCCGGCCTGATCGTGGAATTGAACTCAGGACCTTCTTGCTGTGCGGCAACAGTGCTAACCACCGTGCCATCGTGCTGCCTATCTAAATATCCCAATTCTTTTATTATTTTTGGTGGAGACTTTAATACAGTGTTTAACAGCTATTTAGACAGATGGCCTTCTAGAAGTTCAGACTCTAACTCATTCATAAGACTGTTTGCACAAAGATTCAACTTAGTCGATTCTTGGAGGGATTCTCATTCGTCTCAGATAGCTTATACATGGTGCAATAAGTCTCAAACCAGACACTCGCGTATCATGCTTACCTCTGAATAAAAGAGGTAAGCGTGATAAAAAGCAAAAAACAAAACAGTAGCCTTACAAAAAGAACAGAGTAGCAGAACATTTAATCTTGATCATTTAATGCATTATAATAATTTACAAATCAGTGTTCATCGATATAATTTACAAACAGACAATATACATGTCTGATAAGTAAGCTAGAAGTTTAGACAAAAACATGCCAGTCCTTTTTCTTGCTGGCAGTCAAAACAACAAAACAAAATAGGTCCCAAAGTGGAATCCTGCAGGATGCCACATTTCCCTATCGAATCTGAAAAATCATTATTTAAAATTTCAGAAATCTAAAATACTGCTGGAACAAGTGAAACTACTGTGGGTGATGTTCAGGTTGCTTGTGTTTTTTACAGGACCTTCTCCAGTCTGGGTCAAAGTTGTCCCAGCTGTCCTGATTCCCCTGGTTCTCTTGGCTGCTGCTGTTGCTGTCTTCATGAGCCTTGTATATAAAAGGATGAAGAAAACTGCAGGTAGTGTGTGTGTTTGTGTGTTGCAGACCTGGCCAGCTCCTGTGGGGATGTTGAGAGTTTCAGTTTAAAATCTGATGACACGTACTGGTACTGACTTTCAGGAACAATGGAAATGTGCAGAGCTTCAGTAACTACAGAGCGATACTATGAAGATATGGGAAATAGTTGTTGATGCTAGGCTAAGAAGAAGAGTGTTGATCAGTGAGCAGCAGTAGGACTTCATGCCAAGAGAGAGTGCTATAGATGTGGTGTTTGCTGTAAGAGGCAGATGATCCATTTTGAGACCCCTAAAGGAAGAAGACTAATTTATACCCAAAAGCTCAGCCTTCAGTTCCTCACTGATGTTGTTTCTCAAGTTATGAATGTTGTCCGTGCAGTTGCCTTCAAAAGAACAAAAGCTGCCCTTGATAAGAAGCAAACATATTCATGGAGGAATGCTATACTGATAAAAATCTCCTACAAGAGGTCAAAGACATGTAGAATGAAGTGGGAAAAAAAATAAATTTCAAACTAAAAAAAAAAAAGACGTCTTTAACCTTGAATGGAGAAGACAGACATTTTCTGTCAGATATCAATAAATCCAGCACCAGTCAGGCATTATATGTATCCTATACTTTTATCTTCACACATAAAACCTGAATATATGATAGGATGAATTAACACATTGGTTATGGTTCTTTCGTTTTTGTTTTTTTTTTACATATCTGATTAACAGATTTTTGGCACGCCTTTCCTGAAACAGTCTTCCCACAGATCTCTATCCCCTCCCAGTCTTCCGTGCAATAGGTGATTATGTGATCTCCACTAAGCCACACAGCCTGCTGTTATCCACATTATAGAAAGACGTTTTTTTTTTTTAAAAAAAAAAAGTGATTTACTGCTGCTGTTTGCTACAGTTGATGTTCTTCTCTGCTCTCTCAGTTTGCCAGCTCAAAGCAGTGGACGTGACAGAGGGTGCAGAAAGTGTCCTGCTGCCCTTTGAATCCAAAAAATGTAAGAGAGAGGACATCATAGTGGAGTGGAAACGTATCCAAGATAAAGAAGTCAAGGCAATCGTATATGAGCAGGGTCGGACACAGCATCATAAAAACAACAAATCGTTCCGACGCCACACAGAGATGAAGAAAGACCCACGGACTTCAGGAAATGCCAGTCTGACTCTGAGAAATATTAGCTGTGAAGATGGAGGTGTTTACATCTGCACCGTCTGCGACAATGAGGGAAAGACCCTGGAGCAGCAAGTGGTGGTGCTCTTGGTTCATGGTCAGTATAAGAGAATTTGACCTAAAAGCTCCTGCTGAACACATTCATGTCCATTAGTAATATTGACAGTTATATTTCTGTGAAGGTTAGTGACCTCACATGAAAATGCTGTTAGTGTGATAAAAACACAAGAACTGATGTATACTTTGACAGAAAATAAACAGAGCAGTCACCTTAATCGGAGTCATGTGACTTCATGCATTTACCAGGACTCTGTGATCTGACTCACTGTTGTGTTTCTCCTCTGCAGAGGGATGGCTGAAAACCATCAGAGGTTTGTTCCACATTGGCACAGAAAACAATGAAGACTCCGCCACTCCACTTTCTCTTCTTCCAAAGTAACTCTGTTTACTGCAGTCAGTATGAGTTATCTGAAGCTTTTGGTTGATTGTTGCTTTGATTATCAGAGAAACTACTGTTTGATTTCTTCATTCAACCATTTCTATTTACACTCTGTAGACAGAAAGTGTTACAGGAAAAAATGATTCTATGTTTCTTTACCTTCTTTTAAATGTACAAAGATGCCTTTTGTCTGCCCTTTGCCTATGGTTAGATTAGTTTAGAATTATCTTTTTAGACTTTCCCAGCAAAGACATCTTGTTTCTGGGACACATTGTTTTAGATTGTTTTATCTTCCCTAGCTCTCTGCTGACGAGACTAGCACCATATATGGAGTTGTTTTATTTTATCTGTTTATTATTTGTTATCCTGTTCTCACTGTCTCTGTGCTCTGTGCCTATAAAAATTACCAAGCCACTGTGCATGGTGTGAGTTGTTCTTAGCAGCTCACCCGTGTACACGTTTGATAAAGAAAGTAACTTTGTCTCATTGTGTCTTTATTTCTCCTGGGTTTTTTACAGAGTTTTCCCCCAACAGAAATTGTCTTCTGTGGTCTGTGCACTACATTTTGGACTGGCTGTATTCTCTTGACAAGAACAACTTGTTACTTTAACTTATCCAAAACATTAATTTGCCTTTATAGGCTATAGTGTGAGTGTGTGTGAACAGATAAAAATGCTCAGATTAGAGCACTGCAGAAATGTGTGTGACTGGTAGAATAATGACTTGTAGTAGAAAGCTATTTAATGCTCAACTTGAATATAGGAAGGTTCTGTATAAGTACCAGTTCACTATGCATAAATGCACAGGAAAGCTCAGATGTCCAAGTTTTCCAACAGCACTTGAACAAAGCTTGCACAGTCAGAGTCTTAAAAGAGGATTTTTAAAAGAAAGAAAAGTCAGTAGATAATAATTGATACTAAAAAGACCAACAGCGCCTCCTTCAACTGACACATCACCACAGACAGGCACACAGCCCCGCCCCTCACTAGCAGCTAAACAGTGAGGTTTCAGCAGTGAGTAAAGCTCCTGTTTTAATAGTGTTGAAATATTGAAGAGTTAACATAAATGTTAACCTGGCTGCTCATTAGCAATTACCTGATAGCCACTTTACCTGTCTGTTTTGTTAAGGTAGTGGCTATGGCTACTAAATTAGATAATTTTTAATAACAATATACTATATAATGTTAAAACTGCACACAAATATAATGTAACCTGTGTGTGTCTGGTAACCCGTGCACACATTTTTTACCAATCTGTAGGTGAAAGAAAAGAATGTCACAAATATTTGTAGACATTTGTATCCACAGAAAACCTTTTAGCAGTTAGTCATCACATCTGTGTAAAATCTGTTTGAGTCATTCATGTTTAATTAGTTGGTGATGTGTCAATTTTTAATAATAGTTACACAAAAATCACTGCACATGAGTTGTATGGGTCATTTTTGCACATTTGTTACTAGCCTAATTCCTCTCTGTATGGCTCTTCATCCCCAAAGCAGCCTAAAGTTTTGTGTTTAAGTGTAAGAAATATTCTATAAGATTGAGAAAACAAAAACTGATTGAAAGACTAAAGTGCTTCATGTTAGGGTTAAAAGACAAACGGGATAATTAACAAAGACACTAACAACACAAACTGTGCACATTAATTTATAAAATTTATATAAAAAACTGCGAATGGGGAAAAAATGGCAATGAATTGAACCATTAAATGTTGGACAAGGGGCATATAATTGGCTATTCATTCGAGGCTATGCTCCTTTTTAATCAGTGGAGTAGATATGGACATTGTTTAAAAAAAAAAAAAAAGGTCAATGACTCTAACTGAAGTACTATGTAGCTGTCACGGTTCTGTGTCCGTTGGACCCAGTATTTTGAGTTTATTATGTTTTGGATTAATTTTGCATCATGGATTGTTTTCTTGTTCTCTTGTTGTGCTTGTGATGATTATTATTTGAGTTTCATGTTTCTGTTATCCATGTTTTAGGAATTGTGGTTTCATGCATAGTTCAGTTCATTTTTCAGTTAGAAAAAGCATGAAACTTGTTATCAGAGGTAGAGATTCCTAACAAAGAGTTTTGCACTTTCATTTGATAACACATACTGTTTATGTATATTTAACATCACATGCTGACACAAAGGATTATGGTATAACTATAATTAACACAGCTTGTGTAGTCTTTAAATAGATGAGTGTTTTTAAGAGCACATTATTTTTTCTAATTCAGCAGTTAATATAAGCACTGTATGTTTATTTCAAAGATAATAATTAAAAACACTCCTTGTAATTCATTAAAATCAGATCAACTTTTATTTTCAAAGGTAAATAAAGTATATCAGCCAACATACTGGACAATGTTCTGCTGAACAACACACATATTACCAATATTGTAGCTGGTGTTATCTGGTAAGATGGTGTTGAGTTTTTTGGTCTAAATAACCCAAAATGTGATGTCCACATATGTGGACGTCAGGTCCAAGGAGGTTAAGGATGGTTTGTTTGTCCGTCTAGGCATTACTGCTTGAATTACTGTCATGAATTTAGGTCAGGGGTCCCCAACTCCAGGCCTCGAGGGCCAGTGTCCTGCAGGTTTTAGATCTCACTCTGGGTCTACACACCTGAATCAAATGATTAGTTCATTACCAGGCCTCTGGAGAACTGCAAAACATGTTGAGGAGGTAATTTAGCCATTCGAATTAGCTGTGTTCAATCAAGGACACATTTAAAAACTGCAGGACACTGGCCCTCGAGGCTTGGAGTTGGGGACCCCTGATTTAGGTGATCCAAATACAATTGCCTGAAGAAAGTGTTTAACATTGTCCAAACTTCCCTCAAGTACAGTGGCTATCGATGTGGGTTGGAGATGCAATGACCTTGAACCTGCAGGTGACCACACCATCTGTGACGAAGGGCTCATCTCTTCTTTTTGCTATAGATTTCCTGCATGGAAACAATTGCATGCTTTACAAACTAAACTTGCTCTACCCATTTCATTTATCTGCGACCGGGTCGCGGGGACAGCAGTCTAAGCAGAAAACTTCAGACCTCCCTCTCCAGCTTATCCATGGTAACTCCTTCAGGTCCTGGGTCTGATCGAGGGCCTCCTCCCGGTGGTACACGGCCAGTACACCTCACCAGGGAGACGCCCAGAAGGAATCCTTGTCAGATGCCAGAACCACCTTAGCCAGGTCAGGAATCAGGATGAGGAAGAAATTAGGTCAGATCAGTGCAGGTTTTCGCACTGCTCAATATTTCCAAAATACATTTGTAACCAAATAACTTTGAAAACATATGTTTTTTTTGTTTGATTTTTTTTAAGAAAAGAAAAATCAGAGAGTGGGGCTGGAAAGACAGCTTTGCTCAACAGGTTACAGTAGATCAGATGCCACCTACTTTTCATGACAATCTTTTTTTATGGCATTGTAACAGGGCGGCCATTTGCCATTCTTTACAGGCATAAATCTTTCCTTTGGTAATTGATCAGTAAATCTCACTGCATATAAATTCAGCTTACTGTTATAATTTCATGAGTAAAGCTGCTCAGGTGATTTAATTGCGTAAATGAAGTAAATGTTGAACTTTGTTGCAATTTCTGTTTTAAATCAATAGTCCATGTTTTGATTTAGTTTTGCAAGTTGCTGATTCAACACAGATCCTCTGCTATGGGTGAAACCTGCCTCTGAGTTTTTCATCACTTCACCAGAACAGTGTCAGGCAATCATTGAGAAACTGGGATTAGCGTATGTGACGGTACAGAAATGCAAGCGCCAGGCACAGAATGAATAAGAGGCTTTGATGTATCTAAATCCAGACTTTAGTCTGAATTTTTGCTAACTATAATCAAAATATCTACTCTCTTATTAACCGCTGGATGTAAAATAATATATACAAAAGAAAAAATTCTGAATCACATTTAGTGATTTGATTACCACAATGAGTGATCCACAATTTAGGATTCAGGCATTTGTTTTAGTTCAATATCGCAATCATTCTATGATTAGTTTACAGAACCAGCAGTTAGCAGCAATAACTTCAGCTGCTTATATTAATTGACATTTGCAAGCATTCCTTTAAACACAGCATTTCAGTCAGGTTAAGGACTGGACTACCATGCTATAGATTTGCTGCGGTGCTTGGGGTCATTATCATGTTGCATGGTGTAATTTAGGAGAAGCTTTAGCTGTCAGAAAGACAGCCTCACTTTGGACTCTAGAAAACTTTGGCATACAGAGGAGTTCATCGACTGCAAGGTGCCCATCTCTTGTGGCTGCAGGACGAGCTCACATCACCATCCTTGAACCAGCATGCTTGACAGTTGGTTTGAGGTGTTTGTCCTGTGTTTGGATCCTCTTGGAGGAGCTCCTTACACTCCATCTTATGTCATGCAGAGACACATCTTCTATAATTATAACTGAGAAGATGGAAGACGATGTCATTAACTAAGAATTGATTTCTAAAATGTCATCAACTAGCTTGCTGACTGTTGCATAAGTAGCAAATAATCCTGCTCATCTTTATTACTATTAGTGCTATGAGTCGGTTTTCTTAAAAGCTTAGTTTTCTTTCACATAGCATGTGAAACCAATTTCTTGCCATTTTATGCAGGTAAACTGCACGTTACAGGTTAAAGCTGCATGATGAGTTTGGTGTCACTGCAACATTGCCCCTGTTTAACATATTTTATTGGGTGTGAGAGATTATAAACAGGTGGAGTAACACCCGACTCACTTTTGGTGTCAATGGACCACAGCTTATTTTAAGTTTCGACCACAGTACGGTGTTTTCTTGCTCACATTAGTTCCTTGATTCTGATGCTTTTCCACAGAGTCACAATACGTACTTTCAAATAATATAGGATCTCTAAAACATTTTTACATTAACAGAGCTGTCCAAAACAAAATATGTTGTGTTTTATAGGAACAATATTTATGTGCAATGTACTGTGGTATGTTGTATAATTTATGTACACCACCTCCATCCCATTTCATCTGTCTGTTTTCTGTGCCAAGTTTTTTTCTGTTTAAATGGAAACACAAAGACGTACTTTTGTTTATATTTAGTGTATAAAGTGTATATCTATTTTCTTACTTTTCTTATATCTATTTGTTTTTTTTGCACTGATGTAATTGGAGCCTCGTAGTCTCATCTCTCTATATACTATACTGTATATAGCGGAAATGACAGATGTTTACTTTGACTTTTTTTTTTTAATCTTTTGTACAGAGCAGCATCCCTTTTGTCACAGATATGTTTATTAATATACATTGGATGTCCCTGGGCACACAAATTAGGCTTAACTAGGAAAAACAGCAGCTTAAAAAGGATTTTTGACTGAGGATAATGGTGTCAGACTTTCCCATTTTAATGCAGACATTTAAAGCTATTGCAAAGCTTGTTGACTTTGGGAATGATGCTGTTCAGCGGTGGCTGCAGTTCTCTGGGAGAGAGGGCTCTGTTCCTGATGGAGGAGATGAAGGAACAAGCTGTTAGTCCATCAAATGTGTGTACACTCAGAGAGTGACGTCAGAACACGTCATACTATAACCTCCCGGGAGCGGACGGAGGGGGTCAGTCGTTGGGATGCGCATGCGCAGACAGAGTGCGCGAGCGGCGGGCCTTGACCTTTCGGGGGGAAAAAACTCACGGACGGTGACAGCGAGGCGGATAACAGTCTTCAGTACCTGCTGGACTTTGAAGCTGTGGATTCTGGGACTGTTAGAAAAGGTAAAACATTTTCATTAAAACCTTATTACTGTTTTGTTTTTGTTACTCGTCATTGTAGCTTGCTGTTAATGTTATGCTAACAGTAGCGATTAGCTAGATACGTTAGCCGTTGAGGTCAGCGCAATTTAGTATCCAACTGTTTTCCTAACAAAACCACTGTTATAATTAAGTGAAGGTGCTCCCAGCTAATTTGAACCTTTGGCTTCTAAAATATGTGGTTCAATTGCGTGCTGCGTACATAACCTAATGTCAGCTAGACCGAAATTAAAATGTAATATATTGTTAAAGTCACTAAAATGGCGCCTGAAGCCTGTTGTGACGTGAGCTCTGTGTCTGCCCTAGAAACTCTTGAAATTCTGTAGATCTGAGCCGTACATTAAATACTCACATGAACCTGTACTTTGAATTCTGTATGAGCTGTATAAAATACAGCTATGCATAAGAGTTTTGAATGAATAATTAGATTAGATAACTCTTCATTCTCTAATCGAATTATATAGAAATGAATAGAAATGTGACATGAGGAGGTGTGTCTTTGACTGTTCCTGCATAACTTAGTTTCGGACTAGTTGACAAGTTATGCTCCGGTCAGTTGATGTTTCCAAGATAGATGTTCTTTTGTAATATAGTTAATTTTTTTGTATATTTCATTTATCCACCATCATACATACAAGCTAAGAAGAGGTCGTTATACTAACAAGAGGTATCAACGCCGGGCCAAAGTTCAGCACATGGTTAAAGTTTGTAATCCAGCCAGGGTGTAAATGTCACTCAGCAGCCAGAGTTGAAGCAGGTAGCATCAACACATAAATCTACTCTACCCGGCTTAAATCACAAGAGCACCTCTGACCAAAAAGCTGTAGATTTTTCTTGTTTGCACAAATTAATCCAGATTCACATTAATTGTGTTCACAGCTCCAACAAAATGAGGAAGAGGAGGGGGAGAAACACAATTAGGTTGAATTACAATTGGATGGAAGGCGAGGACAAGGAGAAGGAAGCTTAGGATGAGGAGGAAGAGAAGCAGCAGGAGCATCTTTAGGGATCCCTATGATGTCATTGAGGTTTGTTTCATTAATATGGTCCTCTCACAAAGAAAGATGACTTGTTTTAGTTCACCTACTTCCTGTATTTAATAGTGGTGTGCAAAATGTTGTGAAAAACCATGGAGCAGGTACGTATAGTGCATCTGCAGGTAAATGAACATCAAATCTCTAAGACAGACTGAAATCTGTATATTTATCACCCTTATGATAAAACCCATGTCAGCCATTGGTTTATGGACTTTGTATTTTGAAGCCTCAACATTTGCTTTCTTGCTGTTGCTATGTTGGGACCATATTAGGATGAGAGATCAGAATCTGGAGTCATGCACACTATTGTTTCATTTAGTGTGTATCCATAAGATTCGTACAGCAGATCCAAGTTGTGCCTTGAAAACAGGAAAGTCGTCTGCATAGAGGAGAACTGTAATAGCAGGCTTGTACAAAGTGAGGCTTTGTGCTTTCACTTGAAATCAGGCAAGAACTGGACTTATTTTTTTATGTGTTCTTGTGAATTGATTGTGTATCGCATATGTTTGATTTGACTTTCTGCAAGACAACAGTTGTCCGCTGGCCAAAAAAGTTTTCCAAATACCTCCACGTGATCTAGCCTGGATTTAGAAAAGAATAGCAAAAAAAATCTGCACCTCCTGCTTCAGATGCAATTTGTGTTTCTGTGTTCAGAGGCAGCGGCGAGAGGGGAGACCTCGGCTCATCCAGCTGGAGAGCCTGACCAGGAGGAGTCGAACATTAACTCAGCTCTTCCAGGGCACCCTGCAGACTCGGCTGCTGGCATCGGCGAGGGATGACGTGAACGCCAAACTGGAGTCCATCACAGGTCAACTGCAGGTATGCGAGTCAGACCTTCTGAGGAGGGTTTCACTTTTCTCTCTTCTTTATAATTGACTCTTTTCTCTCTCTTTCAGCTCCTTGTCTCAGAGTGGGAGGGATTTGAAGCACAAAGGGAGGAGCTTGTCGTTTGGTTGGCTGATATGGATGTCTGCCTGAGTGAGGTTGACCAGCTGACAGGAAACACCAGTGAAAAACTGAAACAACTGCAGGTGTGGGCTTGTTTTGATATGACATATGTTTGATATGAAACATACGTCAGAGACATTGTCCTAAACTGGACTAACAAAGGACCATGAGTACAACATGAAACGTAAATTACATGGTGTAATGCTAAAGTTCATTGATCATTTTAATCATAAACTTGTTGAAATATTTTTACTGAACATGCAAACATCTGCTGATGAAAATGTGTTGATTTATTGGTCTGTTATGAAGCTATTGCTATTTCTAATGTGTTTTATCACTTTCTGATGTTTTATTAATTAAACAATACATGTATTATTTGTTGTGTTATCTGTAGCTATAGTATTTATATATATTTATTTATAGTATAGCAAATATATTTAATTATTACTGTTTAAAACACTAATATGTGACATGTATTAGTATTGATGTTGTGCTGAGGGCTAAAATGCCTTTTTGTCTTTTGGTATACTACAAAATGACAATAAACCATTAATATATGTCTATGCTGTGCTCGTATTTATTTTACCCTACTCAAATTCAATTTATGATGCATTTTATTTTGAAAGATTTAAAATGGTTTTTTAAAGAACCACTCAAAAAAGGTTCTTTAAAATGGTTCTTTTAAAGAACCATTTGAAGGACCTTTTTAAAAAATGGTTCTTTAAAGAACCATTTTTAAAAAGGTTCTTTGAAAAACCATTAAAGGTGCCCCAAAGAACCATTTCTTGATGGTTCTTTGGGGCACCTTTAAAGGTTCTTCAATGAACCACTGAAAGAAATGGTTCTTCAAAGAACCATTGTTTGAAAGGTTCTTTGTGGCACCAAAAAAGGTTCTTCTATGGCATCAGTCTAAAGAACCACTTTTGGTTCCAGTTGGCACCTTTATTTTTCTGAGTGTGGTATAGATTGTAAGGTAGAAAGTCTACAATTAAAAAGAAAAAACCTCAATACAGTGGGAAGGAACAACTCACTTTTAACAGGAAGCACCCTCTGGCAGAACCACGGTCAGGGAGGGGCAGCCCGCTGCGACCCTTTGGGGATGAGGAGACGAAAAAGGGGACAAAAGACACACTGTGGACGAGAGCCAGAGATGAACAAGAACTAATTATTGAATGCAGAGAGGTGTATAAACACATGGTGGGAATCCCCCAGCAGGGTAGTCCCAGGGTAACTAAGGGAGGATTCATGGTCACCTGATTCAGCCCTAGCTATATGCGTTGGCAAAAAGGTAACTTTGAAACTTAATCTTAAAAGTAGAGATAGTGTCCGTCTCCTGCATTCAAACTGGGAGCTGGTTCCACAGAAGGATGATCCCCTTCTACTTCTAAATATCCTAAAAACCACAAGGAAGCCCACAGTCTGAGAGCAAACTATCAAACTACGAGGTCTTTAAAATAAGATGATTATTCAAGACCTCATGTGTGATGGGAAGGATTCTGAATTTGATGCTGGACCCACAAATCATAAAAGAGAAACACTAACTCACACACACCAGAAAGTGCCAAGAATTATAATTATATGTAATTTAGTTTTGCGTTCCTTTATAATGCTTTCAACTATACAAATAAGACACTTCATGGGGGCGCCTGAGCCTTGTAGACACAACAAATACTGAACAAACCTCATGCGCCCTGTTGTTGACAAAACGATAAAAATGAATGTGTACTTCTGTCTTATTTAGGTCATTTTTGTAGTTTTTGTAGACAGACTACTGTAATTTCTCAATAAAATGTCGCTTATTATCGCTCACTCTCAAGAACAAAAACGTGAGTAATTTCCCAGTAGCTCACCATATTTGGGATCTTCTAACATCCACACTTCATGTTTAAACGGTAGTGCGGAGGCGGTGTACCGTCGCAGGCCGGATGTAGCATTCAGCGCGGTGTGCCTTTTTTTCAGTTGCTAAGCAACAGATTTGTCCCGCCCCTTTCGTTATGACGGGGCGGGCCAGTCCTTTGACTGGTGACGTTTCTTTGTAACGTCACCTGACGTTACAAAGAAACGTCAGGTGACGTTACAAAGAAACCTTAAACCGACCTTATATATAGACCTGGCTGTTCAGTTGAAACGCATTCACACAGCGGGACAGCAGCGCTTTAAACGTTCAAACACGGAGTTTAACACAAAACAACATTTTAGACATAAAAAACAAAAAAGTGAAATGGCAAGCTCGAACTGTAACACAATGACAAATGATGAAACAGTTCAGACCAATGGGGATAATTCTACAGTACATGCTTTGGTATCCCTCTTGAATAACTTGTTCAGTAGTTTTTCGATCAAGCAGTGGGGAGAGCTTATCTCAGGCTATCCGGATTGCTTCACCGCTAAGCGGCTTGTAGGTTTTGTAGAGGACGTAATGGACCTGTGTGCACAGTCAGTAGCAGTATCACCGCTGAGGTCTTCCCAGAACTCCCCTGTACATGAAAACTGTTCTGTCCACACCACTACTGGCAAAACGGTTTTGTCACGTGTGAAATTTTTGGACGATTCTGCTGAGCAGGAGTTTGATACAGCACAGAATATAGATGCTAACAGCCAAGAAACAGCTAACACAGAAGAAAGCTGTCAAAATGCTGACCAACACAGTGCTGCAAAAGCAGAAAACAATCCAATTCCAGATCCCCAGCAGCAGAAATCCTGTGTTGAACATGAAGCCAGCATCCCACCGTTAACAAACGTAAGTCAAACGGAGTCATATAAAAAGATACAGCATCACAGATCTTCTGTAGACTGTGAGCCACCTGAAAAAACCTTAGACTTTGAAAGATGGTTAGAGACATTAATTCAGGCTGTGCTTTCAAAGCTTGGTAAACTTTTAAAGTGCCCTCATTCTCACCAAAAACGTTTGTTGGATCTACTCTTGGACAAATTCAAGGGGATGGATTTGCATTTAGACCGAAAAGTGCAGAATTATTTTGACTGCATTGCTAATGCGATTTTCACTGATATTTGTGACAAATTACATAAATTGTCACTAATATCATTGGAAATGGGGAGGAGTGGGGAGGAGGATTCAATGAATTTAATGGAACAACCAATATTTAATATCATAACTACTTCAGTATTCCAAGAACACCTGTTGGCAGTAACAGTTACTGATAGACTGGAATCATATGAAAAGAAAGAAAGATGCAGACTTTCAGTGGAAATCTTTGTGGAAGGACTGATTTCCCAGGTTTCAAAAAAATCAGGCACAGTCTTCAGCATTGAAAGTGCTGAAGCTATCTCCAACCGGCTTACCATGAAAATCTGGACTGAAATCAGGGCCGGATACGACAAAATCCCACCAGAGAAGTTCAAGAAACTCAGCGAGAGGGTTTTCAAATCCCTCTGTAAAAGATGGAAGCATGCATCTTTGGTGACATTCTGGCAATTAAACTTCCAAAATCTTGATGAAGATATTGTTAAAACTTTCAAAAGAAAGATATTCACAGAACCAAGTTGCATATCTAAGTGCTTCTCATCGGTGCGGGCATTTTTTGGGAGGTGTAAGGGAAGAAACAAAGTTTCCACTTTATAGTGACATCGTGATATCAACAGCAAAATATTTTCTAAAACTCACTGGACACTTTAAATGAGCTAGTTTTACATTTAGATCAGATCAAGTCATTTTTGAAATCCCCAGGAATGGTCGCGGCAGATGGCCACCCCGCCCTGAGCCTGGTTCTGTCGAAGGTTTCTTCCTCTTAAAAGGGAGTTTTTCCTTCCCACTGTCGCCTCGTGCTTGCTCAGAGGGGTTTGTTCTTTTGGGGTTTTCTTTTTAATACTGTAAGTTGTTACCTTACAGTGTGAAGCACCTTGAAAACACCATTGTTTCCTTTGGTGCTATACAGATTGAAGTGACTTGCACTGACAACATAACTAAGCTGGGACTTTAATTTAACATCAATAAAATTATAAAAATATTACATCTTGATTTCTGCTTGTTTTCATTGTCTGTGACTTAATGAATACAAATGTGTAATTTAACAGATTCTTTCTTTATGTTAGTCTGACCGGTGATTCCACGTTGGCCTTAGGTGTTGGCGCGGATACGCTGCAGCCCCTGAGCCATTAATGGCCCAGCACACTACAGTAAAAACAAAACAACAGCCATCTGTCCAACTAGGAAAGGAAAATAATAAACTGCCTCCTTGGAGGCAACCTGACTCAAAACAGTTGCAGTCCAACTCAGACCGACTGCAATCACTCTCAGGCAGATTGATGAAGATCTGCAAATAACTGTTGTCTAATTTATAAACGCAGACAGATTGCCAACACGTCTGTTCACAATAGAGGACTGTACTTACATGGTTGCAAACTGGTTGTTATCTTGCTTATATGAAAACATTGCTTTGGAGCAATGAAACTCAAACACATTCATTTTTAAAATGCCTCAACATGAAATTTTGAAGCATTTGGCTTTATGCTTTGAAAGTGCCGTTGTGAGTGGGAGTGTGAAATCCTTACTTGATGTGTTCCCTTTGCCTTTACTGTTTTCAGTTTTATCAGTTTTCAGTTTTATTTGTCATATGCAAGTTAGCACAGGGTCAACATTGCAATGAAATGTGTTTGACGAGCAGCAGTCACTCAGCAGCATGGTACAGTAGAAGAAAATATAATAAAATATAATAAAATAAAATAAAAAATAGAAAAATAGTAAAGAGCAAAATATTAGAGAGACGTGGTAAAAGAGAAAAGATGACTAAATATATATATATATATATATGTATCTATAAATATATGTACACTAGTGATTAAATAAGAAAATCTTGAAAAGAAATATGACGGGAGGTCAGATGGGATATTGCACAGGAATGAGCAGCAGAAAATTACAGTATTACTCAGACTTTTAATAGTCATATTGTCAGTTTTGGCCGACGGTCATGGGTCACTTCCACTAAAATAGCACGAGACTGGAGTAAAATGTACTTTATTAATGAGAACACATGGTGATACAGCAAAGAATCCAACCCTTCTGAAAAGCAAATGGCTTCCTGTTATACTCTACCTGATTCAGGTGAGCATCTGGAATAGACCAAGTCTGGGGGTCAGCAAACCAAAGGGAAACAAAACCCTCCCCATAAGAAAACCACTACAATATAACCAACACGTTCTCACTCCCAAAGCGTAACATTTTACGCTAGGTGACAAATCGTCACCATATTACGTTTTCGGCTACCCACCACGTTCCTAAATGACGACCTCGGAAAAAAGAGGAAATATGAGAACTGTCTGGACTGAATCTACACATGTTTGCTCTTTTTCTTCAAATCGCTTAGAAACACGCTATTTAACATCATTAAAGTCCTGGTTAAGGTCAGGAATAAGGTTATGGTCAGGGCTAGGGATAAGGTTAGGTTTAGGGCTGGAATACAGGGCTGGAACGTCTATTACCGCGGGAGCGTCATTGAACTGGATTCCAGCCATAGCCCGCCGCGTACCATAAGAACGCCGAAGGTCTCCTTTCACGTTCCTCAGGAACGCCGCGGGACGTGACAAAACGTCGACATGTTACGCCTCGGGAGTGAGAACGGGCTGATATAACACATCATAGACATATGAAGATTTGTAACAAGTCCTATAAATAACTCCATAACATATAAACTTCAGTCTCTTCTATATACATTAAAACAGCGGTCCCCAACCTTTTTTGCGCCACGGACCGGTTTATGCCCGACAATATTTTCACGGACCGGCCTTTAAGGTGTCACAGATAAATACAACAAAATAAAACTAGTACCGATACCGGAAAAAAAGAAGATTTATTCATAACACACGTGAAAGACCCAGGAAAACAGAGTTAACGATAAAAACGATAACAAAATAACGATAAAAAACGATAAAAACTCTGAAAACCATACATTTCACACCCGAGACTCATCTCTCGACCAAACGACGGTCCGTGGCCCGGCGGTTGGGGACCGCTGCATTAAAACACCTTAACCACACAGTTAGGTTTCAGCCCTCGCTGACTCAGAACAAAGTAAGACAATCAGAGTTCGATTGGTTTTTACTTGTGCAGGGGAAGCCTGGTCGGATTCTCAGAGTTGCAAGCTCTACACCCAAACTCAGACAACTCCAACTCCAGCCTCCACTCGCAGCCTTTTATTGAATGAAAACAGTTACACAACCGCCCATTGTAAACCCCATATGTTGTGTGGTAAAAGCTAAGGCACTGTGTGTGTGTGTGTGTGTGTGTGTGTGTGTGTGTGTGTGTGTGTGTGTGTGAGTGAGAGAGAGTGTATGTGTGTCTGTATACGTGACTTCCTGCTTACAAACGTTTTAACCGCATCTCTAGTCATAAAAGGGTCATCTCCCCTCAACCTCGTATATGGCTTAACCTCTCTAACAGTCCACCATTTACATGGTGAGCCCATAAAGGGCAGGAAGTGAACATTCCTTACCAAATAAGGAAACCAGAATCTTACATAGATTGTGCCTGCAGTTGAAAACTATAGCTAGTAACATCCCCAACATCCTACATGTGGGGGAGGAACAGAAAATATCTGAACATACAGTTCAAGACAAGGTCCAAGCACAATAATGACAACTTTTAACAAAATCACTCCAACACACACTCCCCTAGCCTGGCACATTGGTTTTCTCCAGGAGCTCATAAGCAGGTGATTGAGCTGCTTTTACTCTTTACAAAGTGAGTACTGTTAACACTTCTCTTTTTACATATACAACTAATTTAGGTTACAGACAAATGATTAAATGTGAACAGCTCTAACACAGGTTCTTTTCCTGACACAGGTAGGATGGCCAGTCCCCCTGTCTCTTCACCTTTAACGAGTCACTTAAATAACAACCCAAAAAGCCTAATAAAGAATCACAATCAACCAGTGTGTGTTTTTCTTCATTACGGTTTTTAAATACAAATCAGTCAGTCAATTAATAAAAATACAAGTAAGGGTAATGGAACCCCTGGTCTCCATTACACACATAAATACCATAAAGACACTAAGTCGTAGAGCTCTGAACTCCTTGCTTCTATGATATTTACACTTCTTCTTGGCCTTCTCCTTCACTCTGAGTCACTCCAGGATAAACGCATCAGCTCAGACATACAATAATTAAAATATGTGTAGGTGACCGTTTGGCAGAAGACGATGTCGAGGCGGTACTGCAGTGACACGTCCGTGGCTATCGTCGGGGCGGTGTCCTGCATCAGAAGGAAGTCAATAGACTTCTTGGCTTTGTTGCTCATCATGGCGCTGTAGTCCGTGGGCGTGGCCTGCAAAAAGTGTAAATAAACCATCAGAGACCAAACACAAATATGCCTTCCAACCACTAGTTTAGACAACATCTTGCAAAGAGTGTGTATTTCAGAGTGCAGTTGTTTTTAAATTTGACAGAAACAGAAATAAAGACGGAAGAGAAGGACAACAGGGAAAGCAGAAGCACCGACACACTGAAATCTTTTAGGGTCAAGCTCCAGAACTAGCCACAAATCCTGCTGGAAAGAACCTAAAAATACTTAAAAATACTTGCAGAGATCGAATGGAGCCGTTAACTCAAAAGCCTGGTGTCAGGCATGTTCTTTAATAAATAAGAAACGAGCTGATATGTTACAGACCCCAGTCTTTACGTAAAGAAAAAGCTGACATTTAGAGCGGTCTCGCAGCAGATTTTAAAACAGTGACACTGATTTGTGGGGTTTTTGGGCACAAATTTGAACCTTTTTGTTTTATCCATGTCCTTGAACACAGCTCGTGACTTGGGCGCTTTCATATGTACCGATTCATTTAGGTTTGTGCACTGAGGCCAGATTTAGGTATTAAAAACGAGTCAGTCATAACACTTCTTACATTAGTTAAAAAGCTGAGCTTACACTAAACCAACATTTAAATTTCCCCTTGTGGGACTAATAAAGGTATATCATATCATATCATATCATATCATTACTAAAGTATTGCTGCAACATTGTAAAGACAAAGATGACACACAGACCAGACATAAAACACTGAACACTTTTTAAAGACGAGTCATTTAAGAGTATTTTCTCATAGAATAAAGTCGGCTGATATGGTGAAGGAAAAATCTGCTCACGAATCCTCCAACTTCTTAAAAGTAAGGAGTGACCTGAGCTGGAAATCAACATGAGAGGGATGACTCAAGAAGAAGAAGAAGCAACAAGAAAAGACAAACAGAGTTCAGAGTGTAGTTAAGATATCAAGCTGTATCCACAATGTGTGCCAAGAAACTAAGCTTGTCTGTTGTCATGCTAAAGAAATAAAAAATCTGGAATCAGAAAACAGCCAATAACTGCTGATCAACTCACCCACTCCTCTTCGTGCCAGTCCACGTGCAGTGACGACTGGCTGTTGTGACCGCTGTACTTTGCTCTCAGCGTATCCTGGTCATTGCGGAGCACTACTTGTTCAGACTCAGCGGAAGGAGAAGCTTTGGTTGCGATGTACTCGTACTGCGTTCAGGGCCTAAATAGCTGAAGCTAGCAGCTTGCAGCCGCACACTGCCACCAGCTGACGGGTCTGAAAGGAAGAGGGTATGAATGAAATATGAAGCGTCCCCACGTAACGTCAAACACTTTTAGTACCTTGTCAACCAGACTGGCGAGCGTCCACTCCAGTCCGCTGGCCGATTGGTCTTTGGCAGCTTGAGACAGCCTCTCTGCGTAATAGCTGACCTGAGTCTTCAGCGTGTTGACGTAGGCGATGATCTCTTTGGCTCGGACAGTGTCCTGGGGTATGTGGATGATGACTGAGCTGGAGAGGGCACTACTGCAGGGAACAAAGACACACCGACACATCTGTATCCGAGCTGGGACTGAGGACACTCACCAGCCACTTTATTAGGTACATGTGTTCAAAAGCTTGTGGCAGCAATTTAGTGCATTTAGTCAAATAAAGACAATAGAGTGGCCTGCAGGTGTATATTTTTGTAATGTTTCTGTCTTATGCCTGAAATATGCTTCAGCAGGAAATATACGCTGTAACTGGAAACAACAGCATGATGGACCGGTTTAGTGTTAAGAGGTGTTACATCTGAAGTTAGAACGTAAATTTCCTGCAGAAATCTAAATCAAGCTTCAGAGGTACTGTTCCAAAAATATAGGGAGGGACGTTACCCACCAGATGTAAAAACAAACACTGTCTGCATGCACATGCCTGCTCTCAATGAGCCTAATCGTGGCTGCAAGTCACCGGGCCGTTTAACCTGCAGTTAATTGCAAAGGTAAGAAGTACATGGAAATACTGTTAAATGCTGTTGCTGAGGACGTGAATTTAAATTGTTACTCAATGCTGATACTTTATGTAGCTTTCTTACAGTATTTTCCAGATTCCGGTAATAAACAGAGTCAGATTTAGGGAGACTAGTCTTCTTCTTCTGGCATTTAAGGCTGAACGGGGAGTTGTGGTATAAAAACGTATAGTTTTGTAAAGTTGGCACAGTTGCTCAAATTAGCCAAGCATGATCGACCTTTTTAATCCCCAACCTGCTGGCAGAAATGTCCACCTATTAAAAAACACATATCTCTCTTCAGAACTATGACGCCTAAATAAAAAAAACCTTAGTTTATATGGTGAAAAATTATTTGAGAGAATCTTGAAGAGCTGCTGCTCCTCCACATCGAAAGGAGCCAGATGAGGTGGTTCGGGCAACTGACAAGGATGCCCCCTGGATACCTCCTGGGCGAGGTTTTCCGGGCAGATCCAGGACACGCTGGAGAGATTATATCTCTCGGCTGGCCTGGGAACGCCTTGGTGTTCCCCCGGATAAGCTGGAGGAGGTGGCTGGGGAGAGAGAGGTCTGGGCTTCTCTGCTTGGGCTGCTGCCCCCGCGACCCGGCTCCGGATAAAGTGGAAGAAAATGGATGGATGAATGAATCTTGAAAATGAACAAGTCTTCCAGTACAGAGTAAAATGTGAGAGTGAAAATATTGCGTGTACTTAAAACCCCTGGAGGGTCTTGGGTCGATTTGTGGCTATTTTCAAATTTTGATTACATGCCATTTGCACAGTGTTGAATGGACTATAGCCAAATTCTCCAAAAAAAAGTTTGATATGATTTTATTTCAAAATTCAAGTCTGACTTCCTTCAATTAGCTTCAGTGGCTAAGCTACAGACAAACTTACACTATTGTGCTTAGTGGTCGATTTGTGCCCCATTGAAACCCATTATAAACGCTATTTTTCACTGCAAATTAATTACGGTCAAAGGGATCGTTGATGTTTAGCGTTCATTTTCATTTTGCAGGACGGGCCTTAGAGTTGTAATTTTTTTATTTGTCCACCGGGTGGCGCCCTTGCTCCACATTTGACCCCGGGCTGGAAAACAGCGGGCTGCTTAGATAGACCTGCGGGAAATGAAGCCTCATTTCCGGCGTGCAGCAGCGGCTTCGCCCGCTGATCGGGCGGGACAATTTTTTGGTCCCTAGGACCGTGAGAGGGTGCTTTTTTTTTTTTTTTTTTAGTCAACAGGAAATGACGTATTTGTTGTCACGTGGTATCGGGCGTGTGTGCTGGAAAAACGGGTCCCCGGTGATCGTGCCCCGGTAACAATGGCGTGTCCAGCGCGGTGGCCTGGGGGGGTACAGGCCACCCCCCAAACCAGACTGGCCACCCCAGGTGCCACCCCAAAGGCAAAACAATAAAATTCAATCAAATATCAAATGTCCGATTATGTTTTCACGGTGACGCTCAGATATCCGAGTGTAAGTGAATGCAGCATCGCTTCTGCGCTATGCGCATCACGTTAGCAAAGGTAGGAGAGCCAAGCGCGAAAGATGGCACTGCAGGAAACAATTTTTCGGTGAAAGAAAATGAGGACAGAATAAATGTCCCGGTAAGTAATATCAAGTTTGTTGAGTTTAGTAAACTTCGGTGAAATTAGAATACCAAGGAAAAAAATAACACTTAAAGAATTAATGCAGCTGTGGAATATTTCAGACAGTATGCTACTGAGGGCAGCTAACATAAGAGTTATGCGTTATAAGATATAATCTAAGTCGTAACATTGCTGTATGGAGCTGCAGATTTGGTTGCAGGTTAACATAGCTGGACTGGCCATCGGGCATACCGGGCATATCCCCAGTGACTTATTTTTTATTTTTTTTGTAATGGCATGAACAATGAGAGGTGGTGGATTGGCCAGATGCAGGTCGATGTGTAGAAATAACTCCGTTGTTTGGTGGTGGCTATGACGGGGCTTCCACAGAGGCAACAGGTGGATGAGGGAAGGGGAGGCAGGAGGAGAGACCCGAAGCAGCCACCAGTCCGAGTGTCAGGTGAACTGAACTTCAGGTAAGAAGTTATGACCTGCAGTCTATCTGGGTCAGATATAAACCAAGTTTAGGTGGAGTTTATTTTCATGTTGCTGACTTTTTACTGTCAGTTGCAATAACTCATACTGCGTTCTAGCCAGTTTGACGGAGTTTTTATACAGCTGGGTGGGTGCTATGATGTTACTGATAGTGAACTTTATTTTATTCATAAGGTTAGTAGAGTTGCCAACGGCTCCTTAAAAAAATGGAATGGTCCCTCATTCAGAGAAAATATTACACGTTTCGTATTGAGCTGAGAAGAGACGCAGTTTGTCCCGGACTTTAGCTAGAATGGAAAAAAGACACAAAGCTGGATTTATTCTGTCTTTATGCTGCACAGCTGCCTCTTCTCTCATTCTCTCCCCCTCCCTCTCCTGTTGCTACTTCAATCATGAAACTGATCAATGATCAGCTGATCGGCTTTTCTCTCTTGTTTATCGCCCACTTTGCGCCAGAAAGAGGAAACCAGCAGATGTTGCGCTAAACAACAGCAGCACGTTTAAGCTTGATCGGCTGTTGTTAGAATGTATTTAATATTAATTTCTAGTATCAGCTGATGTTTGCTGGAGCCACAGCTGTAAACCTGCTGGTCATGATGTCTGTTTAGATATGTGGTGAGAGGGAAACATGAAGATGAAACCAGGAGATGTCCTTACTGAACCATCAGAGCTGAACAGGTGATGGAGAAACAGGTTTACCTTTTAGGTGACATGAATGAGTTGAAGGGAAGTTATGAACTGTTTCTGAGAGACAAATAACACCAGGATCCTTTTTTATGTAGCAGACAGCTGGTAACTGTGCAGGGGCGGGTCTAGCAAAGTTTTGCCAGGGGGCCAGGTAGGGCATTAACAGGGAAAGGTGGGCACAAAGAAATACTTTTCTTTCTTATTCTCATTTAAAATACCTAGTTTTTATTAAATAATTATCTAAATCTTACAACCAAAGTTTTTATCTGACGTAAAATGTATAGAAATCATACATATACCAACAAGACTGTACATCACTGTCACAACAGGGTTTGTTTTCAGTCAAAGTCTTTATGGCTTTACTACCTGGTGGGTCGGTCTGTAGTAAAAATGCCCAATTTTTTTGTCCCAGTCCAGCCCTGCAGGTTAATACTGGCAGTGTCACCATGCCAGCTGACTGTATTTTATCATCAGCCAGTGTTGTTCTTTATCAATATTACCAAAGTTTACGATAAGGCAGCATAGAAAGTATTTACTTGCTTTCAGGTTTCATTCAAATGTTAGTCTTTTCAGTTGTTTCCCCACTTTTTTCCTGTTTCAAAATCAAACACCAGTTTGTGAGAAGATTATCTTCTTTTTTTAACAGGCAGATAAAGTTTTGCATTGGCATTGGCTAATTTGTCAATTGTTTGTTACAAATGTTCGTATTTTAATTTTCAAAAATGTTTTTGCCCAAAACACATGTGCACTATATGTCAGTAAAAATACTATGCAAATATTGTTGTCCTTGACTGCTGAGTAAACACTGACAAAGCACTGATTGTATCTCTTGTACTTTATCAACGCAGTATCTAAAAACTTTGCACCGTAGTGGTTAAAATCTCATTCTAATAAGAGTTAAAAGTGCATTTGGTTATTAGGTTTATAGGATTATTGAATTATGGTTAAGGGTTGGTAGAATTTTTTTTTAAAACATTATCTGCCAATTAAATCTGCCACCCTTCTCCAAATCTGTGCCCCTACCTGGCCCCCCCAACAAAAATTTTCTAGACACGCCACTGTACACAGATGGTCTGAATTTGTGAAGCGAGTGGTATCGCATTTATCGAAGTCGGCTCCTCGTTGTTTTTTCTAAGCCACGATTAGGCTCATTGAGAGCAGGCATGTGCATGCAGACAGTGTTTGTTTTTACATCTGGTGGGTAACGTCCCTCCCTATATTTTTGGAACAGTACCTCTGAAGCTTGATTTAGATTTCTGCAGGAAATTTACGTTCTAACTTCAGATGTAACACCTCTTAACACTAAACCGGTCCATCATGCTGTTGTTTCCAGTTACAGCGTATATTTCCTGCTGAAGCATATTTCAGGCATAAGACAGAAACATTACAAAAATATACACCTGCAGGCCACTCTATTGTCTTTATTTGACTAAATGCACTAAATTGCTGCCACAAGCTTTTGAACACATGTACCTAATAAAGTGGCTGGTGAGTGTCCTCAGTCCCAGCTCGGATACAGATGTGTCGGTGTGTCTTTGTTCCCTGCAGTAGTGCCCTCTCCAGCTCAGTCATCATCCACATACCCCAGGACACTGTCCGAGCCAAAGAGATCATCGCCTACGTCAACACGCTGAAGACTCAGGTCAGCTATTACGCAGAGAGGCTGTCTCAAGCTGCCAAAGACCAATCGGCCAGCGGACTGGAGTGGACGCTCGCCAGTCTGGTTGACAAGGTACTAAAAGTGTTTGACGTTACGTGGGGACGCTTCATATTTCATTCATACCCTCTTCCTTTCAGACCCGTCAGCTGGTGGCAGTGTGCGGCTGCAAGCTGCTAGCTTCAGCTATTTAGGCCCTGAACGCAGTACGAGTACATCGCAACCAAAGCTTCTCCTTCCGCTGAGTCTGAACAAGTAGTGCTCCGCAATGACCAGGATACGCTGAGAGCAAAGTACAGCGGTCACAACAGCCAGTCGTCACTGCACGTGGACTGGCACGAAGAGGAGTGGGTGAGTTGATCAGCAGTTATTGGCTGTTTTCTGATTCCAGATTTTTTATTTCTTTAGCATGACAACAGACAAGCTTAGTTTCTTGGCACACATTGTGGATACAGCTTGATATCTTAACTACACTCTGAACTCTGTTTTTCTTTTCTTGTTGCTTCTTCTTCTTCTTGAGTCATCCCTCTCATGTTGATTTCCAGCTCAGGTCACTCCTTACTTTTAAGAAGTTGGAGGATTCGTGAGCAGATTTTTCCTTCACCATATCAGCCGACTTTATTCTATGAGAAAATACTCTTAAATGACTCGTCTTTAAAAAGTGTTCAGTGTTTTATGTCTGGTCTGTGTGTCATCTTTGTCTTTACAATGTTGCAGCAATACTTTAGTAATGATATGATATGATATGATATGATATACCTTTATTAGTCCCACAAGGGGAAATTTAAATGTTGGTTTAGTGTAAGCTCAGCTTTTTAACTAATGTAAGAAGTGTTATGACTGACTCGTTTTTAATACCTAAATCTGGCCTCAGTGCACAAACCTAAATGAATCGGTACATATGAAAGCGCCCAAGTCATGAGCTGTGTTCAAGGACATGGATAAAACAAAAAGGTTCAAATTTGTGCCCAAAAACCCCACAAATCAGTGTCACTGTTTTAAAATCTGCTGCGAGACCGCTCTAAATGTCAGCTTTTTCTTTACGTAAAGACTGGGGTCTGTAACATATCAGCTCGTTTCTTATTTATTAAAGAACATGCCTGACACCAGGCTTTTGAGTTAACGGCTCCATTCGATCTCTGCAAGTATTTTTAAGTATTTTTAGGTTCTTTCCAGCAGGATTTGTGGCTAGTTCTGGAGCTTGACCCTAAAAGATTTCAGTGTGTCGGTGCTTCTGCTTTCCCTGTTGTCCTTCTCTTCCGTCTTTATTTCTGTTTCTGTCAAATTTAAAAACAACTGCACTCTGAAATACACACTCTTTGCAAGATGTTGTCTAAACTAGTGGTTGGAAGGCATATTTGTGTTTGGTCTCTGATGGTTTATTTACACTTTTTGCAGGCCACGCCCACGGACTACAGCGCCATGATGAGCAACAAAGCCAAGAAGTCTATTGACTTCCTTCTGATGCAGGACACCGCCCCGACGATAGCCACGGACGTGTCACTGCAGTACCGCCTCGACATCGTCTTCTGCCAAACGGTCACCTACACATATTTTAATTATTGTATGTCTGAGCTGATGCGTTTATCCTGGAGTGACTCAGAGTGAAGGAGAAGGCCAAGAAGAAGTGTAAATATCATAGAAGCAAGGAGTTCAGAGCTCTACGACTTAGTGTCTTTATGGTATTTATGTGTGTAATGGAGACCAGGGGTTCCATTACCCTTACTTGTATTTTTATTAATTGACTGACTGATTTGTATTTAAAAACCGTAATGAAGAAAAACACACACTGGTTGATTGTGATTCTTTATTA
Source organism: Rhamphochromis sp. 'chilingali' (assembly GCF_963969265.1). Lineage (NCBI taxonomy): Eukaryota > Metazoa > Chordata > Actinopteri > Cichliformes > Cichlidae > Rhamphochromis > Rhamphochromis sp. 'chilingali'. Next base: position 21,836,377 of record NC_137932.1, on the reverse strand, counting down.
GGCTTTTTGGGTTGTTATTTAAGTGACTCGTTAAAGGTGAAGAGACAGGGGGACTGGCCATCCTACCTGTGTCAGGAAAAGAACCTGTGTTAGAGCTGTTCACATTTAATCATTTGTCTGTAACCTAAATTAGTTGTATATGTAAAAAGAGAAGTGTTAACAGTACTCACTTTGTAAAGAGTAAAAGCAGCTCAATCACCTGCTTATGAGCTCCTGGAGAAAACCAATGTGCCAGGCTAGGGGAGTGTGTGTTGGAGTGATTTTGTTAAAAGTTGTCATTATTGTGCTTGGACCTTGTCTTGAACTGTATGTTCAGATATTTTCTGTTCCTCCCCCACATGTAGGATGTTGGGGATGTTACTAGCTATAGTTTTCAACTGCAGGCACAATCTATGTAAGATTCTGGTTTCCTTATTTGGTAAGGAATGTTCACTTCCTGCCCTTTATGGGCTCACCATGTAAATGGTGGACTGTTAGAGAGGTTAAGCCATATACGAGGTTGAGGGGAGATGACCCTTTTATGACTAGAGATGCGGTTAAAACGTTTGTAAGCAGGAAGTCACGTATACAGACACCCCACAACATATGGGGTTTACAATGGGCGGTTGTGTAACTGTTTTCATTCAATAAAAGGCTGCGAGTGGAGGCTGGAGTTGGAGTTGTCTGAGTTTGGGTGTAGAGCTTGCAACTCTGAGAATCCGACCAGGCTTCCCCTGCACAAGTAAAAACCAATCGAACTCTGATTGTCTTACTTTGTTCTGAGTCAGCGAGGGCTGAAACCTAACTGTGGTTAAGGTGTTTTAATGCAGCGGTCCCCAACCGCTGGGCCACGGACCGTCGTTTGGTCGAGAGATGAGGCTCGGGTGTGAAATGTATGGTTTTCAGAGTTTTTATCGTTTTTTATCGTTATTTTGTTATCGTTTTTATCGTTAACTCTGTTTTCCTGGGTCTTTCACGTGTGTTATGAATAAATCTTCTTTTTTTCCGGTATCGGTACTAGTTTTATTTTGTTGTATTTATCTGTGACACCTTAAAGGCCGGTCCGTGAAAATATTGTCGGGCATAAACCGGTCCGTGGCGCAAAAAAGGTTGGGGACCGCTGTTTTAATGTATATAGAAGAGACTGAAGTTTATATGTTATGGAGTTATTTATAGGACTTGTTACAAATCTTCATATGTCTATGATGTGTTATATCGTGTTGGTTATATTGTAGTGGTTTCCTTATGGGGAGGGTTTTGTTTTCCTTTGGTTTGCTGACCCCCAGACTTGGTCTATTCCAGATGCTCACCTGAATCAGGTAGAGTATAACAGGAAGCCATTTGCTTTTCAGAAGGGTTGGATTCTTTGCTGTATCACCATGTGTTCTCATTAATAAAGTACATTTTACTCCAGTCTCGTGCTATTTTAGTGGAAGTGACCCATGACCGTCGGCCAAAACTGACAATATGACTATTAAAAGTCTGAGTAATACTGTAATTTTCTGCTGCTCATTCCTGTGCAATATCCCATCTGACCTCCCGTCATATTTCTTTTCAAGATTTTCTTATTTAATCACTAGTGTACATATATTTATAGATACATATATATATATATATATTTAGTCATCTTTTCTCTTTTACCACGTCTCTCTAATATTTTGCTCTTTACTATTTTTCTATTTTTTATTTTATTTTATTATATTTTCTTCTACTGTACCATGCTGCTGAGTGACTGCTGCTCGTCAAACACATTTCATTGCAATGTTGACCCTGTGCTAACTTGCATATGACAAATAAAACTGAAAACTGATAAAACTGAAAACAGTAAAGGCAAAGGGAACACATCAAGTAAGGATTTCACACTCCCACTCACAACGGCACTTTCAAAGCATAAAGCCAAATATTTCAAAATTTCATTTTGAGGCATTTTAAAAATGAATGTGTTTGAGTTTCATTGCTCCAAAGTAATGTTTTCATATAAGCAAGATAACCAGTTTGCAACCATGTAAGTACAGTCCTCTATTGTGAACAGACGTGTTGGCAATCTGTCTGCGTTTATAAATTAGACAACAGTTATTTGCAGATCTTCATCAATCTGCCTGAGAGTGATTGCAGTCGGTCTGAGTTGGACTGCAACTGTTTTGAGTCAGGTTGCCTCCAAGGAGGCAGTTTATTATTTTCCTTTCCTAGTTGGACAGATGGCTGTTGTTTTGTTTTTACTGTAGTGTGCTGGGCCATTAATGGCTCAGGGGCTGCAGCGTATCCGCGCCAACACCTAAGGCCAACGTGGAATCACCGGTCAGACTAACATAAAGAAAGAATCTGTTAAATTACACATTTGTATTCATTAAGTCACAGACAATGAAAACAAGCAGAAATCAAGATGTAATATTTTTATAATTTTATTGATGTTAAATTAAAGTTCCAGCATAGTTATGTTATCAGTGCAAGTCACTTCAATCTGTATAGCACCAAAGGAAACAATGGTGTTTTCAAGGTGCTTCACACTGTAAGGTAACAACTTACAGTATTAAAAAGAAAACCCCAAAAGAACAAACCCCTCTGAGCAAGCACGAGGCGACAGTGGGAAGGAAAAACTCCCTTTTAAGAGGAAGAAACCTTCGACAGAACCAGGCTCAGGGCGGGGTGGCCATCTGCCGCGACCATTCCTGGGGATTTCAAAAATGACTTGATCTGATCTAAATGTAAAACTAGCTCATTTAAAGTGTCCAGTGAGTTTTAGAAAATATTTTGCTGTTGATATCACGATGTCACTATAAAGTGGAAACTTTGTTTCTTCCCTTACACCTCCCAAAAAATGCACGCACCGATGAGAAGCACTTAGATATGCAACTTGGTTCTGGGAATATCTTTCTTTTGAAAGTTTTAACAATATCTTCATCAAGATCTTGGAAGTTTAATTGCAAGATTGTCACCATAACCGCTGCATGCTTCCATCTTTTACAGAGGGATTTGAAAACCCTCTCGCTGAGTTTCTTGAACTTCTCTGGTGGGATTTTGTCGTATCCGGCCCTGATTTCAGTCCAGATTTTCATGGTAAGCCGGTTGGAGATAGCTTCAGCACTTTCAATGCTGAAGACTGTGCCTGATTTTTTTGAAACCTGGGAAATCAGTCCTTCCACAAAGATTTCCACTGAAAGTCTGCATCTTTCTTTCTTTTCATATGATTCCAGTCTATCAGTAACTGTTACTTCCAACAGGTGTTCTTGGAATACTGAAGTAGTTATGATATTAAATATTGGTTGTTCCATTAAATTCATTGAATCCTCCTCCCCACTCCTCCCCATTTCCAATGATATTAGTGACAATTTATGTAATTTGTCACAAATATCAGTGAAAATCGCATTAGCAATGCAGTCAAAATAATTCTGCACTTTTCGGTCTAAATGCAAATCCATCCCCTTGAATTTGTCCAAGAGTAGATCCAACAAACGTTTTTGGTGAGAATGAGGGCACTTTAAAAGTTTACCAAGCTTTGAAAGCACAGCCTGAATTAATGTCTCTAACCATCTTTCAAAGTCTAAGGTTTTTTCAGGTGGCTCACAGTCTACAGAAGATCTGTGATGCTGTATCTTTTTATATGACTCCGTTTGACTTACGTTTGTTAACGGTGGGATGCTGGCTTCATGTTCAACACAGGATTTCTGCTGCTGGGGATCTGGAATTGGATTGTTTTCTGCTTTTGCAGCACTGTGTTGGTCAGCATTTTGACAGCTTTCTTCTGTGTTAGCTGTTTCTTGGCTGTTAGCATCTATATTCTGTGCTGTATCAAACTCCTGCTCAGCAGAATCGTCCAAAAATTTCACACGTGACAAAACCGTTTTGCCAGTAGTGGTGTGGACAGAACAGTTTTCATGTACAGGGGAGTTCTGGGAAGACCTCAGCGGTGATACTGCTAGTGACTGTTCACACAGGTCCATTACGTCCTCTACAAAACCTACAAGCCGCTTAGCGGTGACGCAATCCGGATAGCCTGAGGTAAGCGCTTCCAACTGCTTGTTCGAAAAACTACTGACCAAGTTATCCAAGAGGGATACCAAAGCATATACTGTAGAATTATCCCCATTGGTCTGAACTGTTTCATCATTTGTCATTGTGTTACAGTTCGAGCTTGCCATTTCACTTTTTTGTTTTTTATGTCTAAAATGTTGTTTTGTGTTAAACTCCGTGTTTGAACGTTTAAAGCGCTGCTGTCCCGCTGTGTGAATGCGTTTCAACTGAACAGCCAGGTCTATATATAAGGTCGGTTTAAGGTTTCTTTGTAACGTCACCTGACGTTTCTTTGTAACGTCAGGTGACGTTACAAAGAAACGTCACCAGTCAAAGGACTGGCCCGCCCCGTCATAACGAAAGGGGCGGGACAAATCTGTTGCTTAGCAACTGAAAAAAAGGCACACCGCGCTGAATGCTACATCCGGCCTGCGACGGTACACCGCCTCCGCACCACCGTTTAAACATGAAGTGTGGATGTTAGAAGATCCCAAATATGGTGAGCTACTGGGAAATTACTCACTGTTAGGTATTTTAGTACCATGGGAGCATTTACTGGATATTGTTTTATAGTGACATTATGCAGGAAAACTCTGTCATTCAATAAGGCCCCTTTGTTTTAGTTATTTTTCTCTTTGACCCAAGAATTGATGTGTGAGAATCACAGGTTGGTACAAGGTTGAAATACCACAGAGATCACTCCCTCAGCTACATTAGTTTCTTAATCTTTTAGACGCCTGTTGAAGGCCAAATGGTTTGTTTCAGATTTCACTAATGAAAGAACTCTTCGTTTTGTGCCTTGAAAATATGTCGCTGAGATAATCACAATTGTAGCTGAACTGATACACTACACAAAGGATGCTTCTTCACCCAAGGGCAGGAAGACGCTGCCTTATCTTGGTCTGTACTGGTTTAAACTGATAATCTGCTGTCTCATGAATTTTACCCTCTATATAAACTGTTGTACTTGTGAATAAAGTTGAGTCACTTTGGGAAGACAATCTAAAGCAGTCTCTGTTTTCTTGTTCTCCCAAGCTGCTCCCGAGCTGCTCGTACTAACACGCTGAATGGCATGCTTGAATATTACTTGAGAATATATTTGACTGTGTTACAGACTAAGGGACATTCTCTGCTGATAGGTGAAGGTACATTCTCTGCTGATAGACGTCCACGCCTCGGAGGAAGCCGATCCACGGAGTAGGCCCTGGAAACAGTTTCCTTCACTCACGTTTTTGTTCTTGAGAGTGAGCGATAATAAGCGACATTTTATTGAGAAATTACAGTAGTCTGTCTACAAAAATGACCTAAATAAGACAGAAGTACACATTCATTTTTATCGTTTTGTCAACAACAGGGCGCATGAGGTTTGTTCAGTATTTGTTGTGTCTACAAGGCTCAGGCGCCCCCATGAAGTGTCTTATTTGTATAGTTGAAAGCATTATAAAGGAACGCAAAACTAAATTACATATAATTATAATTCTTGGCACTTTCTGGTGTGTGTGAGTTAGTGTTTCTCTTTATGATTTGTGGGTCCAGCATCAAATTTAGAATCCTTCCCATCACACATGAGGTCTTGAATAATCATCTTATTTTAAAGACCTCGTAGTTTGATAGTTTGCTCTCAGACTGTGGGCTTCCTTGTGGTTTTTAGGATATTTAGAAGTAGAAGGGGATCATCCTTCTGTGGAACCAGCTCCCAGTTTGAATGCAGGAGACGGACACTATCTCTACTTTTAAGATTAAGTTTCAAAGTTACCTTTTTGCCAACGCATATAGCTAGGGCTGAATCAGGTGACCATGAATCCTCCCTTAGTTACCCTGGGACTACCCTGCTGGGGGATTCCCACCATGTGTTTATACACCTCTCTGCATTCAATAATTAGTTCTTGTTCATCTCTGGCTCTCGTCCACAGTGTGTCTTTTGTCCCCTTTTTCGTCTCCTCATCCCCAAAGGGTCGCAGCGGGCCGCCCCTCCCTGACCGTGGTTCTGCCAGAGGGTGCTTCCTGTTAAAAGTGAGTTGTTCCTTCCCACTGTATTGAGGTTTTTTCTTTTTAATTGTAGACTTTCTACCTTACAATCTATACCACCTCGAGGAGACTGTTGTTGTGATTCAGCTCTGCATAAATACAATTAAATCGAATTAAGTGGGTTCAGCTGTTTTGTGAAATAAATGTGAGTGACATGGTAAGTAATAGCCTGCATGTAACTCATGGTAAGAAGAGCAATATCGCCCCCTCCTGGTTCAACCTTTTTTTCTTTGCAGTAATCTTTCCAATAATAATACATATGCACTAACCTCATGCTTGCTGTTAACAATAGCCTAAAGACACAAAATCAAGTTTAGTTTTTTCCTTAAGTTTATGTTTTTTTTTATATGGTTGGCATTTATTTTGTTTCTTTTTAATAATTAAATTGATTCTATTGATTGTTTGCCAAGCACTGAGGTCTCTGCTTAGACTGTGCTACTGGGATCACTGATTTAAAAATGAGGCAAAAGCACCAAAGTTGTGCTCAAAAATAGTACAGTGAGCTACAAGCTGTTGCTGTAGTAATTCTAACACACTTATTGTTTTTAAATACATACATGTTTAGTTCTTTTAAACCTAATTATATATATTTTTTTGCAAAAGTGTCACCTAAACACCCAAATATACGTAATTCAAAACTTACTTTAATTATTACCCATTTGGCTGGTAACATGGACCCAGTCTGATGGATAGTTACTGAACAGATAGTCTTTTCTTTAAAGGCTGCATTCAGAGCAAATCATTGTAAAAACAAGACAAGTCAATAAAAAACAAGTAATAACTATAATACTAAACTACAATAGAGAGAAAATCCAGTAAATATAATTATATTATGTAAAAAATATACAAATATTTACCTCTAATTTAAAAAGACATTACAAGGGTACTAGTTTCATTTTAATCTCAACATAATCTAAATTGACACTAAATCAGTTTAAATATTACAGCTGAAGGTGATTTTAATAAATGTACTGCTGCTTGACTTTGTTTTACTACTGCAGTATAATTTATCATGTACAAAAGCTCCAAATGTTGTTTCTCTGACTTAATGTTCTGATGACGTTTGTGTTACTTTGCAGGAAATAGTCAGGACCCAGATGAACCTGTGCTGGAATTCAGTGTGGGTGAGTAATATGAGCATTTATGAAGGCTGTCCATGACCTGTAATTAAATTTAGCGTCATTAGTGCCACTCATTGCAAGTGACAGTGCACATGCTTTCAGCATGGAGTCTGCTCTTATGGTAGCAAAATAAATTCAGAAAATCTCCATCAAAAAGCAGCTCAGCAGCAGAAATATATATGGTCAGCTGGTTGTGAGTTAATGAGCATGTGAAATCAGTGTGAACATTTTGAAACAACAACTCTCCAACCTCGTAATTGTAAGACTGCCTGTGCAGCCACAGGAGCCTTCAGAGAGTCTTCCTGCTTGTCTCTTGGGTTGATTTGCTCGTGTTTTCTCACCCAGTCAATGACTGTAAAAGGGCTGGACTAATTGGAGGCAGGTGTAATTGATTGCACTGATATGCTAGTCTACTTATAGCCCACATTACAAACACTGCTGTGTTATTTTGTCTCTCAGTGCAGGTATGTAATGTGACAAAACCTCTAATGATCTGATATGTTTGGGATGGATGGGCTGTGAATTATATAGTGAATTGTCTTATTTTGTCGCTCTGTGCAGGCTTTCTACTTACAGGGTGGTGGGTCTCAGAGGACAATTGCTACCCCTGTTGAAGTGAACAACGTGTGGAGTGCAACTGGCTTTGTGGCATAGCTGGCTCTGGCCTTGGACTGTGTGTTTTTACTTTGTACCTAAATGGGACACTGGACTTTTAACTACTATTCATTGTGTTTATAAATAAAATTTTAGAATTTTATTGACTGTCATCTTTTTGCCCACGGTTGGTCAGACCTAGAATCTCTTTGTGTGTGTGTGTGTGTGTGTGTGTGTGTCATCAGCAGGGTTTTGCATAAAAGAGTGTGAGCAGGTCAAAAGGTCAATTCATTTATTGTAGTTTTATGGCAGCACCCTCTAGTGGCCTTGAAGCAAACAGTCTCCTAACTAAGCCATGGCATCTCTGGTCTCTCCTACTTTTGTGTGCTCTGCTGGAGGAGCAGCATTGGATCTAGTGATACTGAGTAAGCTGATTAGGACAGGCCTGGAGAAATGTGGTTTGCATGAAGTATCAGGAAAAAACAACCTTGTATTGTAAAATAATAATACACGAATAATAAATACTTTTCATGACATTCAGATTTCTGGACTCACGAGTTCATAGAACATTAATGTTACGAAACATTGAGAAGTCTTAAAACTACATTGTATACTTATTATTTATTTACTTTAATCAGATTTGACTGGTATTTTTAAACATTACGTTTTTGTTCCTTCAACTATTGTATTTAAGCTTATGACTCACTCACAGTATGTTTATATAACTGCCTAAAAAACGGTGAGGATGTGGCCGCAGTGGCTGAGAAGCAAGAACTTTGCTTTTTCTTCTTTTTTTTTTCTTTTTTTTTTTTTTAATTGGGAAGCATAAATGAACATACCAGAAAACCCTGCACGAAGGAGCCATATTTGTTTTTTGTGTGTGCATAAGATGAAGCTTTAGTATTATTATTACACATATGATAAGGATGTTAGCATGCAACACACAAACTCAAGTGGTGTTGCCAAGATAGTTGCTGACTGGCAAGAAACTTCTAGAAGAAATCTGGTGACAGTCCAAAGCACAAATGAACATGTTTAATACTCGTGCAAGACTCTGTGGGAAGGTGCCAGATTGCTGTATTTTGTGTGAATCAGGAAAAGTGCACGGTGATGACTAAAGCTTATAAAACATCTCTCTCCTTATGTGTGCATATATGAGAAAGAAAATTCTGCCAAAGCAACTTTAGCTTCTTGCAAGCATCAGTACACAAAGGATGCTAACACAAAGCTAGCCCAAGAGTGATTTTAAAGTTGAACGTATGCCGACCCCAGCAGCCAAAGGGAGCTCCGGGGAGAGCTTCTTGGGGTCCAGTGATGTGTCCTGAAGAGACGACATGAGCTCTCCCTCCTGTAGGCCCACCCCAGCAGTAGGTGCTGTCTGTCTCATTCCGAGTTAACTGCTACTCCTCTACATCTAAACGAGCCAGTTGAGGAGGTTCAGGCATCTGACAAGGGTGCCTCTTGAACGCCTCCTGGGTGAGATGTTCCAGGCATGTCCCACCAGGACAGACAGGACACACCCAGGACATGTTGGGGAGATCACAGCACTCAGCAGAGAATGCCTCAGTGTCCCCCAAATAATGGAGGAGCTGGCTCGGGAGAGTAAGGTCTGGGTCTTCTCTGCTTATGCTACTGCCACCGAAACTGGACACCAGATAAGCTCAGAAAAATGAACAACCTGTTTAAATAAAGGTTAATTTAAAAAAAATGTTTGTCATTAGCTAGTCTGTGTACATGTACTTCTTCTCCAGTGTTGAAAATGTTAAACTCACAACCTGCACATTTTCTGGTTGCATCATCAAATAAATACCCCCAAAAGTAGTCTGAGTACTTTTACACTGGTTTTATGCTGCGATATTTTCAAAGTCTTTCACTGAACACATTCAGTCACACATTGTTCATCATTTATTGGAAGTTTATTGTTTAATGTCCTGTCTAAATAACTTCAGTCACCATTTGTATTCATTAATGAATAACTGACTTCTAATATTAAAAGAAATAGAAACTGTTGTGCTGTTGTTCACGTAGAAGGGCCTGCTGCTGGATGTCCAGACTTTGTGCGTCAGCAGGAGGGTCAGGGTACAGGGTTCGAACCTCCTCATGAGATGTCGTATCTGCTGGATAAAAGCAAGCTACATCACATCAAGGATTGTCCTAGAGCTGCCCTACAGTAACAATCAACTGACTAATATATGAAATACTTGCAGTAGCACAATAATAAACACAAAGCAAAAAAGTGTTTAGTGAAGATAAAAAACCCCATCAAAGTTTTAGTTTGGATAAAGGGAGACAGAGCACCAATCTAAACAAGTCTAAACCATCTGGCACCTCCACACTTGTAAGAACAGCATGACCAAAGTGATTGTAGGAGGAAACAACCTTGACTTCCTTTACATAGCTTAGTACTGAGAATAAAACAAAAGCATGATTAGAATTATTTGTGCTTCTTCTTCTTTCGGCTGCTCCCTTTAGAGGTCGCTACAGTGGATCATCCGCCTCCATCTCTCTATTTCTAGCATCCTCCTCAGTCACACCAACCCCCTGCATGTCCACCTTCACTACATCCACAAATCCTTTCTGTGGTTGTCTGAAAACATCATCCACAGAGACTCTTGCCTGATCTCATCTGTCAGCCTCTCCATCACCAGTGCAAACAAGAAGGGGCTCAGAGCCTCTCTCTGATGTAATCTCAACCCATCACATACTTCTCTGCCCCTCAGGACTTTCTTATGCAGCACCACAGTTACTCTCTTCGCACCTTATCATAGCCTTCACTCCTACCCTCTCTATGCCTCCCGTCTCCATCCTCTTCAGAGTTGCCTCACTTCCTTCTCTAATTCAATTTTCGTCCAAAGTACTCCTTCTCCCTTCTCAACACACTTTCTTCACATTAGCACATTTCCATCTCTATACTTGGTTACTCTCTTCCAGCACAATTTATGTGCCTTGCCATTCATTAAAAATCATTTTCTCCTTAGTGTCCAGCCTCACATACAACTCACTACAAGCCTTTTCCTGTGCCAGTGACACCTCTCTCTTTGCTGTGCACCTAGCCTTTTAGTACTCCTTCCTTCAGCTCCCTGACTATCCCACTCTTTCTTTGCCAGTCTCTTCCTTGAATACATTCCTGAATCTGTTATTATTTGTGCAATGAAAATTAAATCAAGAAAGATTTTGCTTTTACAGTCTCACTGCAGGTTGATACATTATAAGCACGCCTGTGGTTCACATAAGCATTAAAAGCTTGTATTACTCCCTGATGTTTTGCCTGTTAGCATGTGCAGCAGCTGGAGAAGGACTCCTAGCTGAAGACAGGACAGCTTCTCGATGTGCAGATTGGTCGTCTTCTACGAAGAAGCAAAGGAGAAAAACCCCAAATTAAACAGAACAACTACTTCTAATAACAAACAGACGTCTCTCTAAAACCGTGGCAGCAGTTCACCATGTCAAATGCTTTCTTGTCGTGCACAGTGACTATAACAATCAGCCCCACTGGCTGCACTGTCCTGCAGTGACATAAGTTAATTCAGCATTGCTATAAAACAATGAGACTATTACGTTTGACCTGTACTTGCAGAATACATTCCAAAGCTTTTGTTTCCTAAAGCATTCGTCTTTCTTTGTGAGCAGTTTGTGACAAAAGAAAAGCCCAGAAACAGGCACCAGTTCAAAGGCATTTCTCAGATGATTTGCTGTAAACTTGAATACAAGCACAGATGAATAAATGTCTTGTAAAACATTGTACTGAATACATTCTTCACTACGAATATCAAATTAAGATCACACGTTAACAGCCCAGAGTTAGTATCGTGTCTTTGCCTCACCACATCTGGGGGTTAACTGGGTTAAATTCAACATAGCAGCGTCTCTAAATGACTGATTCTAAGCCTGGCACAAAAGATAGAAATCCCTGTTGTTCTGGCATCTTATGCCTGCACACATTACCCTGCTGTTCAGTGGTGCCTGACTGCAATACCTGTTTACCAGATTGTAGTGGGTCTCGTGTGAATCTGTGCAACCCATCTGAACCTCCAGTTGTCACCGCTCTTTCCTCAGACACCAACATAAGGCTGACAGCAAACTGAACACTTCCTGTTGATCATCTGAAGCACGACAGGGGACTGAAGGCAGGGCAGGGATCAGGAAAATAAAGGTTTATAATTTGCACAAATCTTACCTTGCTGGCTGGGAATTTCATTGGGTGGTGGGTGGTTTGGTGCTGACACTGAGCAATTCTGTGAATGCATTTTTATTTATTTATAGAGTTGTCATACAGGGCAAAATGTGAAAAAATTTGCAGTCTTTGCAATGAGTTACTCAGAGTTCTAGACGAGCGCTGGCTAAAAACAGAGGAGGGCCTAGATGGCGCAAGATTTGCCAGCTTTTTCTGCAAGGTTGGGATGGGCGGAGAGGGCTGCCTCTGCAGGACGACAACTAGATTCTTTCTTTGTCATTCTTTGACAACGACACAGCGAGCTGAAGCGCTCCTGTCTTTTCAGGCTTACTGTACCTCATAATTCGACCGTGAGTCTCTCTCCACCCTGGTGGCCTGAGGTACCTTCTTAGTCTCTTTTTCCTGCCTCACCACCTTTTCCTCCTTCTGCTGACGTGTTTCAGCTTCATGGATCCTGCCTTGGTTTTTCAGCTTATGCTGCAGAGTAGATAAAACTATCTCTCAAAGTCCACTCCATTGTGATACACATATATTTAACATTACTGTTTCTCATTTTCTAAAGCTTAAAACAACACTAATTTGCTTTAAGACCAAGAGTGCAGCAGGTCAACTATCACAGTAAATATAAGGACTTTTTGTTAATAGGTTGTTGCATTTGCTTTGTAATGCTGACTTCACACAAACTGGACGGCAACACGTTTTTCAACTCGAGCAATCTAAACATCACCACAGTTAAATCAAACCAGTCGTCGTCTGATTTTTGTTATGTTTAAAAACTATAGTGTCACCGTCTGCCTGAGAAATATTCTGCTACAAGTGGGCTTTGGTATTGTTTTTCTCTCCTTTTCTCTCCCTCTATTGCCTGGGCGGAGGCCATTGTGGGCTCCCGCCTTTGGCCTACATACCTGGGAGATGGTGAACACCTGCGTCTCATTAACCGGCCTCTACTTACGGGAAGAAGTTAGACTGCTCTTTGCTGGATTGTTGCTTGACTCATGTTAGTGAAGTCCTGGCTAGGACACTAGTAATCTAGTTCTCTTGGATTTTGAATCTTGTGCTAACACGTCGTTTCCCTGTGTACAGACACCCTGGACCTGCCCTTGTTCCTTACAGAAATTCTGGTACGAGAGAGGAGTGAGAGACTGGTGAGACGCCAAGAGAGACAGAAGGAGAGTGAGTGTGTTCCCCCTGCTTTTCCCTGCAGATTCCCTGGAGACCTGATCCCTGCACCCTTGTCTATAGCACTTTGACACTGTCGCACATTTAACTTGGTCTAACACAGGGCCATATAGGTTTTTCCCCTCTTAATAATAAACAACTTCATTTAGGAATTGCATTTTGTGTTTATTTGTGTCATCTTTGTTTAATATTTAAATGTATTCATCAATTTCAGAGAAAGCTCACATACTCAATACCAACAAGAAGAAAGAACTACAAATGACTAAAGTTGCAGTGAGGAAGTGAGATCTGACTAATGACAGGAAGTAAAAAGAGTCATCAGTTCAGAGACTGTGACGGTTGAGATCGACAACAAGAAAGACGTGAGGCAGAGAAGCACGATGGATGAATTCAGATGGATTCAAATGTTTTTATCTCTGATGCTGATGATTCTGATTCCAGGTAAGGATACAGGAAACATTTTATTAGCAACAAAACTAAATATTATCAGTATTACTATGGTCAATAAACTTTACAGTAAATAAGAAAGCTGAGCATGTACTGTTGTTTTAGGGAAATATGGGACATGTTTACAGACCCGAGTCTAAAATCTTCGCTCTGATTGTAAAACTGCTGCATTCTAATTTATCTTTCATATTTCTCATCAATCTTCTCAACAGTATCTGAAACAGAAATATCCATTTTTATGAAAGTTGGAGATGACGTCACTCTGCCTTGTCTAAATGTGATAGATGAGCAGAATAACTGTGACAGTACTGAGTGGACATTTGTTTCAAGACACAAAACAACAGTAGAGCTGATCACACTTGGACAGACAAAGTCAAATCAGACAGACTGAGTGTTACAGCGAACTGTTCTCTGGTTATTAAGAAGCTCACATTTGAGGAAGTTGGTCTTTATTCATGCCTACAGTACAAATTAGGAGAAATACAAACTCTAAACGCTCTGGTTCATCTGTCTCAGGTTAATCTTTTTATTATTAGTCATTGGGAAGCACCTACAAAGAAATCCGTCACAATGAGAACCTGTTCAAACCATTTGATTTTGTGACCAAAGGTGCTGGTGTAATGACTTGTAATTGTGACAGCCCTGACACTTTGATATAAGTACTTGCTTTTGATGAATATATTATCTGTTTTGATTAAGGGACTTGCTTTTGAAGCATTGACTACTTATTTTGAGCAACTGACTTTTCTTTTTGATGAGGTGACTCACTTTTGCGAGTTATCCACCATGTTTTGCAGTTTGCACCAATTGTTTTGAGAAGAGCCTTAGTAGTGGTGCAGAGATCAATTTTGTTGTGAGAAATGCACCAAAGCAACTGAGAAAAACTGTAAACTGCTCTGTGGTGACATATGGACAGTGTCATCACACCGTGAATTGGCTGATTAAACGTCAAGATATGAACAAAGATGACAAAGAAATACTGACCTCACAGACTGACTGCTCCACTACTGTGACCCGTTGGAAGTCTCGCTATATCTATCCATCAAGATATGAGAAAATGAAGTGTGACGTGACTGATGCTAACACAGGAAGTGTGCAGCTGTTTACCTTTAGCTGTCAGACCTCAGATGAGGAAACAGGTGAGCTCACGATCAGCTGTTTAAAACAACTAAAAATAGCTAAAATATTAATTAGATGTATTTCAGGTGTTTGGGCAAAATAGCTTTTGTTGTGTTTATAATTTTGGGGCGATCGTGGCTCAAGAGTTGGCAGTTTGTCTTGTAATCGGAAGGTTGCCGGTTTGAGCCCCGGCTCCGACAGTCTCGGTCGTTGTGTCCTTGGGCAAGACACTTCACCTGTTGCCTACTGGTGGTGGTCAGAGGGCCCGGTGGCGCCAGTGTCCGGCAGCCTCGCCTCTGTCAGCTTGTGGGGATAGGTTAATTGATTAATCCAAAGTGCCCATAGGTGTGAATGCGGGAGTGAATGTGAGCGCGAATGATGTCTTTGTGTGTTGGCCCTGCGACAGACTGGCGACCTGTCCAGGGTGTACCCCGCCTCTCGCCCTATGACAGCTGGGAGAGGCTCCAGCACCCCCCGCGACCCTAAGAAGGATAAGTGGAAGCGAACGGATGGATGGATGGATGGAAGGGGAGACCTTGGCAGTACAATAATGGTAACATTTAACAATTTCAACCTAACACTCAAAAACACAAAAGAAAAGAAAACTAAGAACTAATGGAAAGAATATAACTGAAACCACAGGTAATAATAAACACAATGCCAATTTATTTGTCTCACAATCTGATACATTTGGTTTTGGGTTTTTTGCTTGTTTTTCACAGGTACATTATGATAAAGATGATGTTTCAATAAAGTATGAAAGCACTGGAGGCTCTGGTGTTTCTGTCAGATACCACTGATCCACAACATCAGCTCAGCAGAAAAAAACTGCTGTTGTATTATCAGTATAATCTTATCTAGTTTAATAGATTTAATCCTATTGTTACGGCTCTGGCCATCTTTTGAATCACAGTGGCTGGATTTTGCTGGCAGCTGCTGATTGGTTCCATCATCAAGTGGCTGTTTTAAAAATCCTCTCCAGCAGTCTCCCCGGCAGTAGCTGACAGCAGCAGCAGGCCCGTCCTTGGCCTCCAAACCATCTATGACAGATCTGGGTGTGTGATTTCAGAGAACTGCCAAGTTTTGTATTTAGTGTGTTGATACTTTGACTTTTAACTAAGCACTGAAGCAGAAAGAGAGAACTGCCTTATTATTTTCTATCATTTTTTTTCTTGTTTATTCAATTAGCGAGTTGGGGGTAGCGCTCGGCTTTTGTTTGTTTTAGATTTCTAAATGACCGTTATGGGTTTTGTAGCATGAGTTTATTGACCGTTAAATACCATTAAATCTGTATCAGTTTCTTCCTTCTTATTGCTTACAATAATGTCATCTGGAGATAAAATGTTTTTCTATTCATTTGTTATCTGCCCACAACTAGTTTTGCTCTAAATGAATGCCTGGCTCATTAGGTGTTTGTCTGGTCTCTAGATTTATTTGTCTTTTTTCATTTCCTATTTTATTTTGGTTAGTTTTCTTTCATTTCTTGGTAGCTTTACTAACACCTTTGCCAACTCTGCCGTGATTGCCTTGAGCTGGGTGTATTTACCTTCACCGGTTTCTGCCTCCCAATTTGTGTCTTGTCTTCCCTTTGCCCTTTTTAGTTTACTGCCTTTGCTGTGATAGTTTCCCTAACTAATCTTATCTTCCTTGCGTCAAGCTGGATTTTGATTTTGGGTGTCCTGTTTTTACTGTTCTTATTTTGTATTTAGCCAAAAGAAAAAAATCCACTGTGTAACTTGAATAATACCGACAGGCCTGTGACTGAAACACTGGTTATCACAAATAAGGTGTTCGTGATATATTTGTTGAATTTAATTTGCTGAACTCTAGGGTTTTAAACACTAGAGCATATTGATGAGCATATTAATATATTATATATAACATATTAATGAGCATACTTATTTACCAATTTCACAGATTATTGTTAAATGCTACTGCTGATAACCCCTGAACCACAGCCTCTATTCTCACCACTTACCGTTTTCTGTCAGAAACCAAGAGTGTTGCTACGAACCCAAAACATTTGGGGGCCTTACCTTCCCTTAATTTTTTTAGATTTTCACTTGTAACAGCAGATTCTTAAAAAAACAGTAAAATGAGCACACCACATTGTAACGAACACACTTCCTCTCCACCTCATCAGGGGGAAATTACTTAAGATTAACGGTGAGGAACTGTTGGGTTTCACTCCAATAGCATTATCTGCTATATTTCCTGTACCTGCAGTTGTAAAATCAATTCATCTCACTTATGTTGGTTAAGGAGTTGAGTCTGACACATTAACTGTCATGCACCTTCTGATTTAAAATATTTAAAAAAGGGGAGCTGCATTATTCCAAAAAATATCTCACATTCGACTTCTTTATTCATTATTTTCTTTTCAATGTCAAACACATCAATGTCACAAATCAACTGTGAGAATGACAAAAATATGAACCTGCCAAGTCTTCATATAAATTTCCTTTAGAAAAAATGTTTCAGAAAAGCTGATTTACTCCAGCTGTGTAACATTATCATCAACATAAATGAGAGACGACTAAAAATTGCTAAATTTGTGGTGAAACATGACAAATGACAGGAAGTACAAACCGTCCTGAAGGGTCATCAGTTCAGAGACTGTGACAGTTGAGACTGAGAACAAGAACGAAGTGAGACAGAGAAGCAGAATGGATGAATTCAGATGGATTCAAATGTTTTTATGTCTGATGCTGATGATTCAGATTGTAGGTAAGGATAGAGGAAACATTTTTATAGCAGTGAAATAATAATCGTATCAATATTATTACAATCACTTACCAATAACATGAATAAGACAGCTGAGCATGATCTGCTGTTTCAGGGAAGCATGTTTATAAAGTTGTTTCTAAATTGATTTTCACTCTTATTGTAAAAAGTGCTGTATTCTAATGTTTTTTTATTGGTTTTCTTCAATGAAGATTGTTGATGACGTCATTCAGCCTCGTCTAAATGTGATGACCAGAATAACTGTGATGGTACTAAATGTTTTTTTATTTCAAGAAACTAACAGCACAGCTGATCAACCTTCGACAGATCGGTGAAAAGGCCACAACTAAACCAGACAGATTGATTATTGAGGTGAAATGTTCTCTCTCTGTTATAAAGTATTACCCTATTTACTGAGCAGGATACAACACAGTGAAGTGTGAGGTGACTGATACAGACACAGGAAGAGTGCAGCCATTTACCTTCAGCCCTCAGGTGAGGAAACAGGTGAGCTCACGATCAACTGTTTAAGATGACCTCAAATATTAGTTTGATAGATTTTACATTTTTAAGATCTTTTTTTCATTAACAACTTGTGAAATAATGACACACTTTTTGGTTTGCTTTTGTCATTTATTCAGCTGAAGCAAACACAACAAAGGAACCAGCGAGAAAAACTGAAAGCAGCACAAAATCAGAACCAAACACAATCAGCAATCCTTCAAAATCACGTAAGATTATGATGATTAAGCAGGAAAAACACGTTTTCTTTTAGAGTTTTAAGGAGAGTTCATACTTTAGTTTACATCTTTTTTCCTAATGAATATTATTTACATTTTGATGACAGAAAATCACTTACCTATCCTATAGGAAACATAAGATGTAACATTTGATATGATGGTGTGGTTTTGGCAGGAAACATTGTTCACTTGAGTATCATGGCTGTTAAATGGTGTGAAACGTTTTTCAAACATTAACATGCAAAAATGTTTCAAATTTGTTTTGTCTGCTTTATCGCAGCTATTTCGTGGTACATCAATGGAGCTATTGGTTTGGTCGCACTGCTGATAACAGCTGTGTGTCTCATCATAAGGAAAAGAATGAAAGGTGAGAACATTTACAGATACAACATTTGTAAGTTGTTCTATGAATGTTAGAGTTGACTGTTTTTGTCTTTCCAGGAAACAAAATGCAGAAGAATGAAAATCCTGTGAGTTTTGAAACATATAATTAAATATTCCTATATCTGCCACTAAAAAGACAATTAAATAAACCGCTCATCTTTGAGGGAGTGTTAACAAGAACTAAACTGCCTTCATAGAAATGCTTTTCCACCAGATGTAACCGCACTATTGTCTGTTTTTCAGGGACTGAGTTCAAACCCTGCAGAGACTCAAACCAATCAGAACTCGGTGAGATCACCCACTACACCTAGAGTTAAAAACACTTCTTCTTATTCTCTAAAAAATTGTAAATGCATGACACTAACTGAAAAAGCATCCAAAAGATAAGAAAGTTAGGCCAAAAATAAAATCAGTAGACCACACCATGAATCGTAAAACCTGAAGTAAGAGGTCAAAACACAAATGCAATATCTTGAGACACCATTTCTGAGAAATTAAAGTGATGAATGAAGAGTTGTTTATGTTGCATTACAGTGAGACATATTTTCAAGGATAGCTGTTGGCAAAGTAGGATCCAAGTGCAGAACTCAAATCCATGTTAAACTCAAAAAGCAGCTTTATTGCTGACCTTAGCAGGCCAAAATGCAAAACACAAAATAATTCAGGCAACACTAAAAATCTGGAAGTCACAAACTAGCCTCTAAGGAACATAGAACATAACAAAGAACAGAAGCAAACTGGGGCTTTAAATACACATGAGGAGATTGGGCCATAGTGGAGACTAGGAACTCAGTTGTACGGTGGCCCTGAGAGGCCACTGCAACTTAAGAAAACACCAGCAATAAGAAAAATGCTGCAAAAGCACACAAAACACAACGAAAAGAGGAAAAACGACAACGGATATAGGAAAAAACAGATTTCCAAAAGCACAACGTGTTTCTGGGGAGACAATAACCCGACGGACCAGTTGCAGGAACCAAAATATGCTAAGAATTGCGCTGGGAGACACTTAAAAGAAGTGGAGGATTTATCGGTTTTGTGAGGAAAGAAAAGATGAGTGGTATATGTGTTAGCCTAACTATTAGCCTAAAAATCCATCATCAGTATTATATGAATCATGATAAAAACACACCTAGCATTTTTTGCGTCCCTGCAACTGGTCCGTCGGGTTATTGTCTCCCCAGAAACACTTCCCTTTGCTTTTGGAAATCTGTTTTTTCCTATTTCTGTTTTCGTTTTTCCTATTTACGTTTTTTTTCCTATGTCTGTTACCATTTTTCTTATTTCTATTTTGTTTTGTGTGTTTTGCAGTGTTTTTTTTTATTGGTAAATGGACTGATTCTTATATAGCAATTTTCTACTCTCCCAGTGCTTTGACTACTGTAGGGGCACTGTAGGGGTGGCTGTAGCTCAGGTGGCAGAGCAGGTCAGCCACTAATCAGAAGGACGGTGGTTCAATCCCAGGCTGCCTCCTGGCTGCATGCCAAATATCCTTGGGCAAGATACTAACCCCATGTTTGCCTACTGGTGGTGGTCAGAGGGCCCGGTGGCGCCAGTGTCCGGCAGCCTCGCCTCTGTCAGTGCGCCCCAGGGCAGCTGTGGCTACAATGTAGCTTGCCATCGCCAGTGTGTGAATGTGTGTGTGAATGGGTGAATGACTGAATGTAGTGTGAAGCGCTTTGGGGTCCTTAGGGACTAGAAAAGCGCTATACAAATGCAGGCCATTTAAACAACATGCCTCATTCACCCATTCATACAAGCACTTCTAAAGGTATAGGTCAATTGAAAAATCTAAATTGCCCATAGGTGTGAATGCAGGAGTGAATGTGAGCGCGAATGGTTGTCTGTCTCTGTGTGTTGGCCCTGCGACAGACTGGCGACCTGTCCAGGGTGAACCCCACCTCTCGCCTTATGACAGCTGGGATAGGCTCCAGCAACCCCGCGACACTAAAAAGGATAAGTGGATGGATGGATATTACTGAGGAGTCAGCATGTTTTTCTCTTCATTGTTTAGGTGGATCCTGAAGTTTCCTATGTCACCATCAGCAACACCTAGAAAACCAAGATAAGGTGTTTTGTTTAGTGATATGTTTGTTTGTTTGTTATTATTTTATCTATATATCAGACAGCTTTTTTCAGGTTCGTGTTGATGATGAAATGATGCAGTGACTTCTGCTCTACTGTCAATTTTAAAATAACATAGTTCAAGCTGTTGAAAAAAAAAGAATTTGCATTTAATGGAAAGACAATTCTTGAATATTGTTTATGGGTCCAACAGATTTAAAGAAACACCAGTTTTTGGGACAGTGCCCAGCTACATTATAATACACTTATTTTTCCTTTTTTTAAATGAAAATATAATTGGTACCAGGAGTTCTTTGCTATGGATATGAGCAGTTGCTCTAAGAGAAGGCTGGATAGAAAACATACAACTAAAACTATTGCTATTGCTAGACTATTGAACAGCACACAGTGCCATGGTCCTAGAGTTTTGAGTTGTATTTGAGTTTCAAATTTGTGTTCTGAAGATCTTCCTTAGCTTCTATTTTTATTATTTATTACCTGTTTTTACTGTTCATCTTATTTTGAATTTTTCCTCTGTCAAAAGAAAAGAAATCCAAAGTATTGAAAGGAATCTATGCTCTTTATTTTGTTCTCATTTTTATGATGATGGGTAGGTTGACAGTTGAGGTCAGGCAGGAGTCTCTGGTCTATTATGTTTGTGGACAACATTAAGAAACAGGTGAAAGACGGCCTGTAGCGGTGGAGGAGTGTTCTGGAGAGAAGTTGTGTGAATGAGAGGGAGACAGGTTTAACAGAGATGCTGCAGGGAGTAGAGGTAATATAGGTGGAGAAATTCAAATACCTGAGGTCAATGAGCCAAAGCAACATTTATGATGTTATTATCATTGTGTAACCACATCATTTCTTTAGGGATTAATACATTTTTCTGATTCTGATTATGTTTTGTTTTTGTCGTCCAGCCACTGATCAGCAACATCAACTCAGTAGAGAAAACTGCTGTTATATTATCAATGTCATCTCATCTGGTTTTATAGGTAAATATAAACTAGATGAGAACTTTAAAGCAATGTTAATAGTTTTTGTGTTTCACGCTGTTGTTATTTTAATCTGATAGAAGATGTGTATTCAAGTCTTAATCCTCTCTTATA
This sequence comes from Rhamphochromis sp. 'chilingali', assembly GCF_963969265.1. Classification (NCBI taxonomy): domain Eukaryota; kingdom Metazoa; phylum Chordata; class Actinopteri; order Cichliformes; family Cichlidae; genus Rhamphochromis; species Rhamphochromis sp. 'chilingali'. The sequence continues at coordinate 21,814,704 of NC_137932.1, read as the reverse complement.
ATATGACTGTTGTTAAATGCCTTTAATGCCTTTATAGTTTGTGTAAGTGAAATATGTGCAGTGTCAAAAGTCCAGTATGAGTTTTATAACATGTCTTTCATGATGATTAAATAGAATCTGAATCAATATCTTGAATATTCTTTTTTATAATAATGTAATCTGGAAAATATGCATTTCTATTAATTTGGTGAAATTCTATTTTTGCAGAACAAATTTTAAACTCTCACAGTTTATGTCTGAGCACTTTTTTGTGTATTATTCCTTTTGTCCGCCAGAGGTCCTCAGTTTTCCAGTATTTGCACAGTCACCTGTTAGAGACTTAGAAACTTAGACTTAGAGCTTTTTATTGTCATTGTGCAGTTTCTTGCACAGCGAAATTGGGTAGCTGAACCACAAAGGTGCTAAAGTAAGAAGAGAAACCAATATACAACGAAGGCGGAAAATAAATAAATAATTAAATAAATAGAATAAAATAAAAAACAGTGTATATGTATACATATGTGAGTGGAACTATATACATGGTGTATGTGTAGGAAACATTGAAACAGACTGGGACCAAAATAATTGCACATAAGCCAAAAATATTGCACAGAACATGGAAAGACTGAGATATTGCACATAGATGATCAACAGCAGTGTCAGGGTGGATGTGTTGGGGAAGTCTTTACACACTCTTAGTTTGCATTAAGAGTTCTGACAGCCCACGAGAAGAAGTTGTTCTTTAGTCTGTTGGTTTTGCACCTGATGGATCTGAGCCTTTTTCCAGAGGGCAGGATGTTGAAGAGGTGGTGGTTAGGATGGAGGTGGTCCTTTATAATTGCCCTGGCTCTGGAGAGACATCTTGAGCTGGCAATTAAGTCCAGGGAGGGGAGTGGACAGCCGATCACCTTCTCTGCAGTTCTGATGACCCTCTGTAGTCTCTTCTTGTCAGCTGTTGTGCAACCAGCGTACCACACAGGGATGGCGTGCACCAGCACACTCTCTATAGTGGCACGGTAGAAGGACACTAGGAGGTCAGTCTGCAGCCTGTTCCATCTCAGCACCCTCAAGAAATGGAGGCGCTGCTGGGCTTTCTTCACTAGAGCTGATGTGTTTGTGGACCAGGATAGGTCCTCGGATATGTGGGTGCCGAGGAACTTAAAGGAGGACACCCTCTCCACATAGTCACCTTTTATGGAGAGGGGAGGAGGGTCAGTTCTTGTTTTGCAGAAGTCCATGACCACTTCCTTGGTTTTCTTGGTGTTTAGCGTGAGGTTATTGTAGTTACACCATTCTGACAGTCGCTGGACCTCATCCCTGTAGGCGGTGTCATCATCGTTGGTGATGAGCCCCATCAGAGTGGTGTCGTCTGCAAATTTGATGATGATGTTGCAGGGGTGCGTAGGGGTGCAGTCGCTGGTGTAGATGGGGTATAATAATGGACTCAGCACACATCCCTGTGGTGAGCCAGTGCTGAGTGACAGGGTGGATGATTGCTGGGTGCCAACCTTGACTGACTGTGAACGGTCTGTGAGGAAGTTTTTGATCCATGCACATGTGGAGGGGGGGAGTCCAAGTTTACCAGCTTGTCTATAAGAATGTCTTGGATGATAGTATTGAGCTGAAATCAACGAAGAGCATACTTACTGATGTCCCAGGATTCTCCAGGTGATGCAGAGCGGAGTGGAGAGCAGTGGAAATTGCATCCTCTGTGGACCTATTTGCCTTGTAGGCAAACTGGTGGGGGTCGAAGCTGGGTGGGAGGCAGTCCTTTATGTGTTTTAGGACCAGCTTCTCAAAGCACTTTGCAACCACTGGAGTCAGTGCGATGGGTCTGTAGTCACTGAGGCTACTGATGGTGGTGGACTTGGGGACTGGGACTATTGTTGACAATTTCAGGCAGTGAGGGACAGTGGCATGTGTCAGGGAGAGGTTGAATAGTCTGGTGAACACAGGAGCCAGCTGGTCGGCGCAGGCTTTGAGCACTCTACCAGCAGCTTTAATGACACCACTCCCAAGACTTGTCTCAATTTTCAATTTTGTGCCTCCTCATCTCAGAATCAGAATCAGAATCAGAATGGGTTTTATTGCCAAATGTTGAGCAGGTTTACAACATTAGGAAATTGCTGCGGTGCTTCAGTGCAAACATGCTGTCATAAATTGCGCTTAAATAGACATGAAAAAAATAAAAGTAAGAATAAGAATTAAAAGTGCTACGTAGAAAGATATATGCATGAGATATACATGAGATATATACATGAGAATAAGAATTCAAAGTGCTACGTAGAAAGATATATACATGAGTGCAGGTGGTGATCAGTGCCAAAACATGGAATCATGCAGTGAACACAGCGTAGGGTCATGAGTTAGTGGTGGGGACAGTCGTACGTTTATTGTTCATGTGTCCAACAGCAGAGGGGAAGAAACTGTTCTTATGGCGAGAGGTTCTGGTGCGAATGGACCGGAGCCTCCTGCCTGAGGGGAGCAGGTCAAACAGACTGTATCCAGGGTGAGAAGGGTCAGCTGAGATCCGAGCTGCACTCCGCAGTGTCCTGGAGGTGTGCAGGTCTCCTGTGTCCTCCTGCTCGTGAGCTGCAAATCATTTTCAGTAAACCAAGTAAACCATGTTAAAGGATGTTTTAACTCAGAGGAAAGAGAGGAGAGGAGACTTGCTGCAGGAGGTATAATCAAGGATGCACAGATGTGTCCAGAAACTTTTGCTTCACAACCCTGGTACACATCTTCTGCTTGCTTGGTCACAATTTCTGTTTTAAATATATCAATAAAACACCAACAGATAGTCTGAGTCTGTCCTGCCTCCTTCCTGCTCTCCTCACACAACTGTGAAAGACTGAACACAAACTCTCTAAACCCTTAAACCGATTTCATACTGTCAGTGTTCAACAATTGTGATAATAGTTTGTGTTTCTGATGTTTAACTGTCCGTTATTATAAAGTCAAACCTCATGAGCTCTGCTGCTGTTGTAGCCACACTCTCACCAAAACACTTTCAGTTCTCAGAAACGTCTTCAGTTCAACAATGAGGAAGAGGAGCGTCTCAGACCTGCTTTATGTTCTGTAGCTGCAGCTGTGTAATCAAATGATCTATTAGACATCAAAAGTCCAACTGTGGTGGCGGAGGTGTTTGACCCTTCAACAGAACCTTGTTATGTGCTTTCATTTTCTTACATTTTAAAGAAAGAGAAGCTGCATTAATAGAAACATTTATCTTAAACTTCACACATTCAACTTCCTCAGTCGTCTGTTTATTTTCAGGGAGTGAAACACATGAAGCTTAAGTTCAGCCTTCACGAGTACAATGAGGAAGACTTATAATCACACTTCTGTCTACTTCCTGGGTGTTTAGTGGCCAGAGCTTTTCATCACTTCCACTTTCGAACACTGTCCAGCTGATTGCTGACATCACTGGTCAAGTCCAATCGTCTTTCTCCCGGCCTTCTTCAAGACAATCAGCCTCCACTTCATGTACTTTAAATCTCCCTGCTCATCTTTCAATCTCCCTTCCAGACATGTTACTCAGCGCTCCATCCAATTCTCCATCTTAACCACCACCATGTCTGGACTGTGGGGGGTCCTGCCTAAATTCTTTCATCAGCTGGAATCCAATCAGCCGTGAAGGCCATCAGAGTCCAATCACCAAATAGCTTGACTGGATTCTGTTTATCAGTTAATCATCTTCAATTCATCCTAACAATCAGTATTTAAATCACTGTCAGTCTGTCACAAATGCTCTGTGGGAATAGACACAAAGTGCACCTGCTGAATGTGATTTCTCATTACAATAAATTATGTTTATAAAAATCATGAATTTCAGACACATGAAAAGCTGACATACTCAACCTATGAAACATTATCATCAGCAAAAATAACAACTGGATCCCTAAAGCTGTGATGAGGAAGTGACATCTCACTGATGACAGGAAGTACAAACAGTCTTACAGAGTCAACAGTTCAGAGGGTGTGACAGTCGAGATCAAGAACAAGAAAGAAGTGAGACAGAGAAGCACGATGGATGAATTCAGATGGATTCAAATGTTTTCATGTCTGATGCTCATGATTCAGATCGCAGGTAAGAAGACAGGAAACATTTAAATAGCAGTCAAACTAAATATTGTTCATATTATTACAGTCAACAACCTTTACAGTAAATAAGAGAGCTGAGCATGCTCTGTTTATGAACTTGTGTCTAAAATATCTTCACTCTAACTGTAAAAGTGCTGTATTCTAATGTCTATCATATTTCTCTTCAATCTTCTCAACAGTATCTGTAACTGAAGCCTCCATGTTTATGAAAGTTGGAGATGACGTCACTCTGCCTTGTGTGAATGTGATAGATGAGCAGAATAACTGTGATGGGACTACGTAGAGCTGATCACACTTGGACAGATTGGTGAACAAGCTAAAACTAAATCAGACAGACAGAGTTACAGTGAACTGTTCTCTGCTCATAAAGAAGCTCACAGTCGGGGATGTTGGTTGTTATTATTGTCGACAATACAAATTAGACAAAATACAATCTACACATACTCTGGTTCATCAGTCTTTGGTTGATCTCTCTGTTATTACCTGTGAGTATTTACATCAAAATATTTTCAGTTCAAATCTTTTCAGGACATAAAATGTTCAATAATCATACTGAAACTGATTAAGATAACTTGACTAATTTCCGCTCTGTTTGTCTCACTTTGTTACATTATGTTCACCAGTGACTGAACATAAGGACACTGATACGGTGATGTTAAGCTGCTCTGTGCTGACATATGAACAGTGTCATCACACAGTGAAGTGGCTGCTTACAGGTCGAGATGTGGACAAAGAGAACAAAGAAATAGTGACTTCACAGACTCACTGCGCTGCCACTGTGTCTTTTCTTGAGTCTCACTATATTTACCCATCAAGGTATAATATAATCAAATTTGAAGTGACTGACACTAACACAAGAAGAGTGCAGCTGTTCACTTTCGACCCTCAGCCATCAGGTGAGGAAACAGCTGAGATCAGGATCAGCTGTTAATGTGAGTAAAATCACATCAAACATTTACTTAATATATTTCAAGTGTGAAAGTAGAATATTGTTTCTCATGTTTACATCAGATGAGAAACATGAAAAACTTTTGTGCTTTTACTTTTTCATTGAAGATATGAAGATTAAGCTGACTACAGTCAAGTAAAACTTTGTGTCTATTTGAAACGTAAATAGGGCTTTTAAAATCATGTTATCTTTTACAGTTTGTGAAAAAAACTGTCTTAAATTGGAACTGCAGTGCACTGACTTTGGTTCACATAAATTTACTGAAATAAAGTCTTTTTGCTTATGTGCTTTGAAGTTTCTTTTCCCCCCTTTTGTCAGCGATCCAGTGGTTCATCATTCCAGCTGCTGGTTTAGTCTCCCTCTTGGTAATAGTTGTGCTTTTCATCAGATGGAAGAGAACTAGAGGTGAGAACATTTACAAATAAAACTTCTATAAATTTTCAAGTGAATGTTAGAGTTGACTGTTTGTGTCTTTACAGGAAACAAAACACAGATGGATGAAGATGCTGTGAGTTTTATTATAAATAATTAAATGTTTCTTCAACTGACATTAAATGAACAACAAATCCGATCATCTCTGAGGGGTGTTAACAAGAACTAAACTGCCTTCACAGACACAGTTTACCAGCTGATGTAACCAGATTATGTCTGTTTTTCAGGGACTGAGTTTAAACCCAGCAGAGACTCGGTCTGCTCCTCAAACCAGTCAGGACTCGGTGAGATCACACACGACACCCAGAGCAGAGCTACAACCACTTCTTCTTTTATGTGTTCTCTAAATGTAAATGCATGAAACACACAGTGAGACTCTGATGCTAGTATTACTATACTATGCATATAGTGGATGATAAAATAATAAAGGATGTGTGAAAAGTGGGACACATAGCAGATGATATCTGTTACCATGGCGCTGTGCTGTGTATGCTGGCCTCACAGACTGCAGTGTATTTCGTGAACACTGAGAGGACTTTTGACTGGCAGCATCACAGAATAGATCTTACTAACCAGGACTGTATGCTGCATTCAGAAGAATGGGCTCTGGATCAGTGTGACCTGAAAAAACTGCTTGATACAAAGACGTAAGCCTTCAGATCTGCAGAAATGGAGGAACTGAGGACCTACGGGTGTAGTTGGAAACACCCACTGCTTGGCTGTGACTTCAGAACAGATTAGGAAACTTCTGGAGAAACTACATAAAAGCAGTTCCACTGAGGACCTGTGCTATCCAGCTGTCTGTGATCCTGAGTCACATTTACAACATGAAGGACAAGATTCCAATGTTATGGAAATCATCTCGTCCAGTTCCTGCACCAAACAATTTAACACCATCAGAGCTTAACAACTATCGAGTTTCCTCTCTCACTTTGTAAACCTCAGGATTTGGATTATATGCCACCCAACTCACTCAGAAGTATTACTAATTGTAACAGCTCAGAGCACTAGTGAATGATTTTGTGGAGTGATCTGGGAGGAATGATCTGTTTCTGAATGTGAACAAGACCAGACAGATGGCAAAATACTTCAGAAGGAAGATGATTGCTACATAACCAGTGTTTATCCTGGGAGGGTATTATTGTCTGTCTCTGTTTCCCCTCCGACTCCCCTGGCGACCTCTCTGGGTTGTACCCCTCCTCTCGCCCTATGATAGCTGGGATAGGCTCCAGCCCCTCTGTGACCCTGATAAAGATAAGCTGAAGATAATAAACATATGCAGTATGTTGATGTGGTGGAGGAGGTACAAGTATCTGGGCATCCACATCTGGCCATCTTCTCTAACAGGCTGATTCAGCTCCACTGTCACAAGGACTGAAACAAAAAGCATTTCATACCCTGCATAAGATAAGATAAGATAAGATAAGATAAGATAAGATAAGATAAGATAAGATAAGATAAGATAAGATAAGATAAGATAAGATAACCTTTATTAGTCCCACACGTGGGAAATTTGTTTTGTCACAGCAGGAAGTGGACAGTGCAAAAGTTATGACGCAAAAATTAGAATACAATAAGAATAAATACAGTACACAGCTGTACAGAATAGAATAAAATAATATACTATATACAGTAGAATAAAATAGAATAAAAATATACAATAAGATAAAAATAGAATACGAATGCTATATACAACTGAGTAAAAATACAACGATGCCAGAAAAGATTATTGCACTTAGTGTTATTGCACATGTGTGGATGTGTGTGTTTGTTCAGTTAAAGTCTTTGTTGTGGAGTCTGACAGCAGTGGGGAGGAAAGACCTGCGAAATCTCTCCGTCCGACACCGTGGGTGCCGCAGTCTCCCACTGAAGGAGCTGCTCAGTGCTGTCACAGTCTGCTGCATGGGGTGGGAGACGTTGTCCAACAGGGATGACAGCTTAGCCGCCATTCTCCTGTCACTCACCACCTCCACTGGGTCCAGAGGGCATCCTAGAACAGAGCTGGCCCTTCGGATCACCCTGTTCAGTCTCTTCCTGTCCCCAGCAGAGATGCTGCCGCCCCAGCAGACCACACCATAAAAGATAGCAGAAGCCACCACAGAGTCATAGAAGGTCTTCAGGAGTGGGCCCTCCACTCCAAATGACCTGAGTCTCCGCAGCAGGTACAGCCTGCTCTGCCCTTTTCTGTAGAGGGCGTCTGAGTTATGAGTCCAGTCCAGTCTGTTGTTCAGATGAACACCAAGGTACCTGTAGCTGTCCACAGCCTCAATGTCCATACCCTGGATGTTCAGTGGTTGCAGTGGAGAATGCTTGTGCCTGCGGAAGTCTACCACCAGCTCCTTGGTTTTACTGGCGTTGATCTGGAGGTAGTTCAGCTGGCACCAGTCCACAAAGTCTTGAGTCAGTCCTCTGTACTCCTTGTCGTCCCCATCAGTGATGAGGCCGACTATTGCAGAGTCATCAGAGAACTTCTGCAGGAAGCACTGGGTGGAATTGTGGGAGAAGTCTGCAGTGTAGATGGTGAAGAGGAACGGAGCCAGAACCGTTCCCTGTGGGGCCCCCGTACTGCAGACGACCCTGTCCGACACACAGCCCTGAGTCCTCACATACTGTGGTCGGTCGGTGAGGTAGTCCAGGATCCAGGTAGTGAGGTGATGGTCCACTCCAGAGTTCTCCAGCTTGTCCTTCAGAACCGAGGGAAGAATAGTGTTGAAGGCACTGGAGAAATCAAAGAACATGATTCTCACAGTGCTTCCAGCGGTCTCCAGGTGAGCGAGGGAACGATGTAGGAGGTGAATGACGGCATCATCCGCTCCAATGCCAGGCTGGTAGGCAAACTGAAGTGGGTCCAGTGATGAGCTTGTTAGGCGCCGAAGCTGAGCCAGGACCAACCGCTCCAGGGTCTTCATCAGGTGGGATGTCAGAGCCACCGGCCTGTAGCTGTTGAGGTCCTTGGGGCGTGAAGTCTTTGGCACTGGTACAACACAGGAGGTTTTCCAGAGCTGTGGGACTCTTCCCAACCTCAGGCTCAGGTTGAAGAGGTGCTCCATCACCCCACACAGTTGGTCCGCGCAGGACCTGACGACCCTCGAGCTGATGCCATCTGGGCCCGCTGCCTTCTTGCCATTAATCCTCCTCAGTTCCCTCCTAACCTGGGTGGTTGAGAGAGACAGGCTGGAGCCTTGTGTTGAGTGTGTATTGGATGCTGTTGTTGGGGGTGGGGGGGAGTGAGCAGGGTGAATAGAGGAGGTGTGAAGTGTCTGAGGTGTCAGAGGTGGAACAGCAGCAGTGGGGGTGGGTGAGTCTGCAGCCGATGTTGTAGACTGTCTCATGGTTGAATCAAATCTGTTGAAGAAATGATTCAGTTCATTTGCCCACCTCACATCCCTCCCAGGCAGAGAGTTCTGCTGTTTGTGGCCCGAGATGGTTCTGAGGCCTCTCCAGACTTCACCAACGTTGTTTTGCTGAAGCTGGTTCTCCATCTTCTGCCTGTAGCTGTCCTTCCCATTCCTTATCAGTCCCCTCAACTCTCTCTGCACCCTTTTCAACTCCTCTTTGTCTTTGGATTTGAAGGCCCTCCTCTTCTGCTTGAGGACAGCTTTAATTTCTGAGGTAATCCAAGGTTTGTTGTTGGAGAAACACCGTACAGTCCTGGTAGGTACGGTGTTATCCACACAGAAATTAATATAGTCAGTAATGCATGTAGTAAGGCTGTCGATGTCCTCTCCATGGTCGTCACAGATCACCTCCCACACAGTCGACTCAAAACAGTCCTTAAGAGCCTCCTCGCTCTCCTCCATGTGATAATAATAATAATAATAATGATAATAATTATTAGTAGTAGTAGTAGTAATAGTAGTAGTATTATAGATAGACAAATGGGTTAAATATTTCTCATCATCATTGGTCATGTGTCTGTATCTTCTTGTCTTCACTGTGTAGGTGGATCCTGAAGTTTCCTACACTATAATCAGCTACTCCAAGACCAACAATACAGTTCGGGTAAGGTTTTTGTCTTTGTGTATTATTTATTTATTTGTTTGTTTGGTAACAGCAGTAATAGCAGTAACTCCCCCCCATGAGGGCAAGTGCTATATGTCAGCTATACACCATGCTAACATCTGCCTGATGACATCTGCATTGTTTTCATAATCATTTGTCAGCATTGTTAGTATGAAAGTCTAGTGTAGTGTATGAATCTTTGTGTGTCATTGTGAAGTCATGTATTGCACATTTGGTGTGACCCTGACCCGATCTACATCCAAATTAAATCAGCTTGTGCTGTCATTGGTATCTACCATCGAGGACTCTATGCTGCTAACAAACAGACAGACAATCAGAACCGATGACATACTCGCTTCGAGCAGAGAACCATTTGAATAAAAGACAACAGTATATCTGTCAAGGCGCTGGATAACAATGAAAACGAACCATCTCAAAAACATATTAATGTGCAATCTGTCCAAACTGTGATTCCAATTTAAACTTACATGTTAAAGTTAACTGAGCTGCAGCAAACATGTGAGTACAAAAGACTTGATGGACGACTTTAGCATGGGCAAAGAAAGAATACATCTTATTTTGGAGGTGATCCACATCACTGTCTTTAAAACTGAAAAATAAGGCACTGAAAAGAGAAGGATGTAATTTCTAAGTGCTCTTCCAGTACTTCAATCAAAGTGCTTATCCACTTCAGGGTCACAGTGTTATGTCACTTTTGTTTTCCAGGTTCGGGGTGATGATGAAGGTGATGTAGTGACCTACAGCACTGTGAAGGCTCATTCCTCTTCTGCTGCAGCCACTGCTGATCCCAGCAACCTCTACTCTACTGTCAGTTTCCCACATAGTTCAAGTTGTTGACAAAAAGGACTCGCATTTAAGTTAAAGACTGATTTTGTGTTTGCATGCAACAACATTTACGTTAATTAGCAACGTGCTAATTAGATAGATACCATTATTATAACAAATATTGGGTTTCAAATCCAGAATCATGTCTTTATATCCTCCATTAAAATTAGCAATAAACTATGTAAATAAATGAAAATAGAAACATTTTCTTAATGAAATCAGACCAGTGTGTTTCCTTAATGTAATCAAAATGTGAATATCTAAATGCAACTAGAAAAGCCCTTTGTAAATATTATTGATGTAGCTATGCAATTATATTTTACGATATTTCATAGAAAAAACTTTTCCTCAAACATTTGTACCATATGTTTTCTGTTTTCTTTCTGCACAAATAAATATCTATATCTTGCAACCCATTTGTTTATTATTATTTTTTTATTACTGTTTTATTCTACTCAAGAGTTGGCAGTTCGCACTGTAATCAGAAGGTTGCTGGTTCGAGCCCCGGCTTGGACACTCTCGGTCGTTGTGTCCTTGGTCAAGACACTTCACCTACCACCTACTGGTGATGGCCAGAGGGGGTTTCCGTCCCGGGTTTCCTCCGTGGCGTGAGCGATAAGCAGAGTTTTGTCCTTTCCTTATAATACTCCTAATTATTCAAAGTAACACTCAGGTATGCCGTTCAGCTGGGTTAGTTACGACGTCGGGAGCAGTTAGGAGAACAAAGTGACAGAAACTGTTCAGGTTGCTCTCCCACAATCAACTCAAAGGTTTATTCATCAGACAACAGTTTATATAGAGGAAAAAAAGGTTCGTGTGTCAGCAGATTCTCAGTTCAAACCGGTACAGACCAAATAAGGAAACGTCTTCCTGCCTCCTGAGCAAAGAAGTATCCTTTGTGTAGTTTATCTCTTCAGTTACAATTTATGATCATCCCAGCAAAATACACTCCTAGACATAGAATACAGAGTTCTTTCATTAGTGAATTCTGAAACAAACCACCTGGCCTTTAACAAGCTCTTTTCTAAAGGATAAGGAAGGGAGGATGGGAGTAAGGAAGTGATCTCTGTGGTGTTTTCGACCTTGAGGTACCATCCTGTGATTCTTACACATTAATTCTTGGGTCACAGAGAAAGAGAAAAACAACTAGTAAATGGGCCTTATTGAGTAACAGTTTTCCTGTATAATATCACTATAAAACAATATCCTGTAAATGCTACCATGGTATCAAAATATCACAACAGTACCGATATCCATAAACGGTAGCAACATAAACTACATTAACGGTAGTAACCAGCAGAGATGGGTAGTAATGCGTTACTGTAATCCGATTACTTTTTTCAACCGTGATTTTTTTGCGAGAATGTCTCATGATAGTGACGTAAGCGAGTGCGACGTTCGTGACAACAGCTGTGTGCAGATCAACAATGGATAATATATCGAGTGCGGGAGAGAGTATGAGCGTGCAGCATTCAAAGCGTGGAAGTACTGACCTTACTTTGAGTTTGATTCCATAAAAAGTGACGAAAACATTCGTGTTTGTGGGAAGAAAACTTATTTTTTTGCAAAAAAAACCCTAAACTTCCAAGCAAGCACAGAGTGCGCTAATGGGAAATTCACAGAGAAACTCGCGGATTCTTCAACTGACCGCTGCGGCACACCTGCACCAGGGTAAGCCTCCGCCTATACTCCTGCTTTACAGGTGAAAATAGAGCAACAGGACCGCTAGTCTTTGATTTTATTTATTTTCTGCTGTGTTTTACTTGCATCTATTTGAAAGACTGAGTGTAAACACAAAAAATATTTTATTTTTATGTGCTTGAATGTGCAGAAAACAGGTTTAAATATTAAACAAATTTTTTTCAGTCAGTGAATGTTGCATATAATTAAATTTTTTGATTGATGCATAAAGTTAAAAGATTAAAACTAATAAAACAAGTTTTAAAAAGAGACGTTTCCATTTGATTACATTCTGTATGATGGATTATGCAGAAAAAGTAGAATTGGGCTGAAAGATCTATCACTTTATCACCTATTCAGGTTGTAAATCGTGTTTTTAAAAAGTAACTAAGTAATTAATTACTTTTGAAAATAAGTAATCAGTAATGTAATGGGATTACTTTTGGGGGAAATAATCAGTAATTAGTTACTGATTACTTTTTTCAAGTAACTTGACCAACACTGGTAACTAGGGATGGGTACCGATATCGTTCTGACATAAACAGTAGTAACCAGACCGAAAAGCAGCGCACATTTCGGTGCTTTTTTTTTTCCTGAAATGTCACACACTTTGGATTCCAGCCAATCATTTTACCTTTGCAAGCGTAGTAGGCGGGTCCAGGTACGTACGTTCTTTTAGAGCAGAGCTACAGATTAAAAATGCCCAAGGCGAAGCGGTCAAAACTCTGGCTGTACTTCACAGCAAAAGAGAGTCCTGGCCCCTAGCCCTGCCAGTGTAGCAGGAATGATGACGGGTGATGATGGCAGCAGCAGCCGTTCTTCTCTGCGTGAGTAGCTTAATGTTGTTCGTGTGTAATTTACATTGAGTAGGCTAACCACGTTATTAAATTAATACATGTTAGGTGAACTAGCAAACACCGTCGTAGTTACATGCGGCTGTCTTCTTGTTTGATGGCAGATACTCCCTTCACCCTGACCAAAAAGGCTAAAATGACCAAAGAAAAAGTGGGAAACAGCTAAACATGAGAGGTTTTTGGACAAAATTTGTGTTTTTTCCATTGTTCAAGCCAGCGGTACCCAAACCTTTTTCACTAGGTCCCCCTTTGTTTTACAAGAAAAATGTCCCCCCCCCCCCCCCCGTGTGCGCACACGCACGCACTAACACATCCTCCAACCACACACGCCCATATTTTGCTCCATTGCGGTTTATTTCACACCTCAAACATTTAGTAAACAATTAAGCAAATACAAGTAATCTGCAGGTAGTAAGAAAATAAACTTCTAACTCTTTTACGCTACGTCCGCACCTACACGGGTATTTTTGAAAACGCAGCTGCTTCGTCCACACGTAAACGGCGTTTCGAATCACCGAAAACTGAGATTTTTTAAAACTCCTTTTTTGCGTTTACGTGTGGACGAGCATACAGAGTTCATCACACAACGTTAAAGGTATGTGCCTTTTTTCACGTCACGCTGTGCGCCACGTTATTGTTTACATGAGATGAATTGCAGAATGGCAGATAGTCAGATTAACAGTATTTTGTCTCTATCTTCAGGTTTTACATGCTTACATATAAACAAGCAGTTACTGTCCCTCCATTTAGAAAGGCAGAGGCGTCACGGTGTAATTATTTTACATGCAGTTGTTTTTTTTCCTGTGTAATAATATTCAACATTGCTATCAATACCTTTTTCAAAAAAATGCCTCTCTGTGCCAAATGGGTTCAAAAACATAAACATCTGTAGGCTACTGTTTGTTCGTGATTTAGACAGGGGGAACAAATTGTGGCAGGATCAGCCTGATATTATTTGTATCCCGTGTTAACTTTACTGTATAAAGAGCTAACATCTCCAAAATGTCAGGAGTAGTTAGAACTAAAAATCAAGCGTGCAGGATACTGTTTGTCCGTGATTTGGAGAGCAATTCTGCAGGGGAGACCTACCTCGGCACTTGTGCAGGTGAAGCCAAAGGGCAGATATGCTTCAAAAAACATTTTTTATTCAGTTTTATTCTTTGTTGCAGGTGAAATTGTACTGCAGAGAAAAAATAATAATTGTCTCAGTTCTGTTAATCACACCTACATCACCTTCTTCCAAGACTTTTCTCATTTCCATACTTTGTTCCTTCTTGTTTTGTTCCTCCTGTGACTCAGTTTTTACTTTCAGGGTAAAAATTCATTTCAGTCAAACTTCATATTTAATTGACATCACTTCAAAGTGAGGCTCCAAAGCAAAAGCATGTTTCATTCCATTAAACAATTGTTGCCTCCACTTCTCTCTACTTGTGTGCCCCCCCAACTAACATTTCCATCCTTAGTTGGAGGAATTTAGATGGAAGGAGACGAGTCAAAGATGCAGAAAATAAAAATTGGGCAGTTTTTCAGTCAGCTCTCCTCGATCATCTGATCTCGAGATTCACTCATTTTCTCTGAACTTTTCAAGCTGGTTTTTTGTTTCACATTTCTTCACAACGTGTTGGAGCCTTTTCTTCCTGCTTAAACGCAGTTTCTCTTTTTACATCCACAAAGAAACCACATACAGTCTGTTTCTGTGCATCCAGGCCCTCTATTCTGATCTCTAACATACATGTGACAATAAGTGATTTGTAAACATTAAACATAAGAAATAAACTGAGAGAACACGTAGTTGGGTGGAGAGAGAGGCTCAGAGGTTTCGTGTTTCTGATGTTTATCTGGTCATTTTTACACAGTCAAGCATCCAGAGCTCTGCTGCTGCTGCAGTTCCTTCACTCTTACACAAACACTTCCTCTACAGCTCTCAGAAAGAAATTACTTCATGTTAACAATGAGGAAGAGGAGGGTCTCAGTCCACTAAAATATCTGCTGTATTTTCTATAGCTGCAGTTGGATATCTTCATCTCTTAGACATCAGCCTGCATGTAGGAGTTTGATGCTTCGACTGTTTGTTCTTATGTGCTGTCTGTTTTCTAACAAGCTCTGTTAAAACAAAGGATGGAAACATTTATCTTTACTAACAATCTTCACACATTCATCGTCGTCAGTCATCTTTTTATTTTCATGGTGTCAAACACGTCATTGTCACAAATAGACACAATGTGCATCTGCTGAGTCTTCTCATCATTTCTCTTTACAATAGTTTTTCTTTTTTAAAAATGCATTCATGAATATCAGAGATGTAAATAGCTGATGAACCTCTCTATGAAACATGAACATCAACAAAAAATGGAAAGAACTGATAATTACTAAAGTTGCAGTGAGGATGTGACGTCTGACAAATAACAGGAAGTACAAACAGTCTTACAGAGTCATCAGTTCAGAGGGTGTGACAGTCAAGATCGAGAACAAGAAAGAAGTGAGACAGAGAAGCACGATGGATGAATTCAGATGGATTCAAATGTTTTCATGTCTGATGCTGATGATTCAGATCGCAGGTAAGAATACAGGAAACATTTTAATAGCAGTAAAACTAAATATTATCAATATCATTAGAGTCAATAACCTTTACAGTAAATAAGACAGCTGATCGTGCTCTGTTTATAAACCTGTGTCTGAAATGATCTTCACTCTGACTGTAAAAGTGCTGTATTCTAATTTATTTTTCCTATTTCTCTTTAATCTTCTCAACAGTATCTGTAAATGAAACATCCATGTTTATGAAAGTTGGAGATGACGTCACTCTGCCTTGTCTGAATGTGATAGATGAGCAGAATAACTGTGATGGGACTACGTGGATCTTTACTTCAAGAAACAAACCAACAACAGTAGAGCTGATCAAACTTGGACAGATTGGTGAACAAGCTAAAACTAAATCAGACAGACAGAGTTACAGTGAACTGTTCTCTGCTCATAAAGAAGCTCACAGTCGGGGATGTTGGTTGTTATTATTGTCGACAATACAAATTAGACAAAATACAATCTACACATACTCTGGTTCATCAGTCTTTGGTTGATCTCTCTGTTATTACCTGTGAGTATTTACATCAAAACATTTTCAGTTCAAATCTTTTCAGGACATAAAATGTTCAATAATCATACTGAAACTGATTAAGATAACTTGACTAATTTCCGCTCTGTTTGTCTCACTTTGTTACATTATGTTCACCAGTGACTGAACATAAGGACACTGATACGGTGATGTTAAGCTGCTCTGTGCTGACATATGAACAGTGTCATCACACAGTGAAGTGGCTGCTTACAGGTCGAGATGTGGACAAAGAGAACAAACAATTAGTGACTTCACAGACTGACTGCGCTGCCACTGTGTCTGTTCTGAAGAATAATTTTTTGTACTCATCACATCATAAAACACTGAAGTGTGAAGTGACTGATACTGAAACAGGAGAAGTGCAGCTGTTTACCTTCAGCTGTCAGACCTCAGGTGAGGAAACAGGTGAGATCATGATCAACTATTTAATACGACTAAAATCAGCTGAAGCTTGAAGTTACAACAGATGAAAAACATGGAAAAGTTTTGTTGTGTTGTTTCATTTATTCAGGTGACACAAAAACAACAAAGAAACCAGCCAGAAAAACTGAAACAACCACAACAATTAAGACGCTTCTAAAATCAGGTGATGTTACTAAAACAAAGTTGACCAGAAATATTTATTTATTTTTCAGTTCAAAGTGGCCTTTTAATGTGATTTACTGCACATGAAAAATACTTTCTCTCTTTTTTTAACTTCTAATTTCAGATGATACAACAGCAAAAACTGTGGAAAGTGAAAACACGACACCAAACAACAAATCATCTGCAGATTCACAACATGGTAACTCAACCATATGACTGCAAATGAAAAGTTAAAAATATACTGTAACATATATTTTACTTTTTATGTTTCTATTTTGGATTTTATATTTTTATATCAGATGTTTAATTACATTTATGTACATTTAGCTGAGTGACAGTCAGACATGTATCCTACAGGAAACATAAGATGGAAACTTTTGGTCTGAACATGTTTTCACTTTTGTATTAAACATAAATATTAAACATAAATATTTGTCTCTGAGTATCATGGCTGTGGGTGGAGATGTATTTATTTATTTAATCACTGTCTGTGAGAAAAATCACACGTCTGAACTCAAACGTTTCTGTTCATCAGATATTTAGACAGGAATAACTGACTTTGGTTCACATAATGTGAATGAAAGCAAATGTCTCTGATTATGTGCGTCTGTATTTTCCTCTTCATATAACTTTTCACCAGCTGACTGTGTAAACATGGCAGCCATCTTTAGCCTTTTTCCATATTTTAAACTAGAAAATGCTTTTGAATTTGAGTCCCTCAAACTTTCAGGTGTTTAACTTTATTGTGTACTTTACATTTAAATATTACATAATAAATAATTTAAACAGAAAACTGCAAAGAAGTCATGTGAATAATTAGAAGTTTTGATTCACTTTTTTCAGATTTTGTATCTTTGAGGTTCATAATTGTCTCTGTGGGATTGGCAGCACTTTTAATAACAGCTGTGACAGTCAACATGTGGACAAAAACTAAAGGTAAATTTAATCATGAGAAGTTTGAATGATTTTGAATTTTTATTTTAATATTAAATTGACTTTTTTTTCTCATTTTAGGGAAGAAAACACAGATGGATGAAAACACAGTGAGTACAAAACTCAATAATCCAACAGAACAAAAACTTCTAAATGTTTGTTTCTGATGCTGTAAACAACATTTCACAGATGATTTTGAATTTGTTGAGCTAAATGTGGTTCAGCAGAGGACTGAGAGTCAGAAGTTTATAAGTGAAAGGTTGTTGGTTTGAACCCCACATGTGAGGGTTTGTCTTGGGAAAGTGGATCATTGATGCTGTCATCTGCCTTTAAATCACTGAAATTATTATTAAATATTTGTGATAAAGTTGTAAAGCTTGTCCCAGCAGCTGACACACTGAAAGAAAACCAGCGGGATGCAAAGCAAAAGAATTTGAACAACAAATCACGAATTAACAAAACGCGACGCACCCCACTGCGCAAGGTGACGTCAGAGTGACGTCTTGTACACGTCAGTCCACTGAAGGGTTGTTTTGGAACGTCAGGCGACGTTTTTTTTCTGATGTCTACTAAACGTCAAGTGTTGACATCTGTAGGGTCTCCGTGTACGGGCTGTTTATAGTCCAAATTTGGTTGTGGACGTTGTTTCATTGTCAAACTCAGACTCAGTGTAGACGTCATTTTTATGCTGCTTCTATGAGCTCTGTGGTCCCATGTTTCCAGAGGGTGGAGGACATGGTTTCAATAGGCCACCAGCTGATTTTACTGTAGCTTTATTTATAGCTTTGTCTGTCTCCAGTTATCATCTGTGTCTGAGACAATGAAATGAAGTTATTAGAAAATGATCTGGAACAGTATTTGAAATTGGACCAGATCATACCAGTTATGTATGAAGGAATGCAGAGAGGTCAGCGAGCATCTCCACGATGGCGAGGGATCTGGAACTAAGACTAAAGTGAGCAGCTGCTCGGTGGATTTCGAGCAGATACTCCAGTTCATACATACACACTTCTACAAACTTCTCGTACTTTCCATTACAAATTCTCACAGTCCAGCTCTGATCACAACCACATTCAGTGGCTTTTACAATCGTGAGCGCTTCATAATAAACAGGATACTTGTAAGAATAAATCATATATAATGCAAATGCTCTTTTAAACTTATTAAACACATTGTACCCCTTTTAAAAGTCATTCCATTTTTTTCTCTAAAGGCTTAAACCATTATTATTTTAAATTTTAAGAAGGATTTCAAAAATGTGTAATATTTTAACACATTTCAATAAATGACCATTTTAACCTGGTTACAAACAAATAAGTTGATTAATTGAAATAAATGAACTAGTTTAAAAAAACAGGAAAATGTCAAACAACATAAACAACCCACATGCACTGAATAAATAAATACGCTAACACATAATAAATCATGTTTGTTTATAAATAATCTGTATTCATATGTGTCATGTTGATAACAACAATGTTGATATTTGTAAATAAAAGATTACATCTATTAATCATGTACATTTCCTGTCATAGACGTCCTCAGGTGGTGGTGGTGAAGGGCTGGGGTGGGTACTCCCTTGCAGTCTTGGGATGTGCTGCATTTTGTGCTCATGGCTGCAGGTGCTCCTGGTTGGGTGGCTGGGCTCTTCTTCCACTTGCAGGGCCTGGAGCCCAGTTTTTGGCTGGGTCTCTTCCTGGTTGGGAGTGGTCTAAGCCCCCCGTGGCTGCTTCACTCTGTTGGGTGGGTTGGCCTGCATCAGTATGTCCCAGTTGTCTCTCTGGGGCTCTTCAATGCACGCAGGCCCTTTTTTGGAGATGGGGGGAAGGGGGCATCAATTGCTGGCTGAAGCTTGTCTCAGACTCAGGCTAGTTTGCTAGTTTGACCTTTTTGTGTGTGTCTGTTGTCAAGTGTGAAAATAACTGTGGTTGGGATGCAGTCCCATGACTTGGGACTCATCTAAATGCTCTCAACTGGTATTTGCAGTGGGAGCAACAGGTGGGGGGCAACAGGTGCTCTTCAGGCACTGTGGTGCTCTGAGGCGTTGTCACTGTAAACTCAGGTTAGCAGTTGGTTGCACCCTGTGGCGGGGTGTGGGGAATGGGGTGCTTGCTCAGCCAATTGTTAGCTGTCTCTCTCACTCTTGGGGTAGTCTTCCAGCTCCCAGTCTTATATTTCCATGAAGGTGTGTGTGTGTGTGTGTGTGTGTGTGTGTGTGTGTGTGTGTGTGTGTGTCTCCAGTCACTGTGTTCAGGAGTCTGACGGTTTGAGGGAAGAAACTGTTTCGCAGTCTGGCAGTGAGGACCTGAATGCTCTGGTACCTCTTGACAGAAGGCAGCAGAGTGTAGAGTGTGTGTGTTAGGAGGGGGCGTGGGCTGCACAGACAGCAGTGGGTTGGGCCATTCATGTGTCTTTGCCGCCTGTACTGGGCGATGACAACCCCTCCTTTTTAATTACATCTTTGCAGCTAATGACACATCACCATGCACCATATAGTGGCTGAATGATCACATTCAGATCATGATTCTGAATCTCAGCTCTCAGACAAGATAGGATTTAAAAAAAGAAAAAGTATTTGTTTAAATCCAATCTGATATATTTTTTCTTGTTTATTTATTTGACAGGTACATTATAATAGCAGCCACTATCGTTCCCACAATATCATACAATTGATTTTCCCAAAAATCAGAACAGAAGTAGGAAAAAAGCCTTTTAAATTTGCTGCCCCTGTTTCCTGGAACAATCTGCAGAACGAACTAAAACTTTTAGAAATGGTTTTGTTGTAAGTCCATCTTAAAGAAAGGAGAGAATAACTCTTTTAGTCAGTGTGATTGCTTTTAATGTCGCTCTTAATGATCTGTTGTTGTATATTTCTCACATGTTTGTAGGAATATTGTTTTTTTAATTGTTATGTAATTATGTGATGCATGTACTTTTGACTTTTGCTGCCATGATGCCAGGTCTCTCTTGGAAATTAGATGTTAATGTCAATGAGATTTTTACCTGGATAAATAAAGGACTAATAATAATTTATTTGACAGGTACATTATGATAGAGATGAAGATGTTCCAGTCAACTATGAAAATGTGGGAGACTCAGCTGTTTCTATCAGACTGCACTGATCAATAACTTGCTGTTATGTTATCAGCATAATCTCATCTGGTTTTACACGTTAAATATCTTATATATGATTTGTCCAAGTGTGTGTGTGTGTGTGTGTGTACTTTTGTTTTAGTCTGAATAAAGATGTTTTTAATGTCCAAATTGTGTTGTATTTTGTCCAGTATGTGTTTTATAACGTGTCTTTAATGATCTTTAGAATCTGTATAAATATTCTGTTTTGTTTATGATAATTTGATCTCAATATTAAAACAAATTTCTATCCAGTTTCAGTGTTTGCTGCAGGTGAAACTGTTTTTATGCAAAATAAATAATTAATTTTCACAGTTTAGGGCTGAGCTCTTTTTTCATGTAGTACCCTTTTCTGTCCACCAGAGGTCCTCAGTCTGTCACGTTGTGTACAGTCACCTGATAATCACACCTGCGTCTCCAAAGGAATTTCTCATTACTCTCATTTGTGCCTCCTCATTTTCTCTCCTGCATCCTCCTGACTGTGACTCATAAAATATCAAATACTCTGAGTACACCATGATGAGAGAATATTGTAATTCCCCAAACTCCTTTTTAGAACAGAGGAGAGAGAAGAGAGAGCCATTTAGTGGTTGGGGAAACGAGACGAGTCAAAGATGGACAAACTGACAAATGAATAAATGGGTCCAAAACAGAGGCTTCATCAGTGTTTTAATCATTTGTGTTTCTTTTTTTTTTTCTTTTTTTTTTTTTTTTGTGTCCCGTTTGGATCTTTAGCCATCAGAATTGTTGTCTTAAGGCCAAGAAAGATGCCAAGCGGATTTATTTTACCAAGTGGATCATCATGGCCTTGCCATATTGGTCCATTTGATTGACCTTTATCATAATTATGAATTTATTTTATTTTCAGTTGCTACAAACGGGACAGACATGACTGGGGGATAGGACAGGGAGAAAGAATGAAAGAACGAGAGGGAGAGAAAGAAAACCAAAGGGGAAAAGAGACAGTGAGAAGGGGGGGAAGAAAGAAAAAAAACAAAAAAAACAACCTGTATGGAGAAAAAAAACAGAAGAGAAAGCAAACAACAAAGAGCAACATAATAAAAAAAACAGCACCATCACAATAAACTAGCTAGCAGTAGATATTAGTAGATTCTAAATAATAAACGATATTGTGCAGCACGCAAGATAGACAGCGCACAATGTGCTTTGAGGCAGCAGCCAAGAAAGCTGTAGTCCGCGTCTGTGAATACTCGTGTGTACACCTGTGTGCATACCTGTGTGGATCAGCATGCTTGCATTCCAAAGGTTTCTCCATGTAACAATCTGCTAGGGAGTGTGGGGAGCCACAGCCCCGTCCTCCAGGGTATGAAGCAGGTATGGAGGAGATCAAAACTCCAGACATCCAGAGGCCCCCAGAACACAAGAGACCAAGGAAGACCAACAGAGGGGCAGCCGTGCCACTGTCCCAGTAAGAGCTGAGGAGAGTCCCAGATGAGGGCTCAGCAGCCGCGGAGCAGAAGCCAGGGGGAGTTGCAGTGACGCGCCCGTGAGCTCCGCCGGCAGTCAGCTGGGCCTGAGTGACCGAGCCCCAGGCCGAGAGGCCGGGGGCACCCCACCTCCGAAGTGGCCCGAGCGAGCCCCAGGCTCCGATAAGCGGCCGCCAAGGAGTGAGCCGGTGTGTACCTGGACGCCCATCCCCAGACACGAAGAACCACCAACGCACCGATGTCTGAGGGAGTCCGCCACTGGCAGGGGAAGTGGAAAATCCCAACACAACAACGAGTACAAAGAGTTTACCCACGCTTATTTACCCACGCTTATTAGCACAGAGGAGCATAGCTGATGCTGTAGCAGTGGGACCGAAAATAGTTGGGCATTTTAAACATTCCGCCTTAGCCTACTCCCGCCTCGAGGACATTCAGGGACAGCTCAACCAGCCAATAAAGAGACTGCAACAGGACGTACAGACGCGCTGGAACAGCATGTATTACATGCTCCAGTCCCTCATTGAGCAAAAGCGAGTGCACGAACTCCCTGACTATCTCACCGCTCACCAATGGGCTCTTATGGAGACGATTGTTGCCATCCTCGCCCCCTTTGAGGAACTGACTAAAAAAGTGAGCAGCTACGACGCACTAGCCTCTGATGTCATCCCAGCTGTGACTGTGCTAGTGAGACTTCTAAACAGAGAAACAGACGAACAAATTTAAAATTAAATTTTGTTTTTTTATAATTATTTATTCAGTAATATGTTGCATACAACATGCTTTTCATTTTAAATAAATGTTCTTAATTCCAAACTAGTCCCTTGTTTGTTTGTTTTTTGTTAAATTATAAGACTAAAGCTGTTACCTGCAAATTTAAATCATGTTTTTATTAAGTACTCGGTATCGGTATCGGCGAGTACTGAAATGCAAGTACTCGTTTCCAAAAAAGTGGTATCGGTGCATCCCTAGCTTGGACGCAGAAGGGGCGTTATATTTCCTGATACCCTGATGTTATATATATGACTCCTCATTTATTGTTCTGGAAAGATCGATGCTGTTTGAGTGATCGTGCTCGGCTTCCCACATATATGTGTTTCAATAAAATCATTGTTTTGACGCACAATGGACCTCCAGTCGTTTGTCTCTTACCTCAAATACGAATTCAGGACACTCTTCGTCGAAATGCAGCGCTCCGTTTAGACATGACTGTCCATAAAAAGTCCGCCAAAAGGCTGGGCAGATATATAGATATATATATAGATATATAGATACATACAGTGGGCCAAAAAAGTATTTAGTCAGCCACCGATTGTGCAAGTTCCCCCACTTAAAATGATGACAGAGGTCAGTAATTTGCACCAGAGGTACACTTCAACTGTGAGAGACAGAATGTGAAAACAAAATCCATGAATTCACATGGTAGGATTTGTAAAGAACTTATTCGTAAATTAGGGTGGAAAATAAGTATTTGGTCACCTCAAACAAGGAAAATCTCTGGCTCTCACAGACCTGTAACGTCTTCTGTAAGAAGCTTTTCTGTCCCCCACTCGTTACCTGTATGAATGGCACCTGTTTGAACCCATCATCTGTATAAAAGACACCTGTCCTGAAGTTTGCCAGAGAGCACATGGATGATACAGCAGAGGATTGGGAGAATGTCATGTGGTCAGATGAAACCAAAATAGAACTTTTTGGTATAAACTCAACTCGTCGTGTTTGGAGGAAGAAGAATACTGAGTTGCATCCCAAGAACACTATACCTACTGTGAAGCATGGGGGTGGAAACATCATGCTATGGGGCTGTTTTTCTGCCAAGGGGACAGGACGACTGATCCGTGTTAAGGACAGAATGAATGGGGCCATGTATCGTGAGATTTTGAGCCAAAACCTCCTTCCATCAGTGAGAACTTTGAAGATGAAACGAGGCTGGGTCTTCCAACATGACAATGATCCAAAACACACCGCCCGGGCAACAAAGGAGTGGCTCCGTAAGAAGCATTTGAAAGTCCTGGAGTGGCCTAGCCAGTCTCCAGACCTCAACCCCATAGAAAATCTGTGGCGGGAGTTGAAAGTCCGTGTTGCTCGGCGACAGCCCCAAAACATCACTGCTCTCGAGAAGATCTGCATGGAGGAATGGGCCAAAATACCAGCTACTGTGTGTGCAAACCTGGTAAAGACCTATAGTAAACGTTTGACCTCTGTTATTGCCAACAAAGGTTATGTTACAAAGTATTGAGTTGTATTTTTGTTATTGACCAAATACTTATTTTCCACCCTGATTTATGAATAAATTCTTTACAAATCCTACCATGTGGATTCATGGATTTTTTTTCACATTCTGTCTCTCACAGTTGAAGTGTACCTCTGGTGCAAATTACTGACCTCTGTCATCATTTTAGGTGGGGGAACTTGCACAATCGGTGGCTGACTAAATACTTTTTTGGCCCACTGTATATAGCATCCCGAAAATTCAAAGTACGACGGGAGAAGGTACATTGTTTGTGATTGGATCAGCAAGACTGAAGGTTGTGGGGTTTTTTTTTTATCCACCCCTTACCACAACCTGTGATCAGAATTTGTGGTAACCAATCACAGTCAACCTCATATTTGTGTTGTGTGATGCGAAATCTCTGCACCAACAAAAAACACATTTGACCGTAAGTACCCTAGTTAATCTCAATTACTGTTCGACTTTGCTAACTAAAAGCTAAGCGATGATTCCGAAACATTACTTTGTCCTTTTAAGCGCATGTTACATGTTAGCTTTGTAGTAAGCAAAAAAAAAAATCATGCTAACCTTGGTCCGTTAGGAATGCCATTTTAGGTGAGGCATGTTAATAAGGTCATTAATATGGTACTCAGTTTAGCCACTTTATATTATTTAAAATACGGTTTTATAACACTTGTTACATTAGCCGGATTAGGCTACACGGTACTGCACTGCCATCCCAGATAGCAAGACGACATTGAATTGATGTTGATTTTTTCATCCGATCCGTAGTTATGGTCAGGGTTGAAATGTTAATGTTGTAAATAAACTCCTTCCTATCTAAAATATAACAGGACACCAGAGTATATTCTCCAGCATCTCACACTTCTGATAATCAGTCTGCTTGACGTTTATTCAGCTGTGTAAAAACTATAACTTTAATCTCAGCCAAACAGATTTACTCAGGAACAAATAAAATACTAAAAAAAGCCAAACAATATCATCTTTAACTTATCTAAGTGACTTATATATATTTAACCTGAGTAGCGAAAGATGGCGGTGGGTTTGAAAACGATGTGCCGGGAGTCCGGTGTTCTCACGGGCTCTAGTGAGCCTTGCCCCCGGCTAGCTATCGAGCTAGTGGGTAACAGACGTCTCCGAAAACGTCGGAGTGCTTTTGAAAATATGTGGTGTCTTGATAAACTGAGCAGATATTTGAGGTTTAACAGCTACATTCTCTCTGAAAATATGTTAAACGTTTATTTTGTGACCCAGAAAGAATAATAAGAGTAACATTAAAACTAACTAGCTGCTGCCATTGTTGGAAACTGAGCAGGGCTGCGCTATGAATTCTGGGACAGAGCTTCTTCTTCAGGGTTTAACGGCAGCTAGCATCCTTGTACATGCAGTGCTGCCATCTTCTGTTTCCGTCCGTTATTACACTCTTAAATCCTACTACTTATTCCTGTGTCTTTTGTGATCTTACAAAGCTTCAAACGATGTTGACAATTTTGATAGTCGACGTAATCGTGGCAGCCCTACTGCAGACTGAAAGACAAACTCCATGAACTGAAAACTGACCTTAAATATGAGTGTGGCAAATCCACAGTGAAGAGAGATAATAATACTGATTATTTTTAAAAGTTCCTAGAATCCAAAACTAATGCACAGAAAGCCACAAGGTAGACAAACAAAGTGTACAACTTGAAACAGAACAACAGAGTAAAGAGCTGAGGAAAGCTGAGGGCTTAAATACTTGATTAGGGAGAGAGGACGCAGCTGGGAGAAACAAGACACAGGTGAATTGAATCAAACAAGTATGACCAGTGGAAGCAAAAGCAAGTGCACAAAAGACTAGACGTCAACAATATAAAGTAGTAACCAACTAAAGATAGGACACAGTAATGCAGACTTTGCACTAGGAACACAGAATGGCAGGAGAACAGCCTCAACGAGTAAAGAAATGAATAATGAACAGTATATGCAGAAAATAAAGAATAAAGTTAAAAGACAGCATGGTCTTCAAGAACCCAGAGTACGATACAAAAATGTCGTTTTATTTAAGTGAACAAAACAATGTAGACCATGTTCATTTTGTTAATAAGTTGGGAAAAAAAATAAAAAACACTGGAAAATAACTCTAAATGTTAGAAATATTCCAGTGTCAGAAAATCAGCACTGCTCAGTGTTAGCCAAACTGACTAGGTTACTTTTAAACATATAACACTGTCAAAAGTGTTAATTTAACACTCAACAGTGTTGTATTTAACACTCAGAGGTGTGGACCCATATAGACACTCTCCAGTGTTAATTTAACACTGGAGATTTTGCTGTGTATGATCAAAGCATGATGGAAAACATCTAACATTTTAACTTGCATAAAATGTTTAAGGGGAATATGGCCTGAAAATATAACATGAATTAAGAAGTAATTTTTTGATATCTTTGAGGTTGGAGACAATGCAGAGAAGCATTCGGTGGGCAAGAGGAAGACTGATCAGTGTAACTGCAGCAGATCAACTTCTGCGTGACTTGGCTGAATTGATTCAGGAGGTTGAACTGTCTACTCAGCATGGCCAACAAGGTAAGCACATATTGTGTCGATTCCTTGACTCATCAAAAGTGTCAAATAAATTATGACTCTGTCTTAACCTATTTTCCAAATACACCAAACGCTTTTATATTTTCAGGCTCTTTTGGATACCAGGCACCAGAGGTAGAGGTAGATCCCTTTACCTTATCACTCGGGAACAGCTTTCATTCCTGAAGTCATGTGGATTCACTGCACCTCAGATGGCTGATGTTTTGAATGTTTCACTTCGTACAATTCGAAGACGTCTACGGTCAGTGACTTTTGAAACCAGTGTGACTTTGTGACACACACTCACTGTTTATTCAAATTAAATGGTATTGTGAAGTTGTAAAAATTTGTATATTTGAATGTGCACTAACTAGTCAAGTAATGACGTGTGTTGTTATGGCAGTGATAAAATACTCGTGTTCTTTTTGTCTGATTTCAGACAGTATCATTTCACCCGTGCATCAATGTATGCGGAACTGACTGACAGTGCCTTGGATGAACATGTGCAGGACATTGTCGCTGGCAATGAACAAATTGGTCCTGAGGCTGTCAGAGCCTCCCTGCGAGTACGTGGACTACGTGTACAGTGAAGGAGGGTTCGAGCAAGCATGTTACGAATAAATCCTGGAGCAGCTGCCCTTAGAGCAGTTTTGCGGAGACCAGAACGAAGAACATATCAGGTTGCAGGTCCAAACTCATTGTGGCACATTGATGGAAATCACAAGCTGATAAGGTAACCAAGCACACTGATTTGTTGAACACCTATTTTGACCAAAGTGAAATTCCGCATTACATCAAATATAATTGTTGAACAGTAAGACACATCCAATAGAGCCAGGCCCTGGGATGGGCAGTCCTCTAACACAGCGGTCCCCAACCCCTGGGCCTCGGACCGGTACCGGTCCGTGAGTCGTTTGGTACCGGGTCGCGAGAGTTGAGGCTCAGGTGTGAAATGTATGGTTTTCAGAGTTTTTATCGGTTTTCAGCATTATTTTGTTATCGTTTTTATCGTTAACTCGGTTTTCCTGGGTCTTTTCACGTGTGTTATGAATAAATCTTCTTTTTTTCGGTACCGGTACTAGTTTTATTTTGTCGTATTTATCCGCAACACCTTAAAGGCCGGTCCGTGAAAATATTGTCGGGCATAAACCGGTCCGTGGCGCAAAAAAGGTTGGGGACCGCTGCTCTAACACAACTGGTTATGTTTAAAGGGGAAAATGAGAGAACACAGACAGCGCAAGCAAAATACAGAGAAGAATTCAAACTTGACATGCAATAGTGCCAAGAAACACACAATTAAGAGTGTGTGTTTCCATTGTTTCAATAACAGAAATAAGATTTTTCTTCTTATGGACCACGGTTTTAGGTGGAGGATAGTCATTCATGGGGCTATTGACACTTAGAGTCCCAGAGAGCAGCCATTTGGCTTTTCTACCTCCATCCATCCATCCATTTTCAACCGCTTATCCGAGGCCGGGTCGCGGGGGCAGCAGCCTAAGCAAAGAGGCCCAGACCTCCCTCTCCCCAGCCACCTCCTCCAGCTTATCCGGGGGAATACCAAGGTGTTCCCAGGCCAGCCGAGAGATATAATCTCTCCAGCGTGTCCTGGGTCTTCCCCGGGGCCTCCTCCCGGTGGGACATGCCTGGAACACCTCGCCCAGGAGGCGCCCAGGGGGCATCCTTGTCAGATGCCCGAACCACCTCAGCTGACTCCTTTCGATGTGGAGCAGCAGCGGCTCTACTCTGAGCCCCTCCCGGATGGCCGAACTTCTCACCCTATCTCTAAGGGAGAGACCAGCCACCCTTCGGAGGAAGCTCATTTCCGCCGCTTGTATCCGCGATCTCGTTCTTTCGGTCACTACCCACAGCTCGTGGCCATAGGTGAGGGTAGGGACGTAGATCGACCGGTAAATTGAGAGCTTCGCTTTTACACTCAGCTCCCTCTTCACCACGACGGACCGGTGCAGCGTCCGCATTACAGCAGCTGCAGCCCCAATCCGTCTGTCAATCTCCGGCTCCCTTCTCCCATCACTCGCGAACAAGACCCCGAGATACTTGAACTCCTCCACTTGGGGCAGGAACTCATCCCCGACCCGGAGAGGGCACTCCACCCTTTTCCGGCTGAGAACCATGGCCTCAGATTTGGAGGTGCTGATCCTCATTCCCGCTGCTTCACACTCGGCTGCGAACCGTTCCAGTGCGAGCTGGAGGCCCTCACCTGATGAAGCCAACAGAACCACATCATCCGCAAAAATCAGAGATGAGATTCTGAGGCCACCAAAGCGAAAGCCCTCCGCCACTTGGCTGCGCCTAGAAATCCTGTCCATAAAAATTATGAACAGAACCGGAGACAAAGGGCAGCCCTGGCGGAGCCCATCACCCACCGGGAACGAGTCCGACTTATTGCCGGCAATGCGAACCAAGCTCCTGCAACGGTTGTATAGGGATCGAATGGCCCGTAGCAATGGGCCAGACACCCCATACTCCCGCAGCACCTCCCACAGGACACCCCGAGGGACACGGTCGAATGCCTTCTCCAAGTCCACAAAACACATGTAGACTGGTTGGGCAAACTCCCATGCGCCCTCAAGTACCCTCGAGAGGATAAAGAGCTGGTCCAGTGTTCCGCGACCAGGACGAAAACCGCATTGTTCCTCCTGTATCCGAGGTTCGACTAGCGGACGAACTCTCCTTTCCAGCACCCTGGCATAGACTTTCCCAGGGAGGCTGAGGAGTGTGATCCCCCTGTAGTTGGAACACACCCTCCGGTCCCCCTTCTTAAAGATGGGGACCACCACCCCGGTCTGCCAGTCCACAGGTACTGCCCCTGATCTCCACGCAACATTGCAAAGGCGTGTCAACCAGGACAGCCCTACAACGTCCAGAGCCTTCAGGAACTCGGGGCAGACCTCGTCAACACCAGGGGCTCTGCCACCAAGGAGTTGTTTAACTGCCTCAGTGACCTCGCCCCCGGATATTGGCGGGTCATTCCCCTCATCCCCAGACTCTGCTTCCTCCTCGGAAGACGTGTCAGTGGGATTAAGGAGGTCCTCAAAGTATTCCTTCCACCGCCTGACAATTTTCTCAGTCGACGTCAACAGCGCTCCACCAGCACTATACACAGTGCAGGTAGAGCACCGCTTTCCCCTCCTGAGACGCCTGGCGGTTTGCCAGAATCTCTTCGAGGCAGTCCGAAAGTCTTTTTCCATGGCCTCTCCGAACTCCTCCCACACCCGAGTTTTTGCTTCAGCCACTGCCCGAGCCGCATTCCGCTTGGCCTGTCGATACCTGTCAGCTGCCTCCGAAGTCCCACAGGCTAACCAAGCCAGATAGGACTCCTTCTTCAGCCTGGTGGCTCCCTTCACCTCTGGTGTCCACCATTTGGTTCGGGGATTACCACCACGGCAGGCACCAACCACCCTGCAGCCGCAGCTCAATGCAGCAGCTTCGGCAATGGAGACGCTGAACATGGTCCATTCGGACTCAATGTCCCCAGTCTCCCTCGGAATGCTGTTGAAGCTCTGCCGGAGGTGTGCGTTGAAGATCTCACGGACTGGGGCCTCTGCTAGACGTTCCCAGCACACCCTCACTACGCGTTTAGGTGTACCAGGTCCCCCGCCACCTGATCCAACTCACCACCAGGTGGTGATCAGTTGACAGCTCAGCCCCTCTCTTTACCCGAGTGTCCAGAACATATGGTCGCAGGTCTGGTGATACGATTACAAAATCGATCATCGACCTACGGCCTAGAGCGTCCTGGTGCCACGTGCACTTATGGACACTCTTATGTTCGAACAGGGTGTTCGTTATGGACAAACTGTGATTAGCACAGAAGTCCAATAACAAAGCACCGCTCGGGTTCAGATCAGGGAGGCCGTTCCTCCCAATCACGCCCCTCCAGGTCTCGCTGTCGTTACCCACGTGAGCATTGAAGTCTCCCAGCAGGACAACAGAGTCTCCAGGTGGAGCACCTTCCAGCACCCCCCCCCCCCCCCCCCCCCCAGGGACTCTAAGAAGGCTGGGTACTCTGAACTGCCACTCGGCGCATAAGCGCAGATGACAGTCAGGACCCGTTCCCCGACCCTAAGGCGCAGGGAACAAACCCTCTAGTCCACCGGGAAAAACCCCAACGTACCGGCAGCAAGGCGAGGGGATATTAGAATACCCACCCCAGCCCGCCGCCTCTCACCAGGGGCAACTCCAGACTGAGAC
Organism: Rhamphochromis sp. 'chilingali'; assembly: GCF_963969265.1. Taxonomy (NCBI): domain Eukaryota; kingdom Metazoa; phylum Chordata; class Actinopteri; order Cichliformes; family Cichlidae; genus Rhamphochromis; species Rhamphochromis sp. 'chilingali'. The sequence goes on along the minus strand of NC_137932.1, from coordinate 21,783,646 downwards.
AGAGTCCAGCCCCTCTCCAGGAGACTGGTTCCAGAGCCCAAGCCATGCGTAGAGGTGAGCCCAACTATATCTAGCCGGTACCTCTCAACCTCACGCACTAATTCAGGCTCCTTCCCCACCAGAGAGGTGACATTCCATGTCCCTATTGCCAGTCTTGGCAGCCGGGGGTCAGTCCGCCAGGGCCTCCGCTCCTGGCCGCCACCCGACACACAATGCACCCGACCCCTATGGCGCCTCCTGTGGGTGGTGGGCCTGCGGGAGGATGGGCCCATGTCTCCTCTTCGGGCTGTGCCCGGCCGGGCCCCATGGACTAAGGCCCGGCCACCAGGCGCTCGCCCTCGAGCACCCTCCCCGGGCCTGGCTCCAGGGCGGGGCCCCGGTAACCCTATCCCGGGCAGGGTAAACTGTTCCCTCGATGTCCTTTTCATAAGGGTCTTCTGAATCACTTTTTGTCTGGTCCCTCACCCAGGACCAATTTGCCATGGGAGACCCTACCAGGGGGCAAAAGCCCCCAGACAACATAGCCCCCGGGATCCCTGGGACACACATAAACCTTTATTTGGCAATAGCTTTATTGCGATGTCTGATGTGTTTGGTTTCTTTTTTGTACCTGTTCATTTGAAGGACCAAAGTGTTTTCTTTTTTGTACCTGTTCATTTGAAGGACCAAAGTGTTTTGGGTTTGAATCGCTACCTTATCGTGGTGGCTTTTCTACCTTTTAAGTAAAAATCATGTAGACTGAACATACAGGTCAATTTGAGGAAGTGATGTCACCAGAAATGACTGGTACATATCTTTATAGGAGGGACTTTTTTAGACACAGTGTGACAAACAAGAAGAAAACCCAAGAGACACAATGGTGGAATGCAGAGGGATTCAAATGTTTTTTTTCTCTAATGGTACATATACTTCAATTATCAGGTAAGGATACGTGTACATTTACAAGTAGAATTTCAAACTTTTACTTGGTTGAAAGAGATGTAAACACAAAACGTTTGCCCAAGTTTAGAGTGTCTTCATCGTCAGGGAGAAACCACTTTCAGTTTAATTAAGTGAAAAAGATTGAATTAAAAAAGATGCTATATAGTATAAGTATCATTCTATTTAGTCATTCAGGCCCCCCTCAAATAATTTCTTTGTCAAAATGAGAAATACTATTTAAAAACTGATGTATCTAAAATTATTATAATCATAATCATATTATATAATCATTTTTGCATTTGTTTCTGATTTTACCAGCAACAGAAGTTCAGGACTCTGTCCTGTCAGAGTTGGAGATAAAGTCACTTTGTCTTGTGGAAATGTGAAAGATGATCAGGAAAAATGTAACAGCACTACCTGGCTCTTCACTACATCTAGAAAGCCGAGCGCAGTGACACTGTTTGAAAATGGGAAGATGCATGCAAATGCTAAGAATAAATCACCCAGACTAAGTGTGACTGTGAACTGTTCGCTGGTGATAAATGTCACAGCTGAGGATGTTGGTGATTACACCTGCAGAATGTTCAACAAATCAGGAAAACAAGAAGGTCCAGGTTTTATAAACAGACTCTTTCCTGTTAACAGTGGGTATTTCCATCATAATACTATCAGCTCAAAACGGCTCAGTTCAACATCATATTACTGTAAAAATCATAGTTACTCTGAGGACTGCCGAAAATTCTCCTTATTTTTTCTTTTCTTTTATCATCAGTGAGCGAACGTAAAGAAGGCAACATGGTGACCTTGACCTGCTCTGTGTCAATGTATGAGCAATGCTGATACACAGTGAAGTGGCTGTATGAAGATAAATCCACTGATAATAATAACAAAGGCTTGAAGACGTCACAGTCTGCCTGCTCAGCCAGTGTGACATTTACAACTTCTCATAATGTTTACACATCAAAGAATTATGATTTATTCAAGTGCCAAGTGAAAAATGATGATGATGACAATATGAAGGTATGGAAAGAGGTGAGAATTTGGTATTTGTTTTGATTCGTTTCTATTTTATTTTTTTAATTTTAAAAATATTGCAGTTCCTGTGTCATGGTTCGTTGTGTGGCAGGCAGGAGAAGGACCCAAGATGCAGACTCACAGACACGGGGATAAACTTAAAGAACACAGCTTTAATGCTGGCACGGCAGAATACAGGACATACAGAACTAACTGGGAAAAGTAAACTAACACTCGCAGGAAGACACAGGAAGATCCACACAACATGAGGGAGAACGCGACGCCGAACAGAGGAAGACGCAGACAGAAATACACAGAGGGTAAACGAGGAAAGTGGGAACACGGGGAACACAGCTGACACAGATAACCATAACGAGACAGGGCGGGGTGAACATAACACTGACGGGTACAGGCACAGAGGTTCAGACAGGAGGAGAGAGAGCACGGGGAAAACACAGACATAACGGGCTGGGGAAACATGAAACAACCACAAAGGGAGACGAGGGCTCATAAATACATAGAGGGCACACAGGGGGGAGAGAGAGCACGGGGAGAACTTAGACATAAAGGGCAGGGGAAACATGGAATAAAACATAAGGAGAGACGAGGGCTCACAGATACACAGAGGGGCACACAGGGGGTAAAAGCCATGAAGGGAAAACACTTAGGGAACAACACAACAGGGCAACTCAGAAAACATGGTCTAAATAAGGAACGAAATACAAAAATACAAGAAACTAAGAATACTGGGCCCACATGGCCCAGGACCATGACATCACCCCCCCCTAAAGGGCTGGCTCCTGACAGCCCAAACCCGAGAAACAAAAACAAAAACAGAAAACAACCCACCCAGGGCGGGAGGCGGGGGACCAGGACGGAGGGACCAGAACGGGAAACAAAACAAACAACAGAAAACACAGGAGCACATGACCATAGTCAAAATAAAGTTCAGGGGGCCGACCCAGAGCCCACAGGCACAAGAGTTCACGGGTCACACGGTCGGGGGGCCGACCAGGCGGGTGGCACAGGTGACAGAGCTGGTCCGTAGGCCGGCCGTGCGGAAGGCAATGGCGGCGGCGACGAAGGAGACGACGGAGCAGTTCAGGAGGCCGGCCGCGCGGAAGGCAGTGGCGGCTCTCCAGTGTCAGGCGTGCTGGCCATGGCCCGGTGGGCACAGGACCAGACGAAGCACAGGCTGAAGACGCTGAGGCTGGGCCAGACGAAGCACAGGCTGAAGACGCTGAGGCTGGGCCAGACGAAGCACAGGCTGAAGACGCTGAGGCTGGGCCAGACGAGGACGAAGACGCTGAGGCTGGGCCAGACGAGGACGAAGACGCTGAGGCTGGGCCAGACGAGGACGAAGACGCTGAGGCTGGGCCAGACGAGGACGAAGGCTCTGAGGCTGGGCCAGACGAGGACGAAGGCTCTGAGGCTGAGGCTGCAGCAGACGAAGGCTCAGAGGCTGCAGCAGACGAAGGCTCAGAGGCTGCAGCAGACGAAGGCTCAGAGGCTGCAGCAGACGAAGGCTCAGAGGCTGCAGCTGACGAAGCACAGGCTGGACCAGGCGTAGCAGAAGGTGGCTGGATGGGCTCCTCGGGCCCTCCAGCTGATGTGGCATGAGGCTGGTGTGGTTCTCCCGAACCCCCAGCTGACGAGGAAGGTTGCTGAACGGGCCCCTCGGACCCTCCAGCGGAGACAGGAGGCTGAACGGGCCCCTCGGACCCTCCAGCGGAGACAGGAGGCTGAACGGGCCCCTCGGACCCTCCAGCTGACGAGGTAGATGGCGGCGTGGGAGCCGCGGAGTCCTGGATGAGCTCATCCGAGCTCCCAGCAGGAGTTGATGCAGAGCCAGAGAGATTTGAGACCCCTGGCTGAATGTTAAGCTGACCAGCGGACCGTACTGCTATCGGGGACTGGGCTACAGGAGCTACTGGGGCCTGCGCTACAGGCGGCACTGGAGCTACTGGGGCCTGCGCTACAGGCGGCACTGGAGCTACTGGGGCCTGCGCTACAGGCGGCACTGGAGCTACTGGGGCCTGCGCTACAGGCGGCACTGGAGCTACTGGGGCCTGAACTGGGGGTGACACTGGAGCTACTGGGGACTGAACTGGGGGTGACACTGGAGCTACTGGAGACTGAACTGGGGGTGACACTGGAGCTACTGGAGACTGAACTGGGGGTGACACTGGAGCTCCAGGTGACACTGGTGTACTGGGGTGAAGGCAGCGAGGATGCAGTCTCTCTCTTAAGGGAGGATCGAATGATTTAGCGATAAATCTTGACGGGAAAAGATGCCGATGCTGAGAATACCAGGCAGCGGGGGCTTCCAGGAGGGTAGCTGACTGAACTGAGGGTGGCTGCGAGGGAGCTGACTGAACTGAGGGTGGCTGCGAGGGAGCTGACTGAACTGAGGGTGGCTGCGAGGGAGCTGACTGAACTGAGGGTGGCTGCGAGGGAGCTGACTGAACTGAGGGTGGCTGCGAGGGAGCTAACTGAACTGAGGGTGGCTGCGAGGGAGCTAACTGAACTGAGGGTGGCTGCGAGGGAGCTAACTGAACTGAGGGTGGCTGCGAGGGAGCTAACTGAACTGAGGGTGGCTGCGAGGGTGCTAACTGAGCCGCTGGTAGCTGCACAGGCGATAAGCAGCTCGCTTTGACATCCGCCACACAAGACACAGCTCCTGAATGAACAGTCATAATGTCTGGAAAAGACACAGAGTCCTCACTCACCACAGAAGGTGAATTAGAAGTCCGAATGTCCGGCTGTGGGGTGGTGCGACGGCGGCGTGAACGCCGTTTTCTCCGGGATGGTGGAGGAGCTGAGCCGGGCCGCGAATCCTCCAGCGGACCGGACTGAACGTCCTCCGACTCTTCCCACCGGAGAGGCGGTTCCGGGCGGATGCCCATGGTGGACACGAGGAAGTCCCGGATGCGGGGGTGTAGCGCGCCGAATAACCAGGGGAGTCCGGACACCATCCGCTGTAGACGGCTGGCTAAGATCTCCCGGTATCCTCCCCTTGGCAGCGTCAACCACTTCTGACAGTCATATACCACCGTGTGGATTAGATCCTCACGGAGCTCAGCGGAGGGGTTGTGAATCGCTGGGTCCATGTCGAGGTCGCGTTCTAAAACATGGTCTAAATAAGGAACGAAATACAAAAATACAAGAAACTAAGAATACTGGGCCCACATGGCCCAGGACCATGACATCCTGTACTCCTGTGTACTGATGACTCTCTATATAAGTTAATGTTGTCATTGGGCTCTTCGTCTCAATTTGCAATCCAAGTAATTTCCATATAGAATAATCAGTATTGATATAAACTCTGCTACTGTCCTTCCAAGAAATTCAAATGTTGTATTTTGACACATTTCCTATTAAAAGTTAATGTTCTAAGTCACATCTAAGTCTTACATCATGTTGTTGCTCAACAAGAATCTCTTTACTCACAAGAAGATGATTAAACATTTCTTTGCCTGGAAAAAAACAAAACAAAACAAAAAGTATTTTATTTTTAGCCAATGAACAGAACAGAAACTGGAAATTTTTTTAAATGTTGTCCTTTTCTTCAGAATGGGGGAAGGTGATTGCTGCGTTAGTGGGTGTAGTAGCACTCCTAATATGTGTAGTTCTTGTTATATCCATCCATCCATCCATCCATCCAGTGGAAGAAATTTAAAGGTAAGAGCCTCCACAAGATGAACCTTTTATAAACAAAAATATCTAAGCAGCCTGAAGACTCTATTGGGTTTCTCTTTTTCCGAAAAAAGATTGCAGACCAGGGAAACCACTGTAAGTTTTGCTTTAATTATAAGCTTGTTATAGGCTATGACTGTTAAATACTTTTTGTATCCCAATCTGGGATAAACTAAGCACATGCGAACTTAAAATTGTATTTTATCTTTTAATGTTTTATTAAATTAAAATAAATTCAGCATTTTTTTTTCTTTTAATTTATGATGATATCCAATTTCTTTTTTAAAAAGAGAAGAAGAAAACAGAAAAATGACCTTATACTGACTCAGTCTGCTTTCACAACTATTCAGCTCTCTGTAATAGTAAAGAGTTATGCACTGCTTCCTCTCTGAAGTGTGGAATCAACCCAGCAGTCATTATGTTGTTGTCTCTGTGTAGGCTGATCCTGAAGATGCTGTTCGCTATGCCTCCATCACCTTCACCAAGAGCACTACTAAAACTTTGGTAAGCTTATTGTTATCACCTACATGGACCGGGCAGATTTATGTACACTTTGCTTTTACATAGCTGGGCCCCCTTTTTGCCTTAATTCTTAGTGGCAAACATTCCTCATGAATTTTGATTCATATTTAAATGATAGCATCACACTGTTGCTGCAGAGCCTTGATGACATCTCCCACTCCACCACATCCCAAAGGTGTACACTGAACCCAATTTCTTATTCTAGAAACAAATGTGAGGTGATTTGAGCTGGATAACATGGTACATTATCCTGATGGAAGCAACTATCAAAAGATGGGTAAAAAAAAGAAAAAAGACATGGTCAGCAACAACAGTTTGGCTTTGGCATAAAGAAAAGGCCCAAGATCACAATATCTCTCACATCAATATACCCACCACCAGACTGAAACGGGATGGTGCCATGCTTTTGTTTAAACCAAAGTCCCTGCTTTTCAAATTTAAAAGCAGAAATTAAGACTCTTTAGAACAGGCAACATTTTTCCAATTTTCTATTTTTGTTTTGGTTACTTTGGTTTTAATAATTGGTTATTTGAGTTACTGATGCCTTTCCATCAGCTAGACGCAAACTGGCCTTTGACCTCTCATATCAACAAGGCCTTTTGCTCAGAGAACTGCTGCTCAGTGGAGTTCCTCTCTTTTTAATGACTTTTGTCTATAAAGGAAAATCCTAGTGCATCAATAGTTTCTGAATGGCTCAGAGCAGCCTGTCCGCCACCAACAATCATGCTACATCAATTAAATTACCTTTCTTTGCCATTCTGATGCTCAGTGTGAAGTTCAGGAAATCACCTTGACCATGTCGACAAAAAACTACTACATTATTTTAGCAAATGCACAATTGCTGACATATGATTATGTGATTATTTGCATTATTGAGCAGTCAAACAGGTGAGCCTAACAAAATGGCAAGTGACTGTATACATTATAAAACTAATCACAATGTAAATTAACTTCTAGGTTCTGGCAAAAAATGGCAGAGATGAAGATGAAGCAGTTACCTACAGTATGGTGAAAGCTTCCCCCTGTTCTTATCCCAAACCTCTAAACATCTATGCTACCATCAACAGCTTGAAACAATAACAGATTTGTGTGAAATTGCAGAAAGAGACATACTTTTGCTGTGTCTTTTGCTTAAGTATTAATATTTCTTTACTTATGATTTGATATTTTTCCTGCAGATCTGTTTTTTTGGAGTTTAATGAGATATTCAATTCCTCTTATATCAATGCAAAACATTTCTGACTACACATAACAATCCACACAAATCCATACTGCTTTTTGGATAAAGCTGCTATAAGGTTAATTTGCTGATAAATGGAGCGCTTCGCTCTCATTCTGTTATGTCAGAAACAAAACAGAGTGATCAGAGACAATCACAAATAAGAGGCTACACAACAAAATCTACATATTACAAATCTGGAAAAGTAGCACATATAAGGCATTTTGAAGGACAATAACATTTATACTTTATTCCAAAAAGTCTCAATAAATCTTATTCACTTGTACTTGGATCCATTCAGTCCTCATTGCAATCCTATTGATTTGTTTACCTGTTTGTTTAATGACCTTTTTTTCAGGTCACAAAATTGGAATGAACTTCGGGTTGCAAATGTTTCCCCTTAATATTACCGAACCTTTTTTGACCCAAGACAGTGAAGGTTCTTGTGTTTTAGGCTTTACTGATATTTTAGGTTTTAAATTTAGGCTTTTTGTATTTCTATACTTTCTTTCTTTGTATTTTCATAATTTTACTTCAAGTTTAGTGGTATACTCATTTCGTGTAGTTTCATTGTGTGTGTTGAGTGTGTGTATGAAATCTTATATAAGATTGGGGAAACCTGCAGTCTGCTCAGACTGAAGAAGTCACTTGGATGAGTGACGAAACGTTTCTCCCACTGAAAACGCTACAACCAGATGAACAGAATCAACTTTTGGAGATCCCAGAATTCATGCTTTTCAGGTGTAATAATAACACTGTTTGTTAGTAAGTCCTAACAGTATTTTTTATTTAATTGTTAATATTTATTTTTTATTATTATTTGTTTATTTTAATGCAAAATGAAAACTTATACTCCAATCAGTTGAAATATTTGTAATATTTTAAATATGTAGACATTTATGAAAGTTGGATGTATTACAGAAATAATGAATGAGCTGTTTTATTTAAACAAATCAATAAACTGATGTACTTTTTCATGTTTAAGCTTGTTATCTGATAAGCTGTTGTTAACTGATATAACAGTAATTTGGAGAGGTTAGCTACTTTGATTCCCAGTTACTAGCTACACAACTGAAAAGAAAAATGTCATCTCTGAAAAGTTATGTGTCACGGCTCTGGGTCATTTTGACCCAGCATTTTCAGTTTCTTATATTTTTCTTTATTATGGTGGTATCCTGATTGTCTTGTTATGCTTTGTTGATTATTATTATGAGTCTATGTTTCAGTTTATTCTGGTTTAAGGTTTTGTCCTTAGGTTTTGTGTCATGTGCCCTCGTGTTTAGTGTAGGTTTAGTTCAGTGTCAAGTCTGCGTCTTTGTGAATTGTTTCTTAACAATGGGGTATTTACCTGCCACTACTGCAGCGAGAGAACGCGACACTGATGACAGCTGGGGAAACTTAATCATAAATTCTTGTTGTCAAGCGGTTACAAGAAATCCTTAGAAATTTAAGGCTGGCCCTATTTTTTTTTTTTGACAGATTCAGTGGGACAGGTGTATGCAATGGTTCCACCAGCTCTGTGTGGAAAGCCCACATGTACAAAAAAGCTTTTCGTTGTTTGCCTTGTAAAATGTTTTCACAGTTACAGCAAGTTTTCCATGGGTACACTGAAGAGTAATTGTGTATAATCTGCCTTATAATGTTAACAATTTTATTTCTTTAATTTTGTCTGCATTTCAAGTTGAGTCTTTAACAGTTTTACGTTCATGCTGCTAGCCCAAAAACATTGAGTAATCTTGATCCTTCAGCTTTACAATTTCATTGAAATGTATAAAGTTTTGTAGGAAGTAGACTGTGGAAGAAAAGAGCTATGGTAGAACGCTCTGTTGTAATCCATACACTGAACCATAACGTAACAACCCCCCCCCCCTTCCCCCCGCACACACAAAAGTAAAACATCACTATTTCCACGTCTCACAGGTTGGAATGAAGGTGGAGTCAACTGGATCCGCTGTCCCTGCCCGGTGCGCGCTCCTGACGCAGAGGAAGCAAATTGTGTCGGGGGTCGGAGATAACGACCTTGGTGCACCCTGCTGCCCTGCAGAGAAACATCTCCTCAGGGTCGTGGCTGCCCTCATGGCGTTATGGGCCACGCGGTCAAATGGTCCTCTGGCAACGTTACTACTACCTCCCTCGCTGCGTCAACCAGCTGGTCCCTTCACAAACATCGCGAAAAGGCGGGCAAGCTGAGACACACTAACAGAGGCAGCAGCCGCAGTGCCCACTCCTCCTCAGGCCGCCTTTGCCGTGGCCCGAAAGACTCTCAGGAATGCCCGGGAGTCATCTCCCTCCCCAATTTCTCCTAAGGACTGTAAAAATTCAAACAGGCTACTTATGGACGGCTGTTTACATAAGGCGTGAGCAAAGGAGGGGCTGACGTTACTGAAAATACACGGTGTCCTGACTATTAGGTCAAATCTGTGAATCACATCTGTCTGACTTTAAACTGTTCAAATTCAGCAGCTGAACTGATGTAGTGAAGATTTGTTTTTTACCTACTGTAACTTTAAATAGTGAGGTAAACAAGAAAATGGAAAACAGGTGTACAACAGCTCACCTGCTGCACCTACTAAAAACCCCAAGGGAAAAGGCGCCAGAGAGCGAAGGAGAGCAGAAACTTCAAAGATAAAGGAGGGTGGAGAGGGAAGGGAACGGGCTCTTAAGTATTTACATACTTTGCCTTTATTTTTATCTGTTTAATTATAGAGTGATATACTTTCATTGTGAATAGAGTTGGGGACAATTAATACTCGTCTCACACCATGCTTGCTGAGGCGTTTTATGATATCACTACATCTATTTTGTTTTACATATATCATCTCTAAACACTGTAATATCTCCCCCAAGTCAGATTTGGAAAATGGATTTCTCGTTTACAGAATCTTTTGTCTATTCTGTTCCTGTGTGTGAATAAATAACCTTTGACTGACTAATAGATGAAGAAGCCTAAATAAATCACAGGGGGTGATCATCAATACTAAGTCGGATTCAGAGATTTTTTGAGTCTCTGACTTCCTACACTGCCATACCGGGATTTGGAGGGCAGCTAAGTTATTTACTCCACCTCTTGTTTGTGTCACTTGGGGAGGAGTTTACGGTCAGACTATATTACAGCTCTTTCAGTGAAACGAAACTATTCAATGTCACCCCCAGAAAGTGAACACACTCGATCAACTGCTTAGGAAATAACAAACAACAAAAAACAAAAACATGGCTGGCAAACCTGCATTGGAAGGTGAGTACTTTTATCACTTTCACTCTCATTTAAAATTAATTTCTATAATAAACATCTCAGAATTAAAGCACGGGGCGATCTCTATTTTATTAGTTTTCTTTAAGAAAAGAAGTATCCAAGGTTTAAAAAAAAAAAGAGAGAGAGAGAGAAAACGGCAAGGTTAAAATTAAATCATACAAGGTATGTCTCCATTGTTTTTAAGACTTCAGTCCAGGCTATTACTTTTCAGTCTAGCTTCACTAATGGCAGTTGCCCTTAACAAAATGGCTGCAGGTTGAATGTCGTTTCCAGAATGTGTGGCATGCAAATAGCGCGTGAACTTGGTCTCTGTGTGGCCATTTACTAGAGATTTAAAAAAGAAAAAGAAAAAAAACCCTTTACTAGAATTTCTGATTTACATGTCTCACATGGTCCTCTTTTAATTTTTTTTGTAATAAAGTTTGTTATGCCCTTTATATCTTTGGACAGTTAGCCACCACATAACCCACCTGTTTTGAATGCAGTTTGTTAGACCTAGAGCTATCAGCACAGGCACCTTAGAGCCACTGATAGTAGGTTGGACCTGATGGAGGGATGCTCTGTTGTGAGTTGGAGTGTTTCAACTGTGAATTATTTTGAAAGGTTCCAGTAAAGACTAGACTGATTTGTTTGTTACACTGGAATAATATATAAAATAGAGTTTAGGATGCAGCTGAAATGAATATTAAAAACACACAACTTGATCGTTTCTGAAGACAACTTTACATCAGTCTTTAGAATATCCACAAACAGCACTAAAATCCTATATCATAATATTCTTAATAACGGTTTTAGTTAAAAATGAGCTGCTAAAACAAGTATAACATGTGTTCTAAAAAATAAAACACTGAAATAAACTAAACGACACAAGTTGGACACCACATCAAACGAAATGTGTCTCACGTTTTACTTTGTTTGAGACGTGGGACGTGAAAACGACATGTGGGGACTCACATGTTCTCAGCAGGTTTTCGTATAATAGCTCATTGTTGAATGAAAGACTCTATTGGCCACATGCAGGTTGCCCCGCAGTGGAATAGAAACCCCCCCCCCGACTTACGCACACAACATAGACATCACATGGGAATACAGGTCGGAGATCGGCAGCGTTACAGGAAAACACTGAAAAAGTACACAACAATGGGAAAGTAGAAGAGGAAAAAGAGACCCATACTCATGCTGGGCACCTATGGGAGGACAGCATGAGAACAGGAAACAAAAAAACTCCTCTGCACAGAGAGCACATAAATGTCCACAGTACAACATTGGAGCACGTGACAAGCCACAAGGTTGGGTAGGGGGTGAGGAGAAATCCGAAGGAAACACAGCAGTCATCCTGCACAGCGCTACCATTCCAGCGCGGCACACAGGAAACAAGCATTTGGAAAGGGAGGGGGATGAGTGCGTGCTTATCAGTGTAAGGGTTTGAATTAATTCTCCGATAAGCCAGGGCCAAGCCAGCTCCGATCAGATATCTTCAGCGTCCTCGATCGACAGTCCCACCAGGCACACGATCCTCCATTTCTACCACCCGTCCATCGTGTATCTGGCAGGGAATGTCCCTCCAGGACACTGGGGCTCTCCCAAGCCCAGACTTCTTGTTGAGAAAAGGGTGTCAATAGCATTCAGAGACCAGTTGATCAAATCCATAATTCTCTTTTAGGTTTTAGAGAACGACAGTGAGAGACTGTTCCAGGGAAAGTAATACACACGAGACAGGACAAGGACACAAGAGGCTAAGCAGGGAAGATAAGGGGAAGGAGGAGAGGAGAAAAGTGCGACCGCCTTCGCCAAGAGCCAAGAGAGAGAAAAAAAGTGCTTTTTGTGGCCTTGTGTAACCACAGGGATAAAAAGAAACCGATCTGGCTTTCATATTCAGTGCACAGCAATCCAGGAAATAATCTGTTCTGGGGAAAAAAAGAGCAAACAAAGTCATGTCACTCTGAGCTCTACCAAAAATATTTGAATCTTTGTGTCTAATTCAAACCTTACTGTCTGGGGTTTTTTTGGTTTTTTTTTGCTTGTTTTCTCTTTTTTCTTTCTCAACAGGTGATCCAGGTGATTGATATATGTATTTTTTGTCTGTTTGTTTTGTTGGTTTTTGTTTTTAGCCCTTTATCACAATTCCTTTTCAACGCTGTTTTTGTTTCCCTCTTTCTTTCTCCCTTTTCTTTTCCCCAGTCAAGTCTGTCCCGTATTTAGCAAGTGAAAATAAAATAAAATAAACAATAAAAGGTGAATCAAATAGACCAATACGGCAAGGCTGGGATGGTCCATTTGGTAAAGGAAATCCGTTGGGCATCTTTCTTTGCTTTTAGACAATAATTCTGATGCCAAAAGAACCAAACGGGACAGGCAAAAAAACCAATAAATAATAATAATTCAAACCTCAGCTTCAGAGCATTTCCTCCATCTGTCTGACACATTTTTTTAGTCTAACTACTGAAACTGCAAAAACTCCTGCTGTTTACATGAACCAGTTATAGTTACTGTACAGGGTTTTTTTTTTTTTGGGGGGGGGGGGTTGCATAAAAAATATTAATTATGTTTAAAAAAAAAAAACTAATGAAAAACTTGCTAAATCTCCTCTCTCAATACCAAATTGCTTATTGTGCTGTTAACTCTAGTTTTGAGCTTCTGGTACTTCAGGTGACGATAATCATTCATAAGACTAGTGCCTGTGCCATTGGGCAGTTTCAAGCTGCATCACTATTTGGAGTAAGTCCTACTACCATCTCCAAATTGAAGGCTAAATTCTATACAATGGTGGATGTCAGAGACAGGCCGTGAAGTGGACATCCCAAGAAGACAACACCACAAGAAGATCACCCTGTCAGCACTTAGGAACCATAGGCAGAGTTCTACAGATTTGTAGTCAGGGTTTGCAGGATGATATGCCAACTTTTGTTTTGAAAATGGTGACATGATAGAAAGTGCACAGGATGGGTACTGGGGATCCTGCTTTCCTCAGTTTACAGAAGAAGTAGAGGCATTGCTGTGCTTTCTTGGCCAGTGATGCAGTGTTGCATGTTCAGGAGAGGTCCTGTGTAATGTGCACACCCAGAAATTTTTGCGCTGCTCACCTTCTCCACAGCAGCACCATTTATTTTGAGTAACCAACTGATTCACCTTCTTCCTGTAGTTTATCTCATCAGTGTTACTAATAAGACCCACCACAGTTGTATTATCTGCCAACCTAATGAGGTTATTGCTGTAGTGCAAGGTGGAGCCAAGAATCAACATTGTGGCGTGTCCAGCGGGGTGGCCTGGGGGGGCACAGGCCACCCCCCCAGCCAGACTGGCCACCCCGAAGCTAAAACAATAAGATTCAGTCAAATATCAAATTGCTGACCTCCACAGAGGTCAGCAGGTGGATGCGGGAAAGGGGAGGAAGAGAGACCCGAGGCCGCCAGTCTGAGTGTCAGGTGAACTGAACTTCAGGTAAGAAGTTATGACCTGCACTCTATCTGGGTGAGATATAAACCAAGTTTAGGTTTAGGTGTAGTTTAGTGCTAGAAGTGAGTACCAAAAAAACTGACCGGTCAAAATAGTTCCCGTGTTGTCCCTTTCACTCTTCCCCAAGTATCAAACAGATATTAAACCGTATTTAAATTTAGAGTCACTGACACGTGAAACAATGTGGCTTTTACCACTGTTAAACCAGTGGTGCTGCAGGTGATGTGGTCATGTCACTCACCCTAATTGCCTTACTTTTAAATGTCTTTTTCAAGTGGAACATTTTTACACGTTTCTAAATAAACAGAATTACATATGTCTCACAGTTTTGCAGTGGTATAAAGACTAAAGGGTAACGATTTTGTGATACAAAAATCCTATTCGACCAAAAAAAAAAAAAAAAAGTCCCAGAGAACAGAGGAAAACATAGGGAAGTAAAAGCCAGGTGCATTATTGATAGCGTCAGAAGTTAACATGAAAATAAGAATAACCCGCGATAGGTGAAATCCACGAAGTAGCCAACTTTATTTTTTACAATTATTATACAGTGGCTTGCAAAAGTGTTCAGCCCCCTTGAACTTCTCCACATTTTGTCACATTACAGCCACAAACATGAATCAATTTTATTGGAATTCCACGTTAAAGACCAACACAAAGTGGTGTACACGTGAGAAGTGGAACGAAAATCATGAGTCCAAACATTTTTTACAAATAAATAACTGAAAAGTGGGGTGTGTGTAATTATTCAACCCCCTGAGTCAATACTTTGTAGAACAACCTTTTGCTGCAATTCCAGCTGCCAGTCTTTTAGGGTATGTCTCTACCAGCTTTGCACATCTAGAGACTGAAATTCTTGCCCATTCTTCTTTGTAAAACAGCTCCAGCTCAGTCAGATTAGCTGGACAGTGTTTGTGAACAGCAGTTTTCAGATCTTGCCACAGATTCTCGATTGGATTTAGATCTGGACTTTGACTGGGCCATTCTAACACATGGATATGTTTTGTTTTAAACCATCCATTGTTGCCCTGGCTTTATGTTTAGGGTCGTTGTCCTGCTGGAAGGTGAACGTCTGCCCCAGTCTCAAGTCTTTTGCAGACTCCAAGAGGTTTTCTTCCAAGATTGCCCTGTATTTGGCTCCATCCATCTTCCCATCAACTCTGACCAGCTTCCCTGTCCCTGCTGAAGAGACGCACCCCCAGAGCATGATGTTGCCACCACCATATTTGACAGTGGGGATGGTGTGTTCAGAGTGATGTGCAGTGTTAGTTTTCCGCCACACATAGCGTTTTGCATTTTGGCCAAAAAGTTCCTATTTTCATCTGACCAGAGCACCTCCTTCCACATGTTTGCTGTGTCCCCCACATGGCTTGTGGCAAAGTGCAAACGGGACTTCTTATGGTTTTCTGTTAACAATGGCTTTCTTCTTGCCACTCTTCCATAAAGGCCAACTTTGTGCAGTGCACGACTAATAGTTGTCCTATGGACAGATTCCCCCACCTGAGCTGTAGATCTCTGCAGCTCGTCCAGAGTCACCATGGGCCTCTGGCTGCATTTCCGATCAGCGCTCTCCTTGTTCGGCCTGTGAGCTTAGGTGGACGGCCTTGTCTTATTAGGTTTACAGTTGTGCCATACTCCTTCCATTTCTGAATGATCGCTTGAACAGTGCTCCGTGGGATGTTCAAGGCTTGGGAAATCTTTTTGTAGCCTAAGCCTGCTTTAAATTTCTCAACAACTTTATCCCTGACCTGTCTGGTGTGTTCTTTGGACTTCATGGTCTTGTTGCTCCCAATATTCTCTTAGACAACCTCTGAGGCCGTCACAGAGCAGCTGTATTTGTACTGACATTAGATTACACACAGGTGCACTCTATTTAGTCATTGGCACTCATCAGGCAATGTCTATGGGCAACTGACTGCACTCAGACCAAAGGGGGCTGAACAATTACACACACCCCACTTTGCAGTTATTTATTTGTGAAAAATGTTTGGAATCATGTATGATTTTCGTTCACCACTTTGTGTTGGTCTTTCACGTAGAATTCCAATAAAATTGATTCATGTTTGTGGCTGTAATGTGACAAAATGTGGAAAAGTTCAAGGGGGCCGAAGACTTTTGCAAGCCACTGTAGATGTTTTAAGGCTGTAAAATCCCTCACTACACACTTTATACACTTTTCTCAGACAGGCACTTTTCTCTCTTGTTTAAACACCCTCGAAGTTCAAACCTTTGTAGAAAAATAAGTCCAGTATTATGGAATGAAACCAAAGACTAAACCCTGTTTTCAGGTGCAGGACATGGGAATAGAGCAGCTGCGAGTGAATTCAATATTAATGAATCAATGGTACAGAAGTAGACGAAGCAAGAAGAACGAGTTGAGTAAAGTTTGACTTATTGGACTGTTTTGTTTCGTTTAATGCGCCTCATAACCTGGTGTGCCTTATGGTCCGAAAAATACCGTAACTTCTACCTTCCTTTAGCATGTCAAAAGGTCCAACTTTTTGTGCGTTGGTTAGCATCTTCCCCTGCCTTTTGAGTGCTACCGCAGGTGCCTTTGACGGTACAGCACTTCAGAGTCACACTGCTAGCAATCGAAGATTTATGTAAATTTGACAAGCTGAACTCATTCTGTACTGTACAGGAGACATGGCACGAGGAGACTGATTGACAGTTGTTTACAGCCAATCAGGATGCCAAACACATTTGTGTGGGGGAAAAAAGAAAAGAAAAGAAAAAGCATGCAAAATTGCAAGAAAAAAAAATCAGCGAAAGAGCAAGACCTTGAAAGGTAAACCCTGTTATGGCGAGGGACCACTGTAGATAAAATAAACTGATGGGGGTAAACAGGTAACATTATTGTGTTCTCTCACAGATCTCAGGATTGTACTTGTTGGGAAAACTGGAGTTGGGAAGAGTGCAGCAGGAAACACCATCTTAGGAAGAGATGCTTTTAAATCTGAGCTGACTTCTTCCTCAGTGACAGAAGTGTGTGAGAAAAAGATGGGAGAGTTTGGTGGCCTTAAACTGGCTGTAATTGATACACCAGGACTGGGTGACACAAATAAATCTGAAGAGCAGGTGAGGAGAGAGATTGCTCGATGCATGTCCTTTGCTGCTCCTGGGCCACATGTCTTTTTGGTTGTGCTCCAGCCAACCAGATTCACAAAAGAACAAAAATCAGTGAAAATCATTCAGGCAATATTTGGAAAAGAGGCATCATGTTACACCATGGTACTGTTTACCCATGGAGATGAGCTGAAGAAAAGACATTCCTCCATAGAAAAATTAATTAATGAGAATCCAGATCTCCGCCGCTTCATCAGTCAGTGTCATAGAAATCATCATGTTTTTGACAATGATGACAGAGATCCCTCTCAGCTTAAAGAGCTGCTGCTGAAGATCAGTGCAATGATTCAACTAAATGGAGGAGGCTTCTACACCAACGAAATGTTCCAAGAGGCCGAGAGAGCCATAAAACAAAAGATTAAAGAACTTCTGGAAAAATATCCAGACATGAATCTTGAAGAAGCAAGAAGAAAGGCAGAGGAAGACAACTCCTTTATTCGGGCTGTTCTAAAGGGTGTTTTTATTGGAGCTACTGCTGGAGGTCTAGGTTTAGCTGCTGCTGGTGCAGCTCCTGCTGGAGCGGCTGTTGGAGTTGGAGTTGGAGCTGCTGTTGGAGCGGCTGTTGCAGCTGCATATGCCGGGGTTCCAAAACAAGATATATATTTCAGAGTGAAAGATGAAACAGGATGCAACATACAGTAAAACACAAAGGATTGCAGTAATTAGTTATATCATTCAAGCCCTATGAAAAATTTAGATAAACTTTAAACTATATTTCATAAATATTGTTTATTTTTCCTGTTCTGTCACCATATTATCTTTATCATAAGGCTGATTGCTGCTCAGATACAGATATAGATTAGCATCTTGTTTCATTAATTATTTTTATGATTTCTTTGTCTGCAGCCCTTGACATGTCCTTATGTTGTATGTCAGTAGAACACATTATCCACACTGAACCTTTTAATTATGTTCCTATATTCAAAAGCAATAACTGATTGATAACTCTGTGTGTGTGTGTGTGTGTGTGTGTGTGTGTGTGTGTGTGTGTGTGTGTGTGTGTGTGTGTGTGTGTGTGTGTGTGTGTGTGTGTCACTTTGTTTGCCACTGATGGACTCAAAGGTGATCAAAGCAAACAGGCTGGAACAGGCCGGACGTTTGGTCAAACGTGCCCCTCTGGATTATTAAGTCTAAAAGAAATAAAATAAAATAATAATACTAATAATGGATTGGATTTATATAGCACACTATTCATTCACTCTTGTTAAAGTGATCCTTTTAAAATAAATTACATCAAGAGAAAAAGCACATGCTGTCTGAAATGCTTTTTATTGTTATCTGCTGTTTATAAAATGAGCTATTATGTGCACAGGTGGTGAGCATACTGATACACTGGTGTAACGCCACCTGATGACCTGTGTTGTTTCAGGCTCACGCCTCAGGGTGGTGCTGGTGGGGCAGGAGAGAGTGGGGAAGAGTTCAGCGGGAAACACCATCCTGGGAAAGAAGGCGTTTGACTGTAAGATCAGTTCCAGCCCAGTGACTCTGTGTAGTCAGAAAGTAGAAGCTGATGTTCAGAGTCGCAGAATCTCTGTGGTCGATACTCCTGGACTCTTCAGCACTCGGTTGTCTATAAACATGGTGAAAGCAGAGATGTTAAAAGCACTCAAGCTGAGCTTTCCAGGTCCTCACGTTTTCCTCCTCGTCCTCCAGCTCGGAAGATTCACCAAACAAGAGCAGGAAGGGCTGAAAAGCCTGCAGACAGTCCTGACGTTTCCAAACACACCATGGTCCTGTTCACATATGGAGACCGAC
The DNA here is from genome assembly GCF_963969265.1 of Rhamphochromis sp. 'chilingali'. Lineage (NCBI taxonomy): Eukaryota > Metazoa > Chordata > Actinopteri > Cichliformes > Cichlidae > Rhamphochromis > Rhamphochromis sp. 'chilingali'. The sequence continues at coordinate 21,764,687 of NC_137932.1, read as the reverse complement.
TGAAAAACACCATCGACACAGAGAAGTTTGTCAGCAAAGACAACAACCTGAAGGAACTGCTTAAAAACTGCAGCGGTCTGTACCACGTGTTCAACAATGAAGAGATGGATGAGAGGCTCCAAGTCCACGAGCTGCTAGACAAAATAGACTCCATTACAGATGGAGGACATTTGTACTATCAGGGAAGCTTTGAGTCAGAGAGATCGATCAGGAGTTTCTATGTGTATTGCTGGGGTTTAACGCTCCGGGTTCTTAGACAAATTAATTACATGGGAATATTTAACATCATCCGTTTCATCTTCACATGGTGGGAGACACATTTCGAGTGAGATAAAACTGTAAAATGAGGCAGAGGAGAGAAAGAACACAGGATGACGGCTGAGAAACAAAGGACAAAAACAGGAGTATGTGACAGGAGGAATGTTTTCATCAGTTCTTGATACCCAGAGGTCACACATCCACAGATTTTGTTAAGCACATATCTAGATTAGAATCATAGCTGGGTGGAGTCTATTCCAAGTGACAGAGTTGTTGATGAAATCTGAAATAAACTGAGATAGACACAACCAGGTTGTCTTGATGAGTTGTATTTACCTTTGGGTCAAACAACAGCACTGAGAGATTAACAGTAGTCTGCATGTTTTTGACAAAGAGAGACTGTAAACCTAGATTAAAAAAGAAAAAAGAAAGAAACAATTTATCTCTCAGAATCCCGGGTAATGACAGATATCTTGTACACAGACATGTGGTACATCTGTAAGATTACTGTCGCCAAGTAAGAGTAAGAAAACAGGTAAGAATAACCATTTAAAATCATCTAAATGACATTTTTGAAGAAATGTACTGTTTTTCTATTTTGATATCTACTTTTTCCTAAACTGATTTTTGTTCGTGTATTCATGTCACTCCTTTATATGCAATGTTTTATGTTGCTTGTATCTATGTAAGTGGAAGTAGCTTCAAACTGATATTAATAAGTAGCTCTTAATATCATTGCAATACAGGATTAGCCAATATTCATTATTAAGGAAGAAGATGCAGATCAATAAAACAGTAATTTGATGATGTAGCCCGAGTTGTGACGTGTGCTGCCTCTTTTTCCCCCTCTTATGTTAATTTGTTTTAAACAGAACATAAATCAGCAAACAGATTTCTCTTGTTTGTGTTATATTGTTTGCATGAACTGAAGAAGCATCTTAGATGAGAGTTGAACCATCTTTAAGGAATTTTACATCCAGTCGCTTTATTTCCAAGCTCCTTAGACTCTTGTTTACATTCTTTACCAGACTGGTGGATGTTTATCATTGTGACTGTGGGTTTAGCACTCCTAATAGCTGTTGTGGTCATCATCATCATATACAAAAGAGGTAAGTGTCAGAATATTACCAAGCAGGATGGATTAACTTGAATTTTGTTTGTGGAAGCAAAAGTTGAGTCCTTGTCTTGTCTTGTCATGTCAGGGAAACCAGCAAAAATGGATACAAACACTGTGAGTTTTTAAAGTAGACTTATTAAATATTTATTACATTCTTTCTTTGTGGACCAAGTGCATGCTAACTTGACCTTTAATGCACTTATTTTCTGAAGTGACTTGGGCAAGGTTGTCTACAAAATGAATAAACTGTAATGACAAATATACCTTTATAATCTTATTTTGTTGGGTAATAATCACTAAAAGCAGAGTAATGGATGCCCAAAGATCACAAAATTTAGACTTGTCAGATGGTATTGATGTGTGAGAATGCCATTTTGTTTTTTAAAGGTGTGTAATAATGAAAACGATGGAGCAGTAAACTGTGAAAATGTCTGCTCTTCTGATGGAGTTTGACTGACCGTGCTGCTTCTGTCAGACCCACTGACCAAAAACATCAATGTCAACATCAACTCTTGTTTTGTAGTTGGACAACCATGTTAACATTCATTTTATCTCTTAGTTAGAACACCTCTGTGCAAATTATTTTTTGTTCAGTTGTTAAAACCTATGTGTTCTTGTTATGGACAATTTTAGTTGACTCCAATGTTGAGGTCTGAAAGGGATGGTAGTGCTTTTTTGGAGCACCTGACCAGCTCCTCTTCAGCAATTTATTTTTTGCCTCTGTGGAGCTTTCATTGACACCATGATTTCTTCAGAATGGGACTGGTAACACTGGCTATAACTCATGCTAGTTTGTCTTTATATCAACTATATCAGTAATAAATGTATCTGTTTTATGCTTTACATCTGTTCCTTTGCATCTCGTATTTGTTGATGAGCTTATTGGGCTTTGAATATTAGTGTACACACATAATGTAATATGCAAATAAAGAAATAAACAGTGTTGAATAGTCTCATCAGGATGCTTTCAGAAAGAAAACTTTCAGGGATCACTAAAAAGGCAACACTCAAATGCAGGACTCGATCATAGAAGTTCAGGCCATTTATTTACATTAAATTAGAGTTCAAATAGAAGATCAACACTAGAGAAGTTCTTGGTTTCTACAAGTTAGTGTTTTCCACAAGTCCACACAGATTCTCTTCTAAGAACACAAACCAGCCCACTGCTCTCCATCAAGAGTTTCTCCAGCAGAGAAACGAGCAGAGCAATCCAGCAAAGATGGAACAACTCCCTTTTAAATAAAAATAGAAGTGGAACATAAAATGAGGAAGTGACTAAGGAAGTGAAATGTTGGATTTTTCTTAGTAGAAGCACTATTTTAGTCTTACTGACCGTAAGAATGATCATAGCCTGAAGACTAATTTCTGGGGGGGATGCATCTGCCTATGGCCCAGTGGCTGACAGCGTGGACAACAACTTGCTCCTGAACACCGTAAAGACCAAGGAACTTGTTGTGGACTTCAGGAAGAAGGCAGATGACATCCTGCCAGTCACCATCAACAGGGTCTGTATGGCAAGAGTCTCAGACTTCTGCTTCTTGGGAGTCAACAGCAGGAAGGACCAGACTTGCCAAACACACACTACTGAGGTTGGAAAGAAAGAAAGAAAGAAAGAAAGAAAGAAAGAAAGAAAGAAAGAAAGAAAGAAAGAAAGAAAGAAAGAAAGAAAGAAAGAAACTACTTTCTGAGGGTTCTCAGACAGAACAACATCCCTGAGAAACTGTTGGTGTCCTCTTATCGCTGCCGGGGCCGGTCCGTGAGTCATTTGGTACCTAGCCGCGAGAGTTGAGACTCAGGTGTGAAGTTTATGGTTTTCATGGTTTTTATCAGTTTTATCTTCTTTTTTTTTTCATCATTTTTATCGTTAACTGGGTTACCCTGGGTCTTTCCCTGTGTGTTATGAATAAATCTTCTTTTTTTTTGGTACCGGTACTGGTTTTATTTTGTTGTGTTTATCCTCGACACCTTAAAGGCCAGTCCGTGAAAATATTGTCGGACATAAACCGGTCCGTGTCACAAAAAAGGTTGGAGACCGCTGTCCTAGCAGATAGTCAGCTGTCCTCTCCCCTCACTTGAAAAATTGCACAGCTCCCATTGTCTCAAGAGCATTAATCGAATCCTTCAAGACCCAGCTCACCCTGGTCATGTACTGTTTGAATGTCTACCTGAAACTAACAGACTAAGCAACAGATTTTATCCCCAAGCAAGCCATCACCATGCTGAACACTACTGAATTAGGCAATCAGATCCAATACAGCTTTCATGTACAATGTAACATTGTTACAACACAATCTCAGGTTTACACATTTGATGCTACGGTTACCACTGGTCTTTACATCAGCACCAGCAAACAAGGTAAATCATTGAGAACACAGTCTTGATCACTGTCATCAGCATGGATTCTGTTGTTTAATAAACACTGAAGCAATATGCAATATGAGTTTGCACAAGACAGAATGTCACACTGCACAATGTAATGTCATTGCTGGTACAAGTACATATTTCTATATATGGCAGTGGACAGGAAGTGTGCTGTGGCTTCAGTGGAGATAAACCTCTACAGCACATATTTTTATATCCTGTAGATTTACTCTAATTTACCTCCATTAAAGTAAGTAAGACTGCTGTCTCAGTTTGGTTAAAGAAGGATGTATGTTCATTTTTTCTTTCATATCTACACGTTTGTAAAAACTAAGGGAATACATATGACCTACCAACATTAAAAATAACCACAGCGTGAATGAAGAGGAGACAGGAAGTAAAGAAGATAGACATTTGTCTTTGACAAGTACAACAGAGTTCGCAAGTTGCAGTTATGACAAGATGAACAAAAGGCGATGATTGATCACAAATTATTCAACATTTCTCTATTTTTGTTGCTTCTTTATTCAGGTAAGGTATCCTTTACAAATACTCTAAAACATAATTTTTACTTAATATCAACAACAAATTTTAAAAATACATTTTCAGATCTGAAAATAAACAAAGACACTGCATATTAGAGTAAATACTTTATTTTAGTCCAGTCTCATTATTTATATTTCTTTACTTTTTAAATCAACAGTAATTGCACAAATTGATGCGATTTATGCGAAATATGAGAATTGTTTGGCTAAACCACCCTAAAAAATTTCTATTTCATGTATTAAACCACAAAAAGCATATAAAGTGCTTTGAGAACTCAGAGTAGAAAAACGCTATATAAGAACTAGCCCATTTACCATTTGATATAATATATTTTTGGCCACTGTGACCCATGGGACACTGTTTTCCCTACTCAGCATTTCTACTTCAAACCAGGCTCACAGTGCATTATGCATAATGCAACTGTAGGAAAGGAAGATCTACATGTACCTACAAGTATTAAAATGTTTGGGGGGGGGGGGGGGGGGGGGGTGCTTCTGTTTAAAGGTAAAGATACATTTAACATGTAACAATTTTTTTCCAACTTCTTTTCAAATTTACTTTATTCTGAAATCTTTATGTAGACAGCTGTGCTTTTGTTACAGCAAAACTGAGTTTGGTGCACACATTTTTTTCTGTGCACAAGAATGTAAATTATCTGCATTTGCACAAGTAATGGTAATATTTTTGTTTCTCTTTCATGTTCTCAGGAGCACTTAGTGAAGATCTTCCGCTTGCCTTCACTGTCAGAGATGGAGATAAAGTCACTTTGCCTTGTAAAAATCGGTTCAACATTCATCACAACTGTGACACTATCACCTGGATCTTCACTGATTCAAGAGGCACACCAGCAGTAGAGCTGGTTAATCTTGGACAAATCAAAGAAGAAGCCAAATCAGACAGACTGAGTGTTACAGCAGAATGCTCACTGGTTATAAAGAAGGTCACAGCTGAGGATGTTGGTCGTTACACCTGCAGACAGTTTAGAGGTAATCCAGGGAGACAGCAAGGTCCAGATGCTGTGGTTTATCTGTCTGTTGTCGTCAGTAAGTATTTACACCACAATATATTTTAGTTCAAGTGGTGTCATTGGAACAGCATATTTTCATTATATATGAAAATAAATATGTGTTCTTGCTTCGTTTTTCTCTTGCAATTCATCTTCACCAGTGACCGAAAAGAAGAACGCTGATAAAGTAACTTTAAGCTGCTCTGTGTGGACATTTGATCGGTGTAGACACAAAGTGAAGTGGATCCATAACAGAAGAGATCTGGATAGAGATTACTCAAATTTAAAAACATCACAGTCTTCCTGCTCTGCTACTGTGACATTTCTGAACCTTACATATGGTCACATATCAAGTTCTGACTTTAAGTGTAGCTTAAAAAGAACAGAAAATAACAAAGAGCAGCTTTTTACCTTCAGCCATCATTCATCAGGTAAGAAACCAGGAGAGGTTCTGAAGAGCTTATTAAATGAATTCACATTATTTTGTCTAAATACCTAAGATATTATCTTGTTTTATTAATCTGAAGATTTAATCGACTGAATATACAGAAAGTTTTCTAATGAAAGGGCCACTGAATTTTGTTTTTTGTTCAGGTGAAGAAACAAATACAGCAACAACAGTTAAATTAGACACAATGACTACAATAAAAGTGCTGGAAATGGATGGTTCAACAAACTTACCAGGTAATGTCAACAATATTCTGTATCAATTTTTTAGCAAAGTCTTTTTCTTTCTGAATTTTAGGAGAAAATGTTAGTTGTTGTTAGTGAATGAGCAAAGTTTAATCAAAAGTCATTCAGACTGGTGTTAGTAATGACTTCATTTATGGGTTTTAATTTACAATATTACATATACAAAGCAAACTCTTACAGCTTCCTAATGAGTAGTTGCCAGAGTTTTGTTTCTTTGTTCAGATGAAGATACATAAACAAATCATTTAACTGTTATAGAACATACAGAATGAAAGATCCTTTCAATTTTATTCTTTTGTTTTTGGTGAAGAAATATATGCAGCAGCAACAATTAAATTGGAAATAATGACTGAATCTGGCATTAAAGGAGGTCTGACAACAAAACAGCTGGAAATCATGAATGGTTTGAGAAAATTACCAGGTAATGACAACAATATCTCTCTCTTTCTACAACTTCAGTAAATATTAAAGGCATGCTCTGATATTTCAGATGATGTACTTAAACATACATTTAAAATATACTTTTCATGTTTTCACTCTCTTCCCAGACTGGTCCTGGTACAGGCTTGCCATTGTGGCCCTGGGTTTAGTAGCACTTATAGCAGCTGTTGTTGTCGTCAGCATCTGGATAAGAGCTGGTGGGATTTATTCACATATAAACAGAAAGGTTGATAAACCTGGATTCTGTTTGTGGAAGTTAAAGTTGACTCCTTATTTTCTATTTTTTAGGGAAAAAAGCACAGATGGATGAAAACATGGTCAGTTTATTAATCAGAATGAAACAGATAATTTTAGATTTTTTCCTTCATTTGTGCCACGAGAACAACAAAACAGCACGACACATTAGGACAAGACAGATAATAAATAGAAAATTAAGCTGGAATGTCTGCAATAAAACAACCTTTCCCAATAACACAAACATGTCGGATTATACAGAAATTTTAGAGCTCACAGTTCTCCTCATGAAGAGGCGGCACTCATCAGGATCAAAACACTAATTCATGGCAAACCTGATAAAAGCTCACATAAGGATCAATGAATATCCATATCTATGCCATATATATATATATATATATATATATATATATATATATATATATATATATATATATATATATATATATATATATATATACACACACATATTTGCCTGTTTGTTTCAGGAACAGAATTTAAACTCTGCAGTAACTTCGTCTGCTCCAGGAACCATTCAGGAATCTGTGAGATCAAACATGTATTTGTTCACTTATATGTTGAATCTGCATTTTATACATTACTGAGCAGTCTTTATGTTGTCTTCACTGTGCAGGCTGATCTTCAAGATGTTGTTCTCTACGCCTCCCTCAGCTACACCGAGACCACCTACAGGTGTCCAGGTCTTCAGGTAATTTGATTGTTAAGGTTGCGGGGTTTCTCCTCCTACTGATCCCTGTCAGTAGTTACTGCTTACCCATTGGTTTTAGGGCACATGGCTGGAAGATCTGGCGTAGTTATTGACCTGTCTCCTGGGGTATCCTCTGGTGCAACACGTTCTCACTCTTTAAGCAGAGGAACCCTGGCCAAGCATCCATATATAGTAAGGAGTAAGAACCTTGTGGCAGGGCGTGGTCTGCAGTGCCGCTGCAGGGGTGGTGGATGCACCTGAGTGGCAACACACCTCGCCAATTTAAAGTGTGGGCTAACTCCTGTCGTGGTTGTTGGTGTGTCAGGCTGTGCGCAAAGAAGCTGCAGCTAAGGGTTTGTACAGCAACCAATGAATAAAGATAATGCAAAGCATGTTCATGTAGTGGGGTCTGCTGTGGTTACATTCCTAGACAGCCGGCCTCTGGCTCAAAGCTTTTCAGTGAAGTGAAAATATTGAACATGGACATTTTTGTGTTTTTCTGAAATAGTTATGTTATGGTGTGCAAGAGGAAATTATTTATGTTTGATTTAAAGAAAAACCCTTGGGAAATTTTGACAAAAATTTTACATTTCATCGAGAGGCTAGTAATTTTGTCCTTATCTGTTCATATGTAAAAACAAAAAATATTAAAATAAAAAGAAATTGGCTCACAAGAGGAGCTGTAGAGAGTAGAATTCTTCTTGGTAAAGTAAGGCAAGGCAAGGCAAATTTATTTGTATAGCACAATTCAACAACAAGGTGATTCAAAGTGCTTTACAGAAACATTAGAAACAAAAACAAATAAAAAGCATGATTTAAAATTGATTAAAACAAGCAAACAAACAAACTAACTAAACACACACATTTCACACCTGTTCGCACGATCTGAACCCTTATCGTAAGGGGAGCTACCAGTCCTTCTGTGGACGAGCTACTTTCTATTTTAAATTCCCTGAATTTAAAATACTCTCTAGACCCAGTCTAGACCCAGCTGGGGAGCTACCCAGTAAGTAAATGTGTTTGTAACAAAAAGTTTGTTAAAGCTCCCAGACAGGGCAGGTTAGGAAACAAAAAGGAAAAAAAGAAAAAAGCTGTGTATTCTTTTTCAGGTTCCCCATAAAGAAGATGAAGAAGGTGAAGCTTTGACCTACATTATATGTTCAGTCTCTTCTCCTGGACCTGCTCCCAGCAACCTCTATGCTAGCATCAACAAACCAAAAGACTAAAAAACAGGAAAAAACACAGAATCTCTTTTTCTTTGATAACTTCTTCTTTCTTTCCATTCTTGTGTAATGAAAGACGGTTTCTGTTTTGCTAAAGTTCCCAGGATTTAACAACAGTGATAATATAATCTGTGTATTAATTTTTAATTTCTAACCCAGAATGTTGCACTATATTTTTTCATAGATTGTTTATTGCTTTATCAGTGTGCATATATGTGTTTGTATATCTGCAGTTTAGGCCTGATGATTTTATGATATTAAAAAGTGTTTTTCCATTATGTAAAATCCCAAGCAGCCAATAAAGGCTCCAGCACATGAGTTTTATTGTCACGGTACTGGGTCTCTGACCCAGTGTTTTTGTTGGTTTTAGTTATGTTCTTTGTTTATTGTAGTTCATGTATAGGTTTCCTGTTACTTTGCCTTCCCCATGTCCCGTGTCTAGTTACCCTTGTCTCCATGTTCCTTCTGCCTCCCCAGTGAGTTGCGTCTTTTGTCACTCCTGTCTCTCTGCTCCGTGTTCAGTTTGTTCAGTGTCAAGTCAGCGTCTTTGTGTTATATTTCCTGTTACTGTGACGTTCCCTTGTCTCATGTCAGTGTTTGTGGTTTTGCTTTGATCTTTTCATGTTTGATTACTCCCACCTGCACCTTGCTCTTGTGTCTCATTCCCTCGTTATCCCTCAGTGTATTTAAGCCCTGTGTTTTCCTTGTTCTGTGTTGTGTTGTACGGTGTGTGTTTACCTGTGTGCACCTCTGTGTGCTTAGTTTATTTTTCCAGTGTAGTTTTGTATTGTTTCTCCCAGCCAGCAAATAAAGCTGTGTTTTTTTGAGTTTGCCCTTTGCCTCTGTGAGTCTGCATTTGGGTCTTCTCTTACCAGCACACAGCTAGTTCATGACATTTATTGTTATATTTTGTTTATTTTAAATAAAAATTGGTATATATGTATACATAGTTATTATATATATAAAACACCCAGCACGCCCCTGCGGGCGGTTTATCCTTCAAGCTCGGGTCCTCTACCAGAGGCCTGGGAGCTTGAGGGTCCTGCGCAGTATCTTAGCTGTTCCCAGGACTGCGCTCTTCTGGACAGAGATCTCCGATGTTGTTCCTGGGATCTGCTGGAGCCACTCGCCTAGCTTGGGAGTCACCGCACCTAGTGCTCCGATTACCACGGGGACCACCGTTACCTTCACCCTCCACATCCTCTCGAGCTCTTCTCTGAGCCCTTGGTATTTCTCCAGCTTCTCGTGTTCCTTCTTCCTGATATTGCTGTCATTCGGAACCGCTACATCGATCACTACGGCCATCTTCTTCTGTTTGTCTACCACCACTATGTCCGGTTGGTTAGCCACCACCATTTTGTCCGTCTGTATCTGGAAGTCCCACAGGATCTTAGCTCGGTCATTCTCCACCACCCTTGGGGGCATGTCCCATTTTGACCTCGGGACTTCCAGGTTATACTCGGCACAGATGTTCCTGTACACTATGCCGGCCACTTGGTTATGGCGTTCCATGTATGCCTTGCCTGCTAGCATCTTGCACCCTGCTGTTATGTGCTGGATTGTCTCTGGAGCATCTTTACACAGCCTGCACCTGGTGTCTTGCCTGGTGTGATAGACCCCAGCCTCTATGGATCTTGTGCTCAGAGCTTGTTCTTGTGCTGCCATGATTAGTGCCTCTGTGCTGTCTTTCAGTCCAGCTTTGTCCAGCCACTGGTAGGATTTCTGGATATCAGCCACCCCCTCTATCTGCCGGTGGTACATACCGTGCAGGGGCCTGTCCTTCCATGATGGTTCCTCGTCTCCCTCCTCTTTCTTGGGTTTCTGCTGCCTGAGGTATTCACTGAGCACTCGGTCAGTTGGGGCCATCTTCCTAATGTATTCTTGGATGTTCGTTGTCTCATCCTGGACTGTGGTGCTGACACTCACCAGTCCCCGGCCCCCTTCCTTCCGCTTAGCGTACAGCCTCAGGGTGCTGGATTTGGGGTGAAACCCTCCATGCATGGTAAGGAGCTTTCTTGTCTTTATGTCAGTGGCTTCTATCTCCTCCTTTGGCCAGCCTATTACCCCAGCAGGGTACCTGATCACGGGCAGGGCGTACGTGTTGATGGCCCGGATCTTGTTCTTACCATTCAGCTGACTCCTCAGGACTTGCCTGACCCTCTGCAGGTACTTGGTGGTTGCAGCTTTTCTAGCGGCCTCTTCATGGTTCCCATTCGCCTGTGGGATCCCCAAGTACTTGTAACTGTCCTATATATGTCCTATATATATATATATATATATATATATATATATATATATATATATATATATATATATATATATATATATATATTATATATATTATATATATATATATGCAAATTCATTGCCTCAAGCAAATAAGCAATGTTTGCTTAAGATAACTACATTAGGACAACTTATCCATTCATGAATTACATTTTTGTCATATTTTATATTTGTATTTTGAAAACAGTAGCGATGTCAGCTACCATTTCACACACTTCACATGGGATTTTGTTGGTTGAAGGACCCTAATAGACTCTAGAATTGTCACCATAAGCGCTGCCTGTCTGTTTCGTATGAGCATAACAGTTCAGGCTCGGCTGTGTTGCATGTGTGTCAAGAAAGAAGCAAGCATGAAGAAAAAGGAAGTGTACCTAATAAAAGAAGGAGGAAAGGAACAAGGTTTATCTGGCAATAATTAATACATTGGGAAATAAAAATTAGCAGAAAAAACTTGTAAGATTTCATTTTATTTTTCTGATTCTAAATGTTTGGTATTGACATCCAAACCATTATAAAGGCCAAAATATAATCTCAGTAAACAGATGAGTAGATTAAATAATAAGTGTAAGTAAAAGCAATAATAATCTGCCATTACAGTTTTTTCTGATTGCTTAAGCACATTTTTTGTAACTATTGGCTAATTTTGCAAAACTCTTCACACAAATAAGAAAACCTGTCACCCAATAATCAAAACATTGTAGTTCTCTTGCAAAAGCAAACACAGCTAGATTAACTCTTCACACCTTCGTAAAAATGGTGTTTCCGTATCAAACAGTACACACAGGCCATCATCTACTAAGCACACAATGCGCCAACTGCACACCGATGGTATGAATACAAAACACATCTGGCTTTTGCTTTCTCTGTGCACAAGGTAGGCTATGTCAGTTTGAGCTCATACTTCTGTCATAGATCCATAAGCATAGAGGGATCCAAACTTCAAGTACTGGTGTTTATTCAAACACATCAAAACAAACACAAGTGTTTATTTCCAAGTATAGGATTATTTGCAATCGCCATAATGACTATATGGGTTACTTGGTCTGCAGTGAACATGCTTCCTCTGCCCCCAGCATCTGGTCATCTAGCAATTCTGTAAAGTAACAATTTCAGTATTTTTACATCAATGGTATTGGTGTGTTTCTCATTGGCATATGGCAGTGCTACAAATCTTTGTGCGAAGTGACTGTACTAACCGATTCTCATTTCAAGATGTCCTTATGGTGCTTGCTACAGTGTAGCGGCTCGAGTTAGGCTGGACCCGTTGGCCAGCTACCCTCAGGGTCATTCCACGGTTGATTACATGGTCCACTATTGTAGCTCTGATGTCATCAGCAATTCTATTTCTTACTCTTCTTACCCTTCCTCTCCCCCCCTCCTCATCTTCCTCTCCCCCCTCCTCATCTTCCTCTTGCTCCTCCTTGTCCTTGTCGTCCTCTTCATCCTACTTCTTCACCTCCACGTCCTCTTCCTCGGCCTCCTCTACTTCTCACTCTTTCTGCTCCCTCCATTGTACTCCGCACACACAGCTTACCTGTATTATAGTGCTTAGGCTGATTGCAAAGTGAACTAATTATCTAAAAAAGTTTTCACATGTGAAAGTGTGCCAGACAGTTGGCAAATTAGTGTTAATGATAGCCATACATGTGTATACTTTTGCTAGGAGTGTGTTGGAAATTTGGTAATTGAGTGTTGTGCAGTGAATTGTGCCTACAGTTTTGCAAAGTGTGTGTTACAAAATTGCAAACTGAGTGCAAAGCAGTTTTTGTGCTTTTAGTTTTGCACACTCAGTGAGTGGTTTTGCTATAAGTCTGAATAGTTTTAGAGATTGTGCTACAGGAATCACAGTTAGGGTTTAAGCATTCAGAAAAAACTGTAAATGTTTTTATTTTCCATAGTTTGTTCCAATAACGGTATAAATTTGTCTTTCTTTTTTTCCACAGTGATTAATTTGCCTTGTTGCCATTTTTATTGACTTCAGCAACATTGTGCAGGGGAATTAGAGCATCCATTTGCTGTTGCTATATGTGAAGCTAGCCTTAAAGGCAACTGATGACGGGCTTTCTGTCTCCCATTCAGTTATCCACTCATCTCTCTTAAAGTAGAACAATCTTGACTCAGGATAAAGAAAGAAAAACTCCAGACGTGTGAACGGCACCTCCTCACGACACATCCCCACGTTAACAGTACATCAATCTGACTCCGCTCCCTAAAAGATCATCGACTGCGCTTCAGCTTCTCAGTTAAGCTTGTATGTAGTGAAAAATCTACCGTCTACAGTGGTGAGTGATTATATTAAACAAGGGTTTAAAGATTGTGTGTACTTTTTATAAAGAGGGTTAAGAAGTGGATGTCAATGTTATGTGACATGAACAAGTTTCCATTAGAGCACTGAAATACCAGCTGTTTCGATATTAAATTTGCCTTTAGGAATTAATCTGTAAGTGCTTGAAATGTAAGCTTTATTTAACGTTGTTTTGTTGTTGTTTTTTCCTAAAAGAATTATCCGGTTTTTAACATACGGATAAAAGGCACTACTGTTCAACGGAAATCTTCATTTTGTGGGCTATTTACTGTGGCATCATTTAATTTGAGTTTTAGTGGGAATTTTTTGTATTTAACTTACGTTAAAAATGGTCAAAGTAACTTACTCTTTTTAACGATATTTGAAATGGTCGCTAGCAGTTATGTTCTCGCCACTGCCTGTTACCATTATGGGTGTAAAGTATGGAGGACCACAAGAGCCACACACATTGAAATAAAGGATTCTACTTAAATGATGAATTGTAGAACAAATTCTGCATCTGTGAATTCATTTTAACTAATTTAACCCTCTGGGGTCGCGGGACGCGTCAAAATCACATGACCAATTTAAGAGGACACAGCTACAAGATGCAGCACGTCAGAGTCTCCATTTCAACTTGGGTCAAAAGTGCGGACTTCAAGCTATATACCAGTTTACCATGTCAGCCAATCAAAAAAAAAAATGATAAGGCAACATGTGACATTTGGTTGTTTAGGGAGAAGGGGAAGTTTTTAGGGGTGACACCCGCAACGGACAGCGGGCGAGCGAAAGAAAGAGAGAGAGCGAGTTTTCATATGTGAGACATTAGTGACGTTTAGCGTGTTTGGAGGCTAGAGTTAGTTTACCTGCTCTGTTATGGTAACTGTCTTGATTAAAAAATATTGTTATATTTTTAAAAGCATATAAATTAACAAAAACATTAAAGAGTGTTTGAGAACGTTTATCCAGCCATGATTTGAAAGCATATAGCCCACCTTTTAACAGACTGGTGTAGCAGTGAAGATGTTTAATCTGCAGTGAAAGTAATATAATAAAAGTCACATGTTGTACCAGCTGTTCCAGTGAAAGGTTTGTCCCATTAGCTTGTCTATATACCTTTTAAGTTACATTTCATCAAACAGTCCTGAGAATCCACACAAATGATCTTTTTATATATTACAGTCCAAAGTGAATGCAGATGGTCTCCTGCAGCTTTAAAATATCTAAAGGACACTGAGTGTGGAAACGATCTGTGTTTCTCTTTTTGGTCATCATTAAGTGCTAAAAATTCTGCTGCTGATGTACTCACATTCCTACTAAAAGACTTCCCTTTTGCTTCTCAGAGGAAAAACTATTTCAGAAATGCAATGAGGAACCAACACGTGTTAGAGCTAGAAAGAAAACATCTTATCTGTTACAGCTTGGACATCAACAGCAGATAGTTGTCCTCTTCACCTGGCCCTCTATATCAGCATAATATTAGCATAAATCACAGGAAGTGGACACAGCATCTCTACAAGAAGGACTATTTCAGAGATTAATTTTTAATGTGAGAAACAGGAAGGAGAAAGACGGAGAATGGCTGAATTCAGGTGGATTCAAATGTTTTCATCAGTGATACTAATGCTTCAATTGTCAGGTAAGAATATTTAAACGTTTATAAATGAGATTACAAAAGCTTAGTTTGTTGACATTATTGATTTTATTCTTTTCTTCACAGCAGCAGCAGCTGACTACTCTGAGTTTATTATCAGGGATGAAGGTGAGGTCACTTTGTCATGTGAAAATGTGACAGATGATCAAGATAAATGTGACAGAACTACCTGGCTCTTAAGTCAGTCAAATAGAGCCGTAGTAACACTGTTTGAAAACGGGAAGATTCACCAAGGGGTCAAAAATAAATCAGACAGACTGAGTGTTACAGCAAAATGTTCTCTGGTTATAAAGAAGCTCACAGCTGAGGATGTTGGTCAGTACACCTGCAGAAGGTTCAACAAATCAGGACAAAAAGAAGGTTCAGACTCTGTAGCTGAGCTGTCTGTTGTTAACAGTGAGTATTTCCATCATAATGTTTTCAGATTATTAGAACATCAAACTGAAACATTACAATAACTATAACTACAGTGATGATTACTGTAAATGTTATTCTTGTTCTCTCTTTTTTAACAGTAACTGAATATAAGGATGATGACACAGTGACATTGAAGTGCTCTGTGTCCACATATAATGAATGTAAATACACTGTGAAGTGGCTCTATGGTAACAAAGACCTGAGGATGTCACAGTCTGCCTGCAGTGTGACCTTTGCAACATCTGATCATATTTACACATCCAAGAACTCTGAGATGTTGAAGTGCCAAGTAGCACATGGTGGAAACGTGCAGGAGTTTATCTTCAGTCAATCTTCTGGTCAGAGAAGGGATACGTAAACATTTCAGTCCTTACAATAACTTCATCCTGTTATAAACAAACAAAGAACTTTTTTGGGGATATGATCATAGAAAAAGTGCTTGTATGATTGGGTGAATAAGGCGAGTTGTATAAAGCACTTTGAAGTCAGGTAAAGTAGAAAAGCACTGCAAAAGAAGCACAATTTAACAGACTGCAGAAGCCCGCTCCTACCAACAGTCAGCGTTGGATTCTTATACACGATACACTTACTTCACTTCAGCAAGTTCCCAAAAATAAGCTGTAAAAGAAAACATCCTGTGGAGATGTATTAATGGAAAGAAGGAAAAGGGGAAGTCAGCTTAATGAGGCTGCTGTTCATTTTCTGTTCCAGTTTATAAAAAAGCTTATTTTTAAAAAACATTTCTGTCAGTGAAATAACATTATAACCAGAACAATATTTCTTTGTTGGTCATTTTAAGCAAATACAATGATCTTAACCGAGTAATTTTATACAACCTAAAACACATTTGATTTTTATACATCAGGATTTTAAAAAGACAAGAACCTGCAGACATAATGTGTTTAATGTTTTTCTTTTTCTTCAGGTGTGTGGAAGTTTATTGTTGTAGCGCTGGGGTTAACAGTACTCATAATGAGTGCTTTCATAGGCATCATATGGAAGAGAGTTAAAGGTGAGAGCTTTCACAAGACTGAGCTTTCATCACCAGGGAGACTGCAGAAACCAGGATGGACTTTCATTCTAAAAGCTTGAATTGATTTTTCTCTTTTTCAGAACACAAATCACAGATGAATGAAAATGCTGTGAGTTATAACACTTTCATGCTATATACGAGTAATCAGTCTTTCTCACTGATGTGATTATAGTCTGCTGTGTTTATGAGGCTTCTTTGTCTGTTTTATTTGTTCCAGGAACTCAGTTTAAACCCTGCAGTGACTCTGTCTGCTCCAGGAACCATTCAGGACTCTGTGAGCTCAAATACTTACTCACCACTAGGGATGGGTATCGTTTAGGTTTTATCCGATACCGGTGCCAAATCGGTACTTTTGAAACGGTGCCGGTGCTCAAACCGGTGCTTAAAGAATGGAGAACACAAAATTGGTCCAAAAACCTCTCATGTTCAGCTGGTTTTTTGTAAAAAGATAACAATGTTAGCCTTTTCTGCAGCTATAGGGGATATATGGTATCACTCTTGGCTGGAAGCAGTGCTTAAACAATGGAAAAAACACAAACTTTGTCCAAAAACCTCTCATGTTTAGCTGTTTCCCTCTTTTTCTTTGGTCATTTTAGCCTTTTTGGCCAGAGTGAAGGGAGTATCTGCCATCAAACAAGAAGACAGCCGCATGTAGCTACGATGGTGTTTGCTAGTTCACCTTACATGCATTAATTTAATAACGTGGTTAGCCTACTCAACATAAATTACACACGAACAACATTAAGCTACTCACGCAGAGACGAACGGCTGCTGCTGCTGCCATCATCATCCTCATCATTTCTGCTACACTGGCAGGGCTAGGGGCCAGGACTCTACTCTTCGTGTTTTTGGGGATGTTGCTAACTCCGGGTCTGACAACAGGCACCACACCCGCAGTAGATGTGCTCGGTGTGAGGTCTCGCAGCAAGCTATCAAATACAGCGCATTTCTGGCCTTTTAAAAAAAAAAACGCTATGCGTCGCCAGGTATTTCATCGGATTTGAGGTGTTACCTCCTTTGACAGTATCACAGTATCAGCTTAAAGCACTTGTTGCAGGCTGCTGAGTTTGCATATTTTGCTGTGAAGTACAGTCAGACTTTTGACCGCTTCGCCTTGGACATTTTTAATCTGTAGCTCTGCTCTAAAAGAATGTACGTACCTGGGCCCGCCTACTATCCTCGGAAACGTAAAATGATTGGCTAGAAGTGTATCACAGCTCAGGAAAAAAAAGCACCGTAATAAAGCACCGAAATGTGCGCTGCTTTTCGGTCTGGTTACTACCGTTTATGGCACCGGACACCGGTACCCATCCCTACTCACCACTTGTATTTGTTCTCCCATATGTTGAATCTAAGCATTACTGAGCAGTCTCTATGTTGTCGTATCTGTGCAGGCTGAATCTGAATACGCTGTTCCCTATTCCTCCATCAGCTACACTAACAACACCACCAGTAAAGCTCAGGTAAGCTGTCCTGTTGGTTATTCAGGTGATGTCAGTTAATAACAATAAAAATTCCCATGAAAGAGCAAGGTAAATGTTGATATCTGAGTGTTAAGAATAAATATTAAGATTATAATACTATTATCATATCTGCCTTACCCTACATTATTATGGTCTTAATTATTTTGTTTTTTGTGTATTCATTTTCAGGTTGTGGGTCAAGATGATGATGATGAAGATGATGACACAGTGACCTACATCACCATGAAAAGTCACATCACTTCTGCTGCACCCTCCAGTGATCCCAGCAGCCTCTATGCTGCCGTTAACAAACCAGTGAGAGACACGTGTTGACGAAACAGCTACAGCTCATACAAGCTTTCTTACGTTACACTGGTTATGGTTGCGCTCAGGCCCTTTTCAACCTGTTATTTGTATCAGATTGTGTAAAAATGTTTCTGTTAGGCATAAGTTCTCCATGTTTAACAAAAAGGATATTATACTGCTCATTTACATTTCTAACACAGAATGTTGCACTATGTTTTATCCATAAATTGTCTCCAGTTTGACAAAGTTCAGAATTTATTACTGTAGCAATCCCTTTATCCAGAAGGGGGTGCTGTATATTCATTATAACAAAATGTGAAGCAGTGGAAGAAATAATCTAACATCCTCAGACATAATAAAAGTCACATGTTACATCAGCTGTTTCTGCTTGCAGTCATTTAAACATCTATATCTCAGAACTGTTTGAGTGTGTGTTTCAAAGCTGAATTAGTTAATTATTCCGTATTCAACAATATAGAATCACAATGGAAAACATCCTGTGATTAACACTCCTCTAAATCCCTGTGCTTTGTGAAAATCATCTCTTTGGGATTTATGATCCTGCAAATTTGTTCGTCTCTGTAAACTTTTCGATTGGACAAATGGGAGAGAGGGGTTTCACCCACTCAAGATGCATTTCCTGCTACTCCCTCTGCTCGACGCAGCAGGAAAACTGTTATTGCACCACACAAGGAAAAGAAAAAACATGGTTTTCAAAGTGTGTGCTGCTTCTCATTGCAATTGTATCTGTGGCGTCTGATACGAGCCCTTTTGGTTTGGCGGTGTGCGTAAACTCTGAGCATTATGATTCAGTTTCTCATATTGCAGAAGTAAATAAAGTAAAGTGGACAGGACAACCAAACCTTACTTAACTATCTAAGAGATGAATTTTAGGAGTCACTTTAACAACAACTGGCTGTTAATAAATGAGGAACATGGAAGCTGTGACAGTCTGGTTGTGTAAGAATAATGGCAGAAATGTGAGAAAGAAAGCTGAAAGTCATAATGAGGAAGTCATAGATCGAAAACTACAGGAAGAAGACACGCTTATGCTTTAGAAGCCTGAGAAGAAAGGAGAGACTGAGAGACACGATGGTTACATTTAGATGGATAGAAATGTTTCTGTTCTTTGTACTCATGCTTCAGTTTGGAGGTAAGGATGATTTTTACACTGTACATCGTCTTAGGATTTGAAAACTAACTCTTTTTAATTTTAGTAATATCATTTTTATTTAGCACACAAAGCTGTGGTGTTTCTGTGAACAATGAAAACTGAGTTTGATGCACTCTTGAAAAATGTAGTGTTAACATTTTTGATTCTGTCATGTTCTCAGGAGTACATAGTGGAGATCTTCCACTCTCCTTCACTGTCAGAGATGGAGATAAAGTCACTTTGCCTTGTGAAAATCTCATCAACAATCATCACAACTGTGACACTACTGTCTGGCTCTTCACTGATTCAAGAGGCACACCATCAGTAGAGCTGGTTTATCTTGGACAAATCAAAGAAAAAGCCAAATCAGACAGACTGAGTGTTACAGCAGAATGCTCACTGGTTATAAAGAAGGTCACAGCTGAGGATGTTGGTCGTTACACCTGCAGACAGTTTAGAGGCAATCCAGGGAGACCGCAAGGTCCAGATGCTGTGGTTTATCTGTCTGTTGTTAGTAGTGAGTATTTGCAACACTATATTTTTGAGCTCAAACCATCCTGTTAGAACAACATGCTGACAAGTTACATTTTGAAAAAAGGAAACTTATATTTATTTGGTATTTCTCTTGAATTTCATCTTCACCAGTGACTGAACACAAGAAAGCTGTTGAGGTGACTTTAAACTGCTCTGTGTGGACATATGGACGGTGCAAACACAAAGTGAAGTGGATCCATATCAGTGAAGCTCTGGATAGAGATTACTCAAATTTAAAAACATCGGAGTCTTCCTGCTCTGCTGCTGTGACATTTCTGAATGATGCATCACTCATATATCAACTTATGACTTTAACTGTAGCGTAACAACAGAAGGAAAAAAAGAGCAGCTTTTTACCTTCAGCGCTCAGTCATCAGAAACCAGGAGAGATTCTGAAGAACCTTTCAAAATAACTTTGCATTAATCTGACTAATTACCTAAAATATCCGCTCATTTTATTGATCTGAAGCTTTACAGTTTTTTCTGATTTCTTAAGCACATTTTTTGTAACTATTGGCTAATTTTGCAAAACTCTTCACACAAATAAGAAAACCTGTCACCTAATAATCAAAACATTGTAGTTCTCTTGTAAAAGCAAACACAGCTAGATTAACTCTTCACACCTTCGTAAAAATGGTGTTTCCGTATCAAACAGTACACACAGGCCATCATCTACTAAGCACACAATGCACCAACTGCACACTGATGGTATGAATACAAAACACATCTGGCTTTTGCTTTCTCTGTGCACAAGGTAAGCTATGTCAGTTTGAGCTCATACTTCTGTCATAGATCCATAAGCATAGAGGGATCCAAACTTCAAGTACTGGTGTTTATTCACACACATCAAAACAAACACAAGTGTTTATTTCCAAGTATAGGATTATTTGCAATCGCCATAATGACTATATGGGTTACTTGGTCTGCAGTGAACATGCTTCCTCTGCCCCCAGCATCTGGTCATCTAGCAATTCTGTAAAGTAACAATTTCAGTATTTTTACATCAATGGTATTGGTGTGTTTCTCATTGGCATATGGCAGTGCTACAAATCTTTGTGCGAAGTGACTGTACTAACCGATTCTCATTTCAAGATGTCCTTATGGTACTTGCTACAGTGTAGCGGCTCGAGTTAGGCTGGACCCGTTGGCCAGCTACCCTCAGGGTCATTCCACGGTTGATTACATGGTCCACTATTGTAGCTCTGATGTCATCAGCAATTCTATTTCTTACTCTTCCTACCCTTCCTCTCCCCCTCTCCTCATCTTCCTCTCCCCCCTCCTCGTCTTCCTCTTGCTCCTCCTTGTCCTTGTCGTCCTCTTCATTCTACTTCTTCACCTCCACGTCCTCTTCCTCGGCCTCCTCTACTTCTCACTCTTTCTGCTCCCTCCATTGTACTCCGCACACACAGCTTACCTGTATTATAGTGCTTAGGCTGATTGCAAAGTGGACTAATTATCTAAAAAAGTTTTCACATGTGAAAGTGTGCCAGACAGTTGGCAAATTAGTGTTAATGATAGCCATACATGTGTATACTTTTGCTAGGAGTGTGTTGGAAATTTGGTAATTGAGTGTTGTGCAGTGAGTTGTGCCTACAGTTTTGCAAAGTGTGTGTTACAAAATTGCAAACTGAGTGCAAAGCAGTTTTTGTGCTTTTAGTTTTGCAAACTCAGTGAGTGGTTTTGCTATAAGTCTGAATAGTTTTAGAGATTGTGCTACAGGAATCACAGTTAGGGTTTCAGCATTCAGAAAAAACTGTAATTGACTGAATTTAGTTTCCTAATGAAAGGTCCACTGAATTTTATTCAGGTGAGAAATCAAATACTGCAACAACAATAAAATCAGAAACTACAACTGGAAACACAACAAAAGAGCTGGAAATCATGGATGATTCAACAAAATTACAAGGTAATCAACAATATTCAGCTTTTTTTTTTTCAATATTTCTATATTTTAGAATGAAATGTTTTAATTTCAGATACATGTTTTTTTTCCTCTGTATTCATCTACATTAAAAAACAAAAACAATCAGAAAATGACATTTAAAATATTATTTTCATGCTTTTCATGCTCTGTCTCCAGGCTCATGCTGGTACAGGCTCATCATAGTGCCTCTGGGTTTAGCAGCACTTATAGCAGCTGTTGTGGTCATCAACATCTGGACAAGAGCTGGTGAGAATGTTCACACATAAGCAAGAAGGGTTGATAAACCAGACATGAAGCTCTGAAGAAGCACGGGTTTATGATTTTGTATTTTACAGGTGTGTAAAGATGGTGAACAATGAAAAAGTCCAGTCTACTGAAGTAGCTTGACCAACCCTCCAGCTTCTATCAGATCTCACTGATCAGCACATCAACAAGCTTTATATTTGCACGAGGAGCAGAAGCTTTTAAAAAGAGAATCGTTGTTTTTGCCTTAGTCACAGTTTGGACAACAATTTGAAATCTTGATATGATCTTTTTAGAACCACAGTGACTTTTCTAAAATACCTGCCTGCATCAGCGGTAAAAAGCTCTTTCTCCTTGTACTGTGTTTTTTGGAGGTGTACATTGTTTTTCATCAGTTTTCAGCAGGCAGGGGTAGCTTTTGGTGGTTTTCTGGACCACAAAAATAGAAACACGTTTGACATGTTGTTTTCTCTTTCTGCAGAAGCCTCCTGTACAGCATGGTTGTTGTAAAAAGAAATACACATACAAATATTTTTCTTTTACATCTGCATTTGCTGATCATTTCTGAATTTGAAAAACATGCTCTCACTATTATTTCCAAAACACTCCTGTTGGCACTTGGGTAATAGATTTCAAAGCCATTTTTCATTTCTTTCTTTTTCAGCTGCAGAAAGTTAGTTTAGAGTTTTGAGCTTAGTTTTATGAGCCTGAGCCTGGATACAAAGTCATTTGTATGTGGTCGAATCTGGTCTGCGCTCAAATGAGTTTTGATTGATGATGATGTAATCACACACACTGTTATCTTTAATGGGTTTGAACATAATGCAATCTTTAAAATAAATAAAAATTCTAAGCAGAAAGTCTGTTTTGCATCTCTCACTTCAGTCACTTTTGGTGTCTTGTTTCCAGTCTTTAACTCTCATGTTATTTTAAGAACAACCACTTCTACCTGTCCCAGTTCCATAAGTACACCCTATCTTCGTTCATTTCTCTCCTTTGAACTCTTTGACAACCCTTCCCAGCATCCTGTGACTGGTTTGTGCTTTCATGACTACAAATGTAAATTTGGATTGGATTTTTGCCCTATCCTGTTAGCTTCTCTATTTGACTTTAAAGTACATTTAAATATGCCATTCAGCCACAACTTTGAGACCTGCCTGTCACAGTCAGGCTGCAAAGCTGACTGTGTGAATAAAGGAGGTGAACCCAAGTGCCGACACTCTAAAACAAAACTCAAGCTTAACAGAAAGCGAGACGTTTATTAAGGCTGGTAAGACATTGCAAAACAAAAGGCAGAGGTGATGCTAAACAATAACCTAAACTGGGGAAATTAAAGATAAACATAAAAAACCCAAAACATGACGTGGATACGTGACACATGATAGATGGAACATGGTGGTGCAAAGGACAAAAGACAACCTGACACTGAACAAAGTAGGACAGAGGACTTCAGTACACACAGAGATAATGAGGGGATGTGGAACAGGTGGGAACACAGCTGGGACAAATCAGACCTAACGAGACAAGGAACACTGCACATAGGACAGGGACTTTCACAGTAAAACAAGAAACAGAGTGGAATCCAGACATGGCAACACAAGCTTGACAATATGAACAAGAAGACAAGAAACATGACAGACTAACACAGATGACTTAAGTAAAACATAAACTAAACTTAAGGTAACCAAATGATAATCCTATTACATAACATATTTAAAGGAATAACTTAAAGACTCAAAGCACTGCCCAAAAGCTTATCTCCATCTATACAAGGACAAGTGACCTCTGAGGAAGTTAGAGGAAGCATGACTTCATCTGTGATATCTGAAACAACTCATTTGGACTGTCTGCAGTGTTTATGTGGCAGCTTTGTGTATCCTATCTCATGTCAAGGCTTTCATTGGGGAGTGTGAACATTTCATTCTGTGGATTGCATTGCTCTACTGAAAATAAATCTCTTGTAAACTGGTTCATTCATTATAGAAGGTGATAATTTATACTTTGCATGTCCCACTTCTAGTAAACTTTTCCACTAAAAAGCATGATTGGATACTGAAATGTTTAAACATAAAGAATCATTCATCTTCTGCAGCTTTAAAATATCTAAAAGACACTCTGTGGTTTTTTGACCTGTGTCTGGTCGTCATTAGAGGTTAAAACCTGCAGAGTTATGCTGGGGCTGTCGTATCCACATTTGCACCAAAGCACTTCCCCTTCAGTTCTCAGAAAGAGACACTTAAATAAGATGTAATGAGTACCAATGAAGTGACAACAGTTGAGCCTGTGAGTTTGTTGCCTCTGCACATCTATGCAGATTAATGTTTCTACCCTGTTGGCCTTACTTTCAGTCACGAATAAAAAAAAGAGAGAATGAAATTTACAGTAATCTTCCAGTTTGTGTTTTAATGAGACAGTCTGAGCTGAAAATTATATGATTGAAATGTTTACTATTAACAACATAGGCATGAGCCACAAAAAAAAAAAAAACAATATGTTGAACTTTCTGAAAGTGTAATAACCAACACCCTCAGCTGTGAGAACAGTTTGCTGTTACACTTAGTTTAAATGTCTAAAGGACATTTAGTGTGTGAAGCGTCTGTTTCTGACGGTAACACTTCTACATTCTCACCAACTCTGCCCCTTCACTTCTCAGAAAAACAACACTTCACAGACACAGTGAGGGACCAACAAGTATCAGAGCAAGAAGACATAATCTTACCTTCACAAACGGACAGTGGGATTATCATAAGTCACTGAGCAACATTCGGCTGTCTGTTCTACGTGCTCGTTTTAGTTTTACAGGGTTTGATGGCCTGCAGTGACCTTTGACCTCTTTAATATTGTTTCGTTCCCCAGCCATTTTATAAACAACAGAAATTGTCAGAGAAAGGACTTCCTGAACAGTTAGCGTGAGATAGTGAGATAACAACCACAGGAACCGCCACAGGGAGCACAACTTTAAAGTCTGCGACTGTCATTACTGTGAGAAACAGGAAGGAGAAATACCGAGAAGCATGATGGCTGAATTCAGATGGATTCACATGTTTTTATCAGTGATACTAATGCTTCAATTAACAGGTAGGAATACAGATACGTTTATAAATGAGATTACAAAAGTTTACACTGAGGACATTATTATTATTATCATCTCAGCAGATTCTGAGTTCTATGAATGTATTACCTCACTAATAACAGGGAAGCTGATACACTTATTTTTCAGAAGCTCAAGAAGAAAATGAGAAAAGAGAGACTATGAGAAATGATGGTTAAATCGATTTAGCTTAAAGTGTTTTTATTGCTGTACCTGTGCTTCAGTTGGTAAGGATACATCCAACATGTGTATAAGAGAAAGATTTAAAAACATTTCCAGCTCAGTGCACTAGTGAAAATGAAAAAGATACAAATGCATACATGTGTGCATAACTGTGCAAAATTATCTGTGCTCTGACATGCAGTGTTACCTTTTTGATTCTTTGTCGTGTTCTCAGGAACACTAAGTGGAGATCTTTCACTCTCCTTCACTGTCAGAGATGGAGATAAAGTCACTTTGCCTTGTGAAAATGTGATGAAGAATCATCACAACTGTAACGCTATCAACTGGCTCTTCATTGAATCAAGAAGCACACCAGCAGTAGAGCTGGTTAATCATGGACAGATCAAAGAAAGGCCAAATCAGACAGACTGAGTGTTACAGCAGAATGCTCACTGGTTATAAAGAAGGTCACAGCTGAGGATGTTGGTCGTTACACCTGCAGACAGTTTAGAGCCAATCCAGGGAAACAGCAAGGTCCAGATGCTGTGGTTTATCTGTCTGATGTCATCAGTGAGTATTTACACCACACCAGACCACCAGTACTTACAAGCTGTGAACAACTAAACAATATGCTAACACCTTACATTTATTTATTTTTTTAAATGTTTGTTTGTTTGCTTTTTTCTTCGAATCTTCACCAGTGACTGAACAGAAGAACACTGATCAAGTGACTTTAAACTGCTCTGTGTGGACATATGAACGGTGTAAACACAAACTGAAGTGGATCCATGACAGTGGAGGTCTGAATAGAGATTACTCAAATTTAAAAACATTACAGTCGTCCTGCTCTGCTGCTGTTACTTTTATAAAGTCATCATACAGTCTGTTAAGGTTCAAACATTGAGGAAGGAGAGTACAAACAACCAGGTCCAGAAGATCTTGGTCAAACAATGATTTTAATGAATACACGCGTGGGAAGACCAGTCTGTACGCAGACAGCACTTGATCTTCGACTTACTCAAAGCATACACAGATTTTTATAGCATCAGGGTCTGAATTAATGACGCCCCTTCATACGTCACAGACAGGATATATACATACGTCAAATCAAAATCACAATGACTTTTAACACAGTTTAAAAGAACGTTGTCTTCGTCTCGTCTGGAACACGAGCCCCACATCCTGCCAGACGCGGTTCCTCTTTCCAGAGACAAACATGACCAACTTCTTACCTATAAATGAGTCTACTAATGTGTGTGTGTGTATGTGTTGACCCTACATGCCCTCTCATCTCACCCGTTGCACTTCTGACCTTTTACCAGACCAGAGGCTCATCCTTATGTGTAATAACCTAACTGAAACTATATGTACTATGTTGAATAAATGTTTTAATCAAGAACCTCTACTAAGAGCTTAATAAAAGAATATAAAAGTATAACAGACAATTTGAATAACCTAGTAATTCAAATAGCCTCATCTAACCTGCTCAGAATAACTTAGACTCTGCTTTCACTTCTGCTTTCCCTTCTGCAAACTCTCTGCAACTTCCTGTCAGCCTGCAACTTATTCTTTCTAAAACACACACACTGTTTAAACCTCTGAATACAATATTAATGCTGCAGATTCTATTATTAATGCAATGGTAATGATGATTATTTAACAATAGCAGTAAAATAATTTCCCTGCTCCACAAGTCACATATCTAACTCTGACTTTAAGTGTAGCGTAACAACAGAAGAAAACAAAGAGCAGCTTTGTACCTTCAGGCCTCAGTCATCAGGTAAGAAACCAGGAGAGATTTGGTTGAGAAAATTACTTTCAACTGATGTGAGGAAAGAACTTTTAATTAGCTGAATTTGATCTTTTGTTTGAATGATGAAGATACAGTAACATCAGCAACAACAACAACAACAACAAGAAAAGTAACAACAACAAGAACAACAAGAACATCAAGAACAACATCACAGACTGATGACCCAGGTGATTTTTCTTTTCTTTTTTTTTCTTTTTTTTTTTTGGGGGGGGGGTTCAAAGCAATGATTGAATAGTTTTTTGTTAAGTCACATGCATGTCATATTTGCAACTTTTCTACCTCTTAGACATTGAACAGTAAATGAAAAGCTTCAGATATTTATGTTCAGGTGCAGCTCTGGTGTGGCCGTACATCCTCGTGGCTGTTATTTCAGCAGCACTTTTAATCTTTGCTGTGAAACTGATTGTACTGAAGAGAGGTGAGAGAAAATCCCACATTAAATATTAAAGCTGAATCTTCTCTGTGGTCAAGTGTGTAATCCTGTTTTTCTTTTCTTTTCAGGGACCAAAACACAAGCCAATGAAAATGTGAGTTTAAAAATAATCTTTACTAAACATTTTAATTCTAGATCAGAAGTGATGCAGTGGTTGGTGCAGCAAAAGATCAAGAAAAGAAAAAAGAGGGTGCAAAATTCATTTTTGCTTTGATTTTATAATTATTACAGTTTTTTCTGATTGCTTAAGCACATTTTTTGTAACTATTGGCTAATTTTGCAAAACTCTTCACACAAATAAGAAAACCTGTCACCCAATAATCAAAACATTGTAGTTCTCTTGCAAAAGCAAACACAGCTAGATTAACTCTTCACACCTTCGTAAAAATGGTGTTTCCGTATCAAACAGTACACACAGGCCATCATCTACTAAGCACACAATGCGCCAACTGCACACTGATGGTATGAATACAAAACACATCTGGCTTTTGCTTTCTCTGTGCACAAGGTAGGCTATGTCAGTTTGAGCTCATACTTCTGTCATAGATCCATAAGCATAGAGGGATCCAAACTTCAAGTACATCAAAACAAACACAAGTGTTTATTTCCAAGTATAGGATTATTTGCAATCGCCATAATGACTATATGGGTTACTTGGTCTGCAGTGAACATGCTTCCTCTGCCCCCAGCATCTGGTCATCTAGCAATTCTGTAAAGTAACAATTTCAGTATTTTTACATCAATGGTATTGGTGTGTTTCTCATTGGCATATGGCAGTGCTACAAATCTTTGTGCGAAGTGACTGTACTAACCGATTCCCATTTCAAGATGTCCTTATGGTACTTGCTACAGTGTAGCGGCTCGAGTTAGGCTGGACCCGTTGGCCAGCTACCCTCAGGGTCATTCCACGGTTGATTACATGGTCCACTATTGTAGCTCTGATGTCATCAGCAATTCTATTTCTTACTCTTCCTACCCTTCCTCTCCCCCCTCCTCATCTTCCTCTCCCTCCTCCTCGTCTTCCTCTTGCTCCTCCTTGTCCTTGTCGTCCTCTTCATCCTACTTCTTCACCTCCACGTCCTCTTCCTCGGCCTCCTCTACTTCTCACTCTTTCTGCTCCCTCCATTGTACTCCGCACACACAGCTTACCTGTATTATAGTGCTTAGGCTGATTGCAAAGTGAACTAATTATCTAAAAAAGTTTTCCCATGTGAAAGTGTGCCAGACAGTTGGCAAATTAGTGTTAATGATAGCCATACATGTGTATACTTTTGCTAGGAGTGTGTTGGAAATTTGGTAATTGAGTGTTGTGCAGTGAATTGTGCCTACAGTTTTGCAAAGTGTGTGTTACAAAATTGCAAACTGAGTGCAAAGCAGTTTTTGTGCTTTTAGTTTTGCAAACTCAGTGAGTGGTTTTGCTATAAGTCTGAATAGTTTTAGAGATTGTGCTACAGGAATCACAGTTAGGGTTTAAGCATTCAGAAAAAACTGTAACTCCAAAAATGACCTCAGCCTATGTGCAAAGTCCTTTCTGGTCACAAAAAAGACCCTATGGTACTGGTAGTTGGACTTTTGTGTTGCATTTTATGTGTTTTATGTCATTATCTATCTATGATTGTTGCAGATGTTTAAACACTCAAAAGTAACTGGAAGTTGCACTGATGTAATGCATATATTTATTCAGGCTTGACTTCAAATCCTTCAGTCATTTAGAAAATAATAAGGTCAAACTCACAACTTCTGCTGTTTGCATTTGTTCTTCAACATTATAAAACTAACTTTACAACATGAGACTGTGCAAGAGATAGATTTCAAACTGAAGGGAAGTGAACTGTTGCTGTCAAACTAAGCCAAAAGAAGTGGTAACAAATTTTGACATCGTTGGCAGAGACGGGTCAGTGTAGATCCTCCTGCATCTCAGAGGGCAGTAATCATGTTTTCTTTACTGTGTAGGTGGATCATGAAGATGGTGTTTCCTACATCTCCATCAGCTACACCAACAAGGCTAACAGTGAAAATAAAGTAATGCATATGATATGTTTCTGGCTTCATCAGTGCATTAGTAAATGATGTTTTCACTGTGTTGTGTTACATGTGGTGAAACATCCTGTGGTCTGTGTGCTTCCAGGTTCGGGATAAATGTGAGAGTGATGAGACAGTTACCTACTCCACTGTGAAAGCTTCCTCCACACATCCCAGCAGCCTCTATGCTACCATAGAGTAAACAAAAAGGAAACTTAATCATCAGGTCATTGCTTCTGTGAAAAAGCTTCGTCCCTATAAGAATTATCGGTTTGCTCAGTTTAAAAGGAGGAAGCAGTTGTGTGAGTGCTTAAAGAGCAGAATTTGTAACATTTGAAAGGCTTTCAGTTTTATTTTATCTTTTGTTCAAAGTTTTGAAATGATGTACATAGATGTGTTTATTTTGCTATTTGCCTGTAAATTTTCTAAAACTGCAGTAATTTATAAGTTTAGTTTCATTTTTTCCATAAACAATTATTCAAACATTTGTGTCTCATTACTCTAAGCATCAAAAGCAGGATTAAATGGAATCAGGCATCAGAGTGGGAGGATATGTCTTTACCTGTATGAAAAACACAATTTTACATGAATGAATGAGAAAGTTTTATTATGTTGGTTGCATTTCTCTACTGACAACAAACCTTCCCTCTGGTGAGCAGGTTTTTTCACAAAGGGCTTAAACAGATGCAGATGACACGGCCATCATGGGGTGTATCTGGGATGATCAGGAAGAGGAGTACAGAAGTCTGGTGAGGAACTTTGTCGCATGGAGTCACACAAACCACCTGCAACTCAACACCTCAAAGACTAAGGAACTGGTTGTGGACTTCGGGAGGTCCAGAGAAGGTCCACTGCCGGTTCAGATAGATGGGGAGGAGGTGGAGGTGGTCAACAAGTACAAGTACCTCGGGCTGTGGGTGGACAATAAACTGGACTGGTCATGCAACACAGAGCACCTGTATAAAAAAGCCCAAAGCCGACTGTACTTCCTCAGGAGGCTGAGGTCTTTAAACATCTGCAGAAAGACCCTGTATTTCCCTCAAGCTATCGTCCAATTTCTCTTTTAAATGTAGACCTTAAAATAATCTGCAAAGCTCTTTCAAAGAGATTAGAGAAAATGACCCCCCTCTTAATTCATCCTGACCAAACTGGTTTCATAAAAGGTCGGCACTCCTCAACAAACACTCGTAGATTACTTAATTTAATAGACTACTCATACGATAAAAACATCGAAACCATAATATTATCTCTAGATGCAGAAAAAGCATTTGACAGAGTTAACTGGAAATTTTTATTCGCAACTTTACACAAATTTGGTTTTGGAAACTCTTTCATAAATTGGATAAGAATATTATACAATTCCCCAACAGCTCGTATCAGAACAAATGACCAGACATCCTCCAGCTTCTGTCTCCTGAGGGGCACCAGACAGGGATGCCCACTCTCCCCTTCACTTTTTGCAATTTTTATCGAACCTCTAGCAGCAGCATTTAGACAGGCTACAACAATTAAGGGCATAAAATGTAAGAACATAGAACATAAAATCAGTCTCTATGCGGATGATGTGTTGCTTTTTCTGCAAAACACACAAACCAACCTCTCTGAGGTAATTACTCTAATAAACTGGTTTTCAAGAGTTTCAGATTATTCAATTAACTGGCCAAAATCTACAGTTCTCCCCATTAACTGCTCCTTCCATAATTCTTCCTCTGCCTCACTGCAATCCGGAAATATTAAATATTTAGGTATTACAGTTTTTGCCCGTTGCTTGAACACTACAAACCCATGCTCAGACTAAAGTAACACAACGTGAAGCTTTTGTTACCATACCTCAAACACATGTACCCATACCTTAAACAAAAGCGCTGCTTTGCACCCCAGTACCAATTATGCAACACTCCTACTCCTTTATGCAACACACATGGTCCTGCATGCTACACTCTATTTCATACATAAGACACTTCGCTCACAAAATGAAATCTCAGGGTGCCATTCGGAAAACACATGTATCCAAAATACAAAACACATCGGGTAATTGCAACCACTCAAATACACACCTGAAGGCACGTACTTGCAAAACCGAACACCAATTAGCCAACTACAAAAAGCCCTCAGCGTAGCCATTTCAAGAACTTTGCAAGCATGGATGGAGGGAGAGCAAGAGGAAGAGGAAGAGGTAGAGGAGGAGGAGGAAGAGGAGGAGAAGGCCGAAGAGGCCATGAACGGACCCATATTTCTGATGAAATAAGAGCAACTTTGGTGGACCATGTCATCAACCATGGCCTGACTATGAGGGAAGCTGGGCAGAGAGTCCACCCACATCTAAGCCGCTTCACAGTGGCATCTGTAATACGAACATTCCGACTAGAAAACAGGTATGTCTTCACCTCCATACCTTCTGCTCTACTCAGATGGTTTCATAGCACTGTTCTACAGTATATCACATTACCATATCAAGTGTACGGGGTGCTAATGCTCCTTTTGCAGCCAAAGTGGCTGATTCCTTATATTGAAGTACAGTGTTGTACAGTGGATGACACAGTATATACAGTAAAGTACTGTAAGAAAAATAAGCAAACCGATGACAATATGTGGTTGTATTCCTCCAGAATGACCCGAAGACCTTCTGGGGGAGGACGGCAACGCCTGTTCACACAACAGCAGGAACTTGCCGTTGTGGACCTAGTGAGGGCAGACAATGCCATCCGTCTCCACCAGCTACGACGGAAAATACTTGCAGACAGGCGAGTGTTCAGCAACATAAACCATGTGAGCATCACCACCATCAGACGCATCTTGGGAAAACACAGCATCACCATGAAGCAGCTCTACAGAGTCCCATTCGAGAGGAACAGTGACAGGGTACATATCTTTCTACGTAGCACTCATAATTCTTATTCTCATGTATATATCTCATGCACATATCTATCTTTCTTTCTACATAGCACTTTAATTCTTATTGTCTGCACTGAAGCACCGCAGCAATTTCCTAATGTTGTAAACCTCAACATCTGGCAATAAACCCATTCTGATTCTGATTCTGACTTCGAGCTGAATATGTACGGGTATGTGTAACTGTCCCTTACATTTACAATAGAGTATTGGTGAAGTCCAGTAGCAGCTGAATATGTACCATATCAGTACCACATGGATCTATTCTGAGAGCTACACAGGTACCTGTGTGATGGGGTGAGGGTGCCGTATGTGTAGCACTGTAGTACAGTGATATGTTCCCCTTTTTTTCAGAGAATCTTGGCCATGGATGGAGCTGCACAGCCTCATGAATACATTTTCATTGATGAAGCTGGATTCGACCTGAGCAAAACAAGACGACGGGGTCGTAATGTAATTGGCCAAAGGGCAATTGTGCACGTCCCAGGGCAGCGCGGGGGAAACATCACATTATGTGCCGCCATATGCCTTCGAGGGCTTCTGCACCATCATGCAATACTAGGTCCATACAATAGCCAACACATACTCACATTTCTAGATGCTCTCCATGATATAGTTGTACAGAACAGAGCAGATCAGCCCAGGTTTGTGGTGATATGGGATCATGTCAGTTTCCATCGGGCTGCTCTGGTCCAGGCCTGGTTCTCCAACCACAATCAATTTGAAGTGGTATACTTGCCCCCTTACTCACCATTTTTAAACCCTATTGAGGATTTTTTTAGGCTTGGAGATGACGTGTATATGACCGCCAACCACATGCCCGCATGCCTCTTCTGCAGGCAATGGAACAGGCCTGCGGCGACATTCAGGTGACAGCAATCCATGGATGGTTTCGACATGCAAGAGGATATTTTCCCCGGTGCCCAGCGGGAGAGGACACTGCTTGCGATGTTGATGAGGTCCTGTGGCCAGACCCCAACAGACGGCGGGATCCATGAGCCCACTTATGCACAATTGTCATGGTTTTTTGTGTTTACAGTATAGTGTTTTTTCTATTGCAGTATTATTGTGTTGTGGTTTTTTTTTTTTTTTGCTTTATCTGAATTCATGGTACTGCGATGTACACTATTGAGTAGGTCTATTTGCGTTTTTGGTTGTTTGGAAATGTGTCTCCTGTAAATGTGCCTTCTGAATACACAATGGAAATCAAGGACTGCAGTGTTTTATGTAAAGAAGACTAGTGTGCTCCCCCTGATCTGTAAGTGTTTGCATATGATGCAAGTATGTGTCATTTTGTCAACAGAGTTACATTTTGACAGAGGAATGTTAGGTTTTGACAGCAGAGTTTAGGTTTTGGGAGTGGAGTTTCATTTTGGCACAGATGTGTATGGTATATTTCCCAGTGTTGTGTCGTGTTTACTTGTGTTTAGAGTTTTGGCACAATGAGCGACGTTTTGCCAAATGTGTTCAAGCAACGGGCAAAAACTGTAATGTTTCTTCTAAGCTTTCAGACTTAACTAAATTAAACCACATCCCACTTCTAAAGAAAGTAGAAGGCGATCTGACTAGATGGAAATCTTTACCCATATCACTCATGGGAAGGGTCGCCACTATAAAAATGATGATCTTGCCAAAAATAAATTACTTATTTTTGATGATCCCTAACAAACCATCACAAGATTGGTTCAGATCTCTGGATTCATATATTTCCAAATTCCTTTGGAAAGATAAACCCCTGCGTATCAGCTTAAAAACGCTACAAAGAACCAAGGATAGAGGAGGATTAGATCTGCCTAATTTTCATCAATACTTCTTAGCCAACAGGCTTCAGTTCATCTCAGAATGGTTAAAACATACCTTCTTAGTTGAGCCTTGGCTAGATGTTGAACAGGCACTATGCAAGGATCTAGAGATTTCAGACCTACCATTTATTAGCTCAAACATCAAAAGACATGAATGCTTTAAAAGTATCAACATCAGCTTTTCTCTGACAGCATGGTGGGAGTTTCTAAAAATAACGGAGTCTTCATTAATCCCATGCAAACGTACACCTATCTGGAATAACCCTGACATATTACAAAACAATAATATGATTAATTTCCCAGAATGGAGTTGTAAAGGAATTAAATACTTAGAACATATATTAGAGGGAACAGAATTTATTCCATTTGACAGACTAGTTGAACAATATGGGATCAACAAGACAAGATTTTTAGAATATCAACAAATTAAATCCATAGTAAAAAAAAAATTTAACCTCAGTCAAGTTGAATTACAAACACCACTAAGTGCGGCACATTTTCTTACTCTTAAATCCCCCAAATTATTATCTAAAATATACAGAACACTTTCTAAATTAGATGAATCAATATCCCTTCCTATTGCAAAGTGGGAAGCAGATTTATCAGTCAGCTTAGACCAAAACTTCTGGTCTCAGATTTGCTCAAAAACCTTTAAATTAATTAAAAATCCCAGTCTGCAATTAATACAATACAAAATACTACATAGAGTGCACTATACAGGTCATCGGATGTTCAAGATGGGCTTTACATCTTCCAACAACTGCTCACACTGTCAAGGCAATACACCAGACAATTACATCCACGCTCTTTGGTTCTGTCCACCAGTGCAAAAGTTTTGGCGCGAGATATGTGAAGACTTATCAAAGTGTCTGAAATGTAACATTCCAACTTCCCCCTTAGTGTGTTTACTGGGCAGCTTAGATAATGTCACTTCAGAAAAGAATATAGCCCATATGATTTTCACTGCCCTATGCATAGCCAAGAAAACAGTCCTCATGAACTGGAAAAATAAAAATAATCTTAATTCTAACCAATATAGAAATTATCTATTAGATTACATTAGTCTTGATACAGCCTCTGCCACCACATCAGATCAATTGCTCTGGGCTCCTTTTATCAGCTCCATCACCTAGTGGGGGTGGGGGGTCATAGTTTGGTCCCGCCTTCACTGTTGTGATCGGTGTGGGGGTAGGGACAGGCTTGGGGCGTCGGGGGGTTCCCCGGAGGCAACTTCCTTGGGGGGCTCAACCCGGGGTAGCGGTCATGTCCGGTTGGGGGCTCTGTTGGCTCTCAGGTGACTGTTTCCTTGCGGCTGCGTGCAGCGGGGCTAGGGGAGGGTCTGTGCTGATGGACGTGGGTTACTGACCTGGTAGCCTGGCTGGCCCTGGGTGGGTCCGGGATGGGCGTGAGGTTCTAGGGGTGCTCTGTCTCTGGGCTGGGGCCCGGGCCGGGCCTTGGGGGCTTGGGTCCTGGTTGGTGTGTTGCCGGGGTTGTGGGCGGGTGGGTGCATGGGGGCCCGGCCCTGGAGCAGGGTGCCGCCGGTGCGTCGAGCCACCTGGGGGGCTCTTCAACTGGTGGGGGAGATGGTCACATCTTGCAGGAGCTCTCCTCTCTTCAGGAACTCTCTCTGCAGGAGGGGGAGATACAGGAGAGGTGGAGGAAGATCTCAGCCTGGGTGTTTATTGTCTTATGTAGTCTGGAAGATGAGTGGATGGTGGGGTGGGTGCAGTTTTCTCTGTGGTGGGGTTGGGTGGACTGTCCCGGGCTCTGTGGGGCCGGGGGGCGCTGCTGCACTGGGCCCCGGTCTGGTTGGGCCTGGGCCCCCTTTCCCTGGCGGGTCGCGGAGTATGGGAGTGCCTACTGGGGTCAGCGGGGGAGCTGGCCCCAGGGAGGGGTTACCTGCCCCTCCCTTCCTTCCCTCCCCATCTCCAGCTGCCTCCCTCTTCCCGCTCCACCACAACCACCCACACATGCAGGCCTTGGAGTAGGGGTATGTCACCAGGGTGCGGAGGAGGCTACCCCCCCCCCCCCCCCCCCCGTCCCCTTCTGGCTGCCTCTGCCTCAATTTTATCCCACAACTTAGACATTCACATTATTCACACTCTCATTACACATACATTTAGGATCTTGGGGGTGGGCACAATCACGGAGTCCAAATTACCATCAGGGTGTACACCTCACCCCTGGCGTCGTTGCCCACCTCTCAATTTTAAATACACTTAGACATTGAGGGCTAGCAGGAGGGACCATGCGCTTACCTGCTGCTCCTTGGCAGGTAGCTCCATGCCCTCCTGGGTTTTAATTGCACCTTAGAACACATGCATCAACACTACAATGAGCGGGTGGAGGGAGGTTTGGAATCTTCTCCCACCCCCGTTCTCTGCGGCCTGCTGGAGCGGGAGGGCTAGGAGGAGTTGGCCGTCCGACTGCGGTCTGGGGTGTGGGGCCTCCCTGCTGCTACGGAGTCGGGGTGGTCTGCCTCTCCCCACCGCAGGGAAAAGGGTAACACCACCTGGGTCTGGGTGCAGTTCCCCCCTCCAGGGGCAAGGGTACCTAGACCCGGTTTGTAGAGTACGCTTGGGGAGTGTGATCGTGTGTACAGCGTCTCTTTATGTCTGTCTCCACGTTGGTTGAGTGTGGAGTAAGTGCACATGAGAGCATGAGGGTGGGAATGGATGTTTGTGTCTGTGTGTGCCTGTATGTCTGGGTCTATATGTCAGGTTGGGTATCAGACGCCACCTCTCTGGGGACACCTCAGGCCCTCCAAGGTTTGGAGGCCTATCTCCCCCCACCACTTCCCCTGCCGGTGGCGGACTCCCTCAGGTGTCGGTGCGTTGGTGGTTCTTTGTGTCTGGGGGTGGGCGTCCAGGTACACACCGGCTCACTCCTTGGTGGCTGCTTATCGGGGCCTGGAGCCTGGGGCTCGCTCGGGCCCCTTCGGAGGTGGGGTGCCCCCGGCCTCTCGGCCTGGGGCTCGGTCACTCAGGCGCAGCTGGGGGCCGGCGGAGCTCATGGGCGCGTCACTGCAACTCCCCCTGGCTTCTGCTCCGCGGCTGCCCCTCTGTTGGTCTTCCATGGTCTCTTGTGTTCTGGGGGCCTCTGGATGTCGAGAGTTTGACCTCCTCCATACCCGCTTCACACCCTGGAGGACGGGGCTGTGGCCCCCCCACACTCCCTAGCAGATCGTTACATGGAGAAACCTTTGGAATACAAGCATGCTGATCCACACAGGTGTACACACGGGTGTTCACTGCTCGTAGACCCAAATTACACCTTTCTTGGCCGCTACTTCGAAGCACATCTGTCCTGCGTGCTGCACAACAACATTGAATATTTAGTATTTACTGCTGTTTACACTTAGCTAGATTAATGCGATGGTGTTGTGTTTAGTATGTTGCTTTGTTTTTTTTGCTTGTTTTCTATTTTTCTCTCAACAGGTGATCCAGGAGATTTTTATTTTTTTTCTCCCCCCCTTTCTCACTGTCCCTCTCCCCTTCTGTTTTTCCTTTCCTTCCTCTTTCTTTCTTCCTTTCCTATCCCTCACTCATGTCTGTCCCGTCTGTAACATCTGAAAATAAAATATAATAAATAATAAAAACAAAGATCGACCAAATGGACCAATACGGCAATGCCACGATGATCCATTTGGCAAAGTAAATCCATTGGGTATCCTTGTTGGTCTTCAGACAACAATTCTGATGGCTAAAGAACCAAATGGGACAGGCAGAAAAAAAAACAAAAAAAAAAACATCTGCAGGAAGCTCCTGAGGATGTTTTACCAGTCGGTGGTTGCTGGAGTACTTTTCTATGCTGTGGTGTGCTGGGGGAGCAGCACAGCAAAGAAGGACTCATCCAGGCTGGAGAAACTGATCAGGAGGGCTGGCTCTGTGGTCGGCATGAAGCTGGACACTCTGGTGACAGTGGCAGAGAAAAGGACATTAAAGAAACTGCTGGACATTATGAACAATGCTGGGCATCCTCTGCACACGGCCATAAACAATCAGAAGAGTCTGTTCAGTGACAGGTTGCTTCTCCCCAAGACAAGAACTAACAGACTTAAAAACTCCTTTGTCCCACACGCCATCAGACTGTTTAACTCCTCTCTGGAGGGGAGAGGGAGGGGAAACAGGAGGACAAAGGAGGGGGGAACAACTAAGCTGTAGTGCCTCTTCACCTCACTGTGCAATACCTTTTGTGCAATACTTTTGTAAATAGTCAACGGTGCAATAGACTCAATACTTGAAATGTGCAATTCACTTGTATTTTTATGACCACAACCATACCCAAGTATATTACTTTAACCAGGACTAATGAACTTTCCCTGAACCTGCAAACGTTTTTGGACCTTAGGTGTTTTTTTAACCACAAGGGTGTATAGACAAAATACAACAATAGGAAACCCAAAAACAGTGTTTTCAGTTTGGAATTATATTGGATATTATATTATTTAGATTTATATATTATATTTTCTATTATATTTTCTGTTCTGTCTTTTTTGGATTGTTCTCTTTTATTTACAGTTTTATTTTTGTTGCCTGCACTTTCTAATAAATTTCACTTCCTTTGTATTTGCCTCCTTGATTAGTCGCAGCAGTGTTTGTTTTCCCATCTAGTTTACCTTCCTTCATTACCTGTTGTGTATTTAAACACACGTTGCTGCTGGAGTGTATACTTGCTTAATCGATTAGTTGCGGCAGTGTTTGTTTCCCTTTCATTTCCTGTGGGTGTAACCACTCATTCTGTTTGATGCTTACTGTCTGTCTGCTTATGAGATTTCCTGTTGTATATTCAGCTTTGTTTGATGGATATTGTTATCTGGTCCCTGTTGGTTTTTTCCTTGCCCCAATAAAAGTTTGGCTTTTGTTTTGGATACACACTTTTCAATCAACATCACTGTTTTGTTATTAGTTTTATGTCTACTGGAGTGTATAATGGAAGATGTTAGGCTGAAGTTCCCCATGTAACAACCAGCTTCATTTATTTTTGTAACAATTACTGTTGTCCAGAAGGGGGTGCTGTATAATAATTGCAAGAAACTAAGCTACCAAATAGACACATACACTAACTGGTTTAAAAAAACAATACAATAGAAAATGAAGAACTTTTTTTTCATATTTTATTTTTTCATAAATGAGTGTTCTTTATGTAAATAAGATGCCAGTGATGTTTCTTTAAGCAAAGCAAATTAAAATAGTTGCAGTCCAAAAGATGAAAAAATAAACATCCAAATTCAAACTCTCTCTGCTTAAGTATGTCATTAATCTGCACTCTGAAAAGTAATGGTGACATTTCTACTTCTCTGGCATATTCTTAGTAGATCTTTCTCTTTCCTTTACTGTCAGAGACGGAGATAAGGTCACTTTGGAGTAAAGGAAAACAAAGGAACAAAGGAAGCAAAACCCAAGACAATGCACACATGGAACATGTTGTGGAGGTTTTCCATTTAAATAAAGCCTGCAGACGAGCGGTGAGCGGTAGCTAACATTCTTTAATCCAAACACACAAAGAACAGAAAACCAAGCTTGTGGAGAGCCTACATGACCGCGGGGCAGGTCAGCAGAGTCTCACTGAGCCTAGCATGGCTCTCAGTTAAATACCTTCTTCAGGAACAAAAGGCAGTACACAGCTGTTTCACACATTAAGGTTCACACTCCCTTCGAGGTTCAAGGTTCAAGGTTCTTTATTTGTCACATGCATAGTTATACAAGTATAACACACAGTGAAATGTAGCCTGACACGCTCCTCGACATGTGCAAAAATTGGGGGGGGGGTGTAGAGGAAGAACATTATATATATATATATACATTGGGTGAATGTGCAGTAGTAGCAGCAAGCAGGTGAATTCTGTACATTAATATGAATAGACATCTGACTATTTTACAGGATAGACAATATAAACATATTTAAAATTAAAGGAATTGAAATGTACATTGTGCCTTGGTTTAGTGTCTGGAAGAGTCCTGTCTCAGTCAATTATAGATGATGTGAGAGGGCGGGTGTGTGTGTTTAGGGCACGGATGGCTTGGGGATAGAAGCTCCTCTTGAGTCTCTCTGTCCTTGCCCGGAAGATGCGGAACCTTCTACCAGATTGCAGAAGTTGGAACAGTTTGTTGCCAGGATGGGATGGGTCCTTCAGTATCTGCGCTGCTCTAGTCCGGCATCTCCTGGTGTAGGTGTCCTGAAGCGGGGGGAGAGCAATCCTGCAGCAGCGTTCTGCTGTACGGATCACTCTCTGGAGAGCTTTTTGGTCCTTCACACAGCTGTTCCCAAACCACGATGTCATGTTCTGTGTGAGGATGCTCTCCACAGCGCCTGTATAGAAAATCCTGAGGATCTTTGGAGAGACCCTGAACTTCCACAGTTGTCGTAGGTGATACAGGCGCTGCCTAGCCTTTTTGGTCTGGACCTGAATGTGGGCAGCCCATGTCAGGTCTGAGGAGATGTGGACACCAAGATACTTCACACTTCCTTACAACACCTCCACCATTTGTCTTACAGTATGGGTGTCAGACATGTTAAAATCCAGTGGCACCAAGGCATTATACAATAAAATAATGTGATTAATACACAAGTAAAAGAAATTCCTATACAAACACATGCTCAACAAAATAAGACAGGAAATGAGAAAGCTAAACAGGGGTGCTAGTTTCAGTCATTATGCAAATCCAGTGTTATAAGGATGGGGAAAGGATGAGACTAAAGCAGTCACTTGAATGAGTGGCACTGAAAATGTGAAAACCTGCCACTGCATCCACATGAACAGAACTAGCTTTTACACTAAGGGAGGAATAAAGCCAAAGCAACTAGGACCTGAGAACTAAATACATTTTTTTAGGTTGCAAGAAAGTAAAGCAATCTAAAATACAAAATATTCCCACTTATGTTTATTCTGGTCATTTGTGGATAACACCTCCCCCGCTCTGCTGCTGCTCATTAAAAATGAATTAAACAAGCTAAATCATTAAGAGCAAAGTCTTGCTTACCATCACCAACATGGATTCTGTTAAACACTGAACAAGCAATATGAGTTTGCACAAGACAATTGGTACAAATACATACTTTGATATATGGCAGTGGACAGGAAGTGTGCTGTGGCTTTAGTGGAGATAAAACTCTACAACACATTATTTAATATCCTATAAAATTACTCTTATTTACCTCCA
Source organism: Rhamphochromis sp. 'chilingali' (assembly GCF_963969265.1). Classification (NCBI taxonomy): domain Eukaryota; kingdom Metazoa; phylum Chordata; class Actinopteri; order Cichliformes; family Cichlidae; genus Rhamphochromis; species Rhamphochromis sp. 'chilingali'. The sequence continues at coordinate 21,723,424 of NC_137932.1, read as the reverse complement.
CCAAAATTAGTAAGACTGCAGTGTCAGTTTGGTTGAGAAGGGGTCTACACATTTGAAAAACTGAGGGAATTCATATGATCTACATTAAAAAATAAATACAAGAAATAACCATAACATTGAAAATGACCACAGCCTGAATGAGGAGGAGACAGGAAGTAAACTAGATAGGCATGTGTCTTTGACAAGTACAACAGAGTTTGTCAGTTATAGATGTGACAAAATGAGAAGGAAAACCAGAACAAAACGTGATGATTGAACACAAATTCTTCAACATTTCTCTGTTTCTGTTGCTTCTTTTTTCAGGTAAGGAAACCTTTATTTACAACTAAAACCTTTTTGCTATTTTACTTAATCTCAACAACAAATTTCAAACACACATTTTCAGATATAAAAATTAATTAGCTTTGAAAACCTCTTCCTACTGTAACACTTTATCAGCATCTAACTTACTGAATAGATTATTGTTAAGATTAACAGATGCATGAAGTAGTTTTGAATAATTCACTGTCTTAATGATAGACGTCTGATATTGATAAGTATGTTCAGTTACAATAGTCACCAAACTCTTGTTTTGTCTCAATTATTAGGTGTAATTTCTACATCAATTTTCTTTTACCTACTTTAGCTTTTATGCTGTGATACTTTCTGTTTGCTTTCTGCATTTATTTTTATATTCCTCCTTTGGAGTCTTTGTGGAGCAAATCAGCTGAACTTGTTTTGAACTGGTTGTTAAGAGTAAGCTGAAAGTCTTTATGAGGACATCATGATTCACTAATTAAAGGAAGCTCTCCGTGTATCTAGATGTATTACAAGGTCTGTGTTTTTTTTATATTTGTGCTTCAGTTTGAAGGTAAGGATACATGTAACACGTAAGAGATTTTTTTTCTTCTTTTGAGTTTTACTTTATTTTGAAATCCAAGAGAGCTGTGCTTTTGCTTGACAATCCAAATCAAGTTTTTTGTTAGTTCTTTTGTAATAAGAATGTAAATCGTCTCCGTTCAGACAACTATTGGTTTTTTTTTCTGTTATATTCTCAGGAGATCTAAGTGGAGATCTTTCACTCTCCTTCACTGTCAGAGATGGAGATAAAGTCACTTTGCCTTGTGAAAACATGATCAAAAACCATCACAGCTGTGACACTACCACCTGGCTCTTCACTGATTCAAGAGGAAAAGCAGCAGTAGAGCTGGTTAATCTTGGACAAATCAAAGAAACAGTCAAATCAGACAGACTGAGTGTTACAGCAGAATGTTCACTGGTTATAAAGAAGGTCACAGCTGAGGATGTTGGTCGTTACACCTGCAGACAGTTTAGAGGCAATCCAGGGAAACAGCAAGGTCCAGATGCTGTGGTTTATCTGTCTGATGTCATCAGTGAGTATTTACACCACAATATGTTGAAGTTCAAACTGTGTTGTTAGAGCAACATCATAAAACATTACATTTAGTGAAAAGAAATGTATTCATACTTTTTAATTCTTGTTGCGTTTATCTTCACCAGTGACTGAACAGAAGAGCAGGGATCAGGTGACTTTAAACTGCTCTGTGCAGGTACATGGACATTGTGAACACAAACTGAAGTGGATTCATTACAGTGAAGGTCTGAATAGAGATTACTCAAACATAAAAACATTACAGTCGTCCTGCTCTGCTACTGTGACTTTTGTAAATTCTTTATACAGTCACATATCTAACTCTGACTTTAAGTGTAACGTAACAACAGAAGATGGCAAAGAGCAGCTTTTTACCTTCAGCCCTCATTCATCAGGTAAGAAAGGAGGAGAGATTTTAATGATTATGATAAAATTTTGAAAGTAACTTCACATTATTTGCTTATTTTAACAACTTAAAGTTTTAACTGACAGACAATTTATACAGACAATTTATTAGTGAAAGGGCCACTGAATCTTCTTTTTTCATTTAGGTGAACAAACAAACAAACATAATCACAAGGTCTAAAATCACCTTAAAAGTTGTAAATGCCAGCATTGAATGTAGATGTATGTATTGATGTGTTTCTTTGGCATCAACAGCAATAAAGCAGAGGTACGAGATGCTTTACAAAATGTACAAAATAGTTTAAATAGCAACATTCAAATAACTTGTGTAACACTTTCTATCCTAACTCTTTCATACAACTTTATCACAAACAAATTACAAAAAAAAAAATGATAACAATAATGAAACTTTATCGCAGGAACCAGCTGCTCATCATCTGTTCCACATCCACGTTTTTCATGACCTTAATAAACTCATTGAAGGAAATGTAGCCATCTCCGTTTGTGTCAGCCTCCTGGATGGTACTATCAGCAATGCTGCCGAGTTCTTCATCTGAAACGTTGACTCCAACAATCATCCGCAAGACCTGCAGGAGCTCATCTCGGGAGATCTTGCCATCTCTGTCCAGGTCATATAGACGGAAAGCAAAAAGCAGCTTGTTTGTTCTGCTGTTCAGGGGCTCTGTAGCTGAGGGGTTCTTGTTCTTCTCGTTGTCTTGGTCGATTGGTCTGAAGTGAGCCAGGGTCCGCACGAAGCCCCGGAAATTTACCTGGTCCTCTCCCTCAGGAAAGAATCCGTTGGTGATTATATCTCCCAGAGGGTTGATGGCCAACTCGGGGATTCTATGGAAATCATCTCGACTGAGGGTGCCGTTTCCCCCTTTATCCAGGCTGGTGAAACGTCTGTACAGGTGAGTGATCTTCCTGTGGGAAAAGCCAGTTTCCTTCTTAATTTCTTCAATGTCCTCAATTTCCTCTTCTCTGAGTAATCTGCTGAGTAATCTGGACACTATGGATCCCATGGTGAGATGTTAACGGAACTTTACAATTGAGATGATTCGCTAAGGCGTCTTGCGCAAGCTCTCCAAGTGTCTCTATTAAAGTTAGCAAAAAAGCTAACTAACTGAAGGAAACGGTTTCCAGGGCCTAATCCGTGGATCGACTTCCTTCGAGGCGTGGACGTCTATCAGCAGAGAATGTACCTTCACCTATCAGCAGAGAATGTCCCTTAGTCTGTAACACAGTCAAATATATTCTCAAGTAATATTCAAGCATGCCATTCAGCGTGTTAGTACGAGCTCGGGAGCAGCTTGGGAGAACAAGAAAACAGAGACTGCTTCAGGTTGTCTTCCCAAAGTGACTCAACTTTATTCACAAGTACAACAGTTTATATAGAGGGTAAAATTCATGAGACAGCAGATTATCAGTTTAAACCAGTACAGACCAAGATAAGGGAGCGTCTTCCTGCCCTTGGGTGAAGAAGCATCCTTTGTGTAGTTTATTAGTTCAGCTACAATTGTGATTATCTCAGCGACATATTTTCAAGGCACAAAACAAAGAGTTCTTTCATTAGTGAAAACTGAAACAAACCATTTGGCCTTCAACAGGCGTCTAAAAGATTAAGAAACTAATGTAGCTGAGGGAGTGATCTCTGTGGTATTTCAACCTTGTACCAGCCTGTGATTCTCACACATCAATTCTTGGGTCAAAGAGAAAAATAACTAAAACAAAGGGGCCTTATTGAATGACAGAGTTTTCCTGCATAATGTCACTATAAAACAATATCCAGTAAATGCTACCATGGTACTAAAATACCTAACAGTTCCCCTCTTTTATTGTTTTTAAAAATAATAACTCAAATAGAAAGGAAAAATCACAAATGTAATAACATAATATAAAAAGCAAATCATAAAATGTAATAGTTCACAACCTAATGTTCAATATACACATCAGGAACATCATTGGTAACATCTGGCACATCCTCAGGATCAATTTGTGCTAATTGCAAATACATTGAAGTAGCTGTACTAGTAGCTATATGGGTTATCATTGAGAATGTGGCTTGCAGAAATGTGAACAGGGTTGCACTTTACAATACGAAATAGTAAATAAAAATCCTAAGGTTAATGCAGTAGATATGATTAATAACCTAAATATATAAAAAAGACAGTTCTTTAGTCGTCTCCTGGCCTGGTCCCAGGTTCGAGAGACACCGTATAAGCGTCGTGTGATGACAATGGGCATTTCATTTTCTCCATTATCAGGATGAAACGAGTCTATCTTTATCAGGTTAGACATTGTGTGGTACTCTAGGCTTTCTGTTCCTGCTGGATGTTCGAGTACCTTGTTGTTGTTCTTTCAGGCGTTGTGTGTTAATCAGTGATTGTGTGTGTGTAGGTGGATTGGATCCGGGCGTTGGCTCGCCTGAGTCGTCATCTACTTGATCCGACGCCTTAGGTGGTTTGGTGGGGCTGGTCTTAACCCTGCTGGCATGAATCCACTGAGGTTGTCCGTCTGTTAGGATGCTGGTTCTCGTCACTGCAAGTACAGTCTGGGGGCTGGAACACGCGGCCTCCCCGAGTGCCCTTGGTTTTAGCGACTTTACCAACACCGCATCTCCTGGTTTCCACGGATGGGTTGGATCTATGGAAGGGAGAGGCTGAGAGAGACAAACTTTCTGATAGTTATTATTCAGTGTTTCTACCAGGTTATGAACATAGTCAGACAATGCAGTGTCTATGTCCCCTTCCAATAGCAGTGCCCCTCTGGAGGCTGACCATGGTGTTGGAAACGGTCTTCCCATGATTATTTCAAATGGAGATAATTTGGTTGCTGCGGATGGAGTCATTCTAATCTCGCAGAGGATTTGAGGAAGTAGTTTGATCCAGGTCATTCCTGTTTCTATCATTGCTTTAGTCAGGCGATTTTTTATGGTCCTATTCATTCTTTCTACAACTCCTGAACTCTGAGGATGGTATGGTACATGATATTTCCAGTCTATTGCTAGAGTTTTAGCACACTTTTGAATTACTTCTGATGTAAATGAAGGTCCTCTATCACTGTTAATTTGGTGAGGTATTCCAAATCTGGGTATTATTTCATTGCACAACTTTTGACAGACTACTTCTGCAGTTTCTTTTGATGTTGGATAAGCTTCTACCCATTTACTAAATTGGTCCACTATTACCAGTAAGTACTTGATGCTTCCTTGTGCTGGCATGTGTGTAAAATCAATTTGTAATGTATGAAATGGGAAATCTGGTTGTGGTAAATGCTGATGTTTTGCTTTTGGTTTTCCTACATTAGTTCGTGCACATGTTAGACAGGTTGCTAATATGCGTTTTACTGCGTGTGATGTTTTCTCGATTACAAATCTTGATTTTATTGCTCCTATTACCCCTCTTTGTCCGACATGACTCACACCGTGAAAATGGCGGACAAGGATTGGCAGTAGTGAAGATGGGAGGGCAATCAAACCCTCAAGGTTTTTGTATAAGCCGTCTCTGTTATCTAAGGTACAATCATTACTTTCCCAGTAAGTGTAATCTAAGGCAGAGGCCTGCTCTTGTATGAATTTTAGGTCAACATTTGTTTCTAAATAGTCTGGGAGCGTGACAAGTGGCAGCTGTAAAGGCAAAGATAATACTTCCTTTCTGGGTGGTTGCTGTGAGGCAGCAGCTGCTTTCGCGGTTACGTCTGCAAGAGCATTTCCCACTGCTTCGTCTGTGTCAGCCGTGCTGTGCCCCTTCGTTTTAACAACTGCAATTGCCGATGGCAGCTGTATAGCCTGCAAAAGTCTTTGAACAAGGTCAGAATTAGCGATCGATTTTCCATCAGCAGATCTAAATCCTCTTTGTCTCCACAATGTGCCAAAGTCATGCACCACACCGAATGCATAACGGCTATCAGTGTAAATTGTTACCCGCTTATCCACATGGAGCTCACAGGCGCGTATTAAAGCCATGAGCTCTGCTTTTTGTGCTGAGTGAAATGGTAATGAGTGAGCCTCTAGTATGATGTCAGGCAATGTCACCACCGAATAGCCACAAAGAAATGAGTTGTCATTTGGTTTTGAACAGGACCCGTCCACATAAACAATGACTGAGTCTGGGATTGGTGTCTGCTCTAAGTCTGGGCGTGGTGCTGTGGATTCCTGTATACGTGTCATACAATCATGATCGTCAGGGTCGTCTGAACCATCCTGTCGGTCAGAGGAACACAGCATACGAATGAGTAAGTGTGCTGGCGAATTGGGTGTGCTGTTTGCTTTTATAGTGAGATTTGCTGTTGAAGTCAGTGTAGCTTCATAACCTGAGCGACGTTGTGCGGTCATGTGTTGTGTAGTTATGTTTGCTAGAATGGTCGTGACCTGGTGATTGGTGTGTAGAATAGTGTCATGTGAGAGTGTGAGCTTCTCGCAGTCCCTTATCATGATAGAGCAAGCTGCTACTGCTCTCAGGCAGGCCGGCATCCCCTGAACTACTGCTGGCAGCACCTTTGAGTAGAAGGCTACTGGACGGTAGCCACAGCCATGCTCTTGGGCCAATACACCTGCACAGGTTGTGCCGTTCTCTGTGACGTACAGGTGGAACGGTAAGTGGTAGTCAGGCAGACCCAAACAAGGGGCGGAGGTCAGCGCTCCCTGTAATGCATTGAAAGAGGCAGTCATTTCTGTGGACCACAGTATTCGAGGAGGCTTGTCTTTTTTGCAGCATTCACGCAGAATGTGGTCATGAAAAGAACAGTCTGGTATCCACTGTCTGCAATAGTTCACCATGCCTAGGAAAGACAGCATTTCCTTCTGTGTAGTGGGCTTAGGGACAGAGGTCACAGCTTTGACCCTGTCTGTAGTCATGGAACGTTGTCCGTGAGACAGTGTAAATCCCAAATATTGAACAGAAGTCTGACAGTACTGCATTTTCTTTGCTGATGCTTTGTGGCCAGTCTGTTGGAGGTGCTAGAGTAGCATGTGTGTGGCAGTTTGACATAGTTTTTCACTTTCAGCACAGAGGAGGAGATCATCTACATACTGGATCAGAGTACAGCCCTCTGGAGGAATGAAGCCGTCCAGGGTAGCACGTACCACCATTGAGAAAGCCGCAGGGCTGTCTACCATGCCTTGGGGTAAGCGAGTCCATGTGTACTGCTTATCTCTATGTGTAAAAGCAAATATCGGCTGTGTGTCCTCATGCACAGGTACTGAGAAAAAGGCGGAGCACAAATCCACCACAGTAAAATGTGTGGCTGTTGCTGGAATAGATGTCAGTATGCTGGGAACATCTGGGACAAGAGGAGGTAGAGGCATAATGACTGCATTAATTTGCCTTAAGTCTTGTGTGAAACGCCATACGCCAGGTTTGTTAGGCTTTGGCACAGGATTGACAGGAGTGTTATATGGAGATACTGTGGGCTTTATTACTCCAGCTGTCAATAAATCTCCTATGATGATGTCTAAGGCTGCGGCTTTTTCAGTGGAAATGGGATATTGCTTGACATATACCGGCTTGTTGTTTTTCAGCTGAGCATGATAAGGTGTACAGTCAATAAATCCTACATCATTCTCACCTCTTGACCATAATGTCATGTTTTGATATTCAGCTGGCAATGTGACAGCAGAGATAGTACAGTGTATGGGGTAGGTTAGATCTGTGTGTCGACATGGTGCAGTAATGTCATAGCCTATGTCTGAGTTATGTGACAAAACCACTGTTCGGCCTTCACTGGTGTGTGCAGTTATCATGTTGTTGAACAGTGTGAGAGAAACAAATATGTGGCTTCCAGGCATGGGGCTACCTGGTAACGGTGTTTGCACATGTTTTTGACACAGAGTGTGACGTGGGATACCAGTCAGATGGATATTGAGTTCATTCTCCGCTGAGGCGTCCAGCTGACACAGAGGCTGTTCCTTCTCCATGGTGTCGGTGCATAGGGCAGAGAAAACATAGCTGTTATCAGTATCTGCAAACATTTCACCCTTTGTGTTAAATGAAATACACAAGTTCATTTTTGCCATTAAATCTCTGCCTAATAGATTCACAGGCGAGTTTGGAATAATTATGAATGGATGATATGTAATTTCGTCTGGTTTTGGGCCCCAGCGTGTCTTTAGAGAATGAGTTTTGGGGCATTGCACTAGAGTTCCGTTTATTCCCATGGTGTTGATGCACACAGAGGAAACAGGCCCACTATAGAATTTTCCAGACAGTGAACTTTTAGTGGCTCCACTGTCAACTAAAAAGGAATAAATCTTTTCACCTATTTCTATATCTAACATGGGCAAGCTTTCTGTGTTACGGGACAATTGCAAATGCAGCATCGTGTGTAGTGCTTCACACTGTCCCTCATCTTCACCTGGGCCTCCCTATGGTTGGTCCAGTCTTTCGTTATCATATGGATGGGGATTAAAATGTGGATTATAAGGTTGCTCCCTAAGTGCAAAGGGGCCATTATTTTGATGTGATTCCTGTCTGCGTTGCCAGTTACCTTGTCTGTAAGAGCTCTGCTGACGCCTAGTGGCAGGAGCTGGTCCTGTGTTTTGTGGTTGAGACCTATGTGCTGCTGATTTGCATTCCCTCCTCCAGTGTCCTATTTTTCCACAGTAAAAACATACGTCTCCACTCCTATCTCTCCTTCTGAAATCTCCCTGCTGCGCTTGTTGAGGGGGCGGGGCCCCTGCATACATCATTTTCTCACTTTCCTCTGAGCCTTCAACATCAAAATTCAACATAATCTTAACACTTTTAGCCTTCGTGCTGTTGGGGAAAAGATCTGCACCAGCTTTTGTTTTGACAAGTGTGATAAAGTTCTTTATTTTCATGTCATAGAGATTATCAGTGGCAGTCAGCTTCAATAGTTGTGAACATTCTGGATGAATATTGTTTAAGAATGTTGTTATGAAAATCTGATCATTTCCTCCTTCAGGCATGCATGCCTCATTAGTCCAGCAGTGTGTGAAACGTTTCATAAAAACTAGAATGGATTCATCTGGCTTTTGCTTACACATGGTTACTGCATTTAAATCAATTTTATCTCTAGACATTGTGAGCAGAAATTTCTTTAGATTTTGAAAAAAGGCTGTGATTTTGTCATCGTTTATCCACAAAAACGAGGTGGTGTTGGCTGCTTGGTCATTTTTAGGGTCTAGTTCCTCTACTTCTTCAATAAGCTGAGATTCAGTCACACCTGGAATTCGTTGACATAATATATATCTATAATCAGGCCCACCCAAGTGGTGGTATCTGGTACTTCTCTGTAATGCAGAAACAAAGGCTGTAGGATTTTGTAGAGGATCGGGAAGTTCTTTAATGGTTGCTGCTAACTCTGAAATTTTAGGGGGTTGAATGCAACACATGTCCCCTATTATCATGAACGGAAGGGAGGGGCTGACGTCATTAAATTGTGATCCCTGCTTTTCTTTATAACGGGTGTTTTTGTGGGGGCCCTCTTGAGTTTTTTCCTCTTTTTTCTGCTTTAAGTAGTTCCTTATTAAATTTCTGGTGTTAGTTATTGCTTTTGGCACAGTTAAACCATTTGCTACTCTAGTGTGGCGCTGAACATGATTATCTATGACGGAAACTGCTTGCTGCAGTTCAGCTTCCGTACACTGTAAAAACTGTGATTGGGGTTAATTAGAATCTAATAGGAGAGTAATAGTAATTATTACTCAGTAAAAACGTGTATGAGTAGTTTTAATCAAATCTAAGCAAAATTCAACAATTTTGAGATGTTCAGTTATTTAAATTTACACAGTTTTGTTTGGGGTAAATTCAGCAATGGTTTGTTGAGTAGATTTAAAAAAAAATGTTTGAGTACTAAAAAAATTTAAGAAATCTAATAGATTTAACTGATGAAAGCATTTTCATTTTAATCATTGTACACTTCCGCCCATAATCCTTTGTGCCACGTGCAGGACACACGCGCTTCATGAGTGGACGTCTCCATTTTGTCAGAGGTAAGACTTCTTAATTTGTTCAAATATAAGACACGGTTTAAACAATAACGTATATCGGTTTTGAGTAAAGGTTTTAAACAGTATGATACGTCGAAATTTTATTAATAATCATCACTGTAATGATAGTATCGTATTTTTACACAAATGGCAGTTAGTGGACTGCTAGCACAAGGTCACTTTCCAAGCCTTCACGACTGTGTTACTGAACAGCTTTAACTAACCACATGTTTTACCGTATTAAAAAATATCAACGGTATATTCCGATGAGTTTTAACGTCTTTCATCCACGTTTAAAAGTTCATGAAAAGGTTTTGCGGTCAGTTGTGAGTGATTTTGTCAGCCACAGTCAGTTTTTCGAACTCCAGTTTCCAATAATGGCGGCCGCTACTAAGTTTTAAAATTACTCTTAGTAATCTTTCTGGGTCACAAAATAAACTTTTAACATATTTTCAGGCGCGAAAGTAGCTGTGTAAACATCAAATATCTGCTCGGTTTATCAAGATATCGCATGTTTGCAAAAGTGCTTCGACGTTTTCGGAGCATCTGCTACCCACCAGCTCGATAGCAAGCCGGGAGCTCGAGGGTCACTGAAGCCGCTGAGAACGGCACAACTCCCGGCACATCATTTTCAGATCACCGCGGGGTTTCGCTACTCAGTTTAAACGTAATGTATAAGTCACTTAGACAACCTAAAAATGTTATTGTTTGGTTTTTTTCAGTGTTTTATTTGTTCGTGAGTAAATCGGTTTGGCTGAGATTAAAGTTATTAGATTAGATTAGATAAAATAAAACTTTATTAATCCCCCGGGTGGGTTCCTCCTTGGTTTTTACACAGCTGACTAAACGTCAAAAATGATAATGTTGCTTTCCTTTCAGGTAATGGAAGATCCCTCAACTTAAATTCACCTGATCAGCATGGGATTGAAGTTGCAGGCTATCATAGCCAAGGTATTTTCCACAGACATTTCAGCTTGGAATTTTATTTAAAGAATTTTTTTGTCAAATTTCATTTGCATGGTGCACAGCTCCACTAATTTGTTTGCATGTTTTTGTCAGTGCAAGAGGACGCCAGGACGTCACTGATATAATTAACAACACAATTATGGGTTTCATGTTTTAATTGTATTTTAAATACATGTCTATTCTTAGTAAAAAAAACAAACAAAAAACAAACAAAAAAACACAAGTACAGGTATTGCTGGGTTTTTGTTTTGTCCCAAGAAGGAAAAACCCTTTCTGACGAACATAAACTAAATTAGATAAAAAAAAACTAAATGACTAAATTAATGTAATTTACTAAAACGACACATTTAAAGATTGAACCTGTCAAGCATGTTGACAATACCTTTGTGTTGACTGTCAGCACCCAGGCATGTGCATTAACATCAGCTAATTATCGCACATAATGCTCCATGTGATGATAATTTGATATTTAACAGTTTTTTTTAATACTGCCAATTCTCACAGTTTTGTCTTAATAAATGGTCACTTATCTGATGGTAATTTTTGGAATTCTTGCTCATTTTCAGTCACCAAGCAATCCTAGCAATAACATAACCAGAAATCTGGTTATTCAGTGCTTGATGGTGTACCTTGGGGAGTCCATTGATCAACTGATCAAAGAGTACAGTGTAAGTGTTGAAGTAGAAACATTATTCTGTTTTTGTTATTCATATGTGTTTGTCAAGTTTCAAATAATTTGAGGCATTATCATGTTTTATTTGTCATTCAGCTACAGGATGTGTCCAGGAAATATTTCATGTGTGCAACTACAGTCAGAAAACCCATGTGTTTGTTGTTTCAGGATGCTGATGAGGATGGTGTGTCACAAGATCTTTCTGAACAGAGGATGAAAATCTACAAAATCAAGGCTGTTGGATCTGAGGAGGATGACATTGGCATTGTGCTGGAGGGTGTGAGAGTTATGCCTGCTCTGGGCAATTTTCCAAGAGCATGCGCAATGCTGGTTGGATTGACATATGCAGTCGATCTTGCCTATCCCAAAGAGCTAAAATACACCTTGGAAGTATTCCAGAAACTTTTCCTTGAACTGGATTGTGCTAAGCTCTCACCAAAAGTGAACAGCCTCAAGAACAAGTTATTGGCTTAAACGAGGACTCTGAAAGAATGAAAGGGAAGTAAGCTCACTGAAAACCTTTGGTTTGTCTTTGTTAGATGCAGCTATCTTTTCAGTTTTTAAGTTAATTTCATCTTATTCATATCTTACCCAAATGACCTGCAATGTGTCAGGCTGTATTTGTGCTCTTCATTTTAATTTTGTTTTTTATTACCTACAAGTTTCTTAGGAATATTCTGTTTGAAAGGCAGCAAATTGGAGGAATCACTAGTGAAGCTTTTCTTTGTTTATAGTGTATGTTACTATAAAACATTGGTTTAAAACAACTTTAAAATTTAACAGAAGTGCAGTCCTGTAGCTGTAGAAATGTTACTTCCTCTTACATGTGTCTTAGATTTTCTCAGGTTAAACATCCAAATTGGGATAAAAGGTTGATTTACATTATTGATATTCCATGTACATGAGTGAAAAACCTTTGTTCTACAGTTATATTGAGTGATTCAATTTAACAAAAGATTGACAAACTAAAGTTTTTGTTTGTCAATCATAAATAAGTAACAGAGATAAAGGAAACGGTAAAGGATATTCAAATTTCAGGTTCATGTTGATATTACAGTCTAAAGATTAATTTCTTTTTTACAAAACTGGTTTACATTCATGCAGTTTATGTTGCTGTTGCTCTGTACACAAAGCTGTGTGATAAACTGTTTATGACACTAAAACAAATTTACAGCAGAGGAATGTATTTAGGAGATCAGGAGATTGTTGATGAGAATTCAGTGTATACGAGCAGAAAAATGTTATATTATAAATTACTGTGTTTTATTTTCCACAATAAAACAAATTACTGTTTTGATGTTTTCTTTGTGAAATTGATTCATTTTACTCAGAAAATAAGTAAAATTCATTTCATTTTCTCTTATTATTCAGTCATTATTTTTAAGGTTTATTTGGAAAATTATTGAATCCAATTTGAGTTTTACTGAAAAAACAAGAAGATTTCATTTCTTTGTAATGGATATTTTAGGAAGTTTTTACTAAACCTTTGCCAGATAGTTAGTAAATTCAAAGTAATTTTTCTCAGAGACTTATTTCATATCAATTATTTTTTTTGGTAAAGTTGGGCAATTTCAACCTTCAGTTTGAGATTTTGACCCTAAATCCAACACATATTTACAGTTTAATTCTATTAATATCTACTTTTGTTTTCTATTTGAATTTAATTAACATTTTCTCTACATTTTACATAAATCTTTTGAAATTAAAATCTACTTAATTATTTCAAGTGTCACTTTGTTGCCATAACTTTTTTAAGTAACCTCTAGTCACAGTTTTTACAGTGTACGTTCAGTTAAAGGATCTTTCATGATTTCCTCACACTCTGTCATTAACTGTTTTGTTTGCTTTTTATGTTCCTGTAACTCTCTTTCTCGTTCAGTGTATTCTCGTTCCTGTCTTTGATCTAGGTTAAACCAGTCATCTTCTTCTGATTTAGGTGTCATTTCAGTGCCTTCCTCACTCTTTTGGGATTCTGCTGTTATATCAGGATATACGCGCTGATGACGTGCAGCCGCCGCAGCAGCTATTAATTCTGTCTTTTCATCATAAGGCGGCGGAGCCGTAGGTTGAACGGATGGGCATATAAGGCTAGTTTTTTCTGCAGTGGATTTACTAGAGCCTACACTGGCTTGATTTAAAGCATTTACGTCTGGCTCGGGTCCTTTTTTCCATAGTGGTAGCATGCGATTGGTCACATCACGACATTCTATCATATATTTTTTACAGGACTTTTTAATCAGCCTACTTTCCTTATCACAAATAGTATTTAACATTTCTACTGACCTGTTTTCTGGCGGTAATCGTTCGGGATAGGGCTCCGGAAATACATTAGGATGCATTAAACTTACAGTTCTTAAGTTCGAGACGAAATCAGTCACGTAAGCACTTCCGCATGTTCTGGATACGTAATCATGGAAGTCTTCATTGATTCGCGAGCGTGGGTTAAACGTAACCGGAAGTGGGAGTCGTACTGAGCTGCTATTTGTGATTTTATATTTTATTTTTTTTCGGTTTTACAGTTAATTTTGAGTTTTTATCGGACCCGTCTAAGGTCTTTGAATTATTCTGACCCATGGTCAGTGATTTCCAGAGGGGTTTAGACGCTTTGAAGGATTTAAGTTAGTTTTTATTTTTGCTGTGGCACACCTGAGGTTACTTGATTTTTTTGCTAGCAATTTTATCTTTTTAGTGAGCAACTTCTCACTTTTTAACGAGCAACTTCTCGTTTTATGACCCCAGGCAACTTCCTGTGTCCTTTCTGCTGGTGAGCAACTTCTTAGTTTATGACAGCAGGCAACTTCCTGTGTCCTTTCTGCTTTTATTTACAAAACAACAGGCAACTTCCTGTGTTTCTATGTGGGCCACTAACGAAGGCTCCTCAGCGTATCCCACTTGTTACTATGTGGGCCACTGAAGAAGGCCTCGTCAGCGTATCCCGTTTCTATGTGGATCACTGAGAAAGGCATAACACAGTCTTATAAAATAAAAGACGAGTGCCTACCTTCGTCAGGATCCCACTTCTGACACCAAAATTGAAGGAAACGGTTTCCAGGGCCTAATCCGTGGATCGACTTCCTTCGAGGCGTGGACGTCTATCAGCAGAGAATGTACCTTCACCTATCAGCAGAGAATGTCCCTTCACCTATCAGCAGAGAATGTCCCTTAGTCTGTAACACAGTCAAATATCAAATCAAATCAAATCACTTTTTATTGTCACATCACATGTGCAGGCACACTGGCACAGCACATGCGAGTGAAATTCTTGTGTGCGAGCCCCACAAGCAACAGAGATGTGCAAACACAACAACACAAACGAGCAAAATACAAGAATGGCCAACCTGAAACTAATAAATATATGTACAATATATAATAGTGTATGCATTTCTGGATGTGTATACTAAATATTTTCCTACGTGTGTGTGTGTGTGTGTGTGTGTGTGTGTGTATACACATTTTTACAAATTAAATAGTAAAAAAATAAAATAAAATAATAATAATAATAATAAAATATATAAAATATACAGAGTTGAATATGTGCAAAACAAGTGGCATTTATATACAGTGTGGAGTGCATAATGTTGAAATATATTCTCAAGTAATATTCAAGCATGCCATTCAGCGTGTTAGTACGAGCTCGGGAGCAGCTTGGGAGAACAAGAAAACAGAGACTGCTTTAGATTGTCTTCCCAAAGTGACTCAACTTTATTCACAAGTACAACAGTTTATATAGAGGGTAAAATTCATGAGACAGCAGATTATCAGTTTAAACCAGTACAGACCAAGATAAGGGAGCGTCTTCCTGCCCTTGGGTGAAGAAGCATCCTTTGTGTAGTTTATTAGTTCAGCTACAATTGTGATTATCTCAGCGACATATTTTCAAGGCACAAAACAAAGAGTTCTTTCATTAGTGAAATCTGAAACAAACCATTTGGCCTTCAACAGGCGTCTAAAAGATTAAGAAACTAATGTAGCTGAGGGAGTGATCTCTGTGGTATTTCAACCTTGTACCAGCCTGTGATTCTCACACATCAATTCTTGGGTCAAAGAGAAAAATAACTAAAACAAAGGGGCCTTATTGAATGACAGAGTTTTCCTGCATAATGTCACTATAAAACAATATCCAGTAAATGCTACCATGGTACTAAAATACCTAACACTAACCGAGCTAAAACGGCTGCTATGTTCGGTTAAAAGTAGTGATGTGTCCTGTGTGTCGAAGCTTCGAATCGCGCGTCGGGTAATCGCGGGGGCGTTTTTCTGGAGCGCGAATCGAGGCTTGCGTTGATTACGTATGCAGTGACGTTCGAGGCCTCGCGGGCAGTCCGTACCACGTGACTGATTCGGGAACTGGTTCACCGGTTCGCGCCAGATTCGAAATAAAATGGGCAGCAAAACACAGCTGATTCCCCCATCACATCGTGTTGTGGAATTGGATTACGTACGTGTTACATATGGAACTCCAAAGTGTTCAAAATTAAATAAATAAATAAGTCATGATGAAATAAATAACTATGTGAATAAATAAGACACAGATATGTAATGTGAGAATGATATTGTGAAATAATTGAACACATTTTGAAAAAAAGGTCATTATTGTGAAATATATTGCATTCTGCTATATAAATTTACTTATTATTGTGAAATATTATTTCATGATCATTATTTTTCACAATAACAGAGATTATTCCTGAGGCGTTTTATTTATTCCCAGCCGTTTTTAATCCAAAAAGTCCTTTTTTCAAAGTCAGTCTTTATTTCAAAATCCCGTTTTTCCCAATGGCCTATTTATTTCATAATGTGACTTTTCAGCAGAATGACTTTGTCTGTCAATCAGTGTGAGTGGGCTTGACCTTTGCGCCTATTGGCTGATCGTTTACTATCGACTAGTTTTCCTGGATACCTGCTCCGCGGACGGCTGCTACAGGTAGCAAAAACGTGCTAGGTCAAAAGTCACGGAGGATGGCGGACTGGTGTGAACTTCAGTCAATTCTGCTCATTTTAGCAGATCAGATAGAGAGGGATCATTTACCTGTAGATACTGTTTTGAGTCGTTTAGATGATGTTTCTGAAATGCTTGGGATGATAATTGCTCTTCAAGATGTTAGCATCGATGACAGCATTGTTTAAGAATCGAAAGTTTAAGATCGATTCAGCACCGTGTTCGTTTGGAATACGCCGAGGAAGAACAGTCTTCAAATGTTGGTCGTCCACGTCTTGAAATCCCGGCTGCAGCACTCGGGACTTTCGTGCTGTCCGGGATAACCATCGGGGTAATTGCCGATATGTTTTCTGTGTCTCCGAGCACAATTAGGAGGAGAATGACGGAGGAAGGTCTAAGGTAAGTTTATGCTGTAATTTAACACCTGTGTGAGTCTGTACACAGCATTATTTAGATGTTGACCTTAATTATGACGTTTGATATTGAAATATTATCGCTTCCTTTTTTATTGTGAATGTCTAAAATAAGCGGGGCAGCTACGGCTAAAGCTATCGGCGCCATCTCGTTGTTGAGACACGTTTAGCCGGCGCAGTGTTAGCTGTTAGAGTGTGTTAACTCGGAGACTGGGGGCAGTGGAGCCTGTAGGAACCTTTTACACAGAGTAGACCCACCAGCTTTCCACAGTCTACTTACTTATCACATCTTGGTAGACAGCAGGGTCATTAGTGCTTTAAATAGTACATAGTTGAATGTTTCATTGCTGTTTGCAGCTAATTGTTCTCTGATAACACATAACAAAGTTGATGTTAAATAGCAAGTTTATTGAAATGGTTTTGTCTATTTCAGCAGCGTTTTAAATATCATACTTTCTCTGGTGTCTTCGGTAAAGCAAAAACAAGAATACATTTACGTCCTTGGTTCTTTCAGGAAAACGTTTTGTTGAGACTTGCTGTTATACTAAAAAAAAAAAATTATGTGCAGAAAATCTGATAGGTATTCTTCTATTGGGAATGAGGACTTGGATGCAAAAGTGCTGGACATTCAGCGTCATCACCCAAATGCCGGCTGCAGAATGATGATGGGACATCTACGATCCAGAGGCATACACATTCAAAGTAAGCTGATATTGTTTGAATATACAAACACCAGTTTCTGGCCCAGAAAGCATGTGTCAGTGTAGCCATGATGTGATATTATAATGTAGGCATCAAAAATGACTAGGCATGTTCGCATCACTGTTATGCAGTTATGTTCCTGTTTGAACCAGTTTGTACATGATTCTCTCTCCCTAGTAAATCTGTACAGCACCTGGATACTTACCTGAAGCAATGAAGATCTGTCTCATAAGCATTACAGTGTTTACAATACAGTCTTTTTGTAGTTGGTAGTACTAAGACATGATCTGTTTGTTAATCAGGATTTCGACTGATTAACGAGTCAATGAGACGAGTCAATCCAGAAGGGGTCATGATGCGACGGTTATCTATTCAGACTGCAAGGCGTCGTCAGTACAGTGTACCAGCACCAAATCACCTTTGGCATATCGATGGAAATCATAAACTAATTCGGTCAGTACTTGCATCACCTTTTCCCTATTCCATTGAAGTAACAGAATGTATGTATAAAATTGTAAAATGAAGCCTTGAGTTTGTAAATGTCATCTTAAATGCTGTCATATAAGGCCATTTACAGGATTTGCTATAGTCATGTCTGAGGCTTTACATTATGCATGTGATTCCTTGCACTACAGATCTTTCTGTAAAGTGTTTAAGTTTCCCTTCTATTATTTCTTTTACATTCCTGTTATAACATGTTGTCACTTTATATGGAACTGAAATATTGGTCTTGCTTGTATGTAACTGGGGACATGACAATGTTTTTTCTTGTTTTGTTTTTTTTTTAATTCTGCCTTGTCAGATGGAGATTTGTTGTCCATGGTGGGATAGATGGTTTTTCTAGGTTAATTGTCTACCTTAAAGCTGCCACCAACAACAAAGCTACAACAGTTTTTGATGGTTTCTTGTCAGCAATCAGACAATATGGCATACCATCAAGAGTCCGGTAAGAGGTGTTTAACAAATACAGTATGTCAAAAAACTCTGTATTGGACAGTAGTTATATTCAGATTGTTACTCTCACTGACTCGGATCAAAACTTCTCTACTTTTTTTCCAGGTCAGACAAAGGAGGGGAAAATGTGAAGGTTGCACATTTCATGGTGCAGACAATGGGGGAGAACAGGAACTCTCACATTACAGGCAGAAGTGTTCACAACCAGCGGTATGGACAAGTAAATTGATTGTCTGTCTTACTTTTTTTTTTTTTTTACACATGCAATTGTAATAAAACAAATGGTTTCTGAGCATAATTGACTGGTTTTCACTGTGTCTTATAGCATTGAGCGCCTGTGGAGCGCCTTTTTAATATAAACTGACAAAAAGCAATAAATGCTCACCTGTACTGTGTATTTTACACTGTCAAGTGTATTAAAGGAACTAGAACTCACTAGATTGTCCGTTTCTTTGAACACTGAATACAGTAAAGTGATGCAAGAAAGAAAAATGGTCTAATCTTACCATGTGGTTATGGAATCAATCCTAAATCAGACCAAAACCTGAGTCAGTAGAGTTGAGACACACCTGAATGTCCATTAGAAATGACTCATAGGTACAGTAGTGTGCAGGAAGACGTAGTACTTCAAAACAGGTGGAAGACTGCTGTTGACCACTTCCACAGTCATTTCTCTCGGCAAGACTTCCCATCCTGTCAAACTTGATGAGGGCTTTTCGTTGTGCACAAGACGCTGCAATGGAACATTGTTTTGAGCTATAATGACATCCTATATTCATTATTTTGAGTCTTTTATGGAGAAATACCTTAAAAGATGAACAATTACATAAAGAGCACAAGACATTTTTGCCCCACTCAAATTGCTGTTGTAGCTGTCATAGATATTTTTATGGTAACAAAGCTAAAAGTAGTTGCATACAATTATAATGCAACTGATAATGCCACCACTCTGTTTTTTATGTATTGCATGGAGGCAGTATGGAGCAAATAAGAAAACAAAATTATACTATAGTGTACTTTGTTAATGACCCGAGATCACTGGACTGTATGTAATTTACCAAAGTATAATCAGAGAAAACCAATAGCAAAATACCTATCGCAGCAGACTTACCATTTTCAATGAAGGACCGAAGGTAGCCTGCCACTCTGCATTTATCCTCAAGAGAGCATTCCTCTTCCTCCTCATCTTCATCTTCTGTGGCATGTCTGATCTTGCTGTCAGAAGCGGCCATACCATGGTCTCCTTAAGCCCTTTCCTCAGCTGCTTGACTTGACGGCTTGTTCGTGTTATGACCTACAACAGTGAGACCAAACCAAAACTGAAGTGTGAGTCCGTAAAGTAAAACACACTTTAAATGTTAAATACTTAAAGAACATCCACTGTACTGATAAAGCATTTCAAATGGCCTCCAAAGAGATTTTTTTAATGTATATGAAAAATGTACTTATTCACATCCAAAGGTTTGATTTGCTTTTCTATTTAAAATTTACATTTATTGGGGAGAGTAAGTCCGTACTCACAGCGTGGAATAGCAGACGTTCATACAGCCACTTTCTATTGGTTTGTGTGACACCTGGCAGGTCCCAAGCCAGGGCTAGCTCGAGAACATTTCTTCGTTCCAGTTCTGTTAATTCAGCAGTGCCATCAAGCTAGGACAGAGGGGGAAAAAAATTAGTCAGTAGTAGGTACTGATGGCTATTCAATCTTGTCTCTAAATTTAATATTTAGTGAAATAGTAATTCTTTAAAATAATGGTACAAAAATGCAAACCAGCTGAATAGTGCTGCGGATATCAATATCAGGGCAATCCTCAATCTGAACTGTAGCTGTTTCAGGTGAGCCACCAAAAAGGACATGGATGATTGCAGGACTTATACCAGACACACACGGTCCACCATGAATGAATGAATGTCCCATTATTCTTCCTAATAATAAATAATAAAAATAAAACATAATAAATTCACTTAGCCTAACATTGCATGGGGGTAAAGACAAACAGTTTTGTAACTGTATTCAATCTAGTTTTCATCTTTACGGTTACAGTTAGGATAATGTAACACAAGTAATGCTTTTTCCTTTAGTGCTGCACATGTATTATTTTAAATTACTATTCCTCTTATTTCTGTACATAACTTTCTTACCTGCCACCAAAAACATGTCACTCTCAAGCAAGGTCTGAGAAGTGGACGGAGTCAAGTGTTTTGGCTCACCGTCAAACAGTCTTGTAAGATCTGTGTTCCCTGAAAAGAGTACAGCTAGGTTATGGTGAGTATGAGAAATCCAGGCAGTAATTTTAACACAATTAACTCATTTACATAACAAATACATTTTCTTTACATGATGAAATATTCTCTTATTTAATCCACTATACATGTGCCCAGTCTAGTTTCATACATACCAAAATTCAAATGCAAACCAGACTGTACTAGAGAAACTGCCTTTGAGAAGAAGAATCTCTTCACCCCTTCTCCAACAGCAACATCCCCTAAAAGGAAGAAGAAGAAAAGAACTTGTGAAGTTTCGGATTAGTCAGTCACTGGATTTCTAATGTTTTCACAATACAGAAAAAATACCTTCCAGTTTGCAGCTGACAGGGCCCGCCCACTCTACCTTTGGAGCTTTGTAGAGGGAGATAAGTGATCTCTGTTGATCCACAATACTTTCCCGCAAGTCCATTTGCAGGACTACTGCCTTTCTGGTCTCATACTTTGAAAGTAACTCGGACTTGTAGAGCCAGGCTGCTCTGGTTGCATCTTGTTCACATTTCCACTCTGAAAGGTACACATTTGTATGGATCACATGAATCAAAAGAAATAAAATATATGTATTTTTTGCCATTTGTCTGGTATCTTCCTAACTTAATTCCTGTCACTACCTGGTTTTTCCCCTAGAAGTGACTTTTCCTCATCTTGATGAGATGCATCTTCCTGCACTACCACCATATCACTTGATGATTGCTCTGCTCTTGCTGAGGTTATGGTGGATTCCAAGATGATACTATCTGGTTCCTCTACCCCGCAGGACAGATTCCAGGCATCACTGTTGCTACAGGATGGGACCTCTGACCTTGCTGTTGTACTACGAGTCTGCCTAGCCTGACTTTCAGTAACAGACTGAGGTTCAGCACCACTCAATGAACTGTGAGAGGGATTGGCAGAGATTTCAGCATCCATCACCAATATATATAAAGTGGACTTACTTAGTTTCCACACTATATACTAAAATATATAGAAAATCAAAGATGTTCTTTACCTTGTGCATTTAGTGATGTGGTTTTTCATTTTATTTAAAGGAATGTTAATGTCACAATTCAGGCATTTTGTGGGGGGTCCTTGTTGCTGGAGGGTTGTCAGGCTCTACAGAGAATATGGAGATAAAAAATATATTTAATATACATTTGGTGCATACTGTGATAAAAAATATTTTGACAGTTCTGCAATCGCATTTGCCAACATGAGAAGCAGAAACAAATTGTAAACACAAAATGACATATCTCCTTCTAAACCTTTTCTAACAATTGCTTACATACACATTCAGAACCATTATTACTCATATGCAGTCATGTTTCTAACCAGCTGACAGCTAAAGTGATTTGACACATAGTTGAGCTTAGCTAGCCATTTGAACTAGTTTATTAATACATGCAAATAACATATTGTGACCCTAGTCATTACTCATGTCTTCCAAATCAATACTTTTCTGCAGTGGCCTTATATAGATCAAAGCTTGTCCAATTCCACTCAACGGACTGCGGAGATATCGCACTGTATATCCAGTGTCTGGGCTTGGGATTGTGCACAGGTTACGGCTTCGTGTTGTACCCGAGATTCTCAGCAGTTCAAACCCTCCTGTGTCTTTCAGCTGAGGGAAGGTATCCTCAATCATTGCCTTGACCACTTCTGGGTCATCATCCCTTCCTGTAAAACACATTACTTGCTGTACATTACTACAAAAATGGTACATATAAGAGTAAAAATGTAGTTAAACTGAATCTTGAAATATTAACAAATGACATGTAGCATCACCTTGGAATGAAATCCGTTTCTCTCCAAGTCCAGCTGCTGCTAGGTCAAATTTGACTGCTTTAGCTGGCACTGTGTCTGACATATGATCATGTAAACAGAAGAGAGCGCACAGGATAAATACAAGGCTACCCTACCGCCTACTGGTGTTGGCCAGAGGGGCCGATGGCGCGATATGGCAGCCTGGCTTCTGTCAGTCTGCCCCAGGGCAGCTGTGGCTACAACCGTAGCTGCCTCCACCAGTGTGTGAATGTGAGAGTGACTGAATAGTGGCATTGTCATGCGCTTTGGGTGCCTTGGAAAGCGCTATATAAATCCACTCCATTATTATTGTTATTATTAAATTACTTACGTGTTTAATTTGTCAGCAACTTTCTGCCAGCCCTCTCTCCTTGCTTTTGCAGCCTTTGCAGTGTTCCCTTGCGTTTTAAATAAACTCTGAAACTCCTGAAATCCCTCACTCAAGAGTTCTTGCTCTGCTGCCGAAAAATACCGAGCGCTCTCCTTCGACATTTTCGCCGACCTATCAGAGGGTTGCCGATCAATGTTTCTACTATCGATGTGTAGCCCCTTTTACGACACCCAGTGATGGAGAGACCCCCAAGATGGCGCTCTGAGCAGTCACGTATCGCTGAGCTCTGCGAACCTGGCCTTTTTAAAATATATATTACACACAGTGAACAGAGACTTTATTTACGCCTACGCAATAGTCATCCTTTACTTCTCATTTTGGTATCTATTTGTGAACCAAAATGAGCAAACCGAGAAAGACCGATTCTAAGAAGTTGCATGCTAACAGCGGCTCCGTTAGCAAGCTTGCTAATGTTAGCCAAGCTGCTCAGTCTTCTCTCGCCACTGAGATGCCCGCCGACACTAAAAATACTCTCATCGACTCCATGCACGACTATTTGGAGGCAGTTTCCGAACCGCTTCAGTATTCACGGATGGAAGAAGAGTTTCCCCCTCTCCCTATCACTCCATGCGCCTCTCCCGCTGGTAAGCTAAGAAAAATTGCGGATACGGAGACATCTACGGTTCTCTCCCAGCTCTCATCACTTACCATGTTGATTAACTCGAGGTCGGATACTCTTGAAAAAATGGTGAGTGACAACTCCATAGCCATCTCCGAGATGAAAAAAGCTGTCCAAGAGAACACTGAACATATCACAGCTGTTAAGGAGTCATTTGATGCTGTCTGTGCTGAGTTAAATGATATGAAGAGCAGAGTTGTCAGTGTTGAGGCACAGCTCGAAAAATATAAAGCAATCGCTGAAGCACAGGAAAAGCGCATCTCTCACCTGGAGAGCTATTCACGCCGTTGGAATCTGAAGCTCTACGGTCTGACCGAGAGGGACAAGCAGGACGTGCGGCAGGAGGTACTCAAAGTCTGTAGATCAGTCCTGCCGGAGATGCAAGATAAATTCCCCGACGTCGTTGACACCGTCCACCGCATCGGTCCCAAGAAGTCCAACAACGACCAACCCAGGGGAATCATCATTCAGTTTACATCCAGGATCTACCGCGATGCTGTCTGGCGCGCTGCTAAGAAGTCCACCTACCTGAAAGGTAACAACCTAAAGCTGGCTGAGGATCTGTCTCCTGACGACCGCGCCCGAAGAAACAGACTCTGGCCGTCTGTGGAAGCTGCGCGCAAAGAAAACAAGCTGGCGTTCTTCGTAGGAGGTCGTGCATTCGTGGAGGGAAAAGAGATTTTTCCACCCCTATAACTTGATCCAAGGTATTTTGAGGTGAAAACTGAAGTATCTTAAGATTAACTTGGTTTCACTGCCGTTCTTTTTTTGTTTGTTTTTGTTGTTGGACTGATAAATCGATCAGAGTTAAACTGATGCAGTTTATTTGTTATAAGTTTATTGGTCTTCAGTTTGGCTGCAATATTTTTGCTGAAAATGTTATGAGCAAGCTGGATAAGCTTCTTTTTATTTTATTTTGTTTGTTTGTTTGTTTTTTATTCTTTTTTTGAATAATTAGTTATTTAAATGGAGCAAGAAAATTTCTATTAAGCTCCCTTTCAATGCTCATATGTGAAGCATTTATTTATTTTATTTATTTATTTTTTACCACATTGGTTTTATTGTTTTAGGCTATTGTATTCCTATTATTATTCAAGTTCACAATTTCCTTACTCAGGGGTTGCAGTTCTCATCTTATATAGGACTCTCTTAAGTGACCAGGTTCCCAATTCAACTGTTCTTCATTTACTTGGTCTAAGCTTTTTCTTATTTGTCACTTTTAATTTTTGTTACTATCATTATGTCTTTGTCTGTTATTTCTTTAAATGCAAGAGGTTTAAGAAACAATGTTAAACGTAAGGCTATTTTTTTGTTTTGCAAGCAGTTCAATTCAGATTTCTGTTTTATACAAGAGTCTCACTCAACAGAACAAGAAAAAACATTTTGGAGATCGCAATGGGGAGATGATCTGTGGATGTCCCATGGTACAGAGCATGCTGCTGGTGTCTGCATACTTAAAGGAAGATTTAATGGTAAAATCTTGAATTCTGACATAGATAAAGATGGTCATTACATTTTTCTAATAGTTGAGGCTGCACACTCTATCTATGTTTTAGTCAATGTGTATGGTTTTAACTGTCAGAGGGAGAATAAACTATATTTTGATAGGTTGGAGGAGCGCCTACTGCGCTGGTTATCTAAATATCCATCCATCCATCCATTCGCTTCCGCTTATCCTTTTCAGGGTCGCGGGGGGCGCTGGAGCCTATCCCAGCTGTCATAGGGCGAGAGGCGGGGTACACCCTGGACAGGTCGCCAGTCTGTCGCAGGGCCAACACACAGGGACAGACAACCATTCGCACTCACATTCACTCGCACATTCACACCTAGTGGCAATTTGGATTTTCCAATTAACCTATCCCCACAAGCTGGATGTCTTTGGACGGTGGGAGGAAGCCGGAGTACCCGGAGGGAACCCACGCAAACACGGGGAGAACATGCAAACTCCACACAGAAAGACCCCGGCCTGATCGTGGAATTGAACTCAGGACCTTCTTGCTGTGCGGCAACAGTGCTAACCACCGTGCCATCGTGCTGCCTATCTAAATATCCCAATTCTTTTATTATTTTTGGTGGAGACTTTAATACAGTGTTTAACAGCTATTTAGACAGATGGCCTTCTAGAAGTTCAGACTCTAACTCATTCATAAGACTGTTTGCACAAAGATTCAACTTAGTCGATTCTTGGAGGGATTCTCATTCGTCTCAGATAGCTTATACATGGTGCAATAAGTCTCAAACCAGACACTCGTGTATCATGCTTACCTCTGAATAAAAGAGGTAAGCGTGATAAAAAGCAAAAAACAAAACAGTAGCCTTACAAAAAGAACAGAGTAGCAGAACATTTAATCTTGATCATTTAATGCATTATAATAATTTACAAATCAGTGTTCATCGATATAATTTACAAACAGACAATATACATGTCTGATAAGTAAGCTAGAAGTTTAGACAAAAACATGCCAGTCCTTTTTCTTGCTGGCAGTCAAAACAACAAAACAAAATAGGTCCCAAAGTGGAATCCTGCAGGATGCCACATTTCCCTATCGAATCTGAAAAATCATTATTTAAAATTTCAGAAATCTAAAATACTGCTGGAACAAGTGAAACTACTGTGGGTGATGTTCAGGTTGCTTGTGTTTTTTACAGGACCTTCTCCAGTCTGGGTCAAAGTTGTCCCAGCTGTCCTGATTCCCCTGGTTCTCTTGGCTGCTGCTGTTGCTGTCTTCATGAGCCTTGTATATAAAAGGATGAAGAAAACTGCAGGTAGTGTGTGTGTTTGTGTGTTGCAGACCTGGCCAGCTCCTGTGGGGATGTTGAGAGTTTCAGTTTAAAATCTGATGACACGTACTGGTACTGACTTTCAGGAACAATGGAAATGTGCAGAGCTTCAGTAACTACAGAGCGATACTATGAAGATATGGGAAATAGTTGTTGATGCTAGGCTAAGAAGAAGAGTGTTGATCAGTGAGCAGCAGTAGGACTTCATGCCAAGAGAGAGTGCTATAGATGTGGTGTTTGCTGTAAGAGGCAGATGATCCATTTTGAGACCCCTAAAGGAAGAAGACTAATTTATACCCAAAAGCTCAGCCTTCAGTTCCTCACTGATGTTGTTTCTCAAGTTATGAATGTTGTCCGTGCAGTTGCCTTCAAAAGAACAAAAGCTGCCCTTGATAAGAAGCAAACATATTCATGGAGGAATGCTATACTGATAAAAATCTCCTACAAGAGGTCAAAGACATGTAGAATGAAGTGGGAAAAAAAATAAATTTCAAACTAAAAAAAAAAAAGACATCTTTAAGCTTGAATGGAGAAGACAGACATTTTCTGTCAGATATCAATAAATCCAGCACCAGTCAGGCATTATATGTATCCTATACTTTTATCTTCACACATAAAACCTGAATATATGATAGGATGAATTAACACATTGGTTATGGTTCTTTCGTTTTTTTTTTTTTTTACATATCTGATTAACAGATTTTTGGCACGCCTTTCCTGAAACAGTCTTCCCACAGATCTCTATCCCCTCCCAGTCTTCCGTGCAATAGGTGATTATGTGAGCTCCACTAAGCCACACAGCCTGCTGTTATCCACATTATAGAAAGACGTTTTTTTTTTTTTTAAAAAAAGTGATTTACTGCTGCTGTTTGCTACAGTTGATGTTCTTCTCTGCTCTCTCAGTTTGCCAGCTCAAAGCAGTGGACGTGACAGAGGGTGCAGAAAGTGTCCTGCTGCCCTTTGAATCCAAAAAATGTAAGAGAGAGGACATCATAGTGGAGTGGAAACGTATCCAAGATAAAGAAGTCAAGGCAATCGTATATGAGCAGGGTCGGACACAGCATCATAAAAACAACAAATTGTTCCGACGCCACACAGAGATGAAGAAAGACCCACGGACTTCAGGAAATGCCAGTCTGACTCTGAGAAATATTAGCTGTGAAGATGGAGGTGTTTACATCTGCACCGTCTGCGACAATGAGGGAAAGACCCTGGAGCAGCAAGTGGTGGTGCTCTTGGTTCATGGTCAGTATAAGAGAATATGACCTAAAAGCTCCTGCTGAACACATTCATGTCCATTAGTAATATTGACAGTTATATTTCTGTGAAGGTTAGTGACCTCACATGAAAATGCTGTTAGTGTGATAAAAACACAAGAACTGATGTATACTTTGACAGAAAATAAACAGAGCAGTCACCTTAATCGGAGTCATGTGACTTCATGCATTTACCAGGACTCTGTGATCTGACTCACTGTTGTGTTTCTCCTCTGCAGAGGGATGGCTGAAAACCATCAGAGCTTTGTTCCACATTGGCACAGAAAACAATGAAGACTCCGCCACTCCACTTTCTCTTCTTCCAAACTAACTCTGTTTACTGCAGTCAGTATGAGTTATCTGAAGCTTTTGGTTGATTGTTGCTTTGATTATCAGAGAAACTACTGTTTGATTTCTTCATTCAACCATTTCTATTTACACTCTGTAGACAGAAAGTGTTACAGGAAAAAATGATTCTATGTTTCTTTACCTTCTTTTAAATGTACAAAGATGCCTTTTGTCTGCCCTTTGCCTATGGTTAGATTAGTTTAGAATTATCTTTTTAGACTTTCCCAGCAAAGACATCTTGTTTCTGGGACACATTGTTTTAGATTGTTTTATCTTCCCTAGCTCTCTGCTGACGAGACTAGCACCATATATGGAGTTGTTTTATTTTATCTGTTTATTATTTGTTATCCTGTTCTCACTGTCTCTGTGCTCTGTGCCTATAAAAATTACCAAGCCACTGTGCATGGTGTGAGTTGTTCTTAGCAGCTCACCCGTGTACACGTTTGATAAAGAAAGTAACTTTGTCTCATTGTGTCTTTATTTCTCCTGGGTTTTTTACAGAGTTTTCCCCCAACAGAAATTGTCTTCTGTGGTCTGTGCACTACATTTTGGACTGGCTGTATTCTCTTGACAAGAACAACTTGTTACTTTAACTTATCCAAAACATTAATTTGCCTTTATAGGCTATAGTGTGAGTGTGTGTGTGAACAGATAAAAATGCTCAGATTAGAGCACTGCAGAAATGTGTGTGACTGGTAGAATAATGACTTGTAGTAGAAAGCTATTTAATGCTCAACTTGAATATAGGAAGGTTCTGTATAAGTACCAGTTCACTATGCATAAATGCACAGGAAAGCTCAGATGTCCAAGTTTTCCAACAGCACTTGAACAAAGCTTGCACAGTCAGAGTCTTAAAAGAGGATTTTTAAAAGAAAGAAAAGTCAGTAGATAATAATTGATACTAAAAAGACCAACAGCGCCTCCTTCAACTGACACATCACCACAGACAGGCACACAGCCCCGCCCCTCACTAGCAGCTAAACAGTGAGGTTTCAGCAGTGAGTAAAGCTCCTGTTTTAATAGTGTTGAAATATTGAAGAGTTAACATAAATGTTAACCTGGCTGCTCATTAGCAATTACCTGATAGCCACTTTACCTGTCTGTTTTGTTAAGGTAGTGGCTATGGCTACTAAATTAGATAATTTTTAATAACAATATACTATATAATGTTAAAACTGCACACAAATATAATGTAACCTGTGTGTGTCTGGTAACCCGTGCACACATTTTTTACCAATCTGTAAGTGAAAGAAAAGAATGTCACAAATATTTGTAGACATTTGTATCCACAGAAAACCTTTTAGCAGTTAGTCATCACATCTGTGTAAAATCTGTTTGAGTCATTCATGTTTAATTAGTTGGTGATGTGTCAATTTTTAATAATAGTTACACAAAAATCACTGCACATGAGTTGTATGGGTCATTTTTGCACATTTGTTACTAGCCTAATTCCTCTCTGTATGGCTCTTCATCCCCAAAGCAGCCTAAAGTTTTGTGTTTAAATGTAAGAAATATTCTATAAGATTGAGAAAACAAAAACTGATTGAAAGACTAAAGTGCTTCATGTTAGGGTTAAAAGACAAACGGGATAATTAACAAAGACACTAACAACACAAACTGTGCACATTAATTTATAAAATTTATATAAAAAACTGCGAATGGGGAAAAAATGGCAATGAATTGAACCATTAAATGTTGGACAAGGGGCATATAATTGGCTATTCATTCGAGGCTATGCTCCTTTTTAATCAGTGGAGTAGATATGGACATTGTTTAAAAAAAAAAAAAAAAGGTCAATGACTCTAACTGAAGTACTATGTAGCTGTCACGGTTCTGGGTCCGTTGGACCCAGTATTTTGAGTTTATTATGTTTTGGATTAATTTTGCATCATGGATTGTTTTCTTGTTTTCTTGTTCTCTTGTTGTGCTTGTGATGATTATTATTTGAGTTTCATGTTTCTGTTATCCATGTTTTAGGAATTGTGGTTTCATGCATAGTTCAGTTCATTTTTCAGTTAGAAAAAGCATGAAACTTGTTATCAGAGGTAGAGATTCCTAACAAAGAGTTTTGCACTTTCATTTGATAACACATACTGTTTATGTATATTTAACATCACATGCTGACACAAAGGATTATGGTATAACTATAATTAACACAGCTTGTGTAGTCTTTAAATAGATGAGTGTTTTTAAGAGCACATTATTTTTTCTAATTCAGCAGTTAATATAAGCACTGTATGTTTATTTCAAAGATAATAATTAAAAACACTCCTTGTAATTCATTAAAATCAGATCAACTTTTATTTTCAAAGGTAAATAAAGTATATCAGCCAACATACTGGACAATGTTCTGCTGAACAACACACATATTACCAATATTGTAGCTGGTGTTATCTGGTAAGAATGTGTTGAGTTTTTTGGTCTAAATAACCCAAAATGTGATGTCCACATATGTGGACGTCAGGTCCAAGGAGGTTAAGGATGGTTTGTTTGTCCGTCTAGGCATTACTGCTTGAATTACTGTCATGAATTTAGGTCAGGGGTCCCCAACTCCAGGCCTCGAGGGCCAGTGTCCTGCAGGTTTTAGATCTCACTCTGGGTCTACACACCTGAATCAAATGATTAGTTCATTACCAGGCCTCTGGAGAACTGCAAAACATGTTGAGGAGGTAATTTAGCCATTCGAATTAGCTGTGTTCAATCAAGGACACATTTAAAAACTGCAGGACACTGGCCCTCGAGGCTTGGAGTTGGGGACCCCTGATTTAGGTGATCCAAATACAATTGCCTGAAGAAAGTGTTTAACATTGTCCAAACTTCCCTCAAGTACAGTGGCTATCGATGTGGGTTGGAGATGCAATGACCTTGAACCTGCAGGTGACCACACCATCTGTGACGAAGGGCTCATCTCTTCTTTTTGCTATAGATTTCCTGCATGGAAACAATTGCATGCTTTACAAACTAAACTTGCTCTACCCATTTCATTTATCTGCGACCGGGTCGCGGGGACAGCAGTCTAAGCAGAAAACTTCAGACCTCCCTCTCCAGCTTATCCATGGTAACTCCTTCAGGTCCTGGGTCTGATCGAGGGCCTCCTCCCGGTGGTACACGGCCAGTACACCTCACCAGGGAGACGCCCAGAAGGAATCCTTGTCAGATGCCAGAACCACCTTAGCCAGGTCAGGAATCAGGATGAGGAGGAAATTAGGTCAGATCAGTGCAGGTTTTCGCACTGCTCAATATTTCCAAAATACATTTGTAACCAAATAACTTTGAAAACATATGTTTTTTTTGTTTGATTTTTTTTAAGAAAAGAAAAATCAGAGAGTGGGGCTGGAAAGACAGCTTTGCTCAACAGGTTACAGTAGATCAGATGCCACCTACTTTTCATGACAATCTTTTTTTTATGGCATTGTAACAGGGCGGCCATTTGCCATTCTTTACAGGCATAAATCTTTCCTTTGGTAATTGATCAGTAAATCTCACTGCATATAAATTCAGCTTACTGTTATAATTTCATGAGTAAAGCTGCTCAGGTGATTTAATTGCGTAAATGAAGTAAATGTTGAACTTTGTTGCAATTTCTGTTTTAAATCAATAGTCCATGTTTTGATTTAGTTTTGCAAGTTGCTGATTCAACACAGATCCTCTGCTATGGGTGAAACCTGCCTCTGAGTTTTTCATCACTTCACCAGAACAGTGTCAGGCAATCATTGAGAAACTGGGATTAGCGTATGTGACGGTACAGAAATGCAAGCGCCAGGCACAGAATGAATAAGAGGCTTTGATGTATCTAAATCCAGACTTTAGTCTGAATTTTTGCTAACTATAATCAAAAT
Source organism: Rhamphochromis sp. 'chilingali' (assembly GCF_963969265.1). Classification (NCBI taxonomy): domain Eukaryota; kingdom Metazoa; phylum Chordata; class Actinopteri; order Cichliformes; family Cichlidae; genus Rhamphochromis; species Rhamphochromis sp. 'chilingali'. Next base: position 21,691,774 of record NC_137932.1, on the reverse strand, counting down.
ATCTACTCTCTTATTAACCGCTGGATGTAAAATAATATATACAAAAGAAAAAATTCTGAATCACATTTAGTGATTTGATTACCACAATGAGTGATCCACAATTTAGGATTCAGGCATTTGTTTTAGTTCAATATCGCAATCATTCTATGATTAGTTTACAGAACCAGCAGTTAGCAGCAATAACTTCAGCTGCTTAAATTAATTGACATTTGCAAGCATTCCTTTAAACACAGCATTTCAGTCAGGTTAAGGACTGGACTACCATGCTATAGATTTGCTGCGGTGCTTGGGGTCATTATCATGTTGCATGGTGTAATTTAGGAGAAGCTTTAGCTGTCAGAAAGACAGCCTCACTTTGGACTCTAGAAAACTTTGGCATACAGAGGAGTTCATCGACTGCAAGGTGCCCATCTCTTGTGGCTGCAGGACGAGCTCACATCACCATCCTTGAACCAGCATGCTTGACAGTTGGTTTGAGGTGTTTGTCCTGTGTTTGGGTCCTCTTGGAGGAGCTCCTTACACTCCATCTTATGTCATGCAGAGACACATCTTCTATAATTATAACTGAGAAGATGGAAGACGATGTCATTAACTAAGAATTGATTTCTAAAATGTCATCAACTAGCTTGCTGACTGTTGCATAAGTAGCAAATAATCCTGCTCATCTTTATTACTATTAGTGCTATGAGTCGGTTTTCTTAAAAGCTTAGTTTTCTTTCACATAGCATGTGAAACCAATTTCTTGCCATTTTATGCAGGTAAACTGCACGTTACAGGTTAAAGCTGCATGATGAGTTTGGTGTCACTGCAACATTGCCCCTGTTTAACATATTTTATTGGGTGTGAGAGATTATAAACAGGTGGAGTAACACCCGACTCACTTTTGGTGTCAATGGACCACAGCTTATTTTAAGTTTCGACCACAGTACGGTGTTTTCTTGCTCACATTAGTTCCTTGATTCTGATGCTTTTCCACAGAGTCACAATACGTACTTTCAAATAATATAGGATCTCTAAAACATTTTTACATTAACAGAGCTGTCCAAAACAAAATATGTTGTGTTTTATAGGAACAATATTTATGTGCAATGTACTGTGGTATGTTGTATAATTTATGTACACCTTCTCCATCCCATTTCATCTGTCTGTTTTCTGTGCCAAGTTTTTTTCTGTTTAAATGGAAACACAAAGACGTACTTTTGTTTATATTTAGTGTATAAAGTGTATATCTATTTTCTTACTTTTCTTATATCTATTTGTTTTTTTTGCACTGATGTAATTGGAGCCTCGTAGTCTCATCTCTCTATATACTATACTGTATATAGCGGAAATGACAGATGTTTACTTTGACTTTTTTTTTTAATCTTTTGTACAGAGCAGCATCCCTTTTGTCACAGATATGTTTATTAATATACATTGGATGTCCCTGGGCACACAAATTAGGCTTAACTAGGAAAAACAGCAGCTTAAAAAGGATTTTTGACTGAGGATAATGGTGTCAGACTTTCCCATTTTAATGCAGACATTTAAAGCTATTGCAAAGCTTGTTGACTTTGGGAATGATGCTGTTCAGCGGTGGCTGCAGTTCTCTGGGAGAGAGGGCTCTGTTCCTGATGGAGGAGATGAAGGAACAAGCTGTTAGTCCATCAAATGTGTGTACACTCAGAGAGTGACGTCAGAACACGTCATACTATAACCTCCCGGGAGCGGACGGAGGGGGTCAGTCGTTGGGATGCGCATGCGCACACAGAGTGCGCGAGCGGCGGGCCTTGACCTTTCGGGGGGGAAAAACTCACGGACGGTGACAGCGAGGCGGATAACAGTCTTCAGTACCTGCTGGACTTTGAAGCTGTGGATTCTGGGACTGTTAGAAAAGGTAAAACATTTTCATTAAAACCTTATTACTGTTTTGTTTTTGTTACTCGTCATTGTAGCTTGCTGTTAATGTTATGCTAACAGTAGCGATTAGCTAGATACGTTAGCCGTTGAGGTCAGCGCAATTTAGTATCCAACTGTTTTCCTAACAAAACCACTGTTATAATTAAGTGAAGGTGCTCCCAGCTAATTTGAACCTTTGGCTTCTAAAATATGTGGTTCAATTGCGTGCTGCGTACATAACCTAATGTCAGCTAGACCGAAATTAAAATGTAATATATTGTTAAAGTCACTAAAATGGCGCCTGAAGCCTGTTGTGACGTGAGCTCTGTGTCTGCCCTAGAAACTCTTGAAATTCTGTAGATCTGAGCCGTACATTAAATACTCACATGAACCTGTACTTTGAATTCTGTATGAGCTGTATAAAATACAGCTATGCATAAGTGTTTTGAATGAATAATTAGATTAGATAACTCTTTATTGTCTAATCGAATTATATAGAAATGAATAGAAATGTGACATGAGGAGGTGTGTCTTTGACTGTTCCTGCATAACTTAGTTTCGGACTAGTTGACAAGTTATGCTCCGGTCAGTTGATGTTTCCAAGATAGATGTTCTTTTGTAATATAGTTAATTTTTTTGTATATTTCATTTATCCACCATCATACATACAAGCTAAGAAGAGGTCGTTATACTAACAAGAGGTATCAACGCCGGGCCAAAGTTCAGCACATGGTTAAAGTTTGTAATCCAGCCAGGGTGTAAATGTCACTCAGCAGCCAGAGCTGAAGCAGGTAGCATCAACACATAAATCTACTCTACCCGGCTTAAATCACAAGAGCACCTCTGACCAAAAAGCTGTAGATTTTTCTTGTTTGCACAAATTAATCCAGATTCACATTAATTGTGTTCACAGCTCCAACAAAATGAGGAAGAGGAGGGGGAGAAACACAATTAGGTTGAATTACAATTGGATGGAAGGCGAGGACAAGGAGAAGGAAGCTTAGGATGAGGAGGAAGAGAAGCAGCAGGAGCATCTTTAGGGATCCCTATGATGTCATTGAGGTTTGTTTCATTAATATGGTCCTCTCACAAAGAAAGATGACTTGTTTTAGTTCACCTACTTCCTGTATTTAATAGTGGTGTGCAAAATGTTGTGAAAAACCATGGAGCAGGTACGTATAGTGCATCTGCAGGTAAATGAACATCAAATCTCTAAGACAGACTGAAATCTGTATATTTATCACCCTTATGATAAAACCCATGTCAGCCATTGGTTTATGGACTTTGTATTTTGAAGCCTCAACATTTGCTTTCTTGCTGTTGCTATGTTGGGACCATATTAGGATGAGAGATCAGAATCTGGAGTCATGCACACTATTGTTTCATTTAGTGTGTATCCATAAGATTCGTACAGCAGATCCAAGTTGTGCCTTGAAAACAGGAAAGTCGTCTGCATAGAGGAGAACTGTAATAGCAGGCTTGTACAAAGTGAGGCTTTGTGCTCTCGTTTTACTTCTGTCACCCTGTTTTGATGCAGATTTCACTTGAAATCAGGCAAGAACTGGACTTATTTTTTTATGTGTTCTTGTGAATTGATTGTGTATCGCATATGTTTGATTTGACTTTCTGCAAGACAACAGTTGTCCGCTGGCCAAAAAAGTTTTCCAAATACCTCCACGTGATCTAGCCTGGATTTAGAAAAGAATAGCAAAAAATCTGCACCTCCTGCTTCAGATGCAATTTGTGTTTCTGTGTTCAGAGGCAGCGGCGAGAGGGGAGACCTCGGCTCATCCAGCTGGAGAGCCTGACCAGGAGGAGTCGAACATTAACTCAGCTCTTCCAGGGCACCCTGCAGACTCGGCTGCTGGCATCGGCGAGGGATGACGTGAACGCCAAACTGGAGTCCATCACAGGTCAACTGCAGGTATGCGAGTCAGACCTTCTGAGGAGGGTTTCACTTTTCTCTCTTCTTTATAATTGACTCTTTTCTCTCTCTTTCAGCTCCTTGTCTCAGAGTGGGAGGGATTTGAAGCACAAAGGGAGGAGCTTGTCGTTTGGTTGGCTGATATGGATGTCTGCCTGAGTGAGGTTGACCAGCTGACAGGAAACACCAGTGAAAAACTGAAACAACTGCAGGTGTGGGCTTGTTTTGATATGACATATGTTTGATATGAAACATACGTCAGAGACATTGTCCTAAACTGGACTAACAAAGGACCATGAGTACAACATGAAACGTAAATTACATGGTGTAATGCTAAAGTTCATTGATCATTTTAATCATAAACTTGTTGAAATATTTTTACTGAACATGCAAACATCTGCTGATGAAAATGTGTTGATTTATTGGTCTGTTATGAAGCTATTGCTATTTCTAATGTGTTTTATCACTTTCTGATGTTTTATTAATTAAACAATACATGTATTATTTGTTGTGTTATCTGTAGCTATAGTATTTATATATATTTATTTATAGTATAGCAAATATATTTAATTATTACTGTTTAAAACACTAATATGTGACATGTATTAGTATTGATGTTGTGCTGAGGGCTAAAATGCCTTTTTGTCTTTTGGTAACTACAAAATGACAATAAACCATTAATATATGTCTATGCTGTGCTCGTATTTATTTTACCCTACTCAAATTCAATTTATGATGCATTTTATTTTGAAAGATTTAAAATGGTTTTTTAAAGAACCACTCAAAAAAGGTTCTTTAAAATGGTTCTTTTAAAGAACCATTTGAAGGACCTTTTTAAAAATGGTTCTTTAAAGAACCATTTTTAAAAAGGTTCTTTGAAAAACCATTAAAGGTGCCCCAAAGAACCATCAAGAAATGGTTCTTTGGGGCACCTTTAAAGGTTCTTCAATGAACCACTGAAAGAAATGGTTCTTCAAAGAACCATTGTTTGAAAGGTTCTTTGTGGCACCAAAAAAGGTTCTTCTATGGCATCAGTCTAAAGAACCACTTTTGGTTCCAGTTGGCACCTTTATTTTTCTGAGTGTGGTATAGATTGTAAGGTAGAAAGTCTACAATTAAAAAGAAAAAACCTCAATACAGTGGGAAGGAACAACTCACTTTTAACAGGAAGCACCCTCTGGCAGAACCACGGTCAGGGAGGGGCAGCCCGCTGCGACCCTTTGGGGATGAGGAGACGAAAAAGGGGACAAAAGACACACTGTGGACGAGAGCCAGAGATGAACAAGAACTAATTATTGAATGCAGAGAGGTGTATAAACACATGGTGGGAATCCCCCAGCAGGGTAGTCCCAGGGTAACTAAGGGAGGATTCATGGTCACCTGATTCAGCCCTTACTTGTATTTTTATTAATTGACTGACTGATTTGTATTTAAAAACCGTAATGAAGAAAAACACACACTGGTTGATTGTGATTCTTTATTAGGCTTTTTGGGTTGTTATTTAAGTGACTCGTTAAAGGTGAAGAGACAGGGGGACTGGCCATCCTACCTGTGTCAGGAAAAGAACCTGTGTTAGAGCTGTTCACATTTAATCATTTGTCTGTAACCTAAATTAGTTGTATATGTAAAAAGAGAAGTGTTAACAGTACTCACTTTGTAAAGAGTAAAAGCAGCTCAATCACCTGCTTATGAGCTCCTGGAGAAAACCAATGTGCCAGGCTAGGGGAGTGTGTTGGAGTGATTTTGTTAAAAGTTGTCATTATTGTGCTTGGACCTTGTCTTGAACTGTATGTTCAGATATTTTCTGTTCCTCCCCCACATGTAGGATGTTGGGGATGTTACTAGCTATAGTTTTCAACTGCAGGCACAATCTATGTAAGATTCTGGTTTCCTTATTTGGTAAGGAATGTTCACTTCCTGCCCTTTATGGGCTCACCATGTAAATGGTGGACTGTTAGAGAGGTTAAGCCATATACGAGGTTGAGGGGAGATGACCCTTTTATGACTAGAGATGCGGTTAAAACGTTTGTAAGCAGGAAGTCACGTATACAGACACCCCACAACATATGGGGTTTACAATGGGCGGTTGTGTAACTGTTTTCATTCAATAAAAGGCTGCGAGTGGAGGCTGGAGTTGGAGTTGTCTGAGTTTGGGTGTAGAGCTTGCAACTCTGAGAATCCGACCAGGCTTCCCCTGCACAAGTAAAAACCAATCGAACTCTGATTGTCTTACTTTGTTCTGAGTCAGCGAGGGCTGAAACCTAACTGTGGTTAAGGTGTTTTAATGCAGCGGTCCCCAACCGCTGGGCCACGGACCGTCGTTTGGTCGAGAGATGAGGCTCGGGTGTGAAATGTATGGTTTTCAGAGTTTTTATCGTTATTTTGTTATCGTTTTTATCGTTAACTCTGTTTTCCTGGGTCTTTCACGTGTGTTATGAATAAATCTTCTTTTTTTCCGGTATCGGTACTAGTTTTATTTTGTTGTATTTATCTGTGACACCTTAAAGGCCGGTCCGTGAAAATATTGTCGGGCATAAACCGGTCCGTGGCGCAAAAAAGGTTGGGGACCGCTGTTTTAATGTATATAGAAGAGACTGAAGTTTATATGTTATGGAGTTATTTATAGGACTTGTTACAAATCTTCATATGTCTATGATGTGTTATATCGTGTTGGTTATATTGTAGTGGTTTCCTTATGGGGAGGGTTTTGTTTCCCTTTGGTTTGCTGACCCCCAGACTTGGTCTATTCCAGATGCTCACCTGAATCAGGTAGAGTATAACAGGAAGCCATTTGCTTTTCAGAAGGGTTGGATTCTTTGCTGTATCACCATGTGTTCTCATTAATAAAGTACATTTTACTCCAGTCTCGTGCTATTTTAGTGGAAGTGACCCATGACCGTCGGCCAAAACTGACAATATGACTATTAAAAGTCTGAGTAATACTGTAATTTTCTGCTGCTCATTCCTGTGCAATATCCCATCTGACCTCCCGTCATATTTCTTTTCAAGATTTTCTTATTTAATCACTAGTGTACATATATTTATAGATACATATATATATATATTTAGTCATCTTTTCTCTTTTACCACGTCTCTCTAATATTTTGCTCTTTACTATTTTTCTATTTTTTATTTTATTTTATTATATTTTATTATATTTTCTTCTACTGTACCATGCTGCTGAGTGACTGCTGCTCGTCAAACACATTTCATTGCAATGTTGACCCTGTGCTAACTTGCATATGACAAATAAAACTGAAAACTGATAAAACTGAAAACAGTAAAGGCAAAGGGAACACATCAAGTAAGGATTTCACACTCCCACTCACAACGGCACTTTCAAAGCATAAAGCCAAATGCTTCAAAATTTCATTTTGAAGCATTTTAAAAATGAATGTGTTTGAGTTTCATTGCTCCAAAGTAATGTTTTCATATAAGCAAGATAACCAGTTTGCAACCATGTAAGTACAGTCCTCTATTGTGAACAGACGTGTTGGCAATCTGTCTGCGTTTATAAATTAGACAACAGTTATTTGCAGATCTTCATCAATCTGCCTGAGAGTGATTGCAGTCGGTCTGAGTTGGACTGCAACTGTTTTGAGTCAGGTTGCCTCCAAGGAGGCAGTTTATTATTTTCCTTTCCTAGTTGGACAGATGGCTGTTGTTTTGTTTTTACTGTAGTGTGCTGGGCCATTAATGGCTCAGGGGCTGCAGCGTATCTGCGCCAACACCTAAGGCCAACGTGGAATCACCGGTCAGACTAACATAAAGAAAGAATCTGTTAAATTACACATTTGTATTCATTAAGTCACAGACAATGAAAACAAGCAGAAATCAAGATGTAATATTTTTATAATTTTATTGATGTTAAATTAAAGTCCCAGCTTAGTTATGTTATCAGTGCAAGTCACTTCAATCTGTATAGCACCAAAGGAAACAATGGTGTTTTCAAGGTGCTTCACACTGTAAGGTAACAACTTACAGTATTAAAAAGAAAACCCCAAAAGAACAAACCCCTCTGAGCAAGCACGAGGCGACAGTGGGAAGGAAAAACTCCCTTTTAAGAGGAAGAAACCTTCGACAGAACCAGGCTCAGGGCGGGGTGGCCATCTGCCGCGACCATTCCTGGGGATTTCAAAAATGACTTGATCTGATCTAAATGTAAAACTAGCTCATTTAAAGTGTCCAGTGAGTTTTAGAAAATATTTTGCTGTTGATATCACGATGTCACTATAAAGTGGAAACTTTGTTTCTTCCCTTACACCTCCCAAAAAATGCCCGCACCGATGAGAAGCACTTAGATATGCAACTTGGTTCTGTGAATATCTTTCTTTTGAAAGTTTTAACAATATCTTCATCAAGATTTTGGAAGTTTAATTGCCAGAATGTCACCAAAGATGCATGCTTCCATCTTTTACAGAGGGATTTGAAAACCCTCTCGCTGAGTTTCTTGAACTTCTCTGGTGGGATTTTGTCGTATCTGGCCCTGATTTCAGTCCAGATTTTCATGGTAAGCCGGTTGGAGATAGCTTCAGCACTTTCAATGCTGAAGACTGTGCCTGATTTTTTTGCAACCTGGGAAATCAGTCCTTCCACAAAGATTTCCACTGAAAATCTGCATCTTTCTTTCTTTTCATATGATTCCAGTCTATCAGTAACTGTTACTGCCAACAGGTGTTCTTGGAATACTGAAGTAGTTATGATATTAAATATTGGTTGTTCCATTAAATTCATTGAATCCTCCTCCCCACTCCTCCCCATTTCCAATGATATTAGTGACAATTTATGTAATTTGTCACAAATATCAGTGAAAATCGCATTAGCAATGCAGTCAAAATAATTCTGCACTTTTCGGTCTAAATGCAAATCCATCCCCTTGAATTTGTCCAAGAGTAGATCCAACAAACGTTTTTGGTGAGAATGAGGGCACTTTAAAAGTTTACCAAGCTTTGAAAGCACAGCCTGAATTAATGTCTCTAACCATCTTTCAAAGTCTAAGGTTTTTTCAGGTGGCTCACAGTCTACAGAAGATCTGTGATGCTGTATCTTTTTATATGACTCCGTTTGACTTACGTTTGTTAACGGTGGGATGCTGGCTTCATGTTCAACACAGGATTTCTGCTGCTGGGGATCTGGAATTGGATTGTTTTCTGCTTTTGCAGCACTGTGTTGGTCAGCATTTTGACAGCTTTCTTCTGTGTTAGCTGTTTCTTGGCTGTTAGCATCTATATTCTGTGCTGTATCAAACTCCTGCTCAGCAGAATCGTCCAAAAATTTCACACGTGACAAAACCGTTTTGCCAGTAGTGGTGTGGACAGAACAGTTTTCATGTACAGGGGAGTTCTGGGAAGACCTCAGTGGTGATACTGCTAGTGACTGTTCACACAGGTCCATTACGTCCTCTACAAAACCTACAAGCCGCTTAGCGGTGAAGCAATCCGGATAGCCTGAGATAAGCTCTCCCCACTGCTTGATCGAAAAACTACTGAACAAGTTATTCAAGAGGGATACCAAAGCATATACTGTAGAATTATCCCCATTGGTCTGAACTGTTTCATCATTTGTCATTGTGTTACAGTTCGAGCTTGCCATTTCACTTTTTTGTTTTTTATGTCTAAAATGTTGTTTTGTGTTAAACTCCGTGTTTGAACGTTTAAAGCGCTGCTGTCCCGCTGTGTGAATGCGTTTCAACTGAACAGCCAGGTCTATATATAAGGTCGGTTTAAGGTTTCTTTGTAACGTCACCTGACGTTTCTTTGTAACGTCAGGTGACGTTACAAAGAAACGTCACCAGTCAAAGGACTGGCCCGCCCCGTCATAACGAAAGGGGCGGGACAAATCTGTTGCTTAGCAACTGAAAAAAAGGCACACCGCGCTGAATGCTACATCCGGCCTGCGACGGTACACCGCCTCCGCACCACCGTTTAAACATGAAGTGTGGATGTTAGAAGATCCCAAATATGGTGAGCTACTGGGAAATTACTCACGTTTTTGTTCTTGAGAGTGAGCGATAATAAGCGACATTTTATTGAGAAATTACAGTAGTCTGTCTACAAAAACTACAAAAATGACCTAAATAAGACAGAAGTACACATTCATTTTTATCGTTTTGTCAACAACAGGGCGCATGAGGTTTGTTCAGTATTTGTTGTGTCTACAAGGCTCAGGCGCCCCCATGAAGTGTCTTATTTGTATAGTTGAAAGCATTATAAAGGAACGCAAAACTAAATTACATATAATTATAATTCTTGGCACTTTCTGGTGTGTGTGAGTTAGTGTTTCTCTTTATGATTTGTGGGTCCAGCATCAAATTCAGAATCCTTCCCATCACACATGAGGTCTTGAATAATCATCTTATTTTAAAGACCTCGTAGTTTGATAGTTTGCTCTCAGACTGTGGGCTTCCTTGTGGTTTTTAGGATATTTAGAAGTAGAAGGGGATCATCCTTCTGTGGAACCAGCTCCCAGTTTGAATGCAGGAGACGGACACTATCTCTACTTTTAAGATTAAGTTTCAAAGTTACCTTTTTGCCAACGCATATAGCTAGGGCTGAATCAGGTGACCATGAATCCTCCCTTAGTTACCCTGGGACTACCCTGCTGGGGGATTCCCACCATGTGTTTATACACCTCTCTGCATTCAATAATTAGTTCTTGTTCATCTCTGGCTCTCGTCCACAGTGTGTCTTTTGTCCCCTTTTTCGTCTCCTCATCCCCAAAGGGTCGCAGCGGGCCGCCCCTCCCTGACCGTGGTTCTGCCAGAGGGTGCTTCCTGTTAAAAGTGAGTTGTTCCTTCCCACTGTATTGAGGTTTTTTCTTTTTAATTGTAGACTTTCTACCTTACAATCTATACCACCTCGAGGAGACTGTTGTTGTGATTCAGCTCTGCATAAATACAATTAAATCGAATTAAGTGGGTTCAGCTGTTTTGTGAAATAAATGTGAGTGACATGGTAAGTAATAGCCTGCATGTAACTCATGGTAAGAAGAGCAATATCGCCCCCTCCTGGTTCAACCTTTTTTTCTTTGCAGTAATCTTTCCAATAATAATACATATGCACTAACCTCATGCTTGCTGTTAACAATAGCCTAAAGACACAAAATCAAGTTTAGTTTTTTCCTTAAGTTTATGTTTTTTTTTATATGGTTGGCATTTATTTTGTTTCTTTTTAATAATTAAATTGATTCTATTGATTGTTTGCCAAGCACTGAGGTCTCTGCTTAGACTGTGCTACTGGGATCACTGATTTAAAAATGAGGCAAAAGCACCAAAGTTGTGCTCAAAAATAGTACAGTGAGCTACAAGCTGTTGCTGTAGTAATTCTAACACACTTATTGTTTTTAAATACATACATGTTTAGTTCTTTTAAACCTAATTATATATATTTTTTTGCAAAAGTGTCACCTAAACACCCAAATATACGTAATTCAAAACTTACTTTAATTATTACCCATTTGGCTGGTAACATGGACCCAGTCTGATGGATAGTTACTGAACAGATAGTCTTTTCTTTAAAGGCTGCATTCAGAGCAAATCATTGTAAAAACAAGACAAGTCAATAAAAAACAAGTAATAACTATAATACTAAACTACAATAGAGAGAAAATCCAGTAAATATAATTATATTATGTAAAAAATATACAAATATTTACCTCTAATTTAAAAAGACATTACAAGGGTACTAGTTTCATTTTAATCTAAACATAATCTAAATTGACACTAAATCAGTTTAAATATTACAGCTGAAGGTGATTTTAATAAATGTACTGCTGCTTGACTTTGTTTTACTACTGCAGTATAATTTATCATGTACAAAAGCTCCAAATGTTGTTTCTCTGACTTAATGTTCTGATGACGTTTGTGTTACTTTGCAGGAAATAGTCAGGACCCAGATGAACCTGTGCTGGAATTCAGTGTGGGTGAGTAATATGAGCATTTATGAAGGCTGTCCATGACCTGTAATTAAATTTAGCGTCATTAGTGCCACTCATTGCAAGTGACAGTGCACATGCTTTCAGCATGGAGTCTGCTCTTATGGTAGCAAAATAAATTCAGAAAATCTCCATCAAAAAGCAGCTCAGCAGCAGAAATATATATGGTCAGCTGGTTGTGAGTTAATGAGCATGTGAAATCAGTGTGAACATTTTGAAACAACAACTCTCCAACCTCGTAATTGTAAGACTGCCTGTGCAGCCACAGGAGCCTTCAGAGAGTCTTCCTGCTTGTCTCTTGGGTTGATTTGCTCGTGTTTTCTCACCCAGTCAATGACTGTAAAAGGGCTGGACTAATTGGAGGCAGGTGTAATTGATTGCACTGATATGCTAGTCTACTTATAGCCCACATTACAAACACTGCTGTGTTATTTTGTCTCTCAGTGCAGGTATGTAATGTGACAAAACCTCTAATGATCTGATATGTTTGGGATGGATGGGCTGTGAATTATATAGTGAATTGTCTTATTTTGTCGCTCTGTGCAGGCTTTCTACTTACAGGGTGGTGGGTCTCAGAGGACAATTGCTACCCCTGTTGAAGTGAACAACGTGTGGAGTGCAACTGGCTTTGTGGCATAGCTGGCTCTGGCCTTGGACTGTGTGTTTTTACTTTGTACCTAAATGGGACACTGGACTTTTAACTACTATTCATTGTGTTTATAAATAAAATTTTAGAATTTTATTGACTGTCATCTTTTTGCCCACGGTGGAGACGGTTGGTCAGACCTAGAATCTGTGTGTGTGTGTAACATCAACAGGGTTTTGCATAAAAGAGTGTGAGCAGGTCAAAAGGTCAATTCATTTATTGTAGTTTTATGGCAGCACCCTCTAGTGGCCTTGAAGCAAACAGTCTCCTAACTAAGCCATGGCATCTCTGGTCTCTCCTACTTTTGTGTGCTCTGCTGGAGGAGCAGCATTGGATCTAGTGATACTGAGTAAGCTGATTAGGACAGGCCTGGAGAAATGTGGTTTGCATGAAGTATCAGGAAAAAACAACCTTGTATTGTAAAATAATAATACACGAATAATAAATACTTTTCATGACATTCAGATTTCTGGACTCACGAGTTCATAGAACATTAATGTTACGAAACATTGAGAAGTCTTAAAACTACATTGTATACTTATTATTTATTTACTTTAATCAGATTTGACTGGTATTTTTAAACATTACGTTTTTGTTCCTTCAACTATTGTATTTAAGCTTATGACTCACTCACAGTATGTTTATATAACTGCCTAAAAAACGGTGAGGATGTGGCCGCAGTGGCTGAGAAGCAAGAACTTTGCTTTTTCTTCTTTTTTTTTTCTTTTTTTTTTTTTTTTAATTGGGAAGCATAAATGAACATACCAGAAAACCCTGCACGAAGGAGCCATATTTGTTTTTTGTGTGTGCATAAGATGAAGCTTTAGTATTATTATTACACATATGATAAGGATGTTAGCATGCAACACACAAACTCAAGTGGTGTTGCCAAGATAGTTGCTGACTGGCAAGAAACTTCTAGAAGAAATCTGGTGACAGTCCAAAGCACAAATGAACATGTTTAATACTCGTGCAAGACTCTGTGGGAAGGTGCCAGATTGCTGTATTTTGTGTGAATCAGGAAAAGTGCACGGTGATGACTAAAGCTTATAAAACATCTCTCTCCTTATGTGTGCATATATGAGAAAGAAAATTCTGCCAAAGCAACTTTAGCTTCTTGCAAGCATCAGTACACAAAGGATGCTAACACAAAGCTAGCCAAGAACCAAGAGTGATTTTAAAGTTGAACGTATGCCGACCCCAGCAGCCAAAGGGAGCTCCGGGGAGAGCTTCTTGGGGTCCAGTGATGTGTCCTGAAGAGACGACATGAGCTCTCCCTCCTGTAGGCCCACCCCAGCAGTAGGTGCTGTCTGTCTCATTCCGAGTTAACTGCTGCTACTCTACATCTAAACGAGCCAGTTGAGGAGGTTCAGGCATCTGACAAGGGTGCCTCTTGAACGCCTCCTGGGTGAGATGTTCCAGGCATGTCCCACCAGGACAGACAGGACACACCCAGGACATGTTGGGGAGATCACAGCACTCAGCAGAGAATGCCTCAGTGTCCCCCAAATAATGGAGGAGCTGGCTCGGGAGAGTAAGGTCTGGGTCTTCTCTGCTTATGCTACTGCCACCGAAACTGGACACCAGATAAGCTCAGAAAAATGAACAACCTGTTTAAATAAAGGTTAATTTAAAAAAAATGTTTGTCATTAGCTAGTCTGTGTACATGTACTTCTTCTCCAGTGTTGAAAATGTTAAACTCACAACCTGCACATTTTCTGGTTGCATCATCAAATAAATACCCCCAAAAGTAGTACTTTTACACTGGTTTTATGCTGCGATATTTTCAAAGTCTTTCACTGAACACATTCAGTCACACATTGTTCATCATTTATTGGAAGTTTATTGTTTAATGTCCTGTCTAAATAACTTCAGTCACCATTTGTATTCATTAATGAATAACTGACTTCTAATATTAAAAGAAATAGAAACTGTTGTGCTGTTGTTCACGTAGAAGGGCCTGCTGCTGGATGTCCAGACTTTGTGCGTCAGCAGGAGGGTCAGGGTACAGGGTTCGAACCTCCTCATGAGATGTCGTATCTGCTGGATAAAAGCAAGCTACATCACATCTGGGATTGTCCTAGAGCTGCCCTACAGTAACAATCAACTGACTAATATATGAAATACTTGCAGTAGCACAATAATAAACACAAAGCAAAAAAGTGTTTAGTGAAGATAAAAAACCCCATCAAAGTTTTAGTTTGGATAAAGGGAGACAGAGCACCAATCTAAACAAGTCTAAACCATCTGGCACCTCCACACTTGTAAGAACAGCATGACCAAAGTGATTGTAGGAGGAAACAACCTTGACTTCCTTTACATAGCTTAGTACTGAGAATAAAAGAAAAGCATGATTAGAATTATTTGTGCTTCTTCTTCTTTCGGCTGCTCCCTTTAGAGGTCGCTACAGTGGATCATCCGCCTCCATCTCTCTATTTCTAGCATCCTCCTCAGTCACACCAACCCCCTGCATGTCCACCTTCACTACATCCACAAATCCTTTCTGTGGTTGTCTGAAAACATCATCCACGGAGACTCTTGCCTGATCTCATATGTCAGCCTCTCCATCACCAGTGCAAACAAGAAGGGGCTCAGAGCCTCTCTCTGATGTAATCTCAACCCATCACATACTTCTCTGCCCCTCAGGACTTTCTTATGCAGCACCACAGTTACTCTCTTCGCACCTTATCATAGCCTTCACTCCTACCCTCTCTATGCCTCCCGTCTCCATCCTCTTCAGAGTTGCCTCACTTCCTTCTCTAATTCAATTTTCGTCCAAAGTACTCCTTCTCCCTTCTCAACACACTTTCTTCACATTAGCACATTTCCATCTCTATACTTGGTTACTCTCTTCCAGCACAATTTATGTGCCTTGCCATTCATTAAAAATCATTTTCTCCTTAGTGTCCAGCCTCACATACAACTCACTACAAGCCTTTTCCTGTGCCAGTGACACCTCTCTCTTTGCTGTGCACCTAGCCTTTTAGTACTCCTTCCTTCAGCTCCCTGACTATCCCACTCTTTCTTTGCCAGTCTCTTCCTTGAATACATTCCTGAATCTGTTATTATTTGTGCAATGAAACTTAAATCAAGAAAGATTTTGCTTTTACAGTCTCACTGCAGGTTGATACATTATAAGCACGCCTGTGGTTCACATAAGCATTAAAAGCTTGTATTACTCCCTGATGTTTTGCCTGTTAGCATGTGCAGCAGCTGGAGAAGGACTCCTAGCTGAAGACAGGACAGCTTCTCGATGTGCAGATTGGTCGTCTTCTACGAAGAAGCAAAGGAGAAAAACCCCAAATTAAACAGAACAACTACTTCTAATAACAAACAGACGTCTCTCTAAAACCGTGGCAGCAGTTCACCATGTCAAATGCTTTCTTGTCGTGCACAGTGACTATAACAATCAGCCCCACTGGCTGCACTGTCCTGCAGTGACATAAGTTAATTCAGCATTGCTATAAAACAATGAGGCTATTACGTTTGACCTGTACTTGCAGAATACATTCCAAAGCTTTTGTTCCCTAAAGCATTCGTCCTTCTTTGTGAGCAGTTTGTGACAAAAGAAAAGCCCAGAAACAGGCACCAGTTCAAAGGCATTTCTCAGATGATTTGCTGTAAACTTGAATACAAGCACAGATGAATAAATGTCTTGGAAAACATTGTACTGAATACATTCTTCACTACGAATATCAAATTAAGATCACACGTTAACAGCCCAGAGTTAGTATCGTGTCTTTGCCTCACCACATCTGGGGGTTAACTGGGTTAAATTCAACATAGCAGCGTCTCTAAATGACTGATTCTAAGCCTGGCACAAAAGATAGAAATCCCTGTTGTTCTGGCATCTTATGCCTGCACACATTACCCTGCTGTTCAGTGGTGCCTGACTGCAATACCTGTTTACCAGATTGTAGTGGGTCTCGTGTGAATCTGTGCAACCCATCTGAACCTCCAGTTGTCACCGCTCTTTCCTCAGACACCAACGTAAGGCTGACAGCAAACTGAACACTTCCTGTTGATCATCTGAAGCACGACAGGGGACTGAAGGCAGGGCAGGGATCAGGAAAATAAAGGTTTATAATTTGCACAAATCTTACCCTGCTGGCTGGGAATTTCATTGGGTGGTGGGTGGTTTGGTGCTGACACTGAGCAATTCTGTGAATGCATTTTTATTTATTTATAGAGTTGTCATACAGGGCAAAATGTGAAAAAATTTGCAGTCTTTGCAATGAGTTACTCAGAGTTCTAGACGAGCGCTGGCTAAAAACAGAGGAGGGCCTAGATGGCGCAAGATTTGCCAGCTTTTTCTGCAAGGTTGGGATGGGCGGAGAGGGCTGCCTCTGCAGGACGACAACTAGATTCTTTCTTTGTCATTCTTTGACAACGACACAGCGAGCTGAAGCGCTCCTGTCTTTTCAGGCTTACTGTACCTCATAATTCGACCGTGAGTCTCTCTCCACCCTGGTGGCCTGAGGTACCTTCTTAGTCTCTTTTTCCTGCCTCACCACCTTTTCCTCCTTCTGCTGACGTGTTTCAGCTTCATGGATCCTGCCTTGGTTTTTCAGCTTATGCTGCAGAGTAGATAAAACTATCTCTCAAAGTCCACTCCATTGTGATACACATATATTTAACATTACTGTTTCTCATTTTCTAAAGCTTAAAACAACACTAATTTGCTTTAAGACCAAGAGTGCAGCAGGTCAACTATCACAGTAAATATAAGGACTTTTTGTTAATAGGTTGTTGCATTTGCTTTGTAATGCTGACTTCACACAAACTGGACGGCAACACGTTTTTCAACTCGAGCAATCTAAACATCACCACAGTTAAATCAAACCAGTCGTCGTCTGATTTTTGTTATGTTTAAAAACTATAGTGTCACCGTCTGCCTGAGAAATATTCTGCTACAAGTGGGCTTTGGTATTGTTTTTCTCTCCTTTTCTCTCCCTCTATTGCCTGGGCGGAGGCCATTGTGGGCTCCCGCCTTTGGCCTACATACCTGGGAGATGGTGAACACCTGCGTCTCATTAACCAGCCTCTACTTACGGGAAGAAGTTAGACTGCTCTTTGCTGGATTGTTGCTTGACTCATGTTAGTGAAGTCCTGGCTAGGACACTAGTAATCTAGTTCTCTTGGATTTTGAATCTTGTGCTAACACGTCGTTTCCCTGTGTACAGACACCCTGGACCTGCCCTTGTTCCTTACAGAAATTCTGGTACGAGAGAGGAGTGAGAGACTGGTGAGACGCCAAGAGAGACAGAAGGAGAGTGAGTGTGTTCCCCCTGCTTTTCCCTGCAGATTCCCTGGAGACCTGATCCCTGCACCCTTGTCTATAGCACTTTGACACTGTCGCACATTTAACTTGGTCTAACACAGGGCCATATAGGTTTTTCCCCTCTTAATAATAAACAACTTCATTTAGGAATTGCATTTTGTGTTTATTTGTGTCATCTTTGTTTAATATTTAAATGTATTCATCAATTTCAGAGAAAGCTCACATACTCAATACCAACAAGAAGAAAGAACTACAAATGACTAAAGTTGCAGTGAGGAAGTGAGATCTGACTAATGACAGGAAGTAAAAAGAGTCATCAGTTCAGAGACTGTGACGGTTGAGATCGACAACAAGAAAGACGTGAGGCAGAGAAGCACGATGGATGAATTCAGATGGATTCAAATGTTTTTATCTCTGATGCTGATGATTCTGATTCCAGGTAAGGATACAGGAAACATTTTATTAGCAACAAAACTAAATATTATCAGTATTACTATGGTCAATAAACTTTACAGTAAATAAGAAAGCTGAGCATGTACTGTTGTTTTAGGGAAATATGGGACATGTTTACAGACCCGAGTCTAAAATCTTCGCTCTGATTGTAAAACTGCTGCATTCTAATTTATCTTTCATATTTCTCATCAATCTTCTCAACAGTATCTGAAACTGAAATATCCATTTTTATGAAAGTTGGAGATGACGTCACTCTGCCTTGTCTAAATGTGATAGATGAGCAGAATAACTGTGACAGTACTGAGTGGACATTTGTTTCAAGACACAAAACAACAGTAGAGCTGATCACACTTGGACAGACAAAGTCAAATCAGACAGACTGAGTGTTACAGCGAACTGTTCTCTGGTTATTAAGAAGCTCACATTTGAGGAAGTTGGTCTTTATTCATGCCTACAGTACAAATTAGGAGAAATACAAACTCTAAACGCTCTGGTTCATCTGTCTCAGGTTAATCTTTTTATTATTAGTCATTGGGAAGCACCTACAAAGAAATTCGTCACAATGAGAACCTGTTCAAACCATTTGATTTTGTGACCAAAGGTGCTGGTGTAATGACTTGTAATTGTGACAGCCCTGACACTTTGATATAAGTACTTGCTTTTGATGAATATATTATCTGTTTTGATTAAGGGACTTGCTTTTGAAGCATTGACTACTTATTTTGAGCAACTGACTTTTCTTTTTGATGAGGTGACTCACTTTTGCGAGTTATCCACCATGTTTTGCAGTTTGCACCAATTGTTTTGAGAAGAGCCTTAGTAGTGGTGCAGAGATCAATTCTGTTGTGAGAAATGCACCAAAGCAACTGAGAAAAACTGTAAGCTGCTCTGTGGTGACATATGGACAGTGTCATCACACCGTGAATTGGCTGATTAAACGTCAAGATATGAACAAAGATGACAAAGAAATACTGACCTCACAGACTGACTGCTCCACTACTGTGACCCGTTGGAAGTCTCGCTATATCTATCCATCAAGATATGAGAAAATGAAGTGTGACGTGACTGATGCTAACACAGGAAGTGTGCAGCTGTTTACCTTTAGCTGTCAGACCTCAGATGAGGAAACAGGTGAGCTCACGATCAGCTGTTTAAAACAACTAAAAATAGCTAAAATATTAATTAGATGTATTTCAGGTGTTTGGGCAAAATAGCTTTTGTTGTGTTTATAATTTTGGGGCGATCGTGGCTCAAGAGTTGGCAGTTTGTCTTGTAATCGGAAGGTTGCCGGTTTGAGCCCCGGCTCCGACAGTCTCGGTCGTTGTGTCCTTGGGCAAGACACTTCACCTGTTGCCTACTGGTGGTGGTCAGAGGGCCCGGTGGCGCCAGTGTCCGGCAGCCTCGCCTCTGTCAGCTTGTGGGGATAGGTTAATTGATTAATCCAAAGTGCCCATAGGTGTGAATGCGGGAGTGAATGTGAGCGCGAATGATGTCTTTGTGTGTTGGCCCTGCGACAGACTGGCGACCTGTCCAGGGTGTACCCCGCCTCTCGCCCTATGACAGCTGGGAGAGGCTCCAGCACCCCCCGCGACCCTAAGAAGGATAAGTGGAAGCGAACGGATGGATGGATGGAAGGGGAGACCTTGGCAGTACAATAATGGTAACATTTAACAATTTCAACCTAACACTCAAAAACACAAAAGAAAAGAAAACTAAGAACTAATGGAAAGAATATAACTGAAACCACAGGTAATAATAAACACAATGCCAATTTATTTGTCTCACAATCTGATACATTTGGTTTTGGGTTTTTTGCTTGTTTTTCACAGGTACATTATGATAAAGATGATGTTTCAATAAAGTATGAAAGCACTGGAGGCTCTGGTGTTTCTGTCAGATACCACTGATCCACAACATCAGCTCAGCAGAAAAAAACTGCTGTTGTATTATCAGTATAATCTTATCTAGTTTAATAGATTTAATCCTATTGTTACGGCTCTGGCCATCTTTTGAATCACAGTGGCTGGATTTTGCTGGCAGCTGCTGATTGGTTCCATCATCAAGTGGCTGTTTTAAAAATCCTCTCCAGCAGTCTCCCCGGCAGTAGCTGACAGCAGCAGCAGGCCCGTCCTTGGCCTCCAAACCATCTATGACGGATCTGGGTGTGTGATTTCAGAGAACTGCCAAGTTTTGTATTTAGTGTGTTGATACTTTGACTTTTAACTAAGCACTGAAGCAGAAAGAGAGAACTGCCTTATTATTTTCTATCATTTTTTTTCTTGTTTATTCAATTAGCGAGTTGGGGGTAGCGCTCGGCTTTTGTTTGTTTTAGATTTCTAAATGACCGTTATGGGTTTTGTAGCATGAGTTTATTGACCGTTAAATACCATTAAATCTGTATCAGTTTCTTCCTTCTTATTGCTTACAATAATGTCATCTGGAGATAAAATGTTTTTCTATTCATTTGTTATCTGCCCACAACTAGTTTTGCTCTAAATGAATGCCTGGCTCATTAGGTGTTTGTCTGGTCTCTAGATTTATTTGTCTTTTTTCATTTCCTATTTTATTTTGGTTAGTTTTCTTTCATTTCTTGGTAGCTTTACTAACACCTTTGCCAACTCTGCCGTGATTGCCTTGAGCTGGGTGTATTTACCTTCACCGGTTTCTGCCTCCCAATTTGTGTCTTGTCTTCCCTTTGCCCTTTTTAGTTTACTGCCTTTGCTGTGATAGTTTCCCTAACTAATCTTATCTTCCTTGCGTCAAGCTGGATTTTGATTTTGGGTGTCCTGTTTTTACTGTTCTTATTTTGTATTTAGCCAAAAGAAAAAAATCCACTGTGTAACTTGAATAATACCGACAGGCCTGTGACTGAAACACTGGTTATCACAAATAAGGTGTTCGTGATATATTTGTTGAATTTAATTTGCTGAACTCTAGGGTTTTAAACACTAGAGCATATTGATGAGCATATTAATATATTATATATAACATATTAATGAGCATACTTATTTACCAATTTCACAGATTATTGTTAAATGCTACTGCTGATAACCCCTGAACCACAGCCTCTATTCTCACCACTTACCGTTTTCTGTCAGAAACCAAGAGTGTCGCTACGAACCCAAAACATTTGGGGGCCTTACCTTCCCTTAATTTTTTTAGATTTTCACTTGTAACAGCAGATTCTTAAAAAAACAGTAAAATGAGCACACCACATTGTAACGAACACACTTCCTCTCCACCTCATCAGGGGGAAATTACTTAAGATTAACGGTGAGGAACTGTTGGGTTTCACTCCAATAGCATTATCTGCTATATTTCCTGTACCTGCAGTTGTAAAATCAATTCATCTCACTTATGTTGGTTAAGGAGTTGAGTCTGACACATTAACTGTCATGCACCTTCTGATTTAAAATATTTAAAAAAGGGGAGCTGCATTATTCCAAAAAATATCTCACATTCGACTTCTTTATTCATTATTTTCTTTTCAATGTCAAACACATCAATGTCACAAATCAACTGTGAGAATGACAAAAATATGAACCTGCCAAGTCTTCATATAAATTTCCTTTAGAAAAAATGTTTCAGAAAAGCTGATTTACTCCAGCTGTGTAACATTATCATCAACATAAATGAGAGACGACTAAAAATTGCTAAATTTGTGGTGAAACATGACAAATGACAGGAAGTACAAACCGTCCTGAAGGGTCATCAGTTCAGAGACTGTGACAGTTGAGACTGAGAACAAGAACGAAGTGAGACAGAGAAGCAGAATGGATGAATTCAGATGGATTCAAATGTTTTTATGTCTGATGCTGATGATTCAGATTGTAGGTAAGGATAGAGGAAACATTTTTATAGCAGTGAAATAATAATCGTATCAATATTATTACAATCACTTACCAATAACATGAATAAGACGGCTGAGCATGATCTGCTGTTTCAGGGAAGCATGTTTATAAAGTTGTTTCTAAATTGATTTTCACTCTTATTGTAAAAAGTGCTGTATTCTAATGTTTTTTTATTGGTTTTCTTCAATGAAGATTGTTGATGACGTCATTCAGCCTCGTCTAAATGTGATGACCAGAATAACTGTGATGGTACTAAATGTTTTTTTATTTCAAGAAACTAACAGCACAGCTGATCAACCTTCGACAGATCGGTGAAAAGGCCACAACTAAACCAGACAGATTGATTATTGAGGTGAAATGTTCTCTCTCTGTTATAAAGTATTACCCTATTTACTCAGCAGGATACAACACAGTGAAGTGTGAGGTGACTGATACAGACACAGGAAGAGTGCAGCCATTTACCTTCAGCCCTCAGGTGAGGAAACAGGTGAGCTCACGATCAACTGTTTAAGATGACCTCAAATATTAGTTTGATAGATTTTACATTTTTAAGATCTTTTTTTCATTAACAACTTGTGAAATAATGACACACTTTTTGGTTTGCTTTTGTCATTTATTCAGCTGAAGCAAACACAACAAAGGAACCAGCGAGAAAAACTGAAAGCAGCACAAAATCAGAACCAAACACAATCAGCAATCCTTCAAAATCACGTAAGATTATGATGATTAAGCAGGAAAAACACGTTTTCTTTTAGAGTTTTAAGGAGAGTTCATACTTTAGTTTACATCTTTTTTCCTAATGAATATTATTTACATTTTGATGACAGAAAATCACTTACCTATCCTATAGGAAACATAAGATGTAACATTTGATATGATGGTGTGGTTTTGGCAGGAAACATTGTTCACTTGAGTATCATGGCTGTTAAATGGTGTGAAACGTTTTTCAAACATTAACATGCAAAAATGTTTCAAATTTGTTTTGTCTGCTTTATCGCAGCTATTTCGTGGTACATCAATGGAGCTATTGGTTTGGTCGCACTGCTGATAACAGCTGTGTGTCTCATCATAAGGAAAAGAATGAAAGGTGAGAACATTTACAGATACAACATTTATAAGTTGTTCTATGAATGTTAGAGTTGACTGTTTTTGTCTTTCCAGGAAACAAAATGCAGAAGAATGAAAATCCTGTGAGTTTTGAAACATATAATTAAATATTCCTATATCTGCCACTAAAAAGACAATTAAATAAACCGCTCATCTTTGAGGGAGTGTTAACAAGAACTAAACTGCCTTCATAGAAATGCTTTTCCACCAGATGTAACCGCACTATTGTCTGTTTTTCAGGGACTGAGTTCAAACCCTGCAGAGACTCAAACCAATCAGAACTCGGTGAGATCACCCACTACACCTAGAGTTAAAAACACTTCTTCTTATTCTCTAAAAAATTGTAAATGCATGACACTAACTGAAAAAGCATCCAAAAGATAAGAAAGTTAGGCCAAAAATAAAATCAGTAGACCACACCATGAATCGTAAAACCTGAAGTAAGAGGTCAAAACACAAATGCAATATCTTGAGACACCATTTCTGAGAAATTAAAGTGATGAATGAAGAGTTGTTTATGTTGCATTACAGTGAGACATATTTTCAAGGATAGCTGTTGGCAAAGTAGGATCCAAGTGCAGAACTCAAATCCATGTTAAACTCAAAAAGCAGCTTTATTGCTGACCTTAGCAGGCCAAAATGCAAAACACAAAATAATTCAGGCAACACTAAAAATCTGGAAGTCACAAACTAGCCTCTAAGGAACATAGAACATAACAAAGAACAGAAGCAAACTGGGGCTTTAAATACACATGAGGAGATTAGGCCATAGTGGAGACTAGGAACTCAGTTGTACGGTGGCCCTGAGAGGCCACTGCAACTTAAGAAAACACCAGCAATAAGAAAAATGCTGCAAAAGCACACAAAACACAACGAAAAGAGGAAAAACGACAACGGATATAGGAAAAAACAGATTTCCAAAAGCACAACGTGTTTCTGGGGAGACAATAACCCGACGGACCAGTTGCAGGAACCAAAATATGCTAAGAATTGCGCTGGGAGACACTTAAAAGAAGTGGAGGATTTATCGGTTTTGTGAGGAAAGAAAAGATGAGTGGTATATGTGTTAGCCTAACTATTAGCCTAAAAATCCATCATCAGTATTATATGAATCATGATAAAACACACCTAGCATTTTTTGCGTCCCTGCAACTGGTCCGTCGGGTTATTGTCTCCCCAGAAACACTTCCCTTTGCTTTTGGAAATCTGTTTTTTCCTATTTCTGTTTTCGTTTTTCCTATTTACGTTTTTTTTCCTATGTCTGTTACCATTTTTCTTATTTCTATTTTGTTTTGTGTGTTTTGCAGTGTTTTTTTTTATTGGTAAATGGACTGATTCTTATATAGCAATTTTCTACTCTCCCAGTGCTTTGACTACTGTAGGGGCACTGTAGGGGTGGCTGTAGCTCAGGTGGCAGAGCAGGTCAGCCACTAATCAGAAGGACGGTGGTTCAATCCCAGGCTGCCTCCTGGCTGCATGCCAAATATCCTTGGGCAAGATACTAACCCCATGTTTGCCTACTGGTGGTGGTCAGAGGGCCCGGTGGCGCCAGTGTCCGGCAGCCTCGCCTCTGTCAGTGCGCCCCAGGGCAGCTGTGGCTACAATGTAGCTTGCCATCGCCAGTGTGTGAATGTGTGTGTGAATGGGTGAATGACTGAATGTAGTGTGAAGCGCTTTGGGGTCCTTAGGGACTAGAAAAGCGCTATACAAATGCAGGCCATTTAAACAACATGCCTCATTCACCCATTCATACAAGCACTTCTAAAGGTATAGGTCAATTGAAAAATCTAAATTGCCCATAGGTGTGAATGCAGGAGTGAATGTGAGCGCGAATGGTTGTCTGTCTCTGTGTGTTGGCCCTGCGACAGACTGGCGACCTGTCCAGGGTGAACCCCACCTCTCGCCTTATGACAGCTGGGATAGGCTCCAGCAACCCCGCGACACTAAAAAGGATAAGTGGATGGATGGATATTACTGAGGAGTCAGCATGTTTTTCTCTTCATTGTTTAGGTGGATCCTGAAGTTTCCTATGTCACCATCAGCAACACCTAGAAAACCAAGATAAGGTGTTTTGTTTAGTGATATGTTTGTTTGTTTGTTATTATTTTATCTATATATCAGACAGCTTTTTTCAGGTTCGTGTTGATGATGAAATGATGCAGTGACTTCTGCTCTACTGTCAATTTTAAAATAACATAGTTCAAGCTGTTGAAAAAAAAAGAATTTGCATTTAATGGAAAGACAATTCTTGAATATTGTTTATGGGTCCAACAGATTTAAAGAAACACCAGTTTTTGGGACAGTGCCCAGCTACATTATAATACACTTATTTTTCCTTTTTTTAAATGAAAATATAATTGGTACCAGGAGTTCTTTGCTATGGATATGAGCAGTTGCTCTAAGAGAAGGCTGGATAGAAAACATACAACTAAAACTATTGCTATTGCTAGACTATTGAACAGCACACAGTGCCATGGTCCTAGAGTTTTGAGTTGTATTTGAGTTTCAAATTTGTGTTCTGAAGATCTTCCTTAGCTTCTATTTTTATTATTTATTACCTGTTTTTACTGTTCATCTTATTTTGAATTTTTCCTCTGTCAAAAGAAAAGAAATCCAAAGTATTGAAAGGAATCTATGCTCTTTATTTTGTTCTCATTTTTATGATGATGGGTAGGTTGACAGTTGAGGTCAGGCAGGAGTCTCTGGTCTATTATGTTTGTGGACAACATTAAGAAACAGGTGAAAGACGGCCTGTAGCGGTGGAGGAGTGTTCTGGAGAGAAGTTGTGTGAATGAGAGGGAGACAGGTTTAACAGAGATGCTGCAGGGAGTAGAGGTAATATAGGTGGAGAAATTCAAATACCTGAGGTCAATGAGCCAAAGCAACATTTATGATGTTATTATCATTGTGTAACCACATCATTTCTTTAGGGATTAATACATTTTTCTGATTCTGATTATGTTTTGTTTTTGTCGTCCAGCCACTGATCAGCAACATCAACTCAGTAGAGAAAACTGCTGTTATATTATCAATGTCATCTCATCTGGTTTTATAGGTAAATATAAACTAGATGAGAACTTTAAAGCAATGTTAATAGTTTTTGTGTTTCACGCTGTTGTTATTTTAATCTGATAGAAGATGTGTATTCAAGTCTTAATCCTCTCTTATAATATGACTGTTGTTAAATGCCTTTAATGCCTTTATAGTTTGTGTAAGTGAAATATGTGCAGTGTCAAAAGTCCAGTATGAGTTTTATAACATGTCTTTCATGATGATTAAATAGAATCTGAATCAATATCTTGAATATTCTTTTTTATAATAATGTAATCTGGAAAATATGCATTTCTATTAATTTGGTGAAATTCTATTTTTGCAGAACAAATTTTAAACTCTCACAGTTTATGTCTGAGCACTTTTTTGTGTATTATTCCTTTTGTCCGCCAGAGGTCCTCAGTTTTCCAGTATTTGCACAGTCACCTGTTAGAGACTTAGAAACTTAGACTTAGAGCTTTTTATTGTCATTGTGCAGTTTCTTGCACAGCGAAATTGGGTAGCTGAACCACAAAGGTGCTAAAGTAAGAAGAGAAACCAATATACAACGAAGGCGGAAAATAAATAAATAATTAAATAAATAGAATAAAATAAAAAACAGTGTATATGTATACATATGTGAGTGGAACTATATACATGGTGTATGTGTAGGAAACATTGAAACAGACTGGGACCAAAATAATTGCACATAAGCCAAAAATATTGCACAGAACATGGAAAGACTGAGATATTGCACATAGATGATCAACAGCAGTGTCAGGGTGGATGTGTTGGGGAAGTCTTTACACACTCTTAGTTTGCATTAAGAGTTCTGACAGCCCACGAGAAGAAGTTGTTCTTTAGTCTGTTGGTTTTGCACCTGATGGATCTGAGCCTTTTTCCAGAGGGCAGGATGTTGAAGAGGTGGTGGTTAGGATGGAGGTGGTCCTTTATAATTGCCCTGGCTCTGGAGAGACATCTTGAGCTGGCAATTAAGTCCAGGGAGGGGAGTGGACAGCCGATCACCTTCTCTGCAGTTCTGATGACCCTCTGTAGTCTCTTCTTGTCAGCTGTTGTGCAACCAGCGTACCACACAGGGATGGCGTGCACCAGCACACTCTCTATAGTGGCACGGTAGAAGGACACTAGGAGGTCAGTCTGCAGCCTGTTCCATCTCAGCACCCTCAAGAAATGGAGGCGCTGCTGGGCTTTCTTCACTAGAGCTGATGTGTTTGTGGACCAGGATAGGTCCTCGGATATGTGGGTGCCGAGGAACTTAAAGGAGGACACCCTCTCCACATAGTCACCTTTTATGGAGAGGGGAGGAGGGTCAGTTCTTGTTTTGCAGAAGTCCATGACCACTTCCTTGGTTTTCTTGGTGTTTAGCGTGAGGTTATTGTAGTTACACCATTCTGACAGTCGCTGGACCTCATCCCTGTAGGCGGTGTCATCATCGTTGGTGATGAGCCCCATCAGAGTGGTGTCGTCTGCAAATTTGATGATGATGTTGCAGGGGTGCGTAGGGGTGCAGTCGCTGGTGTAGATGGGGTATAATAATGGACTCAGCACACATCCCTGTGGTGAGCCAGTGCTGAGTGACAGGGTGGATGATTGCTGGGTGCCAACCTTGACTGACTGTGAACGGTCTGTGAGGAAGTTTTTGATCCATGCACATGTGGAGGGGGGGAGTCCAAGTTTACCAGCTTGTCTATAAGAATGTCTTGGATGATAGTATTGAGCTGAAATCAATGAAGAGCATCCTTACTGATGTCCCAGGATTCTCCAGGTGATGCAGAGCGGAGTGGAGAGCAGTGGAAATTGCATCCTCTGTGGACCTATTTGCCTTGTAGGCAAACTGGTGGGGGTCGAAGCTGGGTGGGAGGCAGTCCTTTATGTGTTTTAGGACCAGCTTCTCAAAGCACTTTGCAACCACTGGAGTCAGTGCGATGGGTCTGTAGTCACTGAGGCTACTGATGGTGGTGGACTTGGGGACTGGGACTATTGTTGACAATTTCAGGCAGTGAGGGACAGAGGCATGTGTCAGGGAGAGGTTGAATAGTCTGGTGAACACAGGAGCCAGCTGGTCGGCGCAGGCCTTGAGCACTCTACCAGCAGCTTTAATGACACCACTCCCAAGACTTGTCTCAATTTTCAGTTTTGTGCCTCCTCATCTCAGAATCAGAATCAGAATCAGAATGGGTTTTATTGCCAAATGTTGAGCAGGTTTACAACATTAGGAAATTGCTGCGGTGCTTCAGTGCAAACATGCTGTCATAAATTGCGCTTAAATAGACATGAAAAAAATAAAAGTAAGAATAAGAATTAAAAGTGCTACGTAGAAAGATATATGCATGAGATATACATGAGATATATACATGAGAATAAGAATTCAAAGTGCTACGTAGAAAGATATATACATGAGTGCAGGTGGTGATCAGTGCCAAAACATGGAATCATGCAGTGAACACAGCGTAGGGTCATGAGTTAGTGGTGGGGACAGTCGTACGTTTATTGTTCATGTGTCCAACAGCAGAGGGGAAGAAACTGTTCTTATGGCGAGAGGTTCTGGTGCGAATGGACCGGAGCCTCCTGCCTGAGGGGAGCAGGTCAAACAGACTGTATCCAGGGTGAGAAGGGTCAGCTGAGATCCGAGCTGCACTCCGCAGTGTCCTGGAGGTGTGCAGGTCTCCTGTGTCCTCCTGCTCGTGAGCTGCAAATCATTTTCAGTAAACCAAGTAAACCATGTTAAAGGATGTTTTAACTCAGAGGAAAGAGAGGAGAGGAGACTTGCTGCAGGAGTTACAATCAAGGATGCACAGATGTGTCCTTTGCAGAAACCTTTGCTTCACAACCCTGGTACACATCTTCTGCTTGCTTGGTCACAATTTCTGTTTTAAATATATCAATAAAACACCAACAGATAGTTTGAGTCTGTCCTGCCTCCTTCCTGCTCTCCTCACACAACTGTGAAAGACTGAACACAAACTCTCTAAACCCTTAAACCGATTTCATACTGTCAGCGTTCAACAATTGTGATAATAGTTTGTGTTTCTGATGTTTAACTGTCTGTTATTATAAAGTCAAACCTCATGAGCTCTGCTGCTGTTGTAGCCACACTCTCACCAAAACACTTTCAGTTCTCAGAAACGTCTTCAGTTC
Organism: Rhamphochromis sp. 'chilingali'; assembly: GCF_963969265.1. Lineage (NCBI taxonomy): Eukaryota > Metazoa > Chordata > Actinopteri > Cichliformes > Cichlidae > Rhamphochromis > Rhamphochromis sp. 'chilingali'. Next base: position 21,662,513 of record NC_137932.1, on the reverse strand, counting down.
AACAATGAGGAAGAGGAGCGTCTCAGACCTGCTTTATGTTCTGTAGCTGCAGCTGTGTAATCAAATGATCTATTAGACATCAAAAGTCCAACTGTGGTGGCGGAGGTGTTTGACCCTTCAACAGAACCTTGTTATGTGCTTTCATTTTCTTACATTTTAAAGAAAGAGAAGCTGCATTAATAGAAACATTTATCTTAAACTTCACACATTCAACTTCCTCAGTCGTCTGTTTATTTTCAGGGAGTGAAACACATGAAGCTTAAGTTCAGCCTTCACGAGTACAATGAGGAAGACTTATAATCACACTTCTGTCTACTTCCTGGGTGTTTAGTGGCCAGAGCTTTTCATCACTTCCACTTTCGAACACTGTCCAGCTGATTGCTGACATCACTGGTCAAGTCCAATCGTCTTTCTCCCGGCCTTCTTCAAGACAATCAGCCTCCACTTCATGTACTTTAAATCTCCCTGCTCATCTTTCAATCTCCCTTCCAGACATGTTACTCAGCGCTCCATCCAATTCTCCATCTTAACCACCACCATGTCTGGACTGTGGGGGGTCCTGCCTAAATTCTTTCATCAGCTGGAATCCAATCAGCCGTGAAGGCCATCAGAGTCCAATCACCAAATAGCTTGACTGGATTCTGTTTATCAGTTAATCATCTTCAATTCATCCTAACAATCAGTATTTAAATCACTGTCAGTCTGTCACAAATGCTCTGTGGGAATAGACACAAAGTGCACCTGCTGAATGTGATTTCTCATTACAATAAATTATGTTTATAAAAATCATGAATTTCAGACACATGAAAAGCTGACATACTCAACCTATGAAACATTATCATCAGCAAAAATAACAACTGGATCCCTAAAGCTGTGATGAGGAAGTGACATCTCACTGATGACAGGAAGTACAAACAGTCTTACAGAGTCAACAGTTCAGAGGGTGTGACAGTCGAGATCAAGAACAAGAAAGAAGTGAGACAGAGAAGCACGATGGATGAATTCAGATGGATTCAAATGTTTTCATGTCTGATGCTCATGATTCAGATCGCAGGTAAGAAGACAGGAAACACTTAAATAGCAGTCAAACTAAATATTGTTCATATTATTACAGTCAACAACCTTTACAGTAAATAAGAGAGCTGAGCATGCTCTGTTTATGAACTTGTGTCTAAAATATCTTCACTCTGACTGTAAAAAGTGCTGTATTCTAATGTCTATCATATTTCTCTTCAATCTTCTCAACAGTATCTGTAACTGAAGCCTCCATGTTTATGAAAGTTGGAGATGACGTCACTCTGCCTTGTGTGAATGTGATAGATGAGCAGAATAACTGTGATGGGACTACGTAGAGCTGATCACACTTGGACAGTTACAGTGAACTGTTCTCTGCTCATAAAGAAGCTCACAGTCGGGGATGTTGGTTGTTATTATTGTCGACAATACAAATTAGACAAAATACAATCTACACATACTCTGGTTCATCAGTCTTTGGTTGATCTCTCTGTTATTACCTGTGAGTATTTACATCAAAATATTTTCAGTTCAAATCTTTTCAGGACATAAAATGTTCAATAATCATACTGAAACTGATTAAGATAACTTGACTAATTTCCGCTCTGTTTGTCTCACTTTGTTACATTATGTTCACCAGTGACTGAACATAAGGACACTGATACGGTGACGTTAAGCTGCTCTGTGCTGACATATGAACAGTGTCATCACACAGTGAAGTGGCTGCTTACAGGTCGAGATGTGGACAAAGAGAACAAAGAAATAGTGACTTCACAGACTCACTGCGCTGCCACTGTGTCTTTTCTGAAGAATAATTATTTATACTCATCACGTCATAAAATATTGAAATGTGAAGTGACTGACACTAACACAAGAAGAGTGCAGCTGTTTACTTTCGACCGTCAGCCATCAGGTGAGGAAACAGGTGAGATCAGGATCAGCTGTTAATATAAGTAAAATCACATCAAACATTTACTTAAATATTTCAAGTGTGAAAGTAGAATATTGTTTCTCATGTTTACATCAGATGAGAAACATGAAAAACTTTTGTGCTTTTACTTTTTCATTTATTCAGGTGACACAAAAACAACAAAGAATCCAGCCAGAAAAACTGAAATAAGCACAAAATCAGAAACAACCCCAACAATGAAGAGTCCTTCAAAAGCAGGACTGAAGATTAAGCTGGTTGCATAAATATCTGTTTATTTTAAATTTATTTGAGCTTTTGAAATGATATGCAAATGAAAACTCACTTTAACTTTGTATATAAATACTTTTAAATACAAATCATATCACAGAAATTTGCACATTTATTAATAAAATGCTGTTACATTTTTAAAAGAAAGGAATTTACACGGAACAGAAAACTGCAACCAAATAATTTTAATAATCACATTTTTTGTGTTTGACAGATTTTTTTGTTTCTTTGAGGTTCATTGTTGTCTCTGTGGGATTAGCAGCGCTTTTAATAACTGCTGCAACAGTCAATATAAGGACAAGACATAAAGGTACATTTAAGATTGAATGATTTTGAATTTTAAAACGAAACTGAAATTGACTTTCTTCTCTCATTTTAGGGAACAAAACTCAGATGGATGAAACCACAGTAAGCACAAATCTCAATAATCCAATATTAAATTAAAACTGACCCATAACTGTGGATGATGATGTAGAAGTGTCTTTGGATAATGGGATTAAATAAACATGAACCAGCTGTCCCTCTCTGAGGGAGTGTTAACAAAAACAAAACTGCCTTCACAGAGACAGTTTTCATCCAGATATAACTGGACTGTGTCTGTTTTCCAGGGACTGAGTTTAAACCCTGCAGAGACTCAGTCTGCTCCTCAAACCAGCTGGGACTCGGTGTGATCACACACTTCACCCAGAGTTTAGACTACTTGTCAAAGTGTGCTCTGTAAATACAAATGTGTGTGACTCACTGTGAGAGCAGACGAGAGATAAGAAAGTTGGACAATGCAAAAATGTGTTTTAGTGCAACTGCAATTTTGTATTTACAGCTCACTTGTTTCAAAATTCCATTTTTTGAATAAATTGTTTGGATGATTGATGTTTGTTTTTTTTAAATAGCCTCATATTTAAATTTGTTTATTAATCTGAAACTTTCACATGTGAAAAACATACAAAAAAAGGAAATAAGGAAGAAGCCAAAGACTTTTTCACTCCACTGTAAATCAAGTAGTTGTAATCTTGAAGGAAGATTTCATGAATGCTGTTTCAGGGTGAAGACAGTGTCCGTCATTATCACGAGTTTGAAGCTGGAAATCAAATGGATTATGTTGAAAGTTGTCAGTTTGTCGGCCCCGAAGGAAAAGACTATTTGTGGAGTAAGATGGATAAAGATGGAAATGTGCTAAACAGTGAAAAGAGTGTGTTGGGAAGATGGAACGAGTACTCTGAGGACCTGATGAATGTAAAAAATGAGAGAAAGAGGAGGATGAATGGTCAGTTAAAAGTGTCCAATGTTGGGGAAGTCCTGACGTGAAGGGAGCTTAGGAGCAGTTACAGCAAAGGCAGCATTAATCTGTTTATCAAACATTAGATTAGAGTAAAAAAAAACACTCCTAGGTTCCTTGCAAAGGTTTTTATTATTATTATTATGAATTCCTAAAGGGCCAAAGTCACAGCGGTCACAGGGACCAAACACAATCACCTCTGTTTTCTGTTCATTTAGGTTAAGGAAGTTAAAAGCCATCCATGCCATCCTCAACATCCTCCAAACAATCTAGCAAACCCTTCAGACGACTCACAGATTCACGTTTCAGTGGCAGGTAAATCTGTGAGTCGTCTGCATAGCAATGGAATGAGATCCCATGTTTTTCAAAAAATTGAACCCATGGGGAGCATATAAATAGAAAAGAGAACTGGACCAAGATTGGACTCCTTGAGGACCCCACAAGAAAGTGAGGCTTCTGAGGACGATGTTTCCCCCAATCTAACAGAAAAACTTTGGCTGGACAGGTAAGATTTAAACCAGTAATAAATATGAAGTAAAAAGTTTTGATCACAAATGGGATTTTTCCAAAACTAAGCTTGCTTAATAGTTCTGAACTGTTACTGTAAAGTTTATAATAAAGTCATAATAACCTGATATTTAGAATCTCCATATATCATTTCCTTTATGCTTATATGTTGTCAAACAATGGCAGTAAGAAACATAGTGTTAAAATAGCTCTATATAGCATTATCTAATCTTGAGAAGAGGTCAAAGGTCAGTTATGGGGTCTTGCTATATGCTATGAGACAAACATAGCACAGTTGTAAGTATCATAGTTTCTAGGCTCTAAGGCTTTGTCAGTTTAATAGTGAGCTTTACAAGATTGATTTTCGTGCTAAAAGCTGGCACAGAACTAAGTTCGCTTATGACCACTAGAGCTGGAAACAACCTCAAGCAATCCTAAGGCTAATCAGCACGGCTAGCATTGTTAAATGTTGTCATTGCTAACATATAGCTGTTTAACAGCATAGTGAGTAGCGAGAACGCTAAGTTATTGTTAGCTTTTAAAAGAAAAATGTTGGCAACCGTAACCATGGCCTGCGGAGGGTATATAAATGCTGCACAAGGTTCCATTCGTCCCTTTACACTTGCTATTGGACTTGTTTTGACCTGCTCCAACCTCAGCCTGTGGAAAGTTAAGTTTTCGGAAAATATTTACTGAAAGCGGATTTGACTTGCTCGCCACAACAAGTACTTCATCTTTGGATTGTTTGTACTTGTTTTTCATACAGCAAAGCCTGAAGATGGCTCGTCGTGGACTCGACAGCCCCCTGGACTTCGCTGCAGGTACTTTTAACATTTCTTCAGTTGTTTTAAGAGCTACTAAATGACTGTAATAATTTAATAAGTTCCAGTGTGAATATCAAGTTTTAATGTTATCAAAATATGCTTATTCCAAGATTTTTCCCCGTAAATTGTTTGTATGCTTTAAATTTTCCGGGAGAGGTGTAGAAATTATTAACGACTGGTGTATGAATTTGAAAAAAAAGGTGTTACTTTGATTTGAAGGCTTCAAATTTGACACTTTTTTAATGATTTGGTTAAAAATAGCTTAACGGACTAAAATTTGTAAAATGCCCCAAAATCAGTCTCTGTGGTAACAGCATCTTCAGCATGTCATGACGTCAGAACACACAGGTGTAAACACACCAGATCCCGGTCCCTTCCTAACATCCTGTTCTTCTTGGATCAAAGGCTTTATTGAAATAAACTATAACTTTTCCCCTGCTACAAAACATGATAATAAAAAATAACAAAAATAAATGAATATAAAAAAGAATATGAAAACAGTAATCATAGTACAGTAGTAATAATGGTATCCTTATGTTATGCCACTACTATATCTTATTATATAGCAGTTAATGATGTGAACTTAGTTGACTTAGCTGTTTTTTGCTTGCATGAACAAGTAGAAGTGTCATTCAGTCTGACATAAATGTAGCCTAAAATGCTTTTCTCTCATCGTCTGCTCAAACTAACAGATGTAGCTCTGTTCCTTTAGCACTTGATGTTTATTACATTCTTAATGTTATTTTAAACTTGTTTCCTCACAGGTCGTCTCGACTACGTGGTTGAGCGTCCTGCAGAAGAAGGCCTTCCAGAGGTCATCAGGATCCTGGATGACTCTGATACCGAGCGTGTCAGTGAAGGTGAGTATGGTGAGTATATCCCTCTCCCATCCTCACCCTCTTCTCCTGAAGCACAGGATCCTGATGACAGTGAAGAGGAAGGTGAGTACCCTCCCTACATACCCGAGGACGTCGAAGAGGTGAGTGAAGACACTGACAATTCCTCTGACTGGAACAACTCAGAAGAGTGGGCCGATTGGCCTAGTGACGACTCGGGGTATGACACCATGGATGAGAGAGCTGATTCCCCTCTCATCCAGGAGCTCCCTCCAGAGCCGTTTTGGCACGATTGGCAACATCCTATTGCTCCAGGTGCTGCCCCGTTCGCCATGCCGCCTTTCGGCCAGGCCAACGCCCCACTCTTCCCGGTTGGTGATCCTTTAGCTTCTCCTGCTTCCTCTGCTCCTCCCTCAGCTGCTTCCTCTCCTGCTCCCTTAGCTGCTTCCTCCCCTGCTCCCTCAGCTCCTTCCTCTCCTGCTCCTTCTTCCGCTACTCTCTCAGCTTCTCCTTCAACCTCAGCTCTCACCTCCTCAGCAAAGAGAAGCGGAGACGACACCTGCACTGATGAGGTAAGTGCAAAGAGGTGCAAGGTAAGTGATGACACGTTTTATGGCCCTTCAACATCCTCGGGTTCTGTTGGTGTCAGACGCTTCTGGGAAAGGCCTTTTAACCTTTCACTTGATGACAGCGACTCTGACTAGATTATGTTAGAACTTGTTTTTAAGCTTTAAATGTTTAAGTTGGCCTTTGCAGTGTTTGTAAATGACTAACATTTTTTTCTCAAGCTCTAGCTCACCATGCAGGACAAAGGTAAGTCCGTACTTAATGTCAACACAAATAAGTAGAAAAGGTTTAAAATGATGTCGTGAACTGACTGTAGTCTCTTGTTTTTACATAAGGTATAGCCTGTGGCTCAGGGATCAGAGGTAAGGTAAAAACACATAACAGAAGAAAAGTAAAGTGAACAACTCTGTGATCTGTGAATTCATGCTTTTCTCTTTGTCTTTTTGTCTTCAGGTGCTTTACACTTGTCCTCTCCCAGCATTCAGCACTTCAGACACTCAACGCCCAGGACGGAGCTAACACAGAGAGATACTCCACCCAGAAGACAGCCTTACCCCAACCCGATGAGAAGGATGGATGACCAAATGACAAACTGGAGAGTGGTGCTGTGTTCCAGCTATGTAAGTTATCACCTCACATTGGCTACAAACTGTCTTGAAGACTAAATCCTTCCAATAGCTGGTGTAAATCATCGTCCTACAGTACTGTAGGTTTAAGTTTAGTTATAGTTATTGTGTGTATATGTTGAGTTTAAAATTGCATTTTAACAACATGCTGCAGCTACCAACAATGGAAATGCTGTTTTGTGTTAAAATGACGTCTTTCTCGTGTTATTGCTTTGCAGGGCAGCTGAGAGTGGACAGAGCTGCACAGAGGACCAAAGATCCACTCTCAGCACTTCATACCTGACTGGCCACAGCACCACCCCTCTTCACCCAGGGTGAGGAGGGCCCTGACCCCACCTGCACAGAGGGAGTTGTGAACATGCACTTCTGTGTCGGTGGGTTTAGGAGCCTCCTCACACTCACACGGATGAAGACTGTCACTGGAAGATGTCTCCATTGCATCAGCAGGACGTAAGCATTTGTATAATATTACAGTTTGTGATGTTTTATACATGTTTTTATTGCTTCACTTCAAACTAGGAGATATAAAATAAACCAGTTTTCATAATATTTTCTGTGTATTTAGTTGTTTTCTTAATAAGTTATTTGGAACATCATTGCAACCTGTCAGCTTTTTATTGGGGATTTATAAAGTTGCTGGTGGCTCAAGTGTGTACAGTGGGGTGTTGTTTTTGTCACATGGTAAAAGTGACCTCATAGGGAGCAAAAAGAACAACTGAACAATTTGGGGATTCACAGACTTTGGTAATCATTAAAAGATGAAGAAAAATAGTTTTATGTGATCAGTTTTAAGTAGTGAGCAGCAATTTAATCAAATGCTGGGATGAAATGGGACAAAAGGGTCATGTGACAGCCACATTAGTTCCCTTCCCTCGTTTAACAATGTGTAAGCAGACTGCTTTAACCTGCAATTTACTGCATGTTATTAGGCTGCATGGTACAACCACAGTCTGCTAACCACCTGTGGTGAGCGAAGGTTTTGAGGCATTGTTCGAACTACTGATGAAGCTTTATCAATGCTTGTTAAGTTTCCCAACCACATTTCATCCCGATGGTCCAAGGCTTACATCTTTATGCTCACAAACGTGCTTCTGTAATTAACCAGTAACAAATGTATTACTTTAAGTTACAGTGTGAGGGGCACTGATGAACATAAATTAGATTTAACTTGATTATGTGTTTAGGTCAAGAGACACAGACCTTCATCTGTAAGAGGCTTTTCTTAAATGTCTGATCACGATGTTTGTGTTTGTCTGCAGCATCACTGCAGCAGAGAGGGTATAACACAGGGCCACAGTCACGTGGTATTCTGTCCTGCTATTAAGTGAATAAAATACTGAAACTCTGGCAGTAGACTGGAGCGAGGCAAAGAGTATGTAAAGGGACAATAAGAGGAAATGATGGGAGAAAAAAAAAAAACAAAAAAAAAAACATACATGTCTGAGAAACAAAGGAAGAAGAAAAATAAAAAAAAAATGGTGGAAAAAAGGATTAGAGCCTAAATTCTAAAGCTGCAGCTTTGCATGCTGGCAGCTCCAAGATCTCACTGACATGTAATCATAGACTGAATAAACATAGGCCAGTGTGATGTCATTGATTTGTAGACTTTAATTTGTAACAAAGGGCAACCTCTGGGTACACACGACACAACACTGGGAAATATACCATTCACATCTGTGCCAAATTGAAACTCTCAAAACCTAAACTCTGCTGTCAAAACCTAACATTCCTTTGTCAAAATGTAACTGTTGACAAAATGACACATACTTGCATCATATGCAAACACTTACAGATCAGGGGGAGCACACTATTCTACTTTATATAAAACACTGCAGTCTTTCATTGTTTATTCAGAAGGCATATTTTCAGGAGACACATTTTCAAACAACCAAAACAACAAATAGGCCTACTCAGTATTGTACATTGCAGTACCATGAGAATGGGTGAATGACTGAATGTAGTGTAAAGCACTTTGGGGTCTTTAGGGACTGAGTAAAGCGCTATACAAATGCAGGCCATTTACCATGAATTCAGAGAAAGCAAAAAAAAAAACACCAAAAAACACCATAATACAGTAATAGAAAAAACACCATACTGTAAACACAAAAAATCATGACAATTGTGCATACGTGGGCTCATGGATCCCGCCGTCTGTTGGCGTCTGGCCACAGGACCTCATCGACATCGCAAGCAATGTCTTCTCTCGCTAGGCACCGGGGAAAATATCCTCTTGCATGTCGAAACCATCCATGGATTGCTGTCACCTGAATGTCGCCGCAGGCCTGTTCCATTGCCTGCAGAAGAGGCATGCGGGCATGTGGTTGGCGGTCATATACACGCCATCTCCAAGCCGAAAAAAATTCCTGTATAGGGTTTAAAAATGGTGAGTAAGGGGCAAGTATACCACTTCAAGTTGGTTGTGGTTGGAGAACCAGGCCTGGACCAGAGCAGCCTGATGGAAACAAACCTGGGCTGATCTGGTCTGTTCTGTACAACTATGTTATGGAGAGCATCTAGAAATGTGAGTATATGTTGGCTGTTGTATGGACCTAGTTTTGCATGATGATGCAGAAGCCCTCGAAGGCTTATGGCGGCACACAATGTGACATTTCCCCTGCGCTGCCCTGGGACGTGCACAATTGCCTTTGACCAATGACATTACGACCCCGTCGTCTTGTTTTGCACAGGTCGAATCCAGCTTCATCAATGAAAATGAATTCATGAGGCTGTGCAACTCCATCCATGGCCAAGAGAACATATTACTGTACTACAGTGCTACACATACAGAACCCCATCACACAGGTACCTGTGTAGCTCTCAGAATGGATCCATGTGGTACTGATATGGTACATATTCAGCTGCTACTGGATTTCACCAATACTGTATTGTACATGTAAAGGACAGTTACACTTACCCGTACATATTCAGCTCAAAGTCCTTTGACCCTGTCACTGTTCCTCTCAAATGGGACTCTGCAGAGCTGCTTCATGGTGATGCTGTGTTTTCCCAAGATGCGTCTGATGGTGGTGATGCTCACATGGTTTATGCTGTTGAACACTTGCCTGTCTGCAAGTATTTGCTTTCGTAGCTGGTGGAGACGGATGGCATTGTCTGCCCTCACTAGGTCCACAACGGCAAGTTCCTGCTGTTGTGTGAACAGGCGTTGGCGTCCTCCCCCAGAAGGTCTTCGAGTCAGTCTAGAGAAATACAACCACATATTGTCATCGCTTTGCTTATTTTTCTTACAGTACTTTACTGTATGTACTGTGTCATCCACTGTACTTCAATATAAGTAATCATGCTATGTTTCACAGAAACTACCACTTTGGCTGCAAAAGGAGCCTTAGCACCCTGCAATACCCTGTACACTTGATATGGTAATGGTATATACTGTAGAACAGTGCTATAAAAACCATCTGAGTGGAGTAGAAGGTAGAGAGGTGAAGACAGACCTGTTTTCTAGTCGGAATGTTCTTATTACAGATGCCACTGTGAAGCAGCTTAGATGTGGGTGGACTCTCTGCCCAGCTTCCCTCATAGTCAGGCCATGGTTGATGACATGGTCCACCAAAGTTGCTCTTATATCATCAGAAATATGGGTCCGTGCATGGCCTCTTCGACTTCGACTTCGACATCGACCTGCTCCTCCTCCTCTTGCTCTCCCTCCATCCATGCTTGCAAAGTTCTTGAATTGGCTAAACTGAGGGCTTTTTGTAGTTGGCTAATTGGTGTTCAGTTTTACAAGTAAGTGCCTTCAGGTGTGTATTTGAGTGGTTGCAATTACCCGATGTGTTTTGTATTTTGGGTACATGTGTTTTCCAAATGGCACCCTGAAATTTCATTTTGTGAACAAAGTGTCTTATGTATGAAATAGAGTGTAGCATGCAGGACCATGTGTGTTGCATAAAGGAGTAAGTGTGTTGCATAATTGCAACTAGGGTGCAAAGCAGCGCTTTTGTTTAAGGTAGGGGTACATGTGTTTGAGGTATGGTAACAAAAGCTTCAAGTTGTGTTACTTTAGTCTAAGCATGGGTTTGTAGTGTTCAAGCAACGGGCAAAAACTGTAATATCTCAAAAAGTATGAAAGGTATGACCACCAAAAGATACAGCTGGCATTAGCACAGGGAGCAGAACAGATTCAAGTTTAAATGGTGGAAATCGGCTGAAAACGGAGGGAGTAGTTAACCAGCAAAGGTCGGAGCAACTAGAATAAGGTAGAATAAAGTTTAAAGAGAAACAGGATCTCAATAGTGTGAATTCACACAATAAACAGAGGAGACAGTTTTCTGGTTGTATGAATCTCAAACATACTGGTTCCAGTCTGAGTACATATACTGGGTAAGTGACCTGGAAACTTACTGGAAGGTGACTCTAACGCATGATAGGTGGAGCAACATGTGAAACCACAGCCCCTAAATGTTTGTTTACACTGTCTTCTTGAAATATCTACTTGTGTGATTGTGTCTTAAAAATGTTCTGTGTCTTTAAAACAGAGAAACCTCTGCTTTTATATGAACTTTTCAGACGACTAAAAAGGACGATAACTAAAAGGTGTTTCTCGTAGTTCTGTCAGTCTGTGATAAATATCTTATAAAAATCATTGATGTGTCACAGCTGTGGCTGTCAAAAATGATCTTAAATAAATACAATGAACTTTGCAAATTCTTCTTTAAGCTGACTGTCCAGAGATAAGCTATCAAACCTGTGATCGATCAATATGCCAGATCTACAAGTTTTTTAACTGAAGGAAAAAAGTGTGTGACTGAGGAAAGTTAGTTTTGCAAAACACCCCAAAAACACATTTTCAAGAAAATGATAAAAGGAATCTTGAGTCTATGTAAACCTGTTTAGAGCAGATGGTTTACTTTATTTTTACAAACATATAAACTTCATAGAAAAAGTAAGGAAACTTATATTTGGACAATCAGTTCTTTGCTGTCGCACTTCTTGGCAAAAAATCTTATGCTACTGGAAAGTGTTGGGTCTGCGCTTCCACAGGCCCCGCTGCTTTAGAGACTTATTCCCGTTAATGAAACAAGACGAACAGCTCAACCGGTTTTTCACATGCTAGCAAGGGAAGGATCTCAGAGCAGCCCCTCTGCCCTCGGTGTCAGACCACTACGAAGAACCATCACGCCACAGCAGCCTTTTATTTCTGTGACACACAGTTTACACAAACACCCATTATAAAAAAAAACCTGTGGTTATAAAAGATAAGGCACTTTCATGTATACTTTCAGTTATCTCCTAAAAGCAGGAAAAGTTGATTTCAATCAATAAGAGACCCTCTGACTGAACTGTGCTTTATTTTAGGTCCCCTTCAGATATGCGATAACATGCTAAATGAAATATAACTCTCCAAATGATGCTATAATTGACTCTTGCACACAGGATGTAGGGAAGAAAAGTATTTAAACTTCAGTTTCACGTGGTTATTGCTTCAAGAACGTAAAATATGATTTTGTGAGTTTGAAAACACATAACATTGTGTGCTAAAATCCTTCAATTCAGAGCCTGGAGACATGCTTACAGCTGAGTTTTACTAAAGACATTGCCCATATTAGGAAAGAGACATGTGTTTGGCTTCACTGATTATGTAATTTTCTGGCCCTCTTTCAATGTGACAAATCAAATACAGTCCACTCCGGAGCTGCAGACATTTCACAACTCAGAAACCACAACCGAAAAAAAATCTGCTTAATTTATTTATGCACTTTGTAAAAGACATGATCCACTTTGTCTGACTTTCATTATCTGTATCATTATTATATTATATGTAAACAAGGAAAGCTTTCCCCTCATAGACATAGAAGTACTCCTGATAATTTTATCACAGCTGTGGTAATGTAAGCCACAGCTGGCCAAACAACATGCTAACATGTGAAAAGGAGAATCCACGTCTTCATACACTGAACAAAAATATAAACGCAACACTTTTGTTTTTGCTCCTATTCCCCATGGGATGGACGTAGAGACCTAAAATTCATTCCAGATACACAATATAACCATCCCTCCCAAACAGTGGTCACAAATCAGTCCAAATGTGTGGTAGTGGGCACATCTGCTATATTGAGATAATCCATCCCACCTCACAGGTGTGCCACATCAGGATGCTGATCTGACATCATGAGTAGTGCACAGGTGTACCTCAGACTGCCCACAACAAAAGGCCACCCTGGAATGTGCAGTTTTGTCTCACAGCAAAATGCCACAGATGCCACAAGCAATGAGGGAGTGTGCAATTGGCATGCTGACAGCAGGAATGTCAACCAGATCTGTCGCCCGTGCATTGAATGTTCATTTCTCAACCATAAGCCGTCTCCACAGGCGTTTCAGAGAATATGGCAGCACATCCAACCGGCCTCACAACCGCAGACCTCGTGTAACCACACCAGCCCAGGACCTCCACATCCAGCAGGTTCACCTCCAAGATCGTCTGAGACCAGCCACCCAGACAGCTGCTGGAACAATTGGTTTGCACAACCAAACAATTTCTGCACAAACTGTCAGAAACCGTCTCAGGGACGCTCAACTGCATGCCCGTCGTCCTCATCGGGGTCTTGACCTGACTCCAGCTCGTCGCCGTAGCAGACTTGTGTGGGCAAATGCTCACATTCGATGGCGTCTGGCACGTTGGAGAGGTGTGCGCTTCACGGATGAATCATGGTTCACATTGTTCAGGGCAGATGGCAGCTGAGAATGTCCCAGTTCTTGCATGGCCAGCATACTCACCGGACATGTCACCCATTGAGCATGTTCGGGATGTGCTTGACCGGCGTATACGACAGCGTGTACCAGTTCCCACGAATATCCAACAACCTCGCACAGCCATTGAAGTGGAGTGGACCAACATTCCACAGGCCACAATTGACAATCTGATAGACTCCATGCGACGATGTGTTGCACTGCATGAGGCAAATGGTGGTCACACCAGATACTGACCGGTTCTGGGTCCCCAGACCCCCAATAGCGCAAAAAACTGCACATTCCAGGGTGGCCTTTTGTTGTGGGCAGTCTGAGGTACACCTGTGCACTACTCATGATGTCAGATCAGCATCCTGATGTGGCACACCTGCGAGGTGGGGTGGATTATCTCAATATAGCAGATGTGCCCACTACCACACATTTGGACTGATTTGTGACCACTGTTTGGGAGGGATGGTTATATTGTGTATCTGGAATGAATTTTAGGTCTCTACGTCCATCCCATGGGGAATGGGAGCAGTAACAAAGGTGTTGCGTTTATATTTTTGTTGAGTGTATATAAATTAAAGTTGAAAATAAAATAACTGTACAACAAAATACACAATACACAATATAGAACTATATAAGAATGTATGAAGAAATCTAAATATAAATAAATATATACACAATAACAGCAGCTGTACAAGTATTAACCGGAAATGAAGAATATAGTGACCAGTGTTGTGCAAAACCAAAGTCCAGAAAGTCCAGTGTGTGTGTAAGAACCACATGTGTGGGTCAGTACTGTGTGGTGGTGTGATTGAGAGACCGTATCGCCTGCGGGAAGAAGCTCCTCCTCAGTCTCTCTGTGTTGGTCTTCAGGGAGCGGAATCGCTTTCCTGACCTCAACAGAGAGAACAGTCTGTTGTTGGGATGGCTGAGGTCCTTCACCATCTTCCTGGCCTTGGTCCAGCACCGCCTGCTGTAGATTGAGTGCAGGTCAGGGAGCTCGGAGCGGATGGTGCGCTCAGCTGACCGCACAACCCTCTGTAGAGCTCGTCTGTCCTGCATGGTGCTGTTCCCGAACCAGGTTAAGATGTTTCCCGCCAGGATGCTCTCTATGGTGCACGAGTAAAAGTTCCTGAGCACCTTGGAGGGCAGTTGGAAGTCTCTCAAGCGTCTGAGGTGGTAGAGACGCTGTCGGGCCTTTTTCACCACGGTGTTGATGTGACAGGACCATGACAGGTCCTGCGTGATGTGAACTCCGAGGTATTTGAAGCTGTCCACTCTCTCCACTGGGCACTCGTTGATGACGGGGGTCTGGTAGTTCCTCTCCTGCTTAGTGCTGAAGTCCACTATCAGCTCCTTTGTCTTACTGACGTTTAGAAGGAGGTTGTTCCTCTGGCACCAGTTCTCCAGATTCCTAATCTCCTTCAGGTAGGCCGTCTCGTTGTTATCAGAGATCAGGCCCACCACGACGGTGTCGTCAGCAAACTTGATGATGGTGGTGGAGCTGGTAGTGGCCACACAGTCATATGTGTACAAAGAGTACAGCAGGGGGCTCAGAACACACCCCTGGGGGGCTCCAGTGCTGAGAGTGGTGGAGGCTGAGACATGTCCGCCCATCCTTACTGCCTGTGGTCTGCCAGTTAGGAAGTTGGAGATCCACTGACACATAGATGAGCTGAGTCCCAGATGCTCCAGCTTGGTGGTGAGTGTGGAGGGAATTATGGTGTTAAATGCAGAGCTGTAGTCTATGAAGAGCATTTTAACATAATTCCCCCTTCTAGTGTCCAAGTGAGTGAGTGATGTGTGGAGGAGATGAGAGATGGCATCGTCTGTGGAACGATTTGGATGGTAAGCGAACTGTAGTGGGTCCAGTGTGTCTGGTAGTGAAGAAATGATGAAGTCTCTGACCAGGCGTTCAAAGCACTTCATCACTACTGAGGTGAGGGCTACAGGGCGATAGTCATTGAGAGAAGCAGGGTGGGGTTTCTTCGGGACAGGAACAATGATGGACTCTTTGAAGCATGTGGGGATCACCGACTGAGATAAAGAAATGTTGAATATCTCAGTGAATATCTAATTTGTGCTTTGGACTGTCACCAGATTTCTTCTAGAAGTTTCTTGCCAGTCAGCAACTATCTTGGCAACACCACTTGAGTTTGTGTGTTGCATGCTAACATCCTTATCATATGTGTAATAATACTAAAGCGTCATCTTATGCACACACAAAAAACAAATATGGCTCCTTCGTGCAGGGTTTTCTGGTATGTTCATTTATGCTTCCCAATTAAAAAAAAAAAAGAAAAAAAAAAAAAGACAAAGCAAAGTTCTTGCTTCTCAGCCACTGCGGCCACATCCTCACCGTTTTTTTAGGCAGTTATATAAACATACTGTGAGTGAGTCATAAGCTTAAATACAATAGTTGAAGGAACAAAAACGTAATGTTTAAAAATACCAGTCAAATCTGATTAAAGTAAATAAATAATAAGTATACAATGTAGTTTTAAGACTTCTCAATGTTTCGTAACATTAATGTTCTATGAACTCGTGAGTCCAGAAATCTGAATGTCATGAAAAGTATTTATTATTCGTGTATTATTATTTTACAATACAAGGTTGTTTTTTTCCTGATACTTCATGCAAACCACATTTCTCCAGGCCTGTCCTAATCAGCTTACTCAGTATCACTAGATCCAATGCTGCTCCTCCAGCAGAGCACACAAAAGTAGGAGAGACCAGAGATGCCATGGCTTAGTTAGGAGACTGTTTGCTTCAAGGCCACTAGAGGGTGCTGCCATAAAACTACAATAAATGAATTGACCTTTTGACCTGCTCACACTCTTTTATGCAAAACCCTGCTGATGACACACACACACACACACACAGATTCTAGGTCTGACCAACCGTCTCCACCGTGGGCAAAAAGATGACAGTCAATAAAATTCTAAAATTTTATTTATAAACACAATGAATAGTAGTTAAAAGTCCAGTGTCCCATTTAGGTACAAAGTAAAAACACACAGTCCAAGGCCAGAGCCAGCTATGCCACAAAGCCAGTTGCACTCCACACGTTGTTCACTTCAACAGGGGTAGCAATTGTCCTCTGAGACCCACCACCCTGTAAGTAGAAAGCCTGCACAGAGCGACAAAATAAGACAATTCACTATATAATTCACAGCCCATCCATCCCAAACATATCAGATCATTAGAGGTTTTGTCACATTACATACCTGCACTGAGAGACAAAATAACACAGCAGTGTTTGTAATGTGGGCTATAAGTAGACTAGCATATCAGTGCAATCAATTACACCTGCCTCCAATTAGTCCAGCCCTTTTACAGTCATTGACTGGGTGAGAAAACACGAGCAAATCAACCCAAGAGACAAGCAGGAAGACTCTCTGAAGGCTCCTGTGGCTGCACAGGCAGTCTTACAATTACGAGGTTGGAGAGTTGTTGTTTCAAAATGTTCACACTGATTTCACATGCTCATTAACTCACAACCAGCTGACCATATATATTTCTGCTGCTGAGCTGCTTTTTGATGGAGATTTTCTGAATTTATTTTGCTACCATAAGAGCAGACTCCATGCTGAAAGCATGTGCACTGTCACTTGCAATGAGTGGCACTAATGACGCTAAATTTAATTACAGGTCATGGACAGCCTTCATAAATGCTCATATTACTCACCCACACTGAATTCCAGCACAGGTTCATCTGGGTCCTGACTATTTCCTGCAAAGTAACACAAACGTCATCAGAACATTAAGTCAGAGAAACAACATTTGGAGCTTTTGTACATGATAAATTATACTGCAGTAGTAAAACAAAGTCAAGCAGCAGTACATTTATTAAAATCACCTTCAGCTGTAATATTTAAACTGATTTAGTGTCAATTTAGATTATGTTTAGATTAAAATGAAACTAGTACCCTTGTAATGTCTTTTTAAATTAGAGGTAAATATTTGTATATTTTTTACATAATATAATTATATTTACTGGATTTTCTCTCTATTGTAGTTTAGTATTATAGTTATTACTTGTTTTTTATTGACTTGTCTTGTTTTTACAATGATTTGCTCTGAATGCAGCCTTTAAAGAAAAGACTATCTGTTCAGTAACTATCCATCAGACTGGGTCCATGTTACCAGCCAAATGGGTAATAATTAAAGTAAGTTTTGAATTACGTATATTTGGGTGTTTAGGTGACACTTTTGCAAAAAAAAATATATAATTAGGTTTAAAAGAACTAAACATGTATGTATTTAAAAACAATAAGTGTGTTAGAGTTATTACATCAACAGGTTGTAGCTCACTGTACTATTTTTGAGCACAACTTTGGTGCTTTTGCCTCATTTTTAAATCAGTGATCCCAGTAGCACAGTCTAAGCAGAGACCTCAGTGCTTGGCAAACAATCAATAGAATCAATATAATTATTAAAAAGAAACAAAATAAATGCCAACCATATAAAAAAAAACATAAACTTAAGGAAAAAACTAAACTTGATTTTGTGTCTTTAGGCTATTGTTAACAGCAAGCATGAGGTTAGTGCATATGTATTATTATTGGAAAGATTACTGCAAAGAAAAAAAGGTTGAACCAGGAGGGGGCGATATTGCTCTTCTTACCATGAGTTACATGCAGGCTATTACTTACCATGTCACTCACATTTATTTCACAAAACAGCTGAACCCACTTAATTCGATTTAATTGTATTTATGCAGAGCTGAATCACAACAACAGTCTCCTCGAGGTGGTATAGATTGTAAGGTAGAAAGTCTACAATTAAAAAGAAAAAACCTCAATACAGTGGGAAGGAACAACTCACTTTTAACAGGAAGCACCCTCTGGCAGAACCACGGTCAGGGAGGGGCGGCCCGCTGCGACCCTTTGGGGATGAGGAGACGAAAAAGGGGACAAAAGACACACTGTGGACGAGAGCCAGAGATGAACAAGAACTAATTATTGAATGCAGAGAGGTGTATAAACACATGGTGGGAATCCCCCAGCAGGGTAGTCCCAGGGTAACTAAGGGAGGATTCATGGTCACCTGATTCAGCCCTAGCTATATGCGTTGGCAAAAAGGTAACTTTGAAACTTAATCTTAAAAGTAGAGATAGTGTCCGTCTCCTGCATTCAAACTGGGAGCTGGTTCCACAGAAGGATGATCCCCTTCTACTTCTAAATATCCTAAAAACCACAAGGAAGCCCACAGTCTGAGAGCAAACTATCAAACTACGAGGTCTTTAAAATAAGATGATTATTCAAGACCTCATGTGTGATGGGAAGGATTCTGAATTTGATGCTGGACCCACAAATCATAAAGAGAAACACTAACTCACACACACCAGAAAGTGCCAAGAATTATAATTATATGTAATTTAGTTTTGCGTTCCTTTATAATGCTTTCAACTATACAAATAAGACACTTCATGGGGGCGCCTGAGCCTTGTAGACACAACAAATACTGAACAAACCTCATGCGCCCTGTTGTTGACAAAACGATAAAAATGAATGTGTACTTCTGTCTTATTTAGGTCATTTTTGTAGTTTTTGTAGACAGACTACTGTAATTTCTCAATAAAATGTCGCTTATTATCGCTCACTCTCAAGAACAAAAACGTGAGTAATTTCCCAGTAGCTCACCATATTTGGGATCTTCTAACATCCACACTTCATGTTTAAACGGTGGTGCGGAGGCGGTGTACCGTCGCAGGCCGGATGTAGCATTCAGCGCGGTGTGCCTTTTTTTCAGTTGCTAAGCAACAGATTTGTCCCGCCCCTTTCGTTATGACGGGGCGGGCCAGTCCTTTGACTGGTGACGTTTCTTTGTAACGTCACCTGACGTTACAAAGAAACGTCAGGTGACGTTACAAAGAAACCTTAAACCGACCTTATATATAGACCTGGCTGTTCAGTTGAAACGCATTCACACAGCGGGACAGCAGCGCTTTAAACGTTCAAACACGGAGTTTAACACAAAACAACATTTTAGACATAAAAAACAAAAAAGTGAAATGGCAAGCTCGAACTGTAACACAATGACAAATGATGAAACAGTTCAGACCAATGGGGATAATTCTACAGTACATGCTTTGGTATCCCTCTTGAATAACTTGTTCAGTAGTTTTTCGATCAAGCAGTGGGGAGAGCTTATCTCAGGCTATCCGGATTGCTTCACCGCTAAGCGGCTTGTAGGTTTTGTAGAGGACGTAATGGACCTGTGTGAACAGTCACTAGCAGTATCACCACTGAGGTCTTCCCAGAACTCCCCTGTACATGAAAACTGTTCTGTCCACACCACTACTGGCAAAACGGTTTTGTCACGTGTGAAATTTTTGGACGATTCTGCTGAGCAGGAGTTTGATACAGCACAGAATATAGATGCTAACAGCCAAGAAACAGCTAACACAGAAGAAAGCTGTCAAAATGCTGACCAACACAGTGCTGCAAAAGCAGAAAACAATCCAATTCCAGATCCCCAGCAGCAGAAATCCTGTGTTGAACATGAAGCCAGCATCCCACCGTTAACAAACGTAAGTCAAACGGAGTCATATAAAAAGATACAGCATCACAGATCTTCTGTAGACTGTGAGCCACCTGAAAAAACCTTAGACTTTGAAAGATGGTTAGAGACATTAATTCAGGCTGTGCTTTCAAAGCTTGGTAAACTTTTAAAGTGCCCTCATTCTCACCAAAAACGTTTGTTGGATCTACTCTTGGACAAATTCAAGGGGATGGATTTGCATTTAGACCGAAAAGTGCAGAATTATTTTGACTGCATTGCTAATGCGATTTTCACTGATATTTGTGACAAATTACATAAATTGTCACTAATATCATTGGAAATGGGGAGGAGTGGGGAGGAGGATTCAATGAATTTAATGGAACAACCAATATTTAATATCATAACTACTTCAGTATTCCAAGAACACCTGTTGGCAGTAACAGTTACTGATAGACTGGAATCATATGAAAAGAAAGAAAGATGCAGATTTTCAGTGGAAATCTTTGTGGAAGGACTGATTTCCCAGGTTGCAAAAAAATCAGGCACAGTCTTCAGCATTGAAAGTGCTGAAGCTATCTCCAACCGGCTTACCATGAAAATCTGGACTGAAATCAGGGCCAGATACGACAAAATCCCACCAGAGAAGTTCAAGAAACTCAGCGAGAGGGTTTTCAAATCCCTCTGTAAAAGATGGAAGCATGCATCTTTGGTGACATTCTGGCAATTAAACTTCCAAAATCTTGATGAAGATATTGTTAAAACTTTCAAAAGAAAGATATTCACAGAACCAAGTTGCATATCTAAGTGCTTCTCATCGGTGCGGGCATTTTTTGGGAGGTGTAAGGGAAGAAACAAAGTTTCCACTTTATAGTGACATCGTGATATCAACAGCAAAATATTTTCTAAAACTCACTGGACACTTTAAATGAGCTAGTTTTACATTTAGATCAGATCAAGTCATTTTTGAAATCCCCAGGAATGGTCGCGGCAGATGGCCACCCCGCCCTGAGCCTGGTTCTGTCGAAGGTTTCTTCCTCTTAAAAGGGAGTTTTTCCTTCCCACTGTCGCCTCGTGCTTGCTCAGAGGGGTTTGTTCTTTTGGGGTTTTCTTTTTAATACTGTAAGTTGTTACCTTACAGTGTGAAGCACCTTGAAAACACCATTGTTTCCTTTGGTGCTATACAGATTGAAGTGACTTGCACTGATAACATAACTAAGCTGGGACTTTAATTTAACATCAATAAAATTATAAAAATATTACATCTTGATTTCTGCTTGTTTTCATTGTCTGTGACTTAATGAATACAAATGTGTAATTTAACAGATTCTTTCTTTATGTTAGTCTGACCGGTGATTCCACGTTGGCCTTAGGTGTTGGCGCAGATACGCTGCAGCCCCTGAGCCATTAATGGCCCAGCACACTACAGTAAAAACAAAACAACAGCCATCTGTCCAACTAGGAAAGGAAAATAATAAACTGCCTCCTTGGAGGCAACCTGACTCAAAACAGTTGCAGTCCAACTCAGACCGACTGCAATCACTCTCAGGCAGATTGATGAAGATCTGCAAATAACTGTTGTCTAATTTATAAACGCAGACAGATTGCCAACACGTCTGTTCACAATAGAGGACTGTACTTACATGGTTGCAAACTGGTTATCTTGCTTATATGAAAACATTACTTTGGAGCAATGAAACTCAAACACATTCATTTTTAAAATGCTTCAAAATGAAATTTTGAAGCATTTGGCTTTATGCTTTGAAAGTGCCGTTGTGAGTGGGAGTGTGAAATCCTTACTTGATGTGTTCCCTTTGCCTTTACTGTTTTCAGTTTTATCAGTTTTCAGTTTTATTTGTCATATGCAAGTTAGCACAGGGTCAACATTGCAATGAAATGTGTTTGACGAGCAGCAGTCACTCAGCAGCATGGTACAGTAGAAGAAAATATAATAAAATATAATAAAATAAAATAAAAAATAGAAAAATAGTAAAGAGCAAAATATTAGAGAGACGTGGTAAAAGAGAAAAGATGACTAAATATATATATATATGTATCTATAAATATATGTACACTAGTGATTAAATAAGAAAATCTTGAAAAGAAATATGACGGGAGGTCAGATGGGATATTGCACAGGAATGAGCAGCAGAAAATTACAGTATTACTCAGACTTTTAATAGTCATATTGTCAGTTTTGGCCGACGGTCATGGGTCACTTCCACTAAAATAGCACGAGACTGGAGTAAAATGTACTTTATTAATGAGAATACATGGTGATACAGCAAAGAATCCAACCCTTCTGAAAAGCAAATGGCTTCCTGTTATACTCTACCTGATTCAGGTGAGCATCTGGAATAGACCAAGTCTGGGGGTCAGCAAACCAAAGGGAAACAAAACCCTCCCCATAAGAAAACCACTACAATATAACCAACACGTTCTCACTCCCAAAGCGTAACATTTTACGCTAGGTGACAAATCGTCACCATATTACGTTTTCGGCTACCCACCACGTTCCTAAATGACGACCTCGCAAAAAAGAGGAAATATGAGAACTGTCTGGACTGAATCTACACATGTTTGCTCTTTTTCTTCAAATCGCTTAGAAACACGCTATTTAACATCATTAAAGTCCTGGTTAAGGTCAGGAATAAGGTTATGGTCAGGGCTAGGGATAAGGTTAGGTTTAGGGCTGGAATACAGGGCTGGAACGTCTATTACCGCGGGAGCGTCATTGCACTGGATTCCAGCCATAGCCCGCCGCGTACCATAAGAACGCCGAAGGTCTCCTTTCACGTTCCTCAGGAACGCCGCGGGACGTGACAAAACGTCGACATGTTACGCCTCGGGAGTGAGAACGGGCTGATATAACACATCATAGACATATGAAGATTTGTAACAAGTCCTATAAATAACTCCATAACATATAAACTTCAGTCTCTTCTATATACATTAAAACAGCGGTCCCCAACCTTTTTTGCGCCACGGACCGGTTTATGCCCGACAATATTTTCACGGACCGGCCTTTAAGGTGTCACAGATAAATACAACAAAATAAAACTAGTACCGATACCGGAAAAAAAGAAGATTTATTCATAACACACGTGAAAGACCCAGGAAAACAGAGTTAACGATAAAAACGATAACAAAATAACGATAAAAAACGATAAAAACTCTGAAAACCATACATTTCACACCCGAGCCTCATCTCTCGACCAAACGACGGTCCGTGGCCCGGCGGTTGGGGACCGCTGCATTAAAACACCTTAACCACAGTTAGGTTTCAGCCCTCGCTGACTCAGAACAAAGTAAGACAATCAGAGTTCGATTGGTTTTTACTTGTGCAGGGGAAGCCTGGTCGGATTCTCAGAGTTGCAAGCTCTACACCCAAACTCAGACAACTCCAACTCCAGCCTCCACTCGCAGCCTTTTATTGAATGAAAACAGTTACACAACCGCCCATTGTAAACCCCATATGTTGTGGGGTGTCTGTATACGTGACTTCCTGCTTACAAACGT
Source organism: Rhamphochromis sp. 'chilingali' (assembly GCF_963969265.1). NCBI lineage: Eukaryota > Metazoa > Chordata > Actinopteri > Cichliformes > Cichlidae > Rhamphochromis > Rhamphochromis sp. 'chilingali'. The sequence continues at coordinate 21,638,949 of NC_137932.1, read as the reverse complement.
TTTAACCGCATCTCTAGTCATAAAAGGGTCATCTCCCCTCAACCTCGTATATGGCTTAACCTCTCTAACAGTCCACCATTTACATGGTGAGCCCATAAAGGGCAGGAAGTGAACATTCCTTACCAAATAAGGAAACCAGAATCTTACATAGATTGTGCCTGCAGTTGAAAACTATAGCTAGTAACATCCCCAACATCCTACATGTGGGGGAGGAACAGAAAATATCTGAACATACAGTTCAAGACAAGGTCCAAGCACAATAATGACAACTTTTAACAAAATCACTCCAACACACACTCCCCTAGCCTGGCACATTGGTTTTCTCCAGGAGCTCATAAGCAGGTGATTGAGCTGCTTTTACTCTTTACAAAGTGAGTACTGTTAACACTTCTCTTTTTACATATACAACTAATTTAGGTTACAGACAAATGATTAAATGTGAACAGCTCTAACACAGGTTCTTTTCCTGACACAGGTAGGATGGCCAGTCCCCCTGTCTCTTCACCTTTAACGAGTCACTTAAATAACAACCCAAAAAGCCTAATAAAGAATCACAATCAACCAGTGTGTGTTTTTCTTCATTACGGTTTTTAAATACAAATCAGTCAGTCAATTAATAAAAATACAAGTAAGGGTAATGGAACCCCTGGTCTCCATTACACACATAAATACCATAAAGACACTAAGTCGTAGAGCTCTGAACTCCTTGCTTCTATGATATTTACACTTCTTCTTGGCCTTCTCCTTCACTCTGAGTCACTCCAGGATAAACGCATCAGCTCAGACATACAATAATTAAAATATGTGTAGGTGACCGTTTGGCAGAAGACGATGTCGAGGCGGTACTGCAGTGACACGTCCGTGGCTATCGTCGGGGCGGTGTCCTGCATCAGAAGGAAGTCAATAGACTTCTTGGCTTTGTTGCTCATCATGGCGCTGTAGTCCGTGGGCGTGGCCTGCAAAAAGTGTAAATAAACCATCAGAGACCAAACACAAATATGCCTTCCAACCACTAGTTTAGACAACATCTTGCAAAGAGTGTGTATTTCAGAGTGCAGTTGTTTTTAAATTTGACAGAAACAGAAATAAAGACGGAAGAGAAGGACAACAGGGAAAGCAGAAGCACCGACACACTGAAATCTTTTAGGGTCAAGCTCCAGAACTAGCCACAAATCCTGCTGGAAAGAACCTAAAAATACTTAAAAATACTTGCAGAGATCGAATGGAGCCGTTAACTCAAAAGCCTGGTGTCAGGCATGTTCTTTAATAAATAAGAAACGAGCTGATATGTTACAGACCCCAGTCTTTACGTAAAGAAAAAGCTGACATTTAGAGAGAGAGGTCTGGGCTTCTCTGCTTGGGCTGCTGCCCCCGCGACCCGGCTCCGGATAAAGTGGAAGAAAATGGATGGATGAATGAATCTTGAAAATGAACAAGTCTTCCAGTACAGAGTAAAATGTGAGAGTGAAAATATTGCGTGTACTTAAAACCCCTGGAGGGTCTTGGGTCGATTTGTGGCTATTTTCAAATTTTGATTACATGCCATTTGCACAGTGTTGAATGGACTATAGCCAAATTCTCCAAAAAAAAAGTTTGATATGATTTTATTTCAAAATTCAAGTCTGACTTCCTTCAATTAGCTTCAGTGGCTAAGCTACAGACAAACTTACACTATTGTGCTTAGTGGTCGATTTGTGCCCCATTGAAACCCATTATAAACGCTATTTTTCACTGCAAATTAATTACGGTCAAAGGGATCGTTGATGTTTAGCGTTCATTTTCATTTTGCAGGACGGGCCTTAGAGTTGTAATTTTTTTATTTGTCCACCGGGTGGCGCCCTTGCTCCACATTTGACCCCGGGCTGGAAAACAGCGGGCTGCTTAGATAGACCTGCGGGAAATGAAGCCTCATTTCCGGCGTGCAGCAGCGGCTTCGCCCGCTGATCGGGCGGGACAATTTTTTGGTCCCTAGGACCGTGAGAGGGTGCTTTTTTTTTTTTTTTAGTCAACAGGAAATGACGTATTTGTTGTCACGTGGAATCGGGCGTGTGTGCTGGAAAAACGGGTCCCCGGTGATCGTGCCCCGGTAACAATGGCGTGTCCAGCGGGGTGGCCTGGGGGGGCACAGGCCACCCCCCAAACCAGACTGGCCACCCCAGGTGCCACCCCAAAGGCAAAACAATAAAATTCAATCAAATATCAAATGTCCGATTATGTTTTCACGGTGACGCTCAGATATCCGAGTGTAAGTGAATGCAGCATCGCTTCTGCGCTATGCGCATCACGTTAGCAAAGGTAGGAGAGCCAAGCGCGAAAGATGGCACTGCAGGAAACAATTTTTCGGTGAAAGAAAATGAGGACAGAATAAATGTCCCGGTAAGTAATATCAAGTTTGTTGAGTTTAGTAAACTTCGGTGAAATTAGAATACCAAGGAAAAAAATAACACTTAAAGAATTATTGCAGCTGTGGAATATTTCAGACAGTATGCTACTGAGGGCAGCTAACATAAGAGTTATGCGTTATAAGATATAATCTAAGTCGTAACATTGCTGTATGGAGCTGCAGATTTGGTTGCAGGTTAACATAGCTGGACTGGCCATCGGGCATACCGGGCATATCCCCAGTGACTTATTTTTTATTTTTTTTGTAATGGCATGAACAATGAGAGGTGGTGGATTGGCCAGATGCAGGTCGATGTGTAGAAATAACTCCGTTGTTTGGTGGTGGCTATGACGGGGCTTCCACAGAGGCAACAGGTGGATGAGGGAAGGGGAGGCAGGAGGAGAGACCCGAAGCAGCCACCAGTCCGAGTGTCAGGTGAACTGAACTTCAGGTAAGAAGTTATGACCTGCAGTCTATCTGGGTCAGATATAAACCAAGTTTAGGTGGAGTTTATTTTCATGTTGCTGACTTTTTACTGTCAGTTGCAATAACTCATACTGCGTTCTAGCCAGTTTGACGGAGTTTTTATACAGCTGGGTGGGTGCTATGATGTTACTGATAGTGAACTTTATTTTATTCATAAGGTTAGTTAGTAGAGTTGCCAACGGCTCCTTAAAAAAAATGGAATGGTCCCTCATTCAGAGAAAATATTACACGTTTCGTATTGAGCTGAGAAGAGACGCAGTTTGTCCCGGACTTTAGCTAGAATGGAAAAAAGACACAAAGCTGGATTTATTCTGTCTTTATGCTGCACAGCTGCCTCTTCTCTCATTCTCTCCCCCTCCCTCTCCTGTTGCTACTTCAATCATGAAACTGATCAATGATCAGCTGATCGGCTTTTCTCTCTTGTTTATCGCCCACTTTGCGCCAGAAAGAGGAAACCAGCAGATGTTGCGCTAAACAACAGCAGCACGTTTAAGCTTGATCGGCTGTTGTTAGAATGTATTTAATATTAATTTCTAGTATCAGCTGATGTTTGCTGGAGCCACAGCTGTAAAGCTGCTGGTCATGATGTCTGTTTAGATATGTGGTGAGAGGGAAACATGAAGATGAAACCAGGAGATGTCCTTACTGAACCATCAGAGCTGAACAGGTGATGGAGAAACAGGTTTACCTTTTAGGTGACATGAATGAGTTGAAGGGAAGTTATGAACTGTTTCTGAGAGACAAATAACACCAGGATCCTTTTTTATGTAGCAGACAGCTGGTAACTGTGCAGGGGCGGGTCTAGCAAAGTTTTGCCAGGGGGCCAGGTAGGGCATTAACAGGGAAAGGTGGGCACAAAGAAATACTTTTCTTTCTTATTCTCATTTAAAATACCTAGTTTTTATTAAATAATTATCTAAATCTTACAACCAAAGTTTTTATCTGACGTAAAATGTATAGAAATCATACATATACCAACAAGACTGTACATCACTGTCACAACAGGGTTTGTTTTCAGTCAAAGTCTTTATGGCTTTACTACCTGGTGGGTCGGTCTGTAGTAAAAATGCCCAATTTTTTTGTCCCAGTCCAGCCCTGCAGGTTAATACTGGCAGTGTCACCATGCCAGCTGACTGTATTTTATCATCAGCCAGTGTTGTTCTTTATCAATATTACCAAAGTTTACGATAAGGCAGCATAGAAAGTATTTACTTGCTTTCAGGTTTCATTCAAATGTTAGTCTTTTCAGTTGTTTCCCCACTTTTTTCCTGTTTCAAAATCAAACACCAGTTTGTGAGAAGATTATCTTCTTTTTTTAACAGGCAGATAAAGTTTTGCATTGGCATTGGCTAATTTGTCAATTGTTTGTTACAAATGTTCGTATTTTAATTTTCAAAAATGTTTTTGCCCAAAACATATGTGCACTATATGTCAGTAAAAATACTATGCAAATATTGTTGTCCTTGACTGCTGAGTAAACACTGACAAAGCACTGATTGTATCTCTTGTACTTTATCAACGCAGTATCTAAAAACTTTGCACCGTAGTGGTTAAAATCTCATTCTAATAAGAGTTAAAAGTGCATTTGGTTATTAGGTTTATAGGATTATTGAATTATGGTTAAGGGTTGGTAGAATTTTTTTTTAAAACATTATCTGCCAATTAAATCTGCCACCCTTCTCCAAATCTGTGCCCCTACCTGGCCCCCCCAACAAAAATTTTCTAGACACGCCACTGTACACAGATGGTCTGAATTTGTGAAGCGAGTGGTATCGCATTTATCGAAGTCGGCTCCTCGTTGTTTTTTCTAAGCCACGATTAGGCTCATTGAGAGCAGGCATGTGCATGCAGACAGTGTTTGTTTTTACATCTGGTGGGTAACGTCCCTCCCTATATTTTTGGAACAGTACCTCTGAAGCTTGATTTAGATTTCTGCAGGAAATTTACGTTCTAACTTCAGATGTAACACCTCTTAACACTAAACCGGTCCATCATGCTGTTGTTTCCAGTTACAGCGTATATTTCCTGCTGAAGCATATTTCAGGCATAAGACAGAAACATTACAAAAATATACACCTGCAGGCCACTCTATTGTCTTTATTTGACTAAATGCACTAAATTGCTGCCACAAGCTTTTGAACACATGTACCTAATAAAGTGGCTGGTGAGTGTCCTCAGTCCCAGCTCGGATACAGATGTGTCGGTGTGTCTTTGTTCCCTGCAGTAGTGCCCTCTCCAGCTCAGTCATCATCCACATACCCCAGGACACTGTCCGAGCCAAAGAGATCATCGCCTACGTCAACACGCTGAAGACTCAGGTCAGCTATTACGCAGAGAGGCTGTCTCAAGCTGCCAAAGACCAATCGGCCAGCGGACTGGAGTGGACGCTCGCCAGTCTGGTTGACAAGGTACTAAAAGTGTTTGACGTTACGTGGGGACGCTTCATATTTCATTCATACCCTCTTCCTTTCAGACCCGTCAGCTGGTGGCAGTGTGCGGCTGCAAGCTGCTAGCTTCAGCTATTTAGGCCCTGAACGCAGTACGAGTACATCGCAACCAAAGCTTCTCCTTCCGCTGAGTCTGAACAAGTAGTGCTCCGCAATGACCAGGATACGCTGAGAGCAAAGTACAGCGGTCACAACAGCCAGTCGTCACTGCACGTGGACTGGCACGAAGAGGAGTGGGTGAGTTGATCAGCAGTTATTGGCTGTTTTCTGATTCCAGATTTTTTATTTCTTTAGCATGACAACAGACAAGCTTAGTTTCTTGGCACACATTGTGGATACAGCTTGATATCTTAACTACACTCTGAACTCTGTTTTTCTTTTCTTGTTGCTTCTTCTTCTTCTTGAGTCATCCCTCTCATGTTGATTTCCAGCTCAGGTCACTCCTTACTTTTAAGAAGTTGGAGGATTCGTGAGCAGATTTTTCCTTCACCATATCAGCCGACTTTATTCTATGAGAAAATACTCTTAAATGACTCGTCTTTAAAAAGTGTTCAGTGTTTTATGTCTGGTCTGTGTGTCATCTTTGTCTTTACAATGTTGCAGCAATACTTTAGTAATGATATGATATGATATGATATGATATACCTTTATTAGTCCCACAAGGGGAAATTTAAATGTTGGTTTAGTGTAAGCTCAGCTTTTTAACTAATGTAAGAAGTGTTATGACTGACTCGTTTTTAATACCTAAATCTGGCCTCAGTGCACAAACCTAAATGAATCGGTACATATGAAAGCGCCCAAGTCACGAGCTGTGTTCAAGGACATGGATAAAACAAAAAGGTTCAAATTTGTGCCCAAAAACCCCACAAATCAGTGTCACTGTTTTAAAATCTGCTGCGAGACCGCTCTAAATGTCAGCTTTTTCTTTACGTAAAGACTGGGGTCTGTAACATATCAGCTCGTTTCTTATTTATTAAAGAACATGCCTGACACCAGGCTTTTGAGTTAACGGCTCCATTCGATCTCTGCAAGTATTTTTAAGTATTTTTAGGTTCTTTCCAGCAGGATTTGTGGCTAGTTCTGGAGCTTGACCCTAAAAGATTTCAGTGTGTCGGTGCTTCTGCTTTCCCTGTTGTCCTTCTCTTCCGTCTTTATTTCTGTTTCTGTCAAATTTAAAAACAACTGCACTCTGAAATACACACTCTTTGCAAGATGTTGTCTAAACTAGTGGTTGGAAGGCATATTTGTGTTTGGTCTCTGATGGTTTATTTACACTTTTTGCAGGCCACGCCCACGGACTACAGCGCCATGATGAGCAACAAAGCCAAGAAGTCTATTGACTTCCTTCTGATGCAGGACACCGCCCCGACGATAGCCACGGACGTGTCACTGCAGTACCGCCTCGACATCGTCTTCTGCCAAACGGTCACCTACACATATTTTAATTATTGTATGTCTGAGCTGATGCGTTTATCCTGGAGTGACTCAGAGTGAAGGAGAAGGCCAAGAAGAAGTGTAAATATCATAGAAGCAAGGAGTTCAGAGCTCTACGACTTAGTGTCTTTATGGTATTTATGTGTGTAATGGAGACCAGGGGTTCCATTACCCTTACTTGTATTTTTATTAATTGACTGACTGATTTGTATTTAAAAACCGTAATGAAGAAAAACACACACTGGTTGATTGTGATTCTTTATTAGGCTTTTTGGGTTGTTATTTAAGTGACTCGTTAAAGGTGAAGAGACAGGGGGACTGGCCATCCTACCTGTGTCAGGAAAAGAACCTGTGTTAGAGCTGTTCACATTTAATCATTTGTCTGTAACCTAAATTAGTTGTATATGTAAAAAGAGAAGTGTTAACAGTACTCACTTTGTAAAGAGTAAAAGCAGCTCAATCACCTGCTTATGAGCTCCTGGAGAAAACCAATGTGCCAGGCTAGGGGAGTGTGTGTTGGAGTGATTTTGTTAAAAGTTGTCATTATTGTGCTTGGACCTTGTCTTGAACTGTATGTTCAGATATTTTCTGTTCCTCCCCCACATGTAGGATGTTGGGGATGTTACTAGCTATAGTTTTCAACTGCAGGCACAATCTATGTAAGATTCTGGTTTCCTTATTTGGTAAGGAATGTTCACTTCCTGCCCTTTATGGGCTCACCATGTAAATGGTGGACTGTTAGAGAGGTTAAGCCATATACGAGGTTGAGGGGAGATGACCCTTTTATGACTAGAGATGCGGTTAAAACGTTTGTAAGCAGGAAGTCACGTATACAGACACCCCACAACATATGGGGTTTACAATGGGCGGTTGTGTAACTGTTTTCATTCAATAAAAGGCTGCGAGTGGAGGCTGGAGTTGGAGTTGTCTGAGTTTGGGTGTAGAGCTTGCAACTCTGAGAATCCGACCAGGCTTCCCCTGCACAAGTAAAAACCAATCGAACTCTGATTGTCTTACTTTGTTCTGAGTCAGCGAGGGCTGAAACCTAACTGTGGTTAAGGTGTTTTAATGCAGCGGTCCCCAACCGCTGGGCCACGGACCGTCGTTTGGTCGAGAGATGAGGCTCGGGTGTGAAATGTATGGTTTTCAGAGTTTTTATCGTTTTTTATCGTTATTTTGTTATCGTTTTTATCGTTAACTCTGTTTTCCTGGGTCTTTCACGTGTGTTATGAATAAATCTTCTTTTTTTCCGGTATCGGTACTAGTTTTATTTTGTTGTATTTATCTGTGACACCTTAAAGGCCGGTCCGTGAAAATATTGTCGGGCATAAACCGGTCCGTGGCGCAAAGAAGGTTGGGGACCGCTGTTTTAATGTATATAGAAGAGACTGAAGTTTATATGTTATGGAGTTATTTATAGGACTTGTTACAAATCTTCATATGTCTATGATGTGTTATATCGTGTTGGTTATATTGTAGTGGTTTCCTTATGGGGAGGGTTTTGTTTTCCTTTGGTTTGCTGACCCCCAGACTTGGTCTATTCCAGATGCTCACCTGAATCAGGTAGAGTATAACAGGAAGCCATTTGCTTTTCAGAAGGGTTGGATTCTTTGCTGTATCACCATGTGTTCTCATTAATAAAGTACATTTTACTCCAGTCTCGTGCTATTTTAGTGGAAGTGACCCATGACCGTCGGCCAAAACTGACAATATGACTATTAAAAGTCTGAGTAATACTGTAATTTTCTGCTGCTCATTCCTGTGCAATATCCCATCTGACCTCCCGTCATATTTCTTTTCAAGATTTTCTTATTTAATCACTAGTGTACATATATTTATAGATACATATATATATATATATATTTAGTCATCTTTTCTCTTTTACCACGTCTCTCTAATATTTTGCTCTTTATTATTTTTCTATTTTTTATTTTATTTTATTATATTTTATTATATTTTCTTCTACTGTACCATGCTGCTGAGTGACTGCTGCTCGTCAAACACATTTCATTGCAATGTTGACCCTGTGCTAACTTGCATATGACAAATAAAACTGAAAACTGATAAAACTGAAAACAGTAAAGGCAAAGGGAACACATCAAGTAAGGATTTCACACTCCCACTCACAACGGCACTTTCAAAGCATAAAGCCAAATATTTCAAAATTTCATTTTGAGGCATTTTAAAAATGAATGTGTTTGAGTTTCATTGCTCCAAAGTAATGTTTTCATATAAGCAAGATAACCAGTTTGCAACCATGTAAGTACAGTCCTCTATTGTGAACAGACGTGTTGGCAATCTGTCTGCGTTTATAAATTAGACAACAGTTATTTGCAGATCTTCATCAATCTGCCTGAGAGTGATTGCAGTCGGTCAGGTTGCCTCCAAGGAGGCAGTTTATTATTTTCCTTTCCTAGTTGGACAGATGGCTGTTGTTTTGTTTTTACTGTAGTGTGCTGGGCCATTAATGGCTCAGGGGCTGCAGCGTATCCGCGCCAACACCTAAGGCCAACGTGGAGTCACCGGTCAGACTAACATAAAGAAAAAATCTGTTAAATTACACATTTGTATTCATTAAGTCACAGACAATGAAAACAAGCAGAAATCAAGATGTAATATTTTTATAATTTTATTGATGTTAAATTAAAGTTCCAGCATAGTTATGTTATCAGTGCAAGTCACTTCAATCTGTATAGCACCAAAGGAAACAATGGTGTTTTCAAGGTGCTTCACACTGTAAGGTAACAACTTACAGTATTAAAAAGAAAACCCCAAAAGAACAAACCCCTCTGAGCAAGCACGAGGCGACAGTGGGAAGGAAAAACTCCCTTTTAAGAGGAAGAAACCTTCGACAGAACCAGGCTCAGGGCGGGGTGGCCATCTGCCGCGACCATTCCTGGGGATTTCAAAAATGACTTGATCTGATCTAAATGTAAAACTAGCTCATTTAAAGTGTCCAGTGAGTTTTAGAAAATATTTTGCTGTTGATATCACGATGTCACTATAAAGTGGAAACTTTGTTTCTTCCCTTACACCTCCCAAAAAATGCACGCACCGATGAGAAGCACTTAGATATGCAACTTGGTTCTGTGAATATCTTTCTTTTGAAAGTTTTAACAATATCTTCATCAAGATCTTGGAAGTTTAATTGCCAGAATGTCACCATAACCGCTGCATGCTTCCATCTTTTACAGAGGGATTTGAAAACCCTCTCGCTGAGTTTCTTGAACTTCTCTGGTGGGATTTTGTCGTATCCGGCCCTGATTTCAGTCCAGATTTTCATGGTAAGCCGGTTGGAGATAGCTTCAGCACTTTCAATGCTGAAGACTGTGCCTGATTTTTTTGCAACCTGGGAAATCAGTCCTTCCACAAAGATTTCCACTGAAAATCTGCATCTTTCTTTCTTTTCATATGATTCCAGTCTATCAGTAACTGTTACTGCCAACAGGTGTTCTTGGAATACTGAAGTAGTTATGATATTAAATATTGGTTGTTCCATTAAATTCATTGAATCCTCCTCCCCACTCCTCCCCATTTCCAATGATATTAGTGACAATTTATGTAATTTGTCACAAATATCAGTGAAAATCGCATTAGCAATGCAGTCAAAATAATTCTGCACTTTTCGGTCTAAATGCAAATCCATCCCCTTGAATTTGTCCAAGAGTAGATCCAACAAACGTTTTTGGTGAGAATGAGGGCACTTTAAAAGTTTACCAAGCTTTGAAAGCACAGCCTGAATTAATGTCTCTAACCATCTTTCAAAGTCTAAGGTTTTTTCAGGTGGCTCACAGTCTACAGAAGATCTGTGATGCTGTATCTTTTTATATGACTCCGTTTGACTTACGTTTGTTAACGGTGGGATGCTGGCTTCATGTTCAACACAGGATTTCTGCTGCTGGGGATCTGGAATTGGATTGTTTTCTGCTTTTGCAGCACTGTGTTGGTCAGCATTTTGACAGCTTTCTTCTGTGTTAGCTGTTTCTTGGCTGTTAGCATCTATATTCTGTGCTGTATCAAACTCCTGCTCAGCAGAATCGTCCAAAAATTTCACACGTGACAAAACCGTTTTGCCAGTAGTGGTGTGGACAGAACAGTTTTCATGTACAGGGGAGTTCTGGGAAGACCTCAGCGGTGATACTGCTAGTGACTGTTCACACAGGTCCATTACGTCCTCTACAAAACCTACAAGCCGCTTAGCGGTGACGCAATCCGGATAGCCTGAGGTAAGCGCTTCCAACTGCTTGTTCGAAAAACTACTGACCAAGTTATCCAAGAGGGATACCAAAGCATATACTGTAGAATTATCCCCATTGGTCTGAACTGTTTCATCATTTGTCATTGTGTTACAGTTCGAGCTTGCCATTTCACTTTTTTGTTTTTTATGTCTAAAATGTTGTTTTGTGTTAAACTCCGTGTTTGAACGTTTAAAGCGCTGCTGTCCCGCTGTGTGAATGCGTTTCAACTGAACAGCCAGGTCTATATATAAGGTCGGTTTAAGGTTTCTTTGTAACGTCAGGTGACGTTACAAAGAAACGTCACCAGTCAAAGGACTGGCCCGGCTCGTCATAACGAAAGGGGCGGGACAAATCTGTTGCTTAGCAACTGAAAAAAAAGGCACACCGCGCTGAATGCTACATCCGGCCTGCGACGGTACACCGCCTCCGCACCACCGTTTAAACATGAAGTGTGGATGTTAGAAGATCCCAAATATGGTGAGCTACTGGGAAATTACTCACGTTTTTGTTCTTGAGAGTGAGCGATAATAAGCGACATTTTATTGAGAAATTACAGTAGTCTGTCTACAAAAACTACAAAAATGACCTAAATAAGACAGAAGTACACATTCATTTTTATCGTTTTGTCAACAACAGGGCGCATGAGGTTTGTTCAGTATTTGTTGTGTCTACAAGGCTCAGGCGCCCCCATGAAGTGTCTTATTTGTATAGTTGAAAGCATTATAAAGGAACGCAAAACTAAATTACATATAATTATAATTCTTGGCACTTTCTGGTGTGTGTGAGTTAGTGTTTCTCTTTTATGATTTGTGGGTCCAGCATCAAATTCAGAATCCTTCCCATCACACATGAGGTCTTGAATAATCATCTTATTTTAAAGACCTCGTAGTTTGATAGTTTGCTCTCAGACTGTGGGCTTCCTTGTGGTTTTTAGGATATTTAGAAGTAGAAGGGGATCATCCTTCTGTGGAACCAGCTCCCAGTTTGAATGCAGGAGACGGACACTATCTCTACTTTTAAGATTAAGTTTCAAAGTTACCTTTTTGCCAACGCATATAGCTAGGGCTGAATCAGGTGACCATGAATCCTCTCTTAGTTACCCTGGGACTACCCTGCTGGGGGATTCCCACCATGTGTTTATACACCTCTCTGCATTCAATAATTAGTTCTTGTTCATCTCTGGCTCTCGTCCACAGTGTGTCTTTTGTCCCCTTTTTCGTCTCCTCATCCCCAAAGGGTCGCAGCGGGCCGCCCCTCCCTGACCGTGGTTCTGCCAGAGGGTGCTTCCTGTTAAAAGTGAGTTGTTCCTTCCCACTGTATTGAGGTTTTTTCTTTTTAATTGTAGACTTTCTACCTTACAATCTATACCACCTCGAGGAGACTGTTGTTGTGATTCAGCTCTGCATAAATACAATTAAATCGAATTAAGTGGGTTCAGCTGTTTTGTGAAATAAATGTGAGTGACATGGTAAGTAATAGCCTGCATGTAACTCATGGTAAGAAGAGCAATATCGCCCCCTCCTGGTTCAACCTTTTTTTCTTTGCAGTAATCTTTCCAATAATAATACATATGCACTAACCTCATGCTTGCTGTTAACAATAGCCTAAAGACACAAAATCAAGTTTAGTTTTTTCCTTAAGTTTATGTTTTTTTTTATATGGTTGGCATTTATTTTGTTTCTTTTTAATAATTATATTGATTCTATTGATTGTTTGCCAAGCACTGAGGTCTCTGCTTAGACTGTGCTACTGGGATCACTGATTTAAAAATGAGGCAAAAGCACCAAAGTTGTGCTCAAAAATAGTACAGTGAGCTACAAGCTGTTGCTGTAGTAATTCTAACACACTTATTGTTTTTAAATACATACATGTTTAGTTCTTTTAAACCTAATTATATTTTTTTTTTTTGCAAAAGTGTCACCTAAACACCCAAATATACGTAATTCAAAACTTACTTTAATTATTACCCATTTGGCTGGTAACATGGACCCAGTCTGATGGATAGTTACTGAACAGATAGTCTTTTCTTTAAAGGCTGCATTCAGAGCAAATCATTGTAAAAACAAGACAAGTCAATAAAAAACAAGTAATAACTATAATACTAAACTACAATAGAGAGAAAATCCAGTAAATATAATTATATTATGTAAAAAATATACAAATATTTACCTCTAATTTAAAAAGACATTACAAGGGTACTAGTTTCATTTTAATCTCAACATAATCTAAATTGACACTAAATCAGTTTAAATATTACAGCTGAAGGTGATTTTAATAAATGTACTGCTGCTTGACTTTGTTTTACTACTGCAGTATAATTTATCATGTACAAAAGCTCCAAATGTTGTTTCTCTGACTTAATGTTCTGATGACGTTTGTGTTACTTTGCAGGAAATAGTCAGGACCCAGATGAACCTGTGCTGGAATTCAGTGTGGGTGAGTAATATGAGCATTTATGAAGGCTGTCCATGACCTGTAATTAAATTTAGCGTCATTAGTGCCACTCATTGCAAGTGACAGTGCACATGCTTTCAGCATGGAGTCTGCTCTTATGGTAGCAAAATAAATTCAGAAAATCTCCATCAAAAAGCAGCTCAGCAGCAGAAATATATATGGTCAGCTGGTTGTGAGTTAATGAGCATGTGAAATCAGTGTGAACATTTTGAAACAACAACTCTCCAACCTCGTAATTGTAAGACTGCCTGTGCAGCCACAGGAGCCTTCAGAGAGTCTTCCTGCTTGTCTCTTGGGTTGATTTGCTCGTGTTTTCTCACCCAGTCAATGACTGTAAAAGGGCTGGACTAATTGGAGGCAGGTGTAATTGATTGCACTGATATGCTAGTCTACTTATAGCCCACATTACAAACACTGCTGTGTTATTTTGTCTCTCAGTGCAGGTATGTAATGTGACAAAACCTCTAATGATCTGATATGTTTGGGATGGATGGGCTGTGAATTATATAGTGAATTGTCTTATTTTGTCGCTCTGTGCAGGCTTTCTACTTACAGGGTGGTGGGTCTCAGAGGACAATTGCTACCCCTGTTGAAGTGAACAACGTGTGGAGTGCAACTGGCTTTGTGGCATAGCTGGCTCTGGCCTTGGACTGTGTGTTTTTACTTTGTACCTAAATGGGACACTGGACTTTTAACTACTATTCATTGTGTTTATAAATAAAATTTTAGAATTTTATTGACTGTCATCTTTTTGCCCACGGTGGAGACGGTTGGTCAGACCTAGAATCTGTGTGTGTGTGTGTGTGTGTGTGTGTGTCATCAGCAGGGTTTTGCATAAAAGAGTGTGAGCAGGTCAAAAGGTCAATTCATTTATTGTAGTTTTATGGCAGCACCCTCTAGTGGCCTTGAAGCAAACAGTCTCCTAACTAAGCCATGGCATCTCTGGTCTCTCCTACTTTTGTGTGCTCTGCTGGAGGAGCAGCATTGGATCTAGTGATACTGAGTAAGCTGATTAGGACAGGCCTGGAGAAATGTGGTTTGCATGAAGTATCAGGAAAAAAACAACCTTGTATTGTAAAATAATAATACACGAATAATAAATACTTTTCATGACATTCAGATTTCTGGACTCACGAGTTCATAGAACATTAATGTTACGAAACATTGAGAAGTCTTAAAACTACATTGTATACTTATTATTTATTTACTTTAATCAGATTTGACTGGTATTTTTAAACATTAAGTTTTTGTTCCTTCAACTATTGTATTTAAGCTTATGACTCACTCACAGTATGTTTATATAACTGCCTAAAAAACGGTGAGGATGTGGCCGCAGTGGCTGAGAAGCAAGAACTTTGCTTTTTCTTTTTTTTTTTTCTTTTTTTTTTTTAATTGGGAAGCATAAATGAACATACCAGAAAACCCTGCACGAAGGAGCCATATTTGTTTTTTGTGTGTGCATAAGATGACGCTTTAGTATTATTACACATATGATAAGGATGTTAGCATGCAACACACAAACTCAAGTGGTGTTGCCAAGATAGTTGCTGACTGGCAAGAAACTTCTAGAAGAAATCTGGTGACAGTCCAAAGCACAAATTAGATATTCACTGAGATATTCAACATCTCTTTATCTCAGTCGGTGATCCCCACATGCTTCAAAGAGTCCATCATTGTTCCTGTCCCGAAGAAACCCCACCCTGCTTCTCTCAATGACTATCGCCCTGTAGCCCTCACCTCAGTAGTGATGAAGTGCTTTGAACGCCTGGTCAGAGACTTCATCATTTCTTCACTACCAGACACACTGGACCCACTACAGTTCGCTTACCGTCCAAATCGTTCCACAGACGATGCCATCTCTCATCTCCTCCACACTCACTCACTCACTTGGACACTAGAAGGGGGAATTATGTTAAAATGCTCTTCATAGACTACAGCTCTGCATTTAACACCATAATTCCCTCCACACTCACCACCAAGCTGGAGCATCTGGGACTCAGCTCATCTATGTGTCAGTGGATCTCCAACTTCCTAACTGGCAGACCACAGGCAGTAAGGATGGGCGGACATGTCTCAGCCTCCACCACTCTCAGCACTGGAGCCCCCCAGGGGTGTGTTCTGAGCCCCCTGCTGTACTCTTTGTACACATATGACTGTGTGGCCACTACCAGCTCCACCACCATCATCAAGTTTGCTGACGACACCGTCGTGGTGGGCCTGATCTCTGATAACAACGAGACGGCCTACCTGAAGGAGATTAGGAATCTGGAGAACTGGTGCCAGAGGAACAACCTCCTTCTAAACGTCAGTAAGACAAAGGAGCTGATAGTGGACTTCAGCACTAAGCAGGAGAGGAACTACCAGACCCCCGTCATCAACGAGTGCCCAGTGGAGAGAGTGGACAGCTTCAAATACCTCGGAGTTCACATCACGCAGGACCTGTCATGGTCCTGTCACATCAACACCGTGGTGAAAAAGGCCCGACAGCGTCTCTACCACCTCAGACGCTTGAGAGACTTCCAACTGCCCTCCAAGGTGCTCAGGAACTTTTACTCGTGCACCATAGAGAGCATCCTGGCGGGAAACATCTTAACCTGGTTCGGGAACAGCACCATGCAGGACAGACGAGCTCTACAGAGGGTTGTGCGGTCAGCTGAGCGCACCATCCGCTCCGAGCTCCCTGACCTGCACTCAATCTACAGCAGGCGGTGCTGGACCAAGGCCAGGAAGATGGTGAAGGACCTCAGCCATCCCAACAACAGACTGTTCTCTCTGTTGAGGTCAGGAAAGCGATTCCGCTCCCTGAAGACCAACACAGAGAGACTGAGGAGGAGCTTCTTCCCGCAGGCGATACGGTCTCTCAATCACACCACCACACAGTACTGACCCACACATGTGGTTCTTACACACACACTGGACTTTCTGGACTTTGGTTTTGCACAACACTGGTCACTATATTCTTCATTTCCGGTTAATACTTGTACAGCTGCTGTTATTGTGTATATATTTATTTATATTTAGATTTCTTCATACATTCTTATATAGTTCTATATTGTGTATTGTGTATTTTGTTGTACAGTTATTTTATTTTCAACTTTAATTTATATACACTCAACAAAAATATAAACGCAACACCTTTGTTACTGCTCCCATTCCCCATGGGATGGACGTAGAGACCTAAAATTCATTCCAGATACACAATATAACCATCCCTCCCAAACAGTGGTCACAAATCAGTCCAAATGTGTGGTAGTGGGCACATCTGCTATATTGAGATAATCCACCCCACCTCGCAGGTGTGCCACATCAGGATGCTGATCTGACATCATGAGTAGTGCACAGGTGTACCTCAGACTGCCCACAACAAAAGGCCACCCTGGAATGTGCAGTTTTTTGCGCTATTGGGGGTCTGGGGACCCAGAACCGGTCAGTATCTGGTGTGACCACCATTTGCCTCATGCAGTGCAACACATCGTCGCATGGAGTCTATCAGATTGTCAATTGTGGCCTGTGGAATGTTGGTCCACTCCACTTCAATGGCTGTGCGAGGTTGTTGGATATTCGTGGGAACTGGTACATGCTGTCGTATACGCCGGTCAAGCACATCCCGAATAATGCTCAATGGGTGACATGTCCGGTGAGTATGCTGGCCATGCAAGAACTGGGACATTCTCAGCTGCCATCTGCCCTGAACAATGTGAACCATGATTCATCCGTGAAGCGCACACCTCTCCAACGTGCCAGACGCCATCGAATGTGAGCATTTGCCCACACAAGTCTGCTACGGCGACGAGCTGGAGTCAGGTCAAGACCCCGATGAGGACGACGGGCATGCAGTTGAGCGTCCCTGAGACGGTTTCTGACAGTTTGTGCAGAAATTGTTTGGTTGTGCAAACCAATTGTTCCAGCAGCTGTCTGGGTGGCTGGTCTCAGACGATCTTGGAGGTGAACCTGCTGGATGTGGAGGTCCTGGGCTGGTGTGGTTACACGAGGTCTGCGGTTGTGAGGCCGGTTGGATGTGCTGCCATATTCTCTGAAACGCCTGTGGAGACGGCTTATGGTTGAGAAATGAACATTCAATGCACGGGCGACAGATCTGGTTGACATTCCTGCTGTCAGCATGCCAATTGCACGCTCCCTCATTGCTTGTGGCATCTGTGGCATTTTGCTGTGAGACAAAACTGCACATTCCAGGGTGGCCTTTTGTTGTGGGCAGTCTGAGGTACACCTGTGCACTACTCATGATGTCAGATCAGCATCCTGATGTGGCACACCTGTGAGGTGGGATGGATTATCTCAATATAGCAGATGTGCCCACTACCACACATTTGGACTGATTTGTGACCACTGTTTGGGAGGGATGGTTATATTGTGTATCTGGAATGAATTTTAGGTCTCTACGTCCATCCCATGGGGAATAGGAGCAAAAACAAAAGTGTTGCGTTTATATTTTTGTTCAGTGTATGAAGACGTGGATTCTCCTTTTCACATGTTAGCATGTTGTTTGGCCAGCTGTGGCTTACATTACCACAGCTGTGATAAAATTATCAGGAGTACTTCTATGTCTATGAGGGGAAAGCTTTCCTTGTTTACATATAATATAATAATGATACAGATAATGAAAGTCAGACAAAGTGGATCATGTCTTTTACAAAGTGCATAAATAAATCAAGCAGATTTTTTTTCGGTTGTGGTTTCTGAGTTGTGAAATGTCTGCAGCTCCGGAGTGGACTGTATTTGATTTGTCACATTGAAAGAGGGCCAGAAAATTACATAATCAGTGAAGCCAAACACATGTCTCTTTCCTAATATGGGCAATGTCTTTAGTAAAACTCAGCTGTAAGCATGTCTCCAGGCTCTGAATTGAAGGATTTTAGCACACAATGTTATGTGTTTTCAAACTCACAAAATCATATTTTACGTTCTTGAAGCAATAACCACGTGAAACTGAAGTTTAAATACTTTTCTTCCCTACATCCTGTGTGCAAGAGTCAATTATAGCATCATTTGGAGAGTTATATTTCATTTAGCATGTTATCGCATATCTGAAGGGGACCTAAAATAAAGCACAGTTCAGTCAGAGGGTCTCTTATTGATTGAAATCAACTTTTCCTGCTTTTAGGAGATAACTGAAAGTATACATGAAAGTGCCTTATCTTTTATAACCACAGGTTTTTTTTTATAATGGGTGTTTGTGTAAACTGTGTGTCACAGAAATAAAAGGCTGCTGTGGCGTGATGGTTCTTCGTAGTGGTCTGACACCGAGGGCAGAGGGGCTGCTCTGAGATCCTTCCCTTGCTAGCATGTGAAAAACCGGTTGAGCTGTTCGTCTTGTTTCATTAACGGGAATAAGTCTCTAAAGCAGCGGGGCCTGTGGAAGCGCAGACCCAACACTTTCCAGTAGCATAAGATTTTTTGCCAAGAAGTGCGACAGCAAAGAACTGATTGTCCAAATATAAGTTTCCTTACTTTTTCTATGAAGTTTATATGTTTGTAAAAATAAAGTAAACCATCTGCTCTAAACAGGTTTACATAGACTCAAGATTCCTTTTATCATTTTCTTGAAAATGTGTTTTTGGGGTGTTTTGCAAAACTAACTTTCCTCAGTCACACACTTTTTTCCTTCAGTTAAAAAACTTGTAGATCTGGCATATTGATCGATCACAGGTTTGATAGCTTATCTCTGGACAGTCAGCTTAAAGAAGAATTTGCAAAGTTCATTGTATTTATTTAAGATCATTTTTGACAGCCACAGCTGTGACACATCAATGATTTTTATAAGATATTTATCACAGACTGACAGAACTACGAGAAACACCTTTTAGTTATCGTCCTTTTTAGTCGTCTGAAAAGTTCATATAAAAGCAGAGGTTTCTCTGTTTTAAAGACACAGAACATTTTTAAGACACAATCACACAAGTAGATATTTCAAGAAGACAGTGTAAACAAACATTTAGGGGCTGTGGTTTCACATGTTGCTCCACCTATCATGCGTTAGAGTCACCTTCCAGTAAGTTTCCAGGTCACTTACCCAGTATATGTACTCAGACTGGCACCAGTATGTTTGAGACTCATACAACCAGAAAACTGTCTCCTCTGTTTATTGTGTGAATTCACACTATTGAGATCCTGTTTCTCTTTAAACTTTATTCTACCTTATTCTAGTTGCTCCGACCTTTGCTGGTTAACTACTCCCTCCGTTTTCAGCCGATTTCCACCATTTAAACTTGAATCTGTTCTGCTCCCTGTGCTAATGCCAGCTATATCTTTTGGTGGTCATACCTTTCATACTTTTTGAGATATTACAGTTTTTGTCCGTTGCTTGAACACTACAAACCCATGCTTAGACTAAAGTAACACAACGTGAAGCTTTTGTTACCATACCTCAAACACATGTACCCCTACCTTAAACAAAAGCGCTGCTTTGCACCCTAGTTGCAATTATGCAACACACTTACTCCTTTATGCAACACACATGGTCCTGCATGCTACACTCTATTTCATACATAAGACACTTTGTTCACAAAATGAAATTTCAGGGTGCCATTTGGAAAACACATGTACCCAAAATACAAAACACATCGGGTAATTGCAACCACTCAAATACACACCTGAAGGCACTTACTTGTAAAACTGAACACCAATTAGCCAACTACAAAAAGCCCTCAGTTTAGCCAATTCAAGAACTTTGCAAGCATGGATGGAGGGAGAGCAAGAGGAGGAGGAGGAGGAGGAGGAGGAGGAGGTCGAGGTCGAGGTCGAGGTCGAAGAGGCCATGCACGGACCCATATTTCTGATGATATAAGAGCAACTTTGGTGGACCATGTCATCAACCATGGCCTGACTATGAGGGAAGCTGGGCAGAGAGTCCACCCACATCTAAGCCGCTTCACAGTGGCATCTGTAATAAGAACATTCCGACTAGAAAACAGGTCTGTCTTCACCTCTCTACCTTCTACTCCACTCAGATGGTTTTTATAGCACTGTTCTACAGTATATACCATTACCATATCAAGTGTACAGGGTATTGCAGGGTGCTAAGGCTCCTTTTGCAGCCAAAGTGGTAGTTTCTGTGAAACATAGCATGATTACTTATATTGAAGTACAGTGGATGACACAGTACATACAGTAAAGTACTGTAAGAAAAATAAGCAAAGCGATGACAATATGTGGTTGTATTTCTCTAGACTGACTCGAAGACCTTCTGGGGGAGGACGCCAACGCCTGTTCACACAACAGCAGGAACTTGCCGTTGTGGACCTAGTGAGGGCAGACAATGCCATCCGTCTCCACCAGCTACGAAAGCAAATACTTGCAGACAGGCAAGTGTTCAACAGCATAAACCATGTGAGCATCACCACCATCAGACGCATCTTGGGAAAACACAGCATCACCATGAAGCAGCTCTACAGAGTCCCATTTGAGAGGAACAGTGACAGGGTCAAAGGACTTTGAGCTGAATATGTACGGGTAAGTGTAACTGTCCTTTAAATGTACAATACAGTATTGGTGAAATCCAGTAGCAGCTGAATATGTACCATATCAGTACCACATGGATCCATTCTGAGAGCTACACAGGTACCTGTGTGATGGGGTTCTGTATGTGTAGCACTGTAGTACAGTAATATGTTCTCTTGGCCATGGATGGAGCTGCACAGCCTCATGAATTCATTTTCATTGATGAAGCTGGATTCGACCTGTGCAAAACAAGACGACGGGGTCGTAATGTCATTGGTCAAAGGCAATTGTGCACGTCCCAGGGCAGCGCAGGGGAAATGTCACATTGTGTGCCGCCATAAGCCTTCGAGGGCTTCTGCATCATCATGCAAAACTAGGTCCATACAACAGCCAACATATACTCACATTTCTAGATGCTCTCCATAACATAGTTGTACAGAACAGACCAGATCAGCCCAGGTTTGTTTCCATCAGGCTGCTCTGGTCCAGGCCTGGTTCTCCAACCACAACCAACTTGAAGTGGTATACTTGCCCCTTACTCACCATTTTTAAACCCTATACAGGAATTTTTTTCGGCTTGGAGATGGCGTGTATATGACCGCCAACCACATGCCCGCATGCCTCTTCTGCAGGCAATGGAACAGGCCTGCGGCGACATTCAGGTGACAGCAATCCATGGATGGTTTCGACATGCAAGAGGATATTTTCCCCGGTGCCTAGCGAGAGAAGACATTGCTTGCGATGTCGATGAGGTCCTGTGGCCAGACGCCAACAGACGGCGGGATCCATGAGCCCACGTATGCACAATTGTCATGATTTTTTGTGTTTACAGTATGGTGTTTTTTCTATTACTGTATTATGGTGTTTTTTTGTTTTTTTTGCTTTCTCTGAATTCATGGTAAATGGCCTGCATTTGTATAGCGCTTTACTCAGTCCCTAAAGACCCCAAAGTGCTTTACACTACATTCAGTCATTCACCCATTCTCATGGTACTGCAATGTACAATACTGAGTAGGCCTATTTGTTGTTTTGGTTGTTTGAAAATGTGTCTCCTGAAAATATGCCTTCTGAATAAACAATGAAAGACTGCAGTGTTTTATATAAAGTAGACTAGTGTGCTCCCCCTGATCTGTAAGTGTTTGCATATGATGCAAGTATGTGTCATTTTGTCAACAGTTACATTTTGACAAAGGAATGTTAGGTTTTGACAGCAGAGTTTAGGTTTTGAGAGTTTCAATTTGGCACAGATGTGAATGGTATATTTCCCAGTGTTGTGTCGTGTGTACCCAGAGGTTGCCCTTTGTTACAAATTAAAGTCTACAAATCAATGACATCACACTGGCCTATGTTTATTCAGTCTATGATTACATGTCAGTGAGATCTTGGAGCTGCCAGCATGCAAAGCTGCAGCTTTAGAATTTAGGCTCTAATCCTTTTTTCCACCATTTTTTTTATTTTTCTTCTTCCTTTGTTTCTCAGACATGTATGTTTTTTTTTTTTTTTCTCCCATCATTTCCTCTTATTGTCCCTTTACATACTCTTTGCCTCGCTCCAGTCTACTGCCAGAGTTTCAGTATTTTATTCACTTAATAGCAGGACAGAATCCCACGTGACTGTGGCCTTGTGTTATACCCTCTCTGCTGCAGTGATGCTGCAGACAAACACAAACATCGTGATCAGACATTTAAGAAAAGCCTCTTACAGATGAAGGTCTGTGTCTCTTGACCTAAACACATAATCAAGTTAAATCTAATTTATGTTCATCAGTGCCCCTCACACTGTAACTTAAAGTAATACATTTGTTACTGGTTAATTACAGAAGCACGTTTGTGAGCATAAAGATGTAAGCCTTGGACCATCGGGATGAAATGTGGTTGGGAAACTTAACAAGCATTGATAAAGCTTCATCAGTAGTTCGAACAATGCCTCAAAACCTTCGCTCACCACAGGTGGTTAGCAGACTATGGATGTACCATGCAGCCTAATAACATGCAGTAAATTGCAGGTTAAAGCAGTCTGCTTACACATTGTTAAACGAGGGAAGGGAACTAATGTGGCTGTCACATGACCCTTTTGTCCCATTTCATCCCAGCATTTGATTAAATTGCTGCTCACTACTTAAAACTGATCACATAAAACTATTTTTCTTCATCTTTTAATGATTACCAAAGTCTGTGAATCCCCAAATTGTTCAGTTGTTCTTTTTGCTCCCTATGAGGTCACTTTTACCATGTGACAAAAACAACACCCCACTGTACACACTTGAGCCACCAGCAACTTTATAAATCCCCAATAAAAAGCTGACAGGTTGCAATGATGTTCCAAATAACTTATTAAGAAAACAACTAAATACACAGAAAATATTATGAAAACTGGTTTATTTTATATCTCCTAGTTTGAAGTGAAGCAATAAAAACATGTATAAAACATCACAAACTGTAATATTATACAAATGCTTACGTCCTGCTGATGCAATGGAGACATCTTCCAGTGACAGTCTTCATCCGTGTGAGTGTGAGGAGGCTCCTAAACCCACCGACACAGAAGTGCATGTTCACAACTCCCTCTGTGCAGGTGGGGTCAGGGCCCTCCTCACCCTGGGTGAAGAGGGGTGGTGCTGTGGCCAGTCAGGTATGAAGTGCTGAGAGTGGATCTTTGGTCCTCTGTGCAGCTCTGTCCACTCTCAGCTGCCCTGCAAAGCAATAACACGAGAAAGACGTCATTTTAACACAAAACAGCATTTCCATTGTTGGTAGCTGCAGCATGTTGTTAAAATGCAATTTTAAACTCAACATATACACACAATAACTATAACTAAACTTAAACCTACAGTACTGTAGGACGATGATTTACACCAGCTATTGGAAGGATTTAGTCTTCAAGACAGTTTGTAGCCAATGTGAGGTGATAACTTACATAGCTGGAACACAGCACCACTCTCCAGTTTGTCATTTGGTCATCCATCCTTCTCATCGGGTTGGGGTAAGGCTGTCTTCTGGGTGGAGTATCTCTCTGTGTTAGCTCCGTCCTGGGCGTTGAGTGTCTGAAGTGCTGAATGCTGGGAGAGGACAAGTGTAAAGCACCTGAAGACAAAAAGACAAAGAGAAAAGCATGAATTCACAGATCACAGAGTTGTTCACTTTACTTTTCTTCTGTTATGTGTTTTTACCTTACCTCTGATCCCTGAGCCACAGGCTATACCTTATGTAAAAACAAGAGACTACAGTCAGTTCACGACATCATTTTAAACCTTTTCTACTTATTTGTGCTGACATTAAGTACGGACTTACCTTTGTCCTGCATGGTGAGCTAGAGCTTGAGAAAAAAATGTTAGTCATTTACAAACACTGCAAAGGCCAACTTAAACATTTAAAGCTTAAAAACAAGTTCTAACATAATCTAGTCAGAGTCGCTGTCATCAAGTGAAAGGTTAAAAGGCCTTTCCCAGAAGCGTCTGACACCAACAGAACCCGAGGATGTTGAAGGGCCATAAAACGTGTCATCACTTACCTTGCACCTCTTTGCACTTACCTCATCAGTGCAGGTGTCGTCTCCGCTTCTCTTTGCTGAGGAGGTGAGAGCTGAGGTTGAAGGAGAAGCTGAGAGAGTAGCGGAAGAAGGAGCAGGAGAGGAAGGAGCTGAGGGAGCAGGGGAGGAAGCAGCTAAGGGAGCAGGAGAGGAAGCAGCTGAGGGAGGAGCAGAGGAAGCAGGAGAAGCTAAAGGATCACCAACCGGGAAGAGTGGGGCGTTGGCCTGGCCGAAAGGCGGCATGGCGAATGGGGCAGCACCTGGAGCAATAGGATGTTGCCAATCGTGCCAAAACGGCTCTGGAGGGAGCTCCTGGATGAGAGGGGAATCAGCTCTCTCATCCATGGTGTCATACCCCGAGTCGTCACTAGGCCAATCGGCCCACTCTTCTGAGTTGTTCCAGTCAGAGGAATTGTCAGTGTCTTCACTCACCTCTTCGACGTCCTCAGGTATGTAGGGAGGGTACTCACCTTCCTCTTCACTGTCATCAGGATCCTGTGCTTCAGGAGAAGAGGGTGAGGATGGGAGAGGGATATACTCACCATACTCACCTTCACTGACACGCTCGGTATCAGAGTCATCCAGGATCCTGATGACCTCTGGAAGGCCTTCTTCTGCAGGACGCTCAACCACGTAGTCGAGACGACCTGTGAGGAAACAAGTTTAAAATAACATTAAGAATGTAATAAACATCAAGTGCTAAAGGAACAGAGCTACATCTGTTAGTTTGAGCAGACGATGAGAGAAAAGCATTTTAGGCTACATTTATGTCAGACTGAATGACACTTCTACTTGTTCATGCAAGCAAAAAACAGCTAAGTCAACTAAGTTCACATCATTAACTGCTATATAATAAGATATAGTAGTGGCATAACATAAGGATACCATTATTACTACTGTACTATGATTACTGTTTTCATATTCTTTTTTATATTCATTTATTTTTGTTATTTTTTATTATCATGTTTTGTAGCAGGGGAAAAGTTATAGTTTATTTCAATAAAGCCTTTGATCCAAGAAGAACAGGATGTTAGGAAGGGACCGGGATCTGGTGTGTTTACACCTGTGTGTTCTGACGTCATGACATGCTGAAGATGCTGTTACCACAGAGACTGATTTTGGGGCATTTTACAAATTTTAGTCCGTTAAGCTATTTTTAACCAAATCATTAAAAAAGTGTCAAATTTGAAGCCTTCAAATCAAAGTAACACCTTTTTTTTCAAATTCATACACCAGTCGTTAATAATTTCTACACCTCTCCCGGAAAATTTAAAGCATACAAACAATTTACGGGGAAAAATCTTGGAATAAGCATATTTTGATAACATTAAAACTTGATATTCACACTGGAACTTATTAAATTATTACAGTCATTTAGTAGCTCTTAAAATAACTGAAGAAATGTTAAAAGTACCTGCAGCGAAGTCCAGGGGGCTGTCGAGTCCACGACGAGCCATCTTCAGGCTTTGCTGTATGAAAAACAAGTACAAACAATCCAAAGATGAAGTACTTGTTGTGGCGAGCAAGTCAAATCCGCTTTCAGTAAATATTTTCCCGAAAACTTAACTTTCCACAGGCTGAGGTTGGAGCAGGTCAAAACAAGTCCAATAGCAAGTGTAAAGGGACGAATGGAACCTTGTGCAGCATTTATATACCCTCCGCAGGCCATGGTTACGGTTGCCAACATTTTTCTTTTAAAAGCTAACAATAACTTAGCGTTCTCGCTACTCACTATGCTGTTAAACAGCTATATGTTAGCAATGACAACATTTAACAATGCTAGCCGTGCTGATTAGCCTTAGGATTGCTTGAGGTTGTTTCCAGCTCTAGTGGTCATAAGCGAACTTAGTTCTGTGCCAGCTTTTAGCACGAAAATCAATCTTGTAAAGCTCACTATTAAACTGACAAAGCCTTAGAGCCTAGAAACTATGATACTTAAAACTGTGCTATGTTTGTCTCATAGCATATAGCAAGACACCATAACTGACCTTTGACCTCTTCTCAAGATTAGATAATGCTATATAGAGCTATTTTAACACTATGTTTCTTACTGCCATTGTTTGACAACATATAAGCATAAAGGAAATGATATATGGAGATTCTAAATATCAGGTTATTATGACTTTATTATAAACTTTACAGTAACAGTTCAGAACTATTAAGCAAGCTTAGTTTTGGAAAAATCCCATTTGTGATCAAAACTTTTTACTTCATATTTATTACTGGTTTAAATCTTACCTGTCCAGCCAAAGTTTTTCTGTTAGATTGGGGGAAACATCGTCCTCAGAAACCTCACTTTCTTGTGGGGTCCTCAAGGAGTCCAATCTTGGTCCAGTTCTCTTTTCTATTTATATGCTCCCCATGGGTTCAATTTTTTGAAAAACATGGGATCTCATTCCATTGCTATGCAGACGACTCACAGATTTACCTGCCACTGAAACGTGAATCTGTGAGTCGTCTGAAGGGTTTGCTAGATTGTTTGGAGGATGTTGAGGATGGCATGGATGGCTTTTAACTTCCTTAACCTAAATGAACAGAAAACAGAGGTGATTGTGTTTGGTCCCTGTGACCGCTGTGACTTTGGCCCTTTAGGAATTCATAATAATAATAATAAAAACCTTTGCAAGGAACCTAGGAGTGTTTTTTTTTACTCTAATCTAATGTTTGATAAACAGATTAATGCTGCCTTTGCTGTAACTGCTCCTAAGCTCCCTTCACGTCAGGACTTCCCCAACATTGGACACTTTTAACTGACCATTCATCCTCCTCTTTCTCTCATTTTTTACATTCATCAGGTCCTCAGAGTACTCGTTCCATCTTCCCAACACACTCTTTTCACTGTTTAGCACATTTCCATCTTTATCCATCTTACTCCACAAATAGTCTTTTCCTTCGGGGCCGACAAACTGACAACTTTCAACATAATCCATTTGATTTCCAGCTTCAAACTCGTGATAATGACGGACACTCTCTTCACCCTGAAACAGCATTCATGAAATCTTCCTTCAAGATTACAACTACTTGATTTACAGTGGAGTGAAAAAGTCTTTGGCTTCTTCCTTATTTCCTTTTTTTGTATGTTTTTCACATGTGAAAGTTTCAGATTAATAAACAAATTTAAATATGAGGCTATTTAAAAAAAAAAAAACATCAATCATCCAAACAATTTATTCAAAAAATGGAATTTTGAAACAAGTGAGCTGTAAATACAAAATTGCAGTTGCACTAAAACACATTTTTGCATTGTCCAACTTTCTTATCTCTCGTCTGCTCTCACAGTGAGTCACACACATTTGTATTTACAGAGCACACTTTGACAAGTAGTCTAAACTCTGGGTGAAGTGTGTGATCACACCGAGTCCCAGCTGGTTTGAGGAGCAGACTGAGTCTCTGCAGGGTTTAAACTCAGTCCCTGGAAAACAGACACAGTCCAGTTATATCTGGATGAAAACTGTCTCTGTGAAGGCAGTTTTGTTTTTGTTAACACTCCCTCAGAGAGGGACAGCTGGTTCATGTTTATTTAATCCCATTATCCAAAGACACTTCTACATCATCATCCACAGTTATGGGTCAGTTTTAATTTAATATTGGATTATTGAGATTTGTACTTACTGTGGTTTCATCCATCTGAGTTTTGTTCCCTAAAATGAGAGAAGAAAGTCAATTTCAGTTTCGTTTTAAAATTCAAAATCATTCAATCTTAAATGTACCTTTATGTCTTGTCCTTATATTGACTGTTGCAGCAGTTATTAAAAGCGCTGCTAATCCCACAGAGACAACAATGAACCTCAAAGAAACAAAAAAATCTGTCAAACACAAAAAATGTGATTATTAAAATTATTTGGTTGCAGTTTTCTGTTCCGTGTAAATTCCTTTCTTTTAAAAATGTAACAGCATTTTATTAATAAATGTGCAAATTTCTGTGATATGATTTGTATTTAAAAGTATTTATATACAAAGTTAAAGTGAGTTTTCATTTGCATATCATTTCAAAAGCTCAAATAAATTTAAAATAAACAGATATTTATGCAACCAGCTTAATCTTCAGTCCTGCTTTTGAAGGACTCTTCATTGTTGGGGTTGTTTCTGATTTTGTGCTTATTTCAGTTTTTCTGGCTGGATTCTTTGTTGTTTTTGTGTCACCTGAATAAATGAAAAAGTAAAAGCACAAAAGTTTTTCATGTTTCTCATCTGATGTAAACATGAGAAACAATATTCTACTTTCACACTTGAAATATTTAAGTAAATGTTTGATGTGATTTTACTTATATTACAGTTTTTGCCCACTGCTTGAACACATTTTGCAAAACTTTGCTCATTGTGCCAAAACCCTAAACACAAGTACACATGACACAACACTGGGAAATATACCATTCACATCTGTGCCAAATTGGAACTCTACTCCCAAAACCTAAACTCTGCTGTCAAAACCTAACATTCCTTTGTCAAAATGTAACTCTGTTGACAAAATGACACATACCTGCACCATATGCAAACACTCACAGATCAGGGGGAGCACACTAGTCTGCTGTACATAAAACACTGCAGTCCTTGATTCCCATTGTTTATTCAGAAGGCACATTTACAGGAGACACATTTCCAAACAACCATAAACGCAAATAGACCTACTCAATACTGTACATTGCAGTACCATGAATACAGGTACAGCAAATAAAACAACAACAACACAATAGTACTGCAATAGAAAAAACACTATACTGTAAACACAAAAAACCATGACAATTGTGCATAAGTGGGCTCATGGATCCCGCCGTCTGTTGGGGTCTGGCCACAGGACCTCATCAACATCGCAAGCAATGTCCTCTCCCGCTAGGCACCGGGGTAAATATCCTCTTGCTCTCCCTCCATCCATGCTTGCAAAGTTCTTGGAATGGCTACGCTGAGGGCTTTTTGTAGTTGGCTAATTGGTGTTCGGTTTTGCAAGTAGGTGCCTTCAGGTGTGTATTTGAGTGGTTGCAATTACCCGATGTGTTTTGTATTTTGGATACATGTGTTTTCCGAATGGCACCCTGAGATTTCATTTTGTGAGCGAAGTGTCTTATGTATGAAATAGAGTGTAGCATGCAGGACCATGTGTGTTGCATGAGGGAGTAGGTGTGTTGCATAATTGGTACTGGGGTGCAAAGCAGCGCTTTTGTTTAAGGTAGGGGTACATGTGTTTGAGGTATGGTAACACCAGCTTCACGTTGTGTTACTTTAGTCTAAGCATGGGTTTATAGTGTTCAAGCAACGGGCAAAAACTGTATTGTCTGTTTGTCTCTGTTTGTCTCTGTTTCCCCTGCGAAAGACTGGCGACCTCTCTGGGTTGTACCCCTCCTCTCGCCCTATGATAGCTGGGATAGGCTCCAGCTCCTCTGTGACCCTGGTAAAGATAAGCGGAAGATAATAAATATATGGAGTATGTTGATGTGGTGGAGGAGGTACAAGTATCTGGGCATCCACATCTGGCCATTTTCTCTAACAGGCTGATTCAGTTCCACTGTCACAAAGACTGAAACAAAAAGCATTTCATACCCCACATGTGATCACCTTCTATTATAAGCTACAACAACAATAATAATAATCATCATCATCATCATCATCATCATCTCATCATTGTTGTCCATGTATCTTCTCGTCTTCACTGCGTAGGCAGATCCTGAAGTTTCCTACGCTACCATCAGCTACACCAAAACCACGAATACAGTTTTTTTTAATTGGTTTGGCGCAGTTTTCACAAGCAACTGGTACATTTTCAAAACTCTTAGTACTTATATCACAACAGATCATCAAAAGTGCACCTTTTTCAAACATTTCAGCATATTTTCAATTGTGTTAGTACAATACACATAATGACAAAATATCATTTTCACTACACAAAATAAGTGTTTCATCTAAATAAATGTTTCGTTCACAGTTACTGCCTTTCATAATGTTGTCACTATAAAATTTTTGATTTGCATCTCTTATCATTCAGTTTACAGTTTTTTCTGAATGCTTAAACCCTAACTGTGATTCCTGTAGCACAATCTCTAAAACTATTCAGACTTATAGCAAAACCACTCACTGAGTGTGCAAAACTAAAAGCACAAAAACTGCTTTGCACTCAGTTTGCAATTTTGTAACACACACTTTGCAAAACTGTAGGCACAACTCACTGCACAACACTCAATTACCAAATTTCCAACACACTCCTAGCAAAGTATACACATGTATGGCTATCATTAACACTAATTTGCCAACTGTCTGGCACACTTTCACATGTCAAAACTTTCTTAGATAATTAGTTCACTTTGCAATCAGCCTAAGCACTATAATACAGGTAAGCTGTGTGTGCGGAGTACAATGGAGGGAGCAGAAAGAGTGAGAAGTAGAGGAGGCCGAGGAAGAGGACGTGGAGGTGAAGAAGTAGGATGAAGAGGACGACAAGGACAAGAAGGAGCAAGAGGAAGACGAGGAGGGGGGAGAGGAAGATGAGGGGGGGGGGGGGAGAGGAAGGGTAGGAAGAGTAAGAAATAGAATTGTAGAGCTACAATAGTGGACCATGTAATCAACTATGGAATGACCCTGAGGGTAGCTGGCCAACGGGTCCAGCCTAACTCGAGCCGCTACACTGTAGCAAGTACCATAAGGACATCTTGAAATGAGAATCGGTTAGTACAGTCACTTCGCACAAAGATTTGTAGCACTGCCATATGCCAATGAGAAACACACCAATACCATTGATGTAAAAATACTGAAATTGTTACTTTACAGAATTGCTAGATGACCAGATGCTGGGGCAGAGGAAGCATGTTCACTGCAGACCAAGTAACCCATATAGTCATTATGGCGATTGCAAATAATCCTATACTTGGAAATAAACACTTGTGTTTGTTTTGATGTGTTTGAATAAACACCAGTACTTGAAGTTTGGATTCCTCTATGCTTATGGATCTATGACAGAAGTATGAGCTCAAACTGACATAGCCTACCTTGTGCACAGAGAAAGCAAAAGCCAGATGTGTTTTGTATTCATACCATCAGTGTGCAGTTGGCGCATTGTGTGCTTAGTAGATGATGGCTTGTGTGTACTGTTTGATACGGAAACACCATTTTTACGAAGGTGTGAAGAGTTAATCTAGCTGTGTTTGCTTTTGCAAGAGAACTACAATTTTTGATTATTAGGTGACAGGTTTTCTTATTTGTGTGAAGAGTTTTGCAAAATTAGCCAATAGTTACAAAAAATGTGCTTAAGCAATCGGAAAAAACTGTAATACATTTTTCTGTCATTTAATTCAACCGATCTTAATGTTTAATCAATGAATCATTCATTATGTCCATGGATTTTCAACTTGACTGATTGTTGTCTGGTCATTTGTAAGTTCCTTTTAAGAGGAACAATGTCCAGGTGAAACAACTGCGTTCAGAATATATTCAGGTACAACACTAAACTGGCATGCAATTACTGTAACAGAGGGTGATGGAGCTGGACGCTGCTGTGAATCATCACAAGTATATTTTTGTTGATGAGGCCGCTTTCAATCTAGCAAAAACTAGACACAGAGGACGTAACCTTATTGGGCTACCATCCACGTCCCTGGACAACGTGGGGGGAACATCTCATGTGTGCAGCTATATCTGAAGATGGTGTGGTAGGCTGTAGACCAGTTCTAGGGTCATACAACACTGAACACCTGATTATTTTTTTTTTAAATGAACTGGAGCAGGCCTGTCAGGGAGAAGACATCGTCTATGTTGTTGTGTGGGACAATGTCAGCTTCCACCATGCACAGCTGGTTCAGGAATGGTTTCAAACACACCATATTCCCCTTTCCTCAACCCAATTGAGAAATTCTTCTCTACATGGTGGTGGAAGGTGTATGATCGCCATCCCCATGAGCATGTCTCCCTTCTTCAAGCCATGTGTGGAGCTTGTGGTGATATAACTGCTGAGCAATGTCAAGCCTGGATTCGTCTTGCCAGGAGATTTTTCCCACGGTGCCTGAACAACGAAGACATCCACTGGGATGTTGATGAAAACTTATGGCCCAATGTTAATGACCGGCTTGATTAATTGTATAAAAGTGATAAAAAATAAAATAAAAAATATATTGTGCTTATGTAAATGACTTGTTGTTTTTTCTCCCTTTTTCGTGTGTGTGTGTGTAAATGTGTATATATATATATATTTTTTATTTTTTTTATTTTTTATTTTTTTTGTTATGCCTGAACATAAGTGTAATACTTGCTGTGTAAAGTTTTACAGTTCAGTTACACTCATTCATCACCAAGGACAATTTGAAACGCTTACCTTGTATTATTTGCTCCTGAATGAAATGATTGGTAAAAGTACTACGTTGAAAAAAGATCTTACTGTTTTGTTTGGGTGAGTAAAGCAAATGTTCTCAGTATATATCACAATGATCATATGTTCTGCAACAATGATTAAGTGGAATGAAAATATGTGCAAATACAATGAACTCATGACATCAGATTTGAAAGAATGACTAGTGGTGTTACAAATGTGATCAAATGTGAGTTTTGTACTGAGAGATTTGAAAATGCACACTTTAGTTGTGAAAATAGTACCAAACCAATTAAAAAAAACTGTAAAGTTCAGGTAAGGTTTTGTCTTTGTGTATTATTTATTTATTTACTATATTTATATTTATGTATTTATTTACTCAGTAACATCAGTAACGAGAGCTCACAGAGAGCACAACCCTCTCTGAAGGTCAAGGGCTATACATCAGCTATTACACCATGCAGAGTTTTTATGGATTGTTTATGCTGATGTGAGCATAGTTAACTGAGTCCTCCTGCAGCAATCATGTGAGTAACTACAAAACATTTGATGGGCGACTTGTTAACTGCAAAACAGAACTTCATAGAAGTTGGTGGAGAGGCTGAGCATGGGCAAACAAAGAATATTTGATCCACAATTTCTTTGAAAGTAAAAATAATGTATTGAACACAGAAGCATGTGATCTCTAAGCGCCCTTCCACTACTTCCATCGAACCGCTTATCCACTTCAGGGTCACAGTGTTATGTCACTTTTCCAGGTTCGTGGTGATGATGAAGGTGATGCAGTGACCTACAGCACTGTGAAGGCTCATTCCTCTTCTGCTGCAGCCACTGCTGATCCCAGCAGCCTCTACTCTACTCTCAGTTTCCCAGTCACATAGTTCAAGTTGACAAAAAGGACTCGCATTTAAGTTAAAGACTAATTTTGTGTTTGCATGCAACAGATTGATAGCGACGTGCTAATTATCATAAACTATTAGATAGATACCATTATTATAACAAACATTTGGTTTCAAATCCAGAAGCACGTCTTTATATCCTCCATTAAAACTATATAAATAAATGTAAATAGAAACTTTATTTTCTTTATGAAATCAGACCAGTGTGTTTCCAGAATGTGATCACTGGAGGGCAACTTGCATGTGACAAATAAAGTTCTGATTGATTGATTGAAGTGTGAATATCTAAATGTACCCACATAAGCCTGGTATAGATATTAAAGATATAGTTATACATTTATATTTTACAAAAACATTTCTGCTAACATTTGTACATTATTAACATATTTGCAACTTAACAACAAAAAGTTGTTCCTGTCCAGCAGAAGACATGTGGAGGTTGAAATGTCATTTAAACCCTGCTTACACTTGCTGTTCACTTTAATTTAGCTTCAGTTTTTTATTTCCTGTTTTACTTTGAAGTTTACTTTTCTTTCATGTCTCGCATTAGTCCTACTTTTTATTCTGTTATTTCTCAATCTGCCCATATTGTCTTCATCTGTGTTTATCCTAAACCTCAACTAGTCCTCGATGTATATAAAGTCCTGTCCTCCTTTATCTTTCCCTGATCATTTGTTGGATCTTGTGATTCGGGTTTCTTCTTTAAGTTTTGTTTAGTTCCTTCCACATTCAGTTCTCAATTTTGTTTTCGTTACATTTTAATTTGAGCAATTTTTAAGTCTGCTGTTTTCCATTTTATTTCTGCACATAAATAAACATTCATATTTGTAAACCATTTCTTTATTAATATTATTTTTTATTACAAAGTTATACTACTAATCTCTTCTCACTATTACAACTAGCATGAAAACCACCTGACGTTCTGTAAGTCTCTGTTATCCCAATAGAAAAGCTCTGATACGTATAAGAATTTTCTCAAAGAACTTCTAAATACCCTCTTGGTTTTACAGCTTGACTTGATGAGCAATAACACTGTGATGGAAAATGTCTTTATTCTATGTATTCATAACATATTTTAACAATAGAAGAATATAAGGGGCACCTTTGGGGGTGGGAGGTATGCCCCCCACACCTCCACCAGTGACGGCCAGAAAGGGCACCTTTTGCACGTACGAGGACGCACACATGCACACTGATGCACGCGCGTTCGCTCATCTGAAAAAGTGGCACTTCCGGGCCACGCGGTCCCCACTGCGCACGCTCTATGGCCTCCATATTAATGATCAATGATAACTGAAGAGGAAGCTTGAACCCTGGCTCTGGACATTTTCATGACAGTGGCAGTGCAGACATCTGCATGTTTTTTTCCATCATAAAGACTGTGATATGAAGCATCATCAAAGTGTCACTTCAGTAATGCTGCTGAGAGAAAGAAGTGTTCACTCGTGTTTTTTAATAGGTGACTTAAAACACCAAACTCTAATTTCAGGGGTTTATTTTAAGTTTAAAGAATATAACAGCTGGTAAGACAGCTGGTTTAGTCACTGTGAATGTTAAAGGAGATTTGTTAAACCATTGCTTAATGGCCCGTTAAGCAATGGTTTAACAAATTTGCAGTGCAAGTCACTCTTTACTAACACATTGTAGATCAGTTTATCTACAATGACACATGATTTTTGAAGTTTTGTGAGGGTTTAGTCTCTCACACCTTACCCTTTCCTCCCCAGTATCACAACAGTATGACTCCAAAGTACGGTTCAGTAAACAAACAAGGACTCTAAAGTCAGAACAGAAAGATGCAGTTGGAAGATGATTGTGTTTTTATGACGTGTAGTAAACTATACCCCTCTTCTTCTTCT
This sequence comes from Rhamphochromis sp. 'chilingali', assembly GCF_963969265.1. Lineage (NCBI taxonomy): Eukaryota > Metazoa > Chordata > Actinopteri > Cichliformes > Cichlidae > Rhamphochromis > Rhamphochromis sp. 'chilingali'. Next base: position 21,603,476 of record NC_137932.1, on the reverse strand, counting down.
ATGTTGTTGTTCTTGTGTGTGTGTGTGTGTGTGTGTGTGTGTGTATATACCTTAGAAGTCAAAGTATACTAATACTTTTGTAAGTATTAGTCATACTTACAAAAACATTAAGCGTCTTCCCCCACCCTCAAAGACAGACAAAAAAAGGTTTTTGCACGTACCACTTTTCCACGACACCACACAGCCAGCCTGAATGCATTTTAGATGCATCCTGAAGCGAAATCAGTTTAGTTGCAAAACTCATTGACAAACCAATGGCCATTTTTTTCAATTTCCATTAGTCTAACTACAATACTGAAGATATAAACCTTTGTGGATCCTTGAGCTGTTAAATGAGCTTTGAAGTATTAAAATAATTTACATAGTGAGAAACTTGTTCTTAATCAAGTGGCCAATTTAGACATGACCTTTGCCAGTACTGAGTCAGGATGAGCTCACAACCAATCATCCGTAACTACAACGACAAGATCCAAACAAGACATTAAATTATGTTACTAAAAATTCTGAAATAATTTGTGGGTATTACAGTTTTTTCTGAATGCTTAAACCCTAACTGTGATTCTTATAGCACAATTTCTAAAACTATTGATACTTATAGCAAAACCACTCACTGAGTTTGCAAAACTAAGAGCACAAACACTGCTTTGCACTCAGTTTGCAATTTTGTAACACACACTTTGCAAACCTGTAGCTACAATTCACTGCACAACACTCAATTACCAAATGATCAATGCACTCCTAGCAAAGTATACACATGTATGGCTATCATTAACACTATTTTGCCAACTGTCTGGCACACTTTCACATGTCAAAACTTTTTTAGATAATTAGTTCACTTTGCAATCAGCCTAAGCACTATAATACAGGTAAGCTGTGTGTGCGGAGTACAATGGAGGGAGCAGAAAGAGTGAGAAGTAGAGGAGGCCGAGGAAGAGGACGTGGAGGTGAAGAAGTAGGATGAAGAGGACGACAAGGACAAGGAGGACCAAGACGAAGACGAGGAGGAGGGAGAGGAGGATGAGGAGGGGGGATAGGAAGGGTAAGAAGAGTAAGAAATAGAATTGCTGATTACATCAGAGCTACAATAGTGGACCATGTAATCAACCGTGGAATGACCCTGAGGGTAGCTGGCCAACGGGTCCAGCCTAACTCGAGCCGCTACACTGTAGCAAGCACCATAAGGACATCTTGAAATGAGAATCGGTTAGTACAGTCACTTCGCACAAAGATTTGTAGCACTGCCATATGCCAATGAGAAACACAACAATACCATTGATGTAAAAATACTGAAATTGTTACTTTACAGAATTGCTAGATGACCAGATGCTGGGGGCAGAGGAAGCATGTTCACTGCAGACCAAGTAACCCATATAGTCATTATGGCGATTGCAAATAATCCTATACTTGGAAATAAACACTTGTGTTTGTTTTGATGTGTTTGAATAAACACCAGTACTTGAAGTTTGGATCCCTCTATGCTTATGGATCTATGACAGAAGTATGAGCGCAAACTGACATAGCCTACCTTGTGCACAGAGAAAGCAAAGGCCAGATGTGTTTTGTATTCATACCATCAGTGTGCAGTTGGCGCATTGTGTGCTTAGTAGATGATGGCCTGTGTGTACTGTTTGATACGGAAACACCATTTTTACGAAGGTGTGAAGAGTTAATCTAGCTGTGTTTGCTTTTGCAAGAGAACTACAATGTTTTGATTATTGGGTGACAGGTTTTCTTATTTGTGAGTTTTGCAAAGTTAGCCAATAGTTACAATAAATGTGCTTAAGCAATCAGAAAAAACTGTAAATGAAATCAACCACAAAGAGAAACATCCTTTTTCATTATTTATTTCTCCACATGACACAGAAGTCGTTTGACACTTTACAAACATCCGTTTGTATTTTGATTTTAAAAAAAAGTTTATGTCAACAGTGTAAGAAATTACTGATAGTTACAGAGATTACCCCAAAACCATCAAAGACTGTGCTCTGAGGATATTTGTGCGTTTCCACTTGCAGTTAATGCAACACATTTGAAGAAAGGGAAACAACCATTTCATACAACCAAGGATGTCACGACTCTGAAACAGACTGAAATCATGTGACAAACATGTGCAGTAAGTCGTATCGTACCATTATACTCATGTAGAGCTGGAATGATGAAGGTTTTCCGGTAACCTAGAAATATATTAGACACTTAGTTTTGCTTTTGCTCATTTTAAAACAAAATATCAATCGGATTGTTTGGTGTAGTAAAAATATTTTTTTCTCTGTATTTTGTTAGAAATTTTCTTTTGAAAAACCTCGAGGCGTAAACCACCATTGCTGGTTTTCAGAGGACTGTGCCAACCCAAACAAACATCTGATGAAGCTGGTCCAGTAAATTGGTCTAAACGTAAAAATGCATTCAGGATTTATCTTCTTTGACATCCTCATTGGTCCCTTTAAACATCATTAATCAGATGCAGCAGCTGCAAATTATATATATATGTAAAAGAGACATCGATAGCAGCACCCACTTCCTATTTCTTCCCTTTGCTCCTCGATTTGGCTCATCGATGCACAAACACTGATCATCTCTTAACCATTTCAAACAAGACAGATTCTGGTTCTATATGTTAATTATGTTAATGGTTTTAAGACATGTAAAAATAAAGGAATCTTGAAATACAGCAGGAAAGAAAACAAGTAAACATTTGTGTGACTGGAGAAAAAACAAAAGTTCTGTGTTACAGCAGCATGTTATAAACTTTAACTCCGTATTAAATCTAGTATTTAAACCTACTTGCACCCCTCGGGGGCAGGAAATGAGAAATGTATAGATTTCAGAAAAGATACATTTTTGTTTCTCTGACAGTTTGTAGGACAAAGAAGCAGCACACTGTCACAATCAGCAGGGCTGATTGTGTGTAGAGTGAAGGGTGGACCCAAATGCAGACGGAAACAAAAGGCAAAATGCAAGGCTAACAATAAACTAAACTGGGTGAGCTAAATTAACTTAAAAACCTACAACAGGAACATGGACTTGACGCGAGGAGACTTGACGCAACTTCTTGGCTTGCAAACAAAGCAGACGATCTGACAATGACACACTGAAAACACAGGACTTAAATACACAGGAGGTGATTAGGGGAAGTGGGAACACATGGAGGAACAGCTGACTGACATGAACCTAATGACAGGACGGGGGAAGTGAAACTAAATACAATGAACAAAGAACACACGACTCCTTCAAAATAAAACAGGAAACACTGAAACTAGACATGACAACACAAGCTTAACAGACCTAACACGTGATGAACGATACAAGAACTCAAACATAGAAACCAAGGAAACAATAATTAATAACTGCCTTTCCTTAACTAAAGCTAAATAGGAATGACACAAACTAATCACATATCTAAAATGAGACAAATACAAAATGAACTCAGAGCGCTGGGTCAGAGACCCAGCCTGTGACACACACTGAGTTATCGGCCCAGTACGGTGGCCAGCAGGGCCATTCGGATGTACATGCCATTCTCTGCCTGACGGAAATATGCCGCCCTCGGGTCTGTGTCCACCTCCACACTGAGAGAGAAATAACAAAGAGAAACAGATCATTAGTCCACTTAATCAACACAATAGCAAATAATGTAAGGTGGGTTAAAATAAAATTCAGTTCAAATTTAAGTTAGTTAAAAGAAATCGTACTGAAATTAGACATTGTACACAAAACGTTACATTTCTGCAGCCCATTTAAGGGCTCAAGCAACATTTAAACAACACAGCTGGAACTGATATTGTTGTCAGACATTTGACTGAGCGCGTCTCACCTGATTTCATTGACTCTGGGCAGCGGGTGCATCACCACCATCTTCTGTTTGGCTCCAGTCATGATGTGAGGAGTGAGGACGAACTGACCAAAACACTGAGAGAAACAACAGAGTCACAGTTAAAGATCAAAAATACTCCGGGATCATCCATTCACATGAGACCTGAGCTGATTGGTTCTGTCTGCACCTATGAATGCTTAGCTAAAGGGTTCCACTTCCATATTTCCCCACACATCTGTAGAGGGGTGAGGGAACGCCTTCTTTCTCGCATATCTTCTTGTTTTCTTAAGACAATTCTATTTAATAGTTTTGCCTCTAGAAATATTTCATTTGGAAAGAACTTTGTGACGAATAACTGAACAAATCAGCTGCTTTCCACTAAAGATGAACTCCAAATGCAGACAAACCCCAGCTTCACCAGATGGAGTCAGTGGAGTCTGCAGTCCAGAATAGTGGATTAGGGAAAATGTCACCATGAGACCAACTGAACGATATCAAAAACGATTACCGGGCCAGCATGAGGCAGGAAGCACCAGGCCTAACTACAGATGCGCTGTGAGTATATGCAAGTATCTGTGTCACAAAATAAAACCCGTCGGTGAAATGAAACTTACGGCTTTGTACTCCTCCTCAGATGCAAACCTCTCCTTCTGGATCCTCGTCATGTAGAGGACGTCGGTGTCAGGCAGAGCCTCCTCGATGCTGTCAAACTCCTCCTGCAAACAAACATGTTTTTTAAAATTAGCAGTTTTTAGTACATATTTGTGAAAACTCCTCTTTGCTGTGTAACCATGTTTAGTCCTCACCTGTTTGATGCCCTTTGAGGCCACGTAGCTGACGATCTCTGCTGGCATGTGGAGGTTTTTGGGAGCCACGTAACGCAGAGTGATGCGGTACTGGGTCAGCAGTTTGGCGAGGGAATGAACCGTTCGGCCATGTTTCAGATCTCCAACCATCGTTATCTGACAGACGCCACAGTTTTAACATGTTTTCATGTAAAGTTTTATTCTGGCTGAAGATTAAATTAAAAAGGAATCATGTCGCTCACCGTCATGCCGTTGACCGTTCCCAGCTCCTCTCTGATGGTGAAGACGTCCAACAGGGCCTGAGTGGGATGCTCCCCGACACCGTCGCCAGCATTGATCAGCGGCTTACGGCACTGACGGGATGCGCTCTGAGAAGGAGGAGTCACGTGCGTAAGATATTAAAAACTCATCTTCAAACTAAACAAGCATCAAAAAACACACAACAGGGTGCTGCTGCAGTTACTTTTATGACCAATTAGTCTTTATTTTCTGTTACGTAAAGAAAACTTTTAATAAAAAAAAGTATCCATCTAAAATCCACCTCTACTGCTCCAGGTGTTGGGTGACGCAGCACGAGGACGTCAGCATAGCCACTCATGATCTGGACAGAGTCCGCCAGCGATTCTCCCTTCAGCGAGGAGGAAGTGGCCTCGCTGGAATGGACGACGGAGCCGCCCAAACGCTGCATGGCCGCTGCGAAGGAACTGCTGGTGCGAGTGCTGACCTCATAGAATATGGAGGCCATTACTTTACCCTGAACAGGAAGGCATGAGGAATGAGGGATTACTTTAAGGTACCTCATCATTCTATAACTTTGGTCATGTTTGATACGAACATCCACCATTGTAACAGCACATAACTGAAATTAGTGAATAGTGCAGTAACATGAGGCACGTTTAGGAGATACCTTGAGTATTTCCAGGCTTCGTTCCTTCTGAACCATCAAACGTAAAGTGTGAGCAACATTGAACAGATGTGAGATCTGAAACAAATGAAGGACACAAAAATAAGCTTTTGTTCAGACCCGAGATCTTGTTTTAAACCTGTCAGCATTCCCAGAGTGTGTTTCATCTTCTTCGGCGTACCTGCTCCTTGCTGAACTGTCTGACAGACAAGATGTGCTGTCCCACCAGTGGGTGAAGCAGAGGAGACATCTGCAGGTGTGACACCTGACCAGGAGGCACCTGTCCTGACCCAGACTGTGGGGACAGCAGCCTGGACAGTGGGGGAGGATGGCTGTACCCGTCAACAGCAGCGGCTGGTGGGAGCATGACCATCTCTGTGGGGATAAGAGTCGCAGTGTATCAATGACTGGAACACAGCAAAGGTGTTTCACTGAGAATCAGCAGGAGAACATCAAACAACTTTAATTAAACTTGTTTTTATACGGCAATGAACAGTTTTGACATACTTGATTAATGGACATACCAGCTGAACATGTGAAATGATATGATAACATCTGCTTCATTTTTTAACCCCTCTTTCAACTTATTGATACCTTTTGCCTAAAGAAGGCTTTAAAAATCCCCTGTTAAGGCCAGTGTGGCGAGAATAAGGCACGGCGGGACCACGGAGTATCATTCGGCGCCATCTTTATTTACATCTCACCACAACCCACCCAAACCCCTGAGTCCCCGTGTTTTTAACTAGGTGGGCGTGATTAAGGATGCCGTGCAGGTGCGTCCGCCCTCCCTGTACGGCACCGCAGACCACGCCCCACCACAGCCAGGCAGGCTGATAATACACTGGTAGAAACATTGGGAGAAACCCTCGAGGTAAAACAAAAATCTGCTGTTCCAAAGCATTCTGGGAGCTGTAATACCTGGTGGCAGGCCGGGATCAGAGGCACGGTGGATGCGGGGCGGCAGCAGGTAGCGGCTTTCTCCACCAATGCGTCGTGGGCTCGCAGCTCGAGTCCGCACTCCATCCCGGGGTGGAGTTGGACGCCGACGCTCAGGAGTCTGATGGAGCAGAATTAATGTAAACAAAACACATGAAGTAATCCCCACATAGAGGAGTTCAAGAAACACTCAAAACAGTTCTAAGTACAGGCTTTAAATGTTTTTGTTTGTAATTAAACTCTGTTAGCTGTACGTTCACCAAATTCTGTGAACTTTTTAGATGTCATCTACGCTCATAAGAAAGAAGACCGAGGATATAAGCACCGGAAAAGAGCTTCCTCCAAACGGTGGCGTCTAAGACCTCTTTCTTAGGAATAAAGTGAGGAGCTGCTTTTCCTCCACATTTCAAAAGGAACAAGTTGATACCTGCTGTTTGCCTCCTACCAGACATTTCAGGCATGGAAGAAACACCAACTTTAATCACTGATCTGAACCTCTCGATTTTGCTTGCTGTGTCTTTTACAGCATTTTAAACTAATTACATCTAAGAAGTTCTTTTATTCAATTTGTTGAATGAAATTCTAGTGTTTTCTTTCAGTTACGTTTACTTAGCATCAACTAGCCGATATCTGCTGCTGTGTGCACGTTCTTCATGGCTATGGCTGCTAAAGAAGTGTGTTAGTGTTGGCAGATAACTTCACTCTCTTCTTAAATCTGGTCAATTTTGGCTCCAAAAATAATCATGGCGGTGGCCAAAACACCAATGTGATGTAATATTATTGTAGAGTCTTTATCTTACAACAGAAAGCATGAAAGGCAGCTGCATTATTACCGCATTCACTTTTATTACCATTGGAGTTTCTTTGACAGGTTCTGGAGGATGGGTGGAAGAAGTGGGCCAAGTCTTCACATCCTCACCGTAACCTGGAGGCACGAGCACCTGAAGGAGACAGGACACGTACTTTATTAGATCAACTACATTTATTCTCTTTGTTTTCTTGTTCAAAAGCAAAACGCACGAATGCTGACCTGGCCGTCGATGTAGGCCACCTCTCCTCGCAGGACCACGCGGCGGACTTTACCTTTCACCTTCATACCTTCGAAAGGAGTCCACTTAGACTTAGTGAACTGCATGGCCTGAGGAATAACCCACTCCTGCTCCAGGTCCACCTGAAAGACACGTAATTGATAAATAATTAGGAACATATTTCATCAGAGTATGGATAGGCTGCTAATTACTGCATCAAAATAATGTCTCCTTAAAATGAATTCCCTTTAATTGTGTTTGTCTGTGTACCTCCACGTAGGTGTTTTCCTGAACGGGCAGGTTGAAGATCCTGCGTGGATTGTCATAAAGACGTCTGGTAATATCATCCAGAGTCAGACGTCCATCACTGATGGCGGTGAGCAGCAGAGGCAGCATTGTTTCCAGACCGGGGTAACCAGGAGGAGGACGCTCACTGTTCTTCTCGTCTACAGAGTGAGGAGCTAGCAAAACAAAACAAAAACCGTACAGTTCAGGAAGGTCGAAGACAAGTCTGTCTGCATGATCGGTGACAGAAAATGAATGCTCTCTGACCGTGGTCTGTAGCAAAGCAGTCGATAATGTCCAGATTTTCCCAGAGTGTCTCCATGTCCTCGCGTGTTCCCAGCATGGGTCGAACCTGCGCTCGACCGTCGCCGATCTGCGCCACATTATCCTCACACAGGAAGAGGTGGTGAGGGGCGACCTCGCATGTGACCTGGATGCCCTTCTGCTTTGCAGCTCGGATTACCAGGATCTGAAAACCATTAAGAAGTATTAAAACTGTAGGAAAGAATCAAAAAAATTAAGATAAGATGCACTTTAACAGCCGAAGCAATCGATGATAAAACAGACTAAAAGTAAAATACCTCAATAATCCACTGAAATAGTTTAAAATAAAGTAAAAGTTGCATAAAATTAACAACAATAAGAAACAGCTCTTTACCTCCTCTTTCTTGGCCACGTGACAGATGTGGACTGGCCGCTGGTACAGCTGGGCCACCATGAGGATCGCCGCCACCGTCTGCTTCTCAGCGTGAGCCACGATGGGCATCTGCTTGGGCCATTTCTCAAAGTGCTTTAAACAGATCCACACGGTTAGGGCTGAAGCATCTCTAATGGCCTTCCAGCAACACTTAAAATCCAGCCTACCTCCATCCACAGGGAGACGTTGTCCATCTTGAGGGTGGAGTATGTGTCATTCAGGTACATCTTCAGACCGGCGGTCTGGCTGGCGATGGGCGGCAGGACAGCAGCGTTGTCCGTGGCAGCGCCCACATACAGGGCGTAGTCGCAGCGGCTGCCTGCTTTGGCTAACTGGTGACACAATATAACAGGAGTCAATGTCATATCGCTTCAAATTTTACTGAATACTGAAGTACTAATTTCTAATCTTGTCCTTTCTGGTCACTGCCAACAAAAATCTTAACATTTCTGCATTAACAAACAGGATCAGCCAACAGATTAAAAAGTGAATACAATTTAAAAACGTGGGTTTACCTTCTGCACCAGAGCCAGATTATTAGCATCAGTGATGGCGGGGGAAGTGTTGGGCATCGCACACACCAGGGTCACTCCTCCTGCCAGAGCAGCTGCTGTGCCTGAGGAGAAGTCCTCCTTATGGGTGGCGCCAGGCTCCCGTAGGTGAACGTGGACATCGATCAGACCTGTGATTCAATCAAAAACCAAAATACTTCACCCGGTATCTTTGTACTAGTTTGTCTGCATAGCTCGACTTCAAATATTTAGAAAAAAACAGTACTATGTGAAAAAGAATTAAAATGAGAAGCTGAACTATTAGTGCAAGTAATTAGTAAAGCTTTTAGTAGGATGAAGTATTTACTGTTTAAAGAACCTCAGTTTTTGAATAACTTTGCTTTAAAGACTCAAGAATTCCTGTTTCAGAAACAAACATCTAACATTACATTAGTGTTGTTGTTGCCGTTTACGACCACTCACCGGGCAGACGGACGAGTGTCTGGGATGCCATGCTGTCAACATGAGTTTTCACTGGTGGAGTCCTTCCAATCTGACGAAGAGCCTGCAAACGAGTCACCCTTTATTAATCATGTTCCCATAGAACCACATCACACAAACATCCTAACAAAACAAAAAACAAACAACAAAAAAAAAAAACAGATCGCGTACCTGAACAAAGAGCTTGGTGCACTTGATATCGATGATGAGCGGGACAGAGTAGTCGATAGCCATACGCCTGGTCCTGTAGCCTTTGGTGACAAAGGAGGAGAGCCTTCGACCTCCACTGTTCCTCATGGAGAGGTTAATGACAAGGTCGAAGTGGTTCTCCTCCAGGTAGTTCATGATGCTGCGCTGCTTCTCTTTGGTGGCACATTCATCGCTGTCGTACTCCTCAAACGGCCAATCGATTGCAGTCACCTGTACAAGGAGACAAAACAAACTTAAAGTTTCTATCCTGATTTCATCCTGTCATAGATTAATACTTAAAATATAGTGTTATTAAAGTACTTAAGTGAATGCCACAATTATGAACAATGACATTTCTAAATACATTTCTGCTGTTTTTCAAAAGCTCTAGCAAAATAAAACATTTTTACAGCTACATTGTATCCATGTATAAGTGCTGCTCATCTGGAATCTTTGGTTTAATGTGCAATTCAAGAGGAATGATAAAGATGTAAAGGGTTACCAGGATTAAAGCATTTAAAAACAAATACATATAAACACGACCATATTCATGAGTCACTCACAGATGTGCCACTGCAAAATAAGTCGATTTTGATTTAAATAAAGTTTGTTACTCCAAAAAAACGAAGCCTGTGTTAAAAGAATTACCTTGACTCCATGCTCTGTGTAGAAGTCAGCCGTGCCCATGCTGGCATACAGGTCATATCCCAAAGACTCCAGGGCCTGCACGGTGGGCAGCAGCTCACTCTTGTTCTGCAAACACAAGTCAATGCAAATAGTTTGGATAAACAATAAAATCATAACATCAGTGCTGAAAGCTGGAAAAATCTATTTCGTTTACTATGCTTCACACAACTGGAACACTCTGCAGCTGCTCCTTAAAATCAGATCACTCTTAAACTTCTTAAATCTATTGTGGTAGACAGACAGTTTCAGTTCATCTTATCTGACATCGATGGCCTTTTCATACAGTTCCATTTGCTGTTTTTTTAACCCAGCATTCATATCTTTAGACTTCCCTGAACCACGGTCGCCCCTTAATATAGTTTTTATATATTCAGGCAAACAGATCATAATATTTCAACGCCGCAGAAAAAAAATGTGGTTCGATGATTTTTATTCCATTTGTGTTGCTGAGATAGTTTTGATCGAGTTTAACTACATCTGGTCTCATGGTGATAATATTTACAGTTATCAGCTGTTGGTGGAATCATCAACAGCTGCTGCAAAAACAAATAATCAAGGTTTGTTGCTTTTCTCGTTAGGAAAGTAGCAGATGCATAAAATCTGTTGTTTATTCCCATGTGACTGATCAGCCACAAAAACATCTGCACCTTTAATGTGCCACTAAAATGCATCATTCGTACTTCCAGCTGCATCACTTGTGAGCTGAACTCACTGTTCACATCTGGATCCCTATCTGTTGTGTTTTTGTCAGTCGAAACCTTTAAGTACCTTATAGCTGCCGATGGAGAGCAGGATGTTCTTCTTGGGGATCTTGAAGCCTGTGGAGAGCATGGCTTTGAGGTAAGCCTCGTACCGGTTCTCCCCAAAACAGGCTACTTCTCCAGTGCTGGTCATCTCCACCCCGAGCACCACATCAGCTCCGGCCAGCCGAGAGAAAGAAAACTGAGGGACCTGGAGGACATTGAAGCAATCCGTGATGCTCAGTCAGATGAGAAGACAAAAGTGATTTAACATGAAGGGAAATATTTATGATTGCTTTCACACTGCTTACCTTGACTCCCACAATCCCTTTCCCTTTCATCAGGCCCACTGGCTCCACGTCCTCCCCCATAATGTACTGGGTAGCCAGAGCCACCAAGTCCACTCCCAGCGTCTTGGACACAAAGGGGAAGGAGCGAGAAACTCGGACGTTGCACTCGATCACTTTGAGCTGGTCATCCTGAGAGAAAAACACAGCGGTGAATGAATGCTCTGACCAGTGTTGATAGAAGACATAACTGTCCTTTGCATTATTGACACAGCTTAATTTTCACAACTTAATGAGGACTTTCAGGGTCTGTACTTTACAATGTAAACACCTTAAAGTAACGGACAAACAATGCCATCTGTGGTGGCTGTAAACGGGAAGAAACATATCTGTAGCTTGTTTTCCCAAATCTACAGCAAAAGCATCACATTTACTTTTATTTTTCATGGAGGTAACTTGTTAGTTTGCTTGCTCTGCATGAAGATGACATAACTCTTATATGAACGACTGGCACCAAGCTCAGCTTCTCTCAAAAACTAACACTGCATTAATCTTTGCTTTCCTGGTGTCCTTGGTACTCGCTCTAACGCAGCGGTCCCCAACCCCCGGGCCTCGGACCGGTACGCGAGTCGTTTGGTACCGGGCCGCGAGAGTTGAGGCTCAGGTGTGAAATGTATAGTTTTCAGGGTTTTTAATCAGTTTTCAGCGTTATTTTGTTATCGTTTTTATCGTTAACTCTGTTTTCCTGGGTCTTTTCATGTGTGTTATGAATAAATCTTTTTTTGGTACCGGTACTAGTTTTATTTTGTTGTATTTATCTGTGACACCTTAAAGGCCGGTCCGTGAAAATATTGTCGGTCATATTGCGTGGCGCAAAAAAGGTTGGGGACCGCTGCTCTGACGCATAGTTTGTTTTTTTAAATGACCCCAGCAGCCTTTTAAAAGCTTCAGGAGCACAACAATGAGGTCACCTGAAAAAAGAATCCATGTAGCACTTGTATATTTCTGTTACACCAGAAAATAACCCCCAAACATTTCTAGGTTTTTATTAAGTACACGCAATATTTTCACTCTCACATTTTACTCTGTACTGGAAGACTTGTTCATTTTCAAGATTCATTCATCCATCCATTTTCTTCCACTTTATCCGGAGCCGGGTCGCGGGGGCAGCAGCCCAAGCAGAGAAGCCCAGACCTCTCTCTCCCCAGCCACCTCCTCCAGCTTATCCGGGGGAACACCAAGGCGTTCCCAGGCCAGCCGAGAGATATAAACTCTCCAGCGTGTCCTGGGTCTGCCCGGAAAACCTCGCCCAGGAGGTATCCAGGGGGCATCCTTGTCAGTTGCCCGAACCACCTCATCTGGCTCCTTTCGATGTGGAGGAGCAGCAGCTCTTCAAGATTCTCTCAAATAATTTTTCACCATATAAACTAAGGTTTTTTTATTTAGGCGTCATAGTTCTGAAGAGAGATATGTGTTTTTTAATAGGTGGACATTTCTGCCAGCAGGTTGGGGATTAAAAAGGTCGATCATGCTTGGCTAATTTGAGCAACTGTGCCAACTTTACAAAACTATACGTTTTTATACCACAACTCCCCGTTCAGCCTTAAATGCCAGAAGAAGAAGACTAGTCTCCCTAAATCTGACTCTGTTTATTACCGGAATCTGGAAAATACTGTAAGAAAGCTACATAAAGTATCAGCATTGAGTAACAATTTAAATTCACGTCCTCAGCAACAGCATTTCCATGTACTTCTTACCTTTGCAATTAACTGCAGGTTAAACGGCCCGGTGACTTGCAGCTCCTGACCGATGGCGTGAACGATCTGCATGATCCTCTCTATGGTTTTCTGATTGAGGTCCTGAGGCGGTGTCACCAAGGTGGCGTCACCAGAGTGAACTCCAGCGTTCTCCACGTGTTCAGAAATCGCAATGCCCATCACTACACCGTCACATGCGACAGCGTCCACGTCTATCTCCTGCGAAATTTATAAACAGTACAGCCTCAACTCAACTTGATAATAATCAATAATTCTGCTGTAATTATCGGGTCTTTAACTACCTTAGCCTCCTGAATGAATTTAGAGATGACCACAGGGTGTTCCTTGGACACTGCTACAGCGTTACTCAGGTATTTCTCGAGGTCGCTGTCACTGTAGGCGACGTTCATGGCCGCTCCGCTCAGAACATACGAGGGGCGAACGAGGCAGGGATAACCGACCGTCTCGCAAAACTTCACAGCAGACTAGAGCAAAGAAGAAACGTAAACGTCATCGAAGCTGGCTTTGCAACTATTTTTCTTAGTGTTGTATGTACAATAGTAAATAACAGTAAATATAATTTACTAGCATATTAAGGCAACATTTGAGGGTTAAACATCTTTAACTTTACAGACCGAGACATCGGTGACATAAAACGAGCTCATCGTCAGTCTGCTGTACCTCAGTGTCTGAGAGCTCCTTCCACTGCGGCTGGCTGATGCCGATGGTGTCCAGCATTCGGGAGAACTTGAACCGGTTCTCAGCGCTGTCGATGAACTCGGGCGAAGTCCCCAAGATGTGGCACTGCTGGCGGTGCAACGACATGGCAATGTTGTTGGGAAGCTGGCCTCCCATAGACAGGATCACTCCCTCTGGGTTTTCCCTTTCATAGATGTCCATCACCACCTGAAAGATGCATAGAAATACTCATCTCTAACTACGAAACACTGCAGATTAATACGTGTACAAGGAAATTAATAACAGTGTTAGAAAGTTTGAGGGGATGACTTGCAACAAAGAGCCCAGAGGCTACTTTCACCCAAAATGTGAGACTTGAATCAAGTCACATTCACCACAATCACACTTTCCCGTATCAGCTAAAACTTACCTCAAAGGAGATCTCATCGAAGTAGAGGCGGTCGCACATGTCGTAGTCTGTGCTGACTGTCTCGGGGTTGTAGTTCACCATGATGGTCTTATAGCCCATCTGCAAATGGTTTGATGCTTATTTCGTAACATTTGGATTACTGGCTCTGGGGTGTAATAATACGTGTAATAATCAACACAATAAATGACAAAAAAAGATCTAAATTTGTATGTTTTTTCATAAATAAGTAAATTAACCCTCTCAAGCTAAAAAAAAAAAAAAAAGTTTAGTAAAGGAAATAAAGAGATGAACTGAACATGGAGGCGGTTCTTCCTGCTCCCTGGATTCAATTTCAGTGAGGTAAAAGACTAACTCAGTCATAAAGAGAGCATCCGGTATTAAAGTCTCACGTAGGCCTTACCTTCCTGAGCTCGGTGATGCACCCAACAGCGCACCAATCAAACTCCACGCTGCTGCCGATGCGGTACACGCCCGAGCCGATCACCATGACGTGCTGATCGTTGAAGCTCAGGTCGTCCTCTGTGCCGTGGTAGGTCAGGTACAGGTAGTTTGTGTAAGCCGGCCATTCAGCCGCCACTGTGTCAATCTGCTTCACCACTGGCAGGATGGACCAATCGTGACGCAGCTTTCTGACGGCCAGCTCTGTGCTGTTAGAGGGAAACGTGGATTCAGTGATAGAGGACAAACCAAGGAAGTTTGGATTCTTTAATAGCACTTTATCTAAAATAACATTTCATGCTGATAATACCCTAATCACAGAGAAAGTTACCATTAAGTTAAAATAAGACAGTGATTATTTCCTTTCCTACCCACCTCTGTACAGCCAGTGCTATCTGCTTGTCTGAGAAGCCCAGCTGCTTGGCCTTAAGCATCACCTCTGGAGGCATGGAGCTCTCATCCTGGACGGAAGGAAATTAATCCAGCATCTTAATCCATTTTGAACAGCTCTTAGTTTTTTCACGTTGTGTCTTATCGGCCTTACCTGATTGTAGGTCTCCAGCAGCAGCTCGTGGTCGGCGATGTTTTTCATCTTGTGCAGGAACCAGCGGTCGATTTTGGTCAGCTCATACAGCTTTTCCACAGTGTAGCCAGCTTTGAATGCTGCCGCCAGCACAAAGATACGCTTATCTGTAGGAGTCTGCAACTCCTGGTAAGCAGAGGGAGCACAACATACTAACTGTGAAGTAAAGTGCTGCTAGTTATTTGCCAGCCATGAGCATCAGCACAGACATTTGGGCTTATTTTCTCAAAATAAATAAATAAAAATAAATCAGCCACACACATAGTAGCAGAACATGATTAACAGCATGCAATGAAACATTCCTCAAAAAACCCAGAAGCAGGAAGCATTACAGTAGTAGATCGCTCAGGGGAGATCTGGCACCATCTACTGGTCCCGTTAAGACAGAACAATACAGTTTTGACCTTTTAAAATGTCCTTATCACAATCATTTATAGGGTCACCATCCTAATAGAGGCGTAGTAAAACAGATCAACATGCTTTAATGTGCAGCACCATCACTCATCCTTAAAAGTCGATGGCATTGCATAGCAAAAGCACTAATGTTGTGTTCTGACCAAATATGAAGCAAATCATTGCATGTTTGGCTGAAAATGGTTAAAAATCTTTCAACCTGGGATAAAGTATTTGCTGACACTGTGCACTGAACAGGTCGTGCAGCAGCAAGGCATTTTTTAACCAGTACAACCATTTAACCTGGACTTCAGCTATGGGAGGTTACCTTTTCAGAGACAGGCTTGATGGTGTGGTCAAAGCCAACACAGTTCTCATCCACCATCCTCAGAGCTTTCTGGAAGGCTTCCTCAAAGCTACGACCAATAGCCATCACCTCCCCTGTCGAGGAAAAGGTTCAAGCACTGAGCACAATATCCATAATAAGCACCTGACTTACTGGCTTCTCTGCCCGCACTGGTAAAGGTTAACTTTATAATCAAACTGTGAAATAAAGCAGTAGAGTAAAACTTTAATGCCCTCATGGAGAAATCTGCTGTGATAGCAGTGCAGAAAAAATGAATAAATAAGAATAAAAAAAGAAAGAAAAAACATAGTAGGTGCAAAAAATGACCATGTGAATTTATTGTTAGCTTTACTGAGACCAAACTAAGTATTTTTAAAATGTTCTGGAATACTAACAGTACTAAATCTACTACCTATTTACAATTTGTTACAACATATTTTTGTTCCAAGCTCGCTTTTGCCTCTTACCAACACTCTTCATGGAGCTGCCTATCTTGGTGGAAACCCTGAGGAACTTGCTGAGATCCCAGCGAGGCACCTTCACCACACAGTAATCCAAACTCGGCTCAAAGTTTGCCGTCGTTGAGTTTGTCACTGAGTTTCTGGACAAAAATACAGACGCAGTGCAAATATTTTTCATTGGTGAATCACTTAATTTAAAGGCGCTTTACAGTTAAGACATTTATGCCAAAAAATAAAAAAACTACAATGCTTATGCTGCAACTGCTCAAAGCAGCTTTGTCAAAACAATAACTTCAAATTAACCAAACTGCCAGCTGTGCAGGTGATGAATATCATCTTGTTTCCAAATTTCTTTGCTGATGAAAAATTGTGAGCACGTTTATACTAAAAAAAATGATTGAATTTCAATGATCAGATGTCTTTAAGTGTAATGATTGACTAGCTACATGTTTCCTGGGTCTGTGTGACACTGTGGGGTCCACATGCAGTGAAGGCAGAGAGTCTGTGCTGCCTTACTTTACAGGCATCTATGCATCACAATTATTTTTTGGTCGTTTAATATACAAAAATTGATTTTAAGCTTGAATACTTTAAACCCCACTTTTAAAAAATGTTCAGTTTGGCAGAATACTGGAACGTCTTTGTTGGATGTCATCATTCTGTAAAAGCAGCGATGCCCCTGTTAGTTCATTATCCGCCGTTCTTAAGCTGAGAGACGTACTTGAGCTGTGGCAGCGGGATCCCCAGACCAAGTTTAGCTGCTACGTAGGCCAAAGGATAACCAGTCGCTTTACTGGCCAGAGCAGAGCTCCGTGACAGGCGGGCATTCACCTCAATGATGTAGTACTGCAACACATTATACATAGAAGATACAATTCAATCACAGACATTACGGGAATTAGACCAGGAGCAGGAATACCAGCTCCCCATGCACACAAGACCTGTTTAAAGGCCTGTTCTGATACATAAAGCCTATTCATACAAATCTATTCCTGGTTTGTATGAAATGAACTTGGTCACATTGATACCTAAAACAATTTTCTTTTAAAACTTATTGAACTAGGATTTACATAGCAAAGACTTTTTACAACCTTGTTATGGAGCCAAAACAGTAAATGTAAGCCGTTGACATACCTGGCTGTTACATTATCTGCAGATCCAGCCGCACACTCTGTACATCCTATAGCCATATAAACTGTATATACTTCAAGTCATGTTACCACCCATGCTTATTTCAATATACCTACACTTTCTGTACTATTCATTACAGCATGTCACTGGCTTTAAAATAAGGAAATGCAAAACAGATCCACTTTATAGGTGAACACAGTCCTATTTGTGCTTTTCATCACCCAGGTCTTCACATATATGCTTACCTGTTCAGATTCGGGGTTAAGAGCGTACTGGATGTTACACTCTCCCACGATGCCGAGATGTCTGATGACTTTAATGGCCGTGTTTCTCAGCATGTTGTACTCGCGGTCATTAAGCGTCTGACTGGGAGCCACTACAATGGATTCCCCAGTGTGGATACCCAGTGGGTCGATGTTCTCCATATTACACACCTAAACAAGAGGAAACAACAGCCACTTTAAATCGCCCTCAGTTTTTTTTTAGTGAGTATAAACCGTTTGTTCTCTGGTCTCCTTTTACTCACAGTCACACAGTTGTCATAGGCGTCCCGGACCACCTCGTACTCAATCTCCTTCCAGCCTTTCAGGGATTTATCCACCAGCACCTGAGAGGTGTGAGCGAATGCTGCCGTTACCAGAGAGGTCAGCTCCTCTCTGTTGTTGGCAAAACCGGAGCCGAGGCCTCCGAGAGCGAACGCTGAACGAACCAAGACGGGGTAGCCAAGACGCTCAGCAGCTGCCACCGCCTACAGCAGAGTTAATCAGATAAATTTAGACTTCACTGGGGCAAAAAACAATCCAGAAGCTATTAATTTATAAGCGAACACATCTCAGGGGGGCAGGGATAGCTCAGTAGGTAAAGTGGTCGCCCCATGATCGGAAGGTCGGCGGTTCGAATCCACTTAACGGCTACCCTGAGGTACCCCTGAGCAAGGTACCGTCCCTACACACTGCTCCCCGGGCGCCTGCTTAGTGGGCTGCCCACTGCTTCACTGAGTGAATGGGTCAAATGCAGAGAAAAACAAGTAATTTCCCCATGGGGATCAATAAAGTATCCATTATTATTATTATTACGTCTCCTCACCTGTTCCACCGACAGAGCTGCTTCACTGGGAGCTACATGCTCATTGATCTCTTCCATTTTCTCCACAAAGATTTTTCTGTCTTCGGTCATCTCAATGGAGGAAACAGGAGTTCCCAGAACCTGCACTTTATATTTCTCCAGAACGCCCAGCTTGGTCAGCTCTACACCGCAGTTCAGAGCAGTCTGACCTCCAAAAGTCAGCAGGACGCCGTCCGGGCGCTCATTTTTTATCACCTGTAACAACAAGATGTAATGACACGAAGCACTCACAACACATGAAAATGAGACAAACAGCTCTGTGGATTTCACACTGGGAATTTCATCCCGTCCAAGACATTTGGAAGTCTGCAACTGAACTAAAAGCAGCTTAAGTGATCTTTGATTTTTTACTGTAAAAGCCTTTTAGCCTCTTCGTTTCCACTCTATACTGCCATATGATGGATGCAGGTAGAAAGCTGAGCAGGGATTTTTATATCTTTGAGCCAGCACATTTTTACAGAAACGTATTATGAACACTGAAATTTAAAAATAAAAATAATAACATAAACTACATTAAATAAACCTGGGCAAAGACGGTAAAAATCTGAGGGAATATTTGTCCTCAAACTTGTTTCTTTTTATTATCATTATTAATCCGCACTCTTATTTTTCCTCTCTTACTAATTACTGGCTGTTGTCTCTATATTGCATCTATATAAAAACCAGAGTGGAGCAACGAGCTCTCTTTAGTCCACCAGCACCACCCTTTATCTTACATGATGACTTCCATGGAGCCGCGGATTTAAGGGCTGCAACACAAAGCTCATGTTTTGCCTTTGCTTTTAAACACTTGTGCTGCATTCAAGTGTTCAACCAAACAAAGTGATGGACCACGTAAAAGTGTATCTTATCCACAGTAAAGAAATAAAAATAAAGGTTGTCCTAGAACCCACTGTCCCAATTCCTACAATACAGACACAAAAGAAGACTGAACTACCTTCAACAGTCACCAAAGCTACAAACACAC
This sequence comes from Rhamphochromis sp. 'chilingali', assembly GCF_963969265.1. Classification (NCBI taxonomy): domain Eukaryota; kingdom Metazoa; phylum Chordata; class Actinopteri; order Cichliformes; family Cichlidae; genus Rhamphochromis; species Rhamphochromis sp. 'chilingali'. Next base: position 21,583,805 of record NC_137932.1, on the reverse strand, counting down.
CTGTACAGAACTGCTCTGTGTTCTTTGGTGGGCTGTGATTATGTGAGACCCCTCAGTCTTTTAGACAAACACAATCTGGGGTCAATACTGACTGATCCGAAAAAACAAACAAACAAAAAACAGTTGACCTACAAATTTCACTGTGTCCACAGTTTCTCTTCTTTCATCAGTCACAGAGTTGCAACAGAGAGAATCCATACCTGAGTGACGTACTCTGCTGTAATCGGCAGAAAGTAGACTTTGTCAGCCAGATCTTTGGAGGTCTGGACAGTGGCAATGTTGGGATTGATCAACACAGTCTGGATATTCTCTTCCTTCAGAGCCTTAATAGCCTGGAAAACAGAGCAGAGTAACATCAGGAGGCACAGAAAAAAGTCCTCTGCGTTCAAGTGTTCTTCTTTAAATCCTGAATTAACCCTCCGCTTTACACACAGCCCAAAATAAGACCAAATAGCTCCTGTTTCACAGACCTGCGAGCCGGAGTAATCAAACTCTCCAGCTTGGCCGATGGACAGTCCACCTGAGCCTAGGATGAGGACTTTTTTGGATCTGACATGCCCTTCAGCCTTTGGGGAACCAGTGAAAGTGAGGTGGTCCATCAGACGCTGCTTCACTGGAAAAATATCACACAAATTGCTACTTATTAGTTGTTACACAAGCCAGACTTACAAGGGTTTCTCTTCTTCACAGGCATAGTTACATTACTACTATTAAATACCAATTACTACTGAAAACTACAAAAGTACTTTAGACATAAATTAATATGCACCACAACATTTAAGATGATAAAAAATGAAAGTTAAATTGGAATACCAGATTTTCCAGTGTTGCCCTCTTTATGGTCTTTCACCGTTTCAATGAAGACATCAAACAGGCCGACCAGATCTGTAGGACCAGCCATGTGCTCTGGGTGGAACTGAACACTGGATGAAAGGGACCACAAATGATTTAATTGGGTTTTTTCCGGCCAGTACAGAGGCACTTAAGGCACCAGAACCAGTCACTTCTGGAGTGAATCACCACTGGACTCCATCTTTCACAGACTGTTACCTGAACAGAGGCTTTGTGTTGTGTACGATGCCCTCGTTGGTGTGGTCGTTAGCATTTGTGAAGAGCACGTCCCAGTCTTTGGGCAAAGTGTCAGGGTCGACAGCGAAGCCGTGATTCTGACTGGTGATGAAGCAGCGCTCTGTCCCATTATGGATGCACGGTTGGTTGTGTCCACGGTTACCGTACCTGAGAAACAAGAGGAAATAACACACTAATTAAAAGATGGATAAAAGACATTTCCCACGGTTAACAAAATCTATAATTATACATTTAGCTTAACCAAGGTGCCCTCTAATGAGGCATTATTATAGCAGAAGCTTTAATTAACTTGGCCTTTAGATTGTTCATCCAGGTACAGACAAAGCACATTTTAGGACGACTTGTTTGACACTTGTAGTCTTTCAGAAAGAATCTCCACAAACAACCTGTAATCTGTCTGATGGGATGCCAGCCACATTCCAGCAGGACACATGCTGCCCACTCCGACCTTCAGACTCTGCCGATGGCAGCTTTATTAGGCTGAGTCTCCCATAATAGATATGGCTACAGAATTTGGCAGACGTGTTTATTCAGCCTTTTTCATAACAACGACGCTCAATCCAACCCTCTAGTGATCATAAGGGAGACGCCAGAGTGCTGAGAACAGCAAAAATCTGCATTTCACAAAGAAAGTGAGAGCGTGAAAACCTGTGTATCTAGAGAGAGTAGAGGGTGCCCTCAGTCACCCGAGGGCTCAGCAAAAGACAGACGTCAGTGAACGCATCACTACAGATTCACTCAACTTTTTACAGCTCAACCTTTAAAAGGTGCGTTCAGGCTGGCTAATGTGTGTTGCGTAATCTTAGTTTGAAGGCAATATTAATACTTGCTTGAGTCATGCAATGACTGGAATGTCAGCGACAGGAACACAATGATCCTGCCAGGAAGGCTTGCAAAATATGAGGACGTCCTATTTCACAACTGTAAGACAAGTCCACATCTACACTAGAACATACAGTGAGTTCTTCATTCACATGTGCTCACCCTTTCCACCAAAGGTCATGAAATTCAGCTTCTGACCAGCTGTTCTCACAACAGTGCAGCTGTGGGGCCGGAGTAAAAAGATGGAGCAAAGGTAACTTAAACAAATTTAAATAAAATGTTTTCACACCATCCACCTTCACAAAAATTTCACTCTGGATCTTTTTTTGTTGTTGCTCATGAAGGATATTTTTTTCTTGTGCTTTTAAATCACTTGCTGTTTAGTCCAGCTCCAGCTAACAACACCAGAGCAAGCACTGGCTAACAAGCCTGCGGAAGGGTTTCGAATTTATTACAAAGAGAAAGAGGTGTGTTAAATTGAAGAAATTAGTAATCATGTTAAGTTTACAGGACTGAAAATAATTGAATACATTTTTCTTATAATGGAGCACCATTACTTTTTGATAGTAAACGTTGGTAAAAGTTTAAAATCACTTAAGAATCAAAGTTTAACAATTTATCTTTCAGGTTACGGAGGTGTTGAGTTTGAGGTACTCACTTCATCTTGTAGGTCTTGGCTCCAATGACCAGAGAGAGCAGCTGGTGTCCGAGACAGATGCCAAAAACTGGCTTTGGTTGGTCCACAGAGATCACCTTCCTCACGTTGTTGATGGTGGCCTGACAGAGCTGGGGATCCCCGGGACCATTACTGACGAACAAACCATCAAAATCTGGAAAAAGATGAGAAACAATTATTTATGTAACCACTGATAAAAGTGGTACGAGTTCCCCTGAAGAAAAATCCCCGACATAGCGCGTGTTCCTGACCGGCGGTGTCCAGCGGGTGGTCCCAGGGTACGACAGTAACACGGGCTCCTCTCTGAGCCAGGCAGCGGATCTGGTTGTACTTGATGCCACAGTCCACCACTGTGATACGAAAGCTGCCGCTATGATTGAACACTTTTGGCTCCTGGAGACAACCAAACAGAGAAACATCTAAATATCTGACAGGCACAAAACAAGCAGCAAGCTACCTGCTAAACAATATGTTTTGAGACAACTACAGACAAAAGCTTTTTATTTAGTTTAAAACCTCTTACTTGAGCTGAAGTGTGAGCGCTAAACTTTTCCTATGTTTTAGAGCTTTAAAAAAAACCTTCACAAAATTAGATCCACAGATCAAATCTCCAAGTTTCTAGTTTATCAGTAACATAAATAACGCCCTCCATTAGCACTCAAGAGCTGGCAGAGCTTCGATGGGACTGTAACAAAACTCCTGGTGGGTTACCTTCATGGAGACCTCTCGGACCAGGTTCCTCTTGTCGGGATTATCGAAGGGAATAATTTCCTCAGGAGTCCCGTCCACTATCAGCTTCCCCAACATGGTCCCCTTCTCTCGGATCTTTTTGGTCAAGCAGCGGGTGTCAACACCTGAAGAAAATGGAAACAGTTTGTAGCATTAAATTGAAAAGCTTGCATCTGATTATTTTATGCATTAATATATATTACAGATGCTGAGCAGTTTTCCAATTAAATTACGCCCATTTTTATTCTGGGTTTCTGACCTTGTAATCCAGGAATGCCTTGCTCTTTGAGCCACTGGTCCAGTGACTTGGCTGAACTCCAGTGACTGGGACTTTCAGACAGTTCTCCAATAATCAAAGCAGCAGCGTGGATCTTGTATGACTCAAACCACTGAACAAGACAACAACAGATGAGACAGTGTGTTTTATCAGAGTTAAGACTTCTTTCATTCAGATAAAACCGTCCCACAGAAGAAAAGAAGAAAAATCCTGACTCGCTTTTCCACTTTAAATATGTTAATAAGTTTGCAAATTAATTTTCACCTGGAGTTTAAATAACCGCTTACCTTGCTCAGCCCGAACTCTCCCTCTTCATCCATTGGCACACCATAGTTGCCAACCAGAGGGTAAGTGAGGGTCAGCAGCTGGCAGCGGTAGGATGGATCAGTAAGAGCCTCGGGGTATCCCACCATCCCCGTCTGAAACACTAAACACACAAAACATTCTTGAGTACATCATATCAACTACAAGAGCTTAAATCTGCCAGACAGTTAATAATAATTAGGTTTTTTCTTTAGAGTCAGAGAATATTAGCAAACTGAGTTCTTTTCTTTTTAATGCACACTGATGCACTTTCAATAACAATGAAACTCTTATGGTTTAGGACTTGGATGACTTTTTATCTCATAATTATGATTCTCTCATATTTAGTACAATTATATCTTTGTATCTCAAGTGTTGTATCTCATGAGACGATATCCAATTTTTTTCTTGTAGTTCATAATAAACAGTCTCATTATTAAGACATCCCATATTAACTGATATTAAAATTATTTCAGTCGTTGCTGTTGGAAAATACAGATAAATGTGGAGTCTCTTGTAGTCTGAGTGATCACTCAGACTAGAAAGTGCATTAATTACCAGTATTTCCCATTTGATTAAATGAACTCATGCGGCATCTTTAACTGTCTACATATGACTGTTTATTGAGAACGAAATGTGTTTTTCGATCTCTATATTTTATTGTGTTCTACCTACTTGTGTTTCTGTAATAAACGTTTGAAGGGATTATAACACCTGGCTGGAATACAGTCGCATTCCACCCGGGTATACGTCCTCCATCCAGCATACGCTTACATTTTTATTTATCATTTTAACGTTGCGTGACTCATCTCTGCAGTCACGCATACTGAATGTCAAAATCTGACCTGATCCAAAATCACTATTATCTTATCTTTAATTCGGCATGCTTATTACGACACAGCAAGCAGTTTCCTAGTCACATCTGCCTGCCAAAATACACACAGGTGGGCGCTGAAGGTAGAGGTGGGCGCATGGCTGTGATGGCGTCACTAAATTCCACTCTTTTTCAATGGAGTTTGGCACTGGGGGGGGAACGTTAGGAGGATTTGGCGCTTTACAACTCTGAACCATGAGCGTCTTGGAACAAAGGGGCAAACCACACCACACATCCAGATTACACAATGTACCAAAGCAAATGTTTAACCCATGCTGAGTTATATTATACACAGGTGGATTATGCACAATAATAAACTGAGAGTCTGAGGTAAATTAAAACAGTATAAAACACGTACCAACTTCTCCGGATACCGACACGCTTGCACCAAATTGGCGGCCTTTGAACGTCGTCCCGTCCTCCAGGATCAGGGTTGCCATATTTGCCATTTTTTTGTAGTGATTACAGCTGAAGCTAACTGCAGATACCGATAACTGAAGGATTTGTGACGAGTCCCAGTTTCCACGTGAACGTTCTGCCGCGCGGAAGCAAGAGATGTAGATGAGACTGAGTCACAAAATACTTCAAAAAACACCAATAAACATGAGATCTGGTGGCCAAAAACAAACCTTTGAATGTTGAAACGAATCCAATTTCAATCCGGGAGAAGCAAAACAAAGGAAATATGTTTAGGTTGACAGTCTAGAGTTTGTTCGGACGGGACGATGAGACCAATGTGTTCCACACGCGCCGCCAGCAGCGTGGAAGTCGGGCAGCAGGCCGCGACGGTAAGTTTGACGAACTGAGGCTTCACGTTTCCGCTAGGGATTTTCAACATAAAATACAAGCGTTACAACGAGATTCGGAAATTTTTTATGGTTCAAAAACAGATGTCATGAGTCCAGCTGAAGCCAGATGTGTCTACAGAAAAAGTTTTTTTAAAATCATATTTGGTATTAAAATAAATAAATAAAAAATGTAGAAATAGACTTTTCCATAGGAATATAAAAGCAAATTTTAGCTAAATAGCTAAATGTCAGGTTAGGAAAATTACATTAAAATAACATCTTGATGCATTCTCAATCATCCAGGAAAGTAAATCTTCAAAAGTTGATTCTGTTCATCTGGACGTAGCGTTTTGTGGGAGAAACGTTTCGTCACTCATCCAAGTGACTTCTTCAGTCTCAGCTGACTGCAGGTTTCCCCAAATCTTATAAACAGTAAATTTGTATAATGACTGAAACAGTCACAGAAGCGTCCGTAAGAGATTACAGGACCTCAGCAACAGGACCACTCTCAGCAACGACCAAGTGTGTTTGCTTTTGGAGCTGTGTCTTCATTCCACCTACTTCACATACAAGGGTCAGTTCTACAGGCAGAAACACAGGTGTGCCATGGGCTCCCCAGTTTCACCCATCATTGCTAATTTGTACATGGAAGAAGTGGAAAAGATGGCTTTGCTATCCTACCCTGGAACACCACCAAGCCATTGGTTCAGATATGTGGATGACACCTGGGTGAAAATCAAATCTCAGGACGTACTACATTTCATGGATCACATTAACTCGGTGGACCGACACATCAAATTCACCAGGGAGGATATGAAAAGGGGCAGGTTAGCCTTCTTAGACTGTGAGATTTCCATTAGTAATGGGGGACATCTAAAAGCTGACGTGTACCGTAAACCTACACATACGGATCAGTATCTAAGGTTTGCCTCTCATCATCCACTGGAGCACAAACTGGGTGTCATTAGGAGGCTACAACACAGAGCAAACACCATCCCCACAGACACAGCGGCCAGGGAGGCAGAAGAACGGCACATCAAGAAGGCCCTGAGTAAATGTGGTTATCCCAGCTGGACTTCTGTCAAAGCGGGAAAGGCACCTAAAGAAAGCTCCAGCTAATCCAGGAGAGAAGGACAACCACTGCCCAAGCAAAAACCTGTAGTGATCCCATATGTGTCAGGAGTATCAGAGCAATTGAGACGCATTTTTTCTAAACACCAGGTCTCTGTGGCTTTTAAACCCCAAAACACGCTGCGCCAAAAATTGGTCCACCCCAAGGATCAGGTCCCCCGACACAAACAGAGTAACATAGTGTACGCTGTTAAGTACCAGAAGGATTGCCAGGATTTATACATCGGGGAAACCAAACAACCTCTGGCGAAGCGGACGGCACAACACAGAAGAGCTACCTCGTCAGGCCAGGACTCTGCAGTCTATTTACACCTACAGGCCAGTGGACACTCTTTCAATGATGAGGATGTGCACATCCTGGACAGAGAGGAACGCTGGTTTGAGCGCGGAGTCAAGGAGGCCATTTACGTGAAAAGGGAAAGACCATCTCTGAATCAAGGAGGGGGCCTAAGGGTACATCTTTCGCCATCTTACAATGCTGTGATTGCAGCCATTCCCCAACTCTCTGTGAATGGTAGTCATGGCCATTGATCAGTGGTCTTTGATCAATGGGTTTTGGTCAGTGGTTGTTGATCAACGGTCATGAGAATTTGCATAATTATGATTAAGGAACTGACCTCCCAGCCCATTGTTCCCTCGGTGGGCTGGTTTCAGTCATTATGCAAATTTACTGTTTATAAGATTTGGAGAACCCTGCAGTCAGCTGAGACTGAAGAAGTCACTTGGATGAGTGACGAAACGTTTCTCCCACAAAACGCTACGTCCAGATGAACAGAATCAACTTTTAGTAGAATTTGAGACTAGGCTGTTTGCAATATTTTTCCCAAGTTAGATTTATTAAATAATAATTTAAATAAATAAACCCCATAAATTACACTAACACTTATCATTACTGACATACCCACATTGTCCAACATTCGTTCGTGCCCTGTTTAGTTTGCTGGGATCTGATCGCCCAAACACCAGAGAACTCTCAACTTTAAAAAATGTTACAAAAAATATTAATGAAAAAAATTATATCTCTATGCCTTAAAAAGAACATGATTTAGGAAAATGTAGGCGCTATTATTGTACGGTATTTACCTTACAATATAAGTGTTAGTGTTTCTATTAACCTAATGAAAGGTTTTTGCCTCAATACAAAATTGACACAATTACTGTGGAATTTGGAGAAGTATGGGATAAGAAGAAGGTGTTTGAAAAGTTTTTATACTTTAACTTAATAATTTCAATAGTTGGTTCCAATGCCAAGTATTCAGAGTATATAAATTCTTATCTTTAGAAGTCAACAAAATGCATATTGTCATGAAAATAAGTAAATTGTTTACATGAATCAAAAATTTAGAGTAACTTTGTTTTAGAGCCAATATGCATCCTAAATTTTAGTAAACAATTTACATGTGTTTGTCTCTGATTTTGTGCGACATAAAAATTGGCAACATCTCGTCATACACTTGAGGGTTTCGCTGATTTCCGGTACACCTTGGTACACTTTGGAAAATTAACACTTCCACGTGACCTCTACGTCACCACGCTAGAGGGGCGTATCTGCAGCGGCAATTTAACATTTTGTTCTGTGCACAGGAAAAAACGTTCTTATAACTCTTACAATTTTGATATTGACGTAAAATGTGTGATGTGTATTCACCATTTAAATGGCTAATAATATATAGAGATTATGAAAAGTAAAAGATAAATCTTAAGTGATGTTAACAGCAAATTTCACAAGTGCGCAATCTGGCAGGCTGAGTTTGTGGAGGCTACAATCCAGACTTATTCATAAATTTACATTTATTTAACTTTAATATTTTTATTCAACGGTTTGGTATGCCTGAAGAAAGTTTAAGCAATGTACATAATATATGAGGAATTGAAATTGTCTTTTAAACAAGTATGATATAGCGAAGAAACAGTTAGCAAGTGTGGGTATAGTGCAGATGTATGCGAATAAATATACTACATTCGCGGCTCCCATACGGAAGGGGATGTAGCTCAGTGGTAGAGCGCATGCTTTGCATGTATGAGGCCCCGGGTTCAATCCCCGGCATCTCCATATTTTTTCTTTTCTTTTTTGGGGGAAATTTCCTCAAAACTTTTTAATCTTAGTCTAAAATGTGACTATTTAAATATCACATCTAAACTGAACTCTTCCCTTACTAAACGTGGACATGTTTTAGCTCCGGGAATTCTGTCATTTGACGGCTGATATATAATGACGGAAATCGTAGCATCTTTAGAGAGTAAACAGAATAAACGGATAGAAATCACATAATCGAAGCAGTTCTGTTCACGGCCTGTGGCGTAACCTGGAACGACTCTACCGGGTTAAAATTGTTTTAATTATTTAATGGCATCCTTTTGCAGAAACAAAAGCGCGAGAGCTGGCAAACTGTCCGAGAACATTCACATTTCCTATTGTTATGAACGCACCGCAAGTCCCGCCCCAGCGGTAACTAAGGAGATCACAGTTAGTTTACTTCCAACCTCCTCTGCGCTAGCCCTGGCTCGCTAGCAAAATGACCAAAATCTGAGGAATATTCCAGCAGTAATAATACCATTCTGTGTACGAGCTTCCCTCAGAATGCAACTGAAGTATATCAAGACACTTTTAACCTCCCGGGTAAGTTGACGAGTGAGCTAACGGTAAGTAGTGCTAGGAAGCCAGCGCGAGTTAGCTAACAATAACTGGTTCTGGAAGCCAGATAATAATGTTTATACTAGAAAGCTGAAACTGCGCACCAGTTTCGTGATATATTTATTTATTTATTGCATGAATTTGATTTTACTGACCCACGCTGAACTGTCATTGAAAGCGGATTTTTGCACTAGCCAGGCTTGCTAGCACATAAACGCTGCGTTTATGATTAATACATGGCCAAAAGTCTGCACGTGCTAAATGGATTTTAAAACACCTAAATCTATCGTGTCTGATCAAATTTAACATCTATCTGTCGCTCATAAGGAAGAGTATCTCTACTGGCAAAAATAGACAACAATTAGGCAGACAGTTAAAGCATGATTTTATAGAAAGACTGAAATCAGGGCCAAACACAAGATAAAACAGAGAGAAACACTGATTTTCATTTAGAGTAGAAGCATAAAGACACGTGTAACAGATACACAATCATTAGAAGGATTTTAAAAGAGGACATCATATAAGAGCAAGTCTATAAAACAAGTGCTTTAGGACTGATTTGTTTACCTGCTTTGACAGGAGTTTGCTGCCAAAGTTACCTGCATGGCATGGGCACCAAACAACATCAAGTTCGCTGTTTGCACTGTGGACAGGGTGGTGTTGCTGTATGATGAGCATGGAGAGAGCAGGGACAAGTTCTCCACAAAACCTGTGGACGCCAAGGTGAGACAAATCCCGTTGTCCTTTGAGCTGCATGTGTGTATGAAAGGAGGTGCTGTATATAATGTAAAGAAATTATGATGAATTACTTGCCATTAACCAAATGTGTCGCTGGAATCATAGACTGTATATAAAAGATGGGTGTAGCCATTGTGACAACACCCATTTATTTTGAACTCTGTGCTTGTATTTGTAGCCTACACCAAGTGGCTTTGTAAAATCTATATTAAATGCAACTGGGTATCTATCCAGCAAACATATCCTCTTGGGGCCCATGTGAGGCCACTGTGGAGAAACCCACACTGTTGACAGCCCACTGTGGGCTGAAATGTAGGGCACATCTTGGCCCTACACTGTGGGGCCTCCCTGTGTGTTTGCCCAAGCAGGTCCTACAGTTTTACCACGCGGGGCCCCCATGACAGATTTCTATAGGCCAGGAGCATTGTGGGTTTGTTGGTGTGTTATTATGTTATAGTGCTTTTCTATAATAATAATTACTGATATGTATTATTTTCTCAGTATGGAAAGCAGAGCTATGTTGTAAATGACATGGCCTTCTCACCAGATTCCACGAAAATTGCCATCGGCCAATCCGACAATATCATCTTTGTCTACAGAATCGGAGAGGACTGGTAATTACCTCTGCTTAGTTCCATTTTTCTCAATAGTTTACATTTTGGTACAATTCGAAGCAGAAGTTTTAATCGGTTTTCTCGTCTCTCCTAGGGGGGACAAGAAAGTCATCTGCAATAAATTTATTCAGACGGTAAGAAAACGTGATTTAATGCATTGTTATTGCCTTGAGGAGCACGCTAAAAGTGGCAGTGACTATGCTTTTTGTCAAAACTTTTTGTCAAAACTTGAAACTTTTCTTTCCATAAAAGGAATCTATTAAACTCATTTTCAGCATATGGTTTTATACTTTTGCACAGTGTAGCTTTGCTTAGTTTAAAGTTCAGACTAATCATCATTTAGTCCACCTGTCTCAGATAATCTCACCTCTGAAGCAAGTAGTTTTAGTTCCTCTCTTTATGCCAGCTGTGTTTAATTGGCTGCTGCATGCAAACAAAAGGTTTGAAGGGCATGTCGATGGAGTCTCTGTGCTGTTGAATCTGAGAGTTAATAGTAATCTAAAGCCTGAGTTTTTGGCTCACAGGGATTATTTGCACACACACTGTGGTCATTTTATTTTTTCAAACTTTGAACATGTTTAATATGAGCACCTACTACGATCTACTACTACATAAAACAAAGACATGGATAACAAATGAGGACTGATTAAAATATTTTATTATAAATCATTTAGACATATAAAATTAAAAAATGATCAGATATGTTCTGTTTTCTACGCATGTGTATAATTGTAGTAGACTAATAGTTGTGTTCTTTAAATTTTTGTGATATTTTAGTTCCACGTGGTCTGATTCGGTTGTCAAACCTTTTTGTTTGTAGAGTTCAAAGTGAATACACTTTGCAGGGCTTAGCTGTTGATGAATCTATTCTGGTATTAGTTTTTAATTGGGTTATAAGTTTTGTTTTCCTTATAAACATGACATTACATTTTTCAGCTGTCTTTCAACTTTGTGTCATCACCTGCAACAACATGGTTGTGTTATTTTCTTATCTTTATTGCAGAGTGCTGTGACATGCCTTCTTTGGCCTGCAGAGAATGCTATTGTCTACGGATTAGTTGAAGGCAAGGTATGTCTTGGATATTTCACGTTTTTTTTTAATATTAAGTAAAAGTATCAGGAATTATATATGGGTGTAGTAGAATAACAGTTGTATCCTTTAGATTTTTGTAGACATTTTAGTTCCACATGGTCTGATTTCTTTGTCAAAGCTTTTTTCTGTAGAGTTCAAAAACTGTCAGAATCATAAATAATTCATTTAGAAATGTACCCATACATACAAATACAAAGATGTTAGTAAAAAGAAATATATGCATCAGTGAATTTATAGAACATAATTTAGATGCATTAAAACCTCTTGGGAAAAATCTGTATTACTTCATCTTTATGCAGTAAATGTGAAATATTTTCACAGCCTTTTCCAGTTGGGATGTTAAGTCTTTGTATTCCTCTCTAAATCCAACCGCAGTGTACTTGGATATTTTAAGGATATTTTAAGTTCTCTGATGTTTTTTTACAGATTCGGCTTGCCAACACTCAGACAAACAAATCTTCAACCATCTACGCCACAGAATCCTGGGTTGTCTCACTGGCATCAAAGTGAGTGCTTAAAATATCTTTACACACACACACACACACACACACACACACACACACACACACACACACACACACACACACACACACACACACACACACACACATATATGTATTGAGTCTGAAGATGAGCTGATAAACTTGAAAATAGGAACTACTGTGCAGAAACTGCTTTTATGATTAGGATTTCTTTGTATAAATACCATAAAATCAAAATCAAAAAGATTTTTTTTCTTTTTACCAAAAAGTTGTACAAGGGTCCCAGCGTGAAGTGTGGGCTGACCTTATTAAAGTTATGAGCTATTTCCCATGTGTATAGCTTGTGAAATAATTGTCTGCTTTGCTGCATTTGTTCTGCGGGCACTGCGTGTCATTTTTAAGATCTCTGCTCTGTGTCAGTGTCTCTGGTAAAGGGATCATATCGGGCCATGCTGATGGGACAGTTGTGCGGTACTTCTTTGATGATGAAGGCTCAGGGGAATCACAGGTACAATTCACCTACAGGAGCTGTTTTTTCACACATGAAATCCAGAAAATGTTGGGAAATCAGGTTAAGACATTGTACAAAGTTGTTCTTTTCACTGATGGAAATGATCATTTTCAGACGCATTCTCACTATAGGAAAAATTCTGCTTTGTCATGAGCAGAAGCAGGAGTCACACAGAATGAATTAAAAAACAGGCCTTTAAGGAGTGGTTAAAAAAAAAGAACAGAAAACAAAAAACAAGAACATCAAGTCTTTAAGTGAATGAAACAGAAAAAACACAGAGCATAATGAGGCAAACTGGGAAACACCCAAGAAAAGGAGAAATACAGGATAATCTATGCACACGCATCAACCCTAGGCACAAGTGGAAACAGTCAAACACGTGAACTAATGAGCGTGGGGCAAATAATTCCCCTTTCTCATTTCCCAAATTGCACATCATCAACACCTCTGCTCACGTCTTAGTCCCATCTAAGATGCGTGCAACAAGCATTTAAATAATCTTGGTCCGTATATTCCAGCTGTGTGTCACACCTCTTTTATACACTTAAGATGAAAACACTTCCCTGAAGGATACACCTGTGTATCCTTCAGCAATTCCAACAAGCCTCCTCTGTTATCCTCTGTTCTCTAGATGCATTTTGGGAATTGAGAGATTTTGCAGCATGGTAAACATCAGACTGAATTTCAGGTCACCGACTGGTGGAAGCAGAAGAAGAGGAGGCACAAATAAGAGACTCCTGATGATGAAGGAGGGAAAGAAGCAAAAGAAGAAAGAAAAAAACTAAAACTAAGTAAAACAGGAAGTAACTAAAAGAAAAAAACAAACAGAGAAAGTACCAGGAAGACTTAAAAGAATAAACCTGCTGACAGACACAGATATAACAAGAACCATGGCACGTTTAGTCTAGTATTGCCTGCATACAGCACACAGGAGGCAGGAAACAGGATGACCACTTACATGCTTTAAATTTACCAGACTATTACCTGCACTGTTCTCGTATTGATGCAATCAGACGTCACACAGAGTGTGTATTAATGAGCTGGAGGGTTAGAAAAGATTTAATTTTTAATGTGACTGCACCTCCAGCATGTCTGGAAAAGTTCAGGTCTTCAGTGCATGAGTGAACACAGCTACAGATTGTTTGCCTTCATGCATTTTTTATTCCTATTTTAAAAGTTCTACACCATTCAACACATATCTTCTCACACATTTGTTTACTTGCCACAGGGTAAGCTTCTGACACACTCGTGCCCACCCTACGCTCTAGCCTGGGGTGCAAACAGCATCATGGTGGGGGGCTGTGACAAGAAGGTGGTGGCCTACAGCAGAGAGGGACACATCCTGCAGACCTTCGACTACAGCCGCGACCGAACAGAGAAGGAGTTCACCGTGGCTGTCGCCAGCCCCAGTGGGGAATCTGTGGTGTTTGGCAGCTTTGACCGGTCGGTGTGTGGCAGCTTTACAGTTAAAGTGAAAGTTTATCATGATGTTTCTGCTAAGTTTGTTTTTCCTTTGTGATGTTTGTCCAGGTTGCGGGTGTTTAATTGGGCTCCGAGGAGAGGAATGTGGGATGAAGCCAAACCTAAAGAAATTTCCAACCTCTACACAATCACCAGCTTGGCCTGGAAGAAAGACGGATCACGCCTCTGCGCTGTAAATACTTGATCTAACGCATTCTGTGACTGTCTGCTTAAATAAAGGTTAAAAAAACGTTATTTTAACCTGCAGTGTGACTTTAAGTTCAACATTGTGTTAAGATGCCTTTTGGTGTCCATTTTTTTCACCAACTCTTGACTCCAACAGCCTATGATGACTCTGAAAGCATGTATGTTCTACAATAACTATTATTTCTGTGCTGCTACCATCTGAAAATGACCAAAAAAAAAACAGATTAGAAAATGTAAATTGCGTTTTTTAGGTGTTTAATTGTTGATTGTGTCTCAACAGGGAACACTGTGTGGGGGAGTGGAGCTGTTTGACTGCTGCCTGCGAAGAACCATCTACAAGAACAAGTATGAAGTGACCTACGTTGGCCTGAGCCAGGTAGGAACAGCCAGGCAACAAGAAAATCATCAGTGCTGAACCACAGTGTTTGTAATTTCACTAAATTAGACAAACAGACAACCAAATAGGCAATTTCAGACGTCTCTTTGCTCTCCTTCTTCTGCTAATTAACAGACGATGTGAAAACAGCCCCGTTGATTTTGTGAGAGCAGTAATGCAGACTTAATGAATTCAGGTGCAACAAGCAGCCCTGTATGATTAAGAAAGAGATGAGCTCCGAAAACAATCATCCAGCCTTTTTGTTTATCTGATTTTCTTCTTAATTGACAAATTAAATGTAGCAGAAAATTATGTTTACAGTAGTCTGGAAAAAAAGCCATGCTGGAAATACACATCTTGTTTGTTTTTCATTATTTTTAAGCCATCAAACATTAATATATCTGCCTTTTTTTATTATTTCCCATAGATAATTTGTTGTTGTTTATAATGTTACCCTTAGAAAATAGGGAAAAACAACACTAATTGCTAATTCTAAGAAAATATCTTTAAAAAAAAAAAGCCATGTTTTTAATTTAATATTTTTATTTTTATAGGAATAAGCATGAGTCTGTGCCGCACACCACATTACTTGTAGGCCACACTAATTTGCAAAAGCAAAGTAGTAATTAAAACTATACAATAAATACACACATTATGAACACACACAAGAAGGAGTCTCTTGCGATTAACTTTGCTGCTTGGAATGACCACCACACTGAACTGACTGTCGTTTTAACAGGATTAACAGGTTGAAAGTATCAAATATCAGTGTGTGTGAATCGATTGTTACTGGATTTCAAAACCGTAAGTAAAGATGGAATATGTTTTGTTTTGTTTCTTTTAATTCTAGGTGATAGTAAAGAACCTCTCCACAGGAACTCGGGTTGTCCTGAAGTCCTATTACGGTTATGAGATAGAAGAAGTGAAGATCATGGGGAAAGATCGCTACCTGATGGCTCACACATCAGATACTCTCCTGCTGGGAGATCTCCTGACAAATAAATTAAGCGAGGTTGGACCTCAAGTATTATACCATAAAAGAATATACCATAAAACAAAGAAGTAACAGGAGTGGTACTCTTGGAAGGGAATAATATAGGAGAAGGGAAACATTGTGACCAAAAATTCAGGTGAAGGCTTTGAAGTTAGGTCTCTGCATTTAATAAAAGGTCTTTTAGTTCAATGGGCTAGAGAGACCCAACATTTATAGGCGTGCAACCCCATGCTAGAGAATATGCAAGCTGACATGCTGTTACATTTTTTTGGTCATAAACTGTCAATTTTTGTTCTCTGTCACATATACTTAACAACTAAACATGAGTAATCAGTTAATCACATCATTATGGCGCAATAAGAGTGTGTGGTTCACAAACATTAATGTCAGATTCTCACAGTAAATGCGTTCTTCACACTGTGTAATTGTGTTATGTTCGCAGTATTGTTGTAATATTTGTATTACAGTTAATTTTGCTTTCTCTGTCCTCTCCCAGGTGCCTTGGACTGGCTCTGGGGGAAATGAAAAGTTCTTCTTTGAAAATGAAACAGTGAGTACACACTAACCATTTAGACAGTGTGCAAATTGTTTTTGTTTTCTTATTAAAAAAAAACCCCAAACCACATTTAGAGGCTTGCCAAGGAGCACAAAGGCCTAGTGTTTAGTAAATATAATTATCTCGGCGAAGGAGGTTATATATCAGGTCCTGTCATGTTGTCCATAAAAGTACATTCTTCACTCTGCTGTATTCACAGCCCTGTTCTTGTTTCTGTTTTCAGGTGTGCATGATATTTAATGCCGGGGAGTTGAGCTTGGTGGAGTACAGCAGCAACGAGATTCTGGGATCAGTTCGCACGGAATTTATGAACCCCCACCTCATCAGGTTGGCTCCGTTCCTCATAATTATGCAGAAGCAGTCTGTTGAGTAACACTCGAGCACCTCAACCGGTTTGTTTGGTTCTAAGGAACAGATGTGAAACAGTCCCACGCATGCAGTATTAGTGATCTGCTGATGGGGGTTGCAACTGTATAATTCTGATTAAAAGTCACACTAGGAGAAATTTCAGGCGATTACAAACATTTATGTCACCGTGCCCTGCAACAAAAACGATTCAGCAGCAGTGTCACGAGCACATCTTTCATCATCCATTTACAAAATTGTCCAAAAATTGATTTATGGTAATAGCCTGAACCTGCAATGAATGATAGTTTTGCATATTGGCAATGAAATCAATATCTCACTTCCAAACAGGAATATTTTGGATTATTCAAACATGCATTATCTTTTTGAATACAGCATTTGTAATATACTGAAAAACTAAAGAGAAATCCAAATTTTTTTCCTGTCTTGAACAATTAAAAAAATGACAAATTTATATACATAAGGTACAAACAGAGACACAAACATTAACCCTGATGCGTTCTCATAAGTGCTTTCAGCCATGACCATTAGATGGCGGTATTGAGTTTTGGAGAAATCCTCTGCATCATTACAGTAAGGAGTCCGCAGGAGTCAGTGAGGCTAAACCAACTAGTCAGCACACATCTATGTTAATGTATTCAGAGCTGTCAGAAGTGTCAGCGCTGTCAGCCTTTCTGTGACTGATGGCTGTCGGATACTCTGGCTGCTGCTCGCCTCCAGCTGGACACTGCAGCATGACAAATTCATGACCAGGTTCATCCTGGGATTTAACATAATGAAGAGCAGCTGAAGCCAGTTACGCTGCACTAATGCTGGGTTATTACTTGATAAAACCATATCTCGCTGAATGCAGTCATGTCATTTAAACCAAGTGTGTGTGTGTGTGTGTGTGTGTGTCTAGTGTCCGACTAAATGAGAGGAAGCAGAAAGGAGTTGAAGACAACAAGAAGCTCGCTTATCTGATTGACATAAAGACTATTGCTATTGGTAAGAAAAAAACTCTGTGTGTGTGTGTGTGTGTGTGTGTGTGTGTGTGTGTGTGTGTGTGTGTGTGTGTGTGTGTGTGTGTGTGTGTGTGTGTGTGTGAGAGAGAGAGAGAAAGTGAGACTGTAATTGTGTCTATTCAAAATGTGACTGTCCAGGTTCAGAAAAGGATTTAACACTCAGGGTGCTTTTGCAGTAGGCATAGTCCCTCCCCACTCCCCCGATGACCTGAGCTCACGCTGCGCTCAGTGACTGAACACACCCCAGTTAGTCTCAGCATGTTAGCTCCTCCCCCTTGTGCTCGCTGTCTGTCTCTTTCAAAAGCACACACGGCTTCATGCGTTTGTGGCTTAATTGGACCATTTTTGTGAGCTATGGCAGGCTGTTCTCTCACATTCCCTTTATATTTATTAATTATTTACCACAGAGATTTTAATGGAGGCTGTCGTTGAGGAAGTATTGGAATACTGTGCTTGAGTCTTTCAGTGGCCAGGTCGCAGTTAAAGAAACTTTGGGTGTCAGATGTGCTCAGCATGGTACAGATTGCATATTGTGAGTACACCCTTAGTTGTAATAGTTAAACATAAAGGTAATTCATGTTCTCATAAATTAATTACATTTTCCCATGAAATAATCATTATTTGTCTTTGGCCCACACCTTGAAGGCTTTTGGTTTGTACTGAAAACATAAAACATCCTCAAGAAAGTTTTATCTTATAAATGTGCTTATAAAAGTGTTTTAGGCTAATATTATGTAAACAGGACGAAACAGTAGATTTTTCGGGGACTATTCTAAGCAGCGGGTGAATATATTATGGAGGCCTACTAGACAGCATGGTGTATGATGGGCTGACTAAAAATGAAGTTATAAGGCCATGTTCTTCATAATGAAAGTCTGCCTCTGGTCATTGAGGGGAGCATATAACATATATTAATAGCATTTATAAATAAGACATTAAAGTCATACTTGTTAATTGGATCTAGATTGTTGCTTTTGACATTTTCAGTCATATTGTACATATATTATGCGCAAAAGTAAATGTCTCCCCAGAGCTACGCAGAGGAGGGTGTTACGGGTAACAGCAGGTTGCAGAGACTCTTCACAAGAGGAAAGCAAACAGGCATAAATGAAATCATTATGTAACTGAACTTCACTTTACTGAGGCCCATACACAGGTACCTGTGCCTCAAAGAGGATAATTCCACCTTTTTGTTCCAAATACAACTCAGTGAAAACTGGTAGTATTTGACCAAGTCATAGCATATAGGAACTCAGCCAGCCCATATGATTACTTACCATAATATTAAACTCCTAAAGTAATATACCTACAATAACTGCAGTATAAAGTCAGTTAGCTCAGTGTGGACAATAACCCCCATTTTAATTAAAAAGACTGTATAGGCCTCACATCAGCACACTAATATCAGCTGGATCCCAAAGCAGGTACATTTTGAGAGCAGAGAAACAGCTCAGGCTCTGCCTGATAGAATTATGGAAAATTATAAAAGAACTAGCTGATTTGTGATCTTGAATAAAAGGCCAGCGTTAGCTAGACACTGGCAGTCTGACTCAGTTAATCTGTCGGTTTATTTCTCCCCTCAGTGGACTTGGCCGGAGGCTACAATCTGGGAACCATCAGCCACGACTCCAAGATTGACTGGCTGGAGCTCAATGAAACCGGGTGCAAACTGCTGTTCAGGGACAAGAAGCTGCGGGTAAGAATAAAACCTCGGCACAATGAGATAGAGACCCAGAGGCAAAAAGAGAGCGAGGGGGCAAATGATAGACAGTGTGATGAGGAAAGTAGAAAAGGCTGTCAATGCTAGGGGCATTTCTTTAGTTATGGCCATGTCCATCATCCAAAACAGGCGCTGTGGCTCTGTTTTGAACCATTTTGGTCATCCAGCCTTTCTGACTGACAGTCAAGATAAATGTGAAACCGTCTTTGCCACCAGGGGGTGCCATAAATTAACCATGAAAGGCATGAAATGTTAGCTATAGGGTTTAAATCAGAGGTTACCAACTTTTCTTTTTTTGGCTTTTGATCCCTTTAAATGACACGGTTCCCACTTGTCCCGCTGTTTTTTGAGTCCCAAAGGAGTAAGATTAATCAACAAAAGAATAAAACAATAAGACTAGAGGAAAATTGGAAAGTGCTTTCTGGTGTAGCGTGAACATTTAATCTGCTTTTATAACGATGTTTAATGTCTGGGAAAGATTATATTGTATTAAGAAATTCACAAGTTGAGCTCTAATTGGTACAGATATGTTCCAGGGAAGGCAGACATCTCTATATAGATCGTACTGTATATAATGATCTGGATGGAGTAAAAGCAAACTAGGCCTTTAAATGTTAATTCTTCATGACGTTGAACTGTCCCTATTTAAAAGCCTTTTTTTTTTTTGCACAAAACTAATTTTTTTTCCCTTTAGTTACGTCTTATGTCATATAAGTGGGAAAACATTAATTTTGCTGTCATAGACCCCATTTAAAAAACAGTATTCATTTTCCTCTGGTTATATGTAAGAGGTTGCTGAGATTCACAGAGGCCTTGTGTGGAGGATGAGAGCAGCAGCGAGATGCTGTCAGTTGTTGCCTCGGGGTAAAAAAAAAGTTTGATGTTTAAGCCTTGGGGCAAAGACAAGGAGAACTCAGGTAATTGAGAATCCCTCTGTGGAGTCTAACTTTTTCCTCCAGTGTGACTTGCTGTGACACATAATTCAGTTTTACAAATCTAGTGTACAAGTTTCCTTTTAGTATATGCAAAATCAACTTTAGCGAAAGAGATTGTAAAATATTTATGACCATCAATGACTTGAAGAAGAAGTAGAAGAATAGAAAAGTTTGACGGTAATTAGTGCCAGAAAAAAATCTCTGCAATCACTGAAAAACTTTGTGGCTCGTGTGCAGATTTTTTTTTCAGTGAAATGTTTTTTATGCCCAGGTTTACTGTAAATGTTAATTCATCTGATCTGCAGTGGTTATTAACTTTTACCTTTATTACAGCACTAATGGTGGTTTCCCAACTGCAATTCCGTATACTCCACAATCTGGGAGAAATTTCATTTTCCCATTTTTTTTTTTCAACAGTAAAGAGTCATAAAATGTTTCTTTAATTGCTCCTTGCTTTCAGATGACCTTATCAACAGGCTGCTTGTCCTCATTGCATTTTAAAGTTGGCAAGCTGAGCACCCGGGTGAGACTATAGACAAAGCATTATTAAAATTAGTGATGGTGGGTGTGGGGAGGGCATTAAGGAAGCTGATTACATCAGCGGGCGGTCTGACATACTCACACATGCACATTAAGTGCTGCGGGAGTCTCTGTAGCTTATAGAATCTACATTCTCATCAAGTGCACAGTGGAACAGATTATTGCAGTGGGAGTTTTCACGTGGAGCTGCTGGATGTTAATCAACTTTGTTCAAGCCAAATGAGTTTAACTATGCTAATGTAAACCTCAACCTACAAGAACAGGTTGCTAGCAAAATGTTTCCTATCGAATCTTTACTTTAAGTGTTCTGCTGTCATATATCGAAAACCTAAAATGTTAATCCAGAGATGGTACAGCGGCAACAAATTATACTATAAAGGATGTAAGTAATAATAAAGCCATAAAGTGTATGTGGAATGTCAAACATGGTTACATTTTCAAAGAAAGAAGGGAGTGGGCCAAGTGTTTAGGCTTTAGGCTAGACTGCTCTAAATGCAGGCACACAGAGCTGGGGTACCCTTCTACCTGCTTTTCAAACATTTTGGTTTCCAGTAGCAGCCAATTAGAACAAGGGTGGTCTAAAAGGAAGATGAAAAGGAAAATGCAATCTAATCTATCACATTTTCTCATGCATAGCATGATATTTTAGGTAGTATATTTCAAAAGAAAGAATTAAAAAGCATGGTGGCATGGTAGATAGCGCTGTTGCCTCACAGCAAGGTCCTGAGTTCAGCTCCACCATCAGGCTTGGGTCTTGCTGTCAGTAGTTGGCATGTTCCCCCCATGTTTGCTTGGGTTTTCTGTACTCTGTACTCTGGCTTCCTCCCACAGTCCAAAGACATGCAGTTAGTGGGGTTACATTAATTGGTAACTCTAATTTGCCCATAGGTGTAAATGGTTGTTTGTCTCTGTGTGTTAGCCCTGTGGCACATTGGCGACCTGTCCAGGGTGTACCCTGCCTCTCGCCCTAGACAAGAATAAGTGGGAGAGAACAGATGGATGGAATAAAAAGAAGTAAAACCTGTTGTGTAAACCAGTGGGTTTTAAACAAGACTATTAAGATGCGTTTGAAGTGCATACTTTCAGCTTTAATTTAAGGAGTTTTTACAAACATTTTTAGGACGGTTGACAATGACCTAATGTGCCAAAAGGTCCAACAAATTATGGACCTAACACTAGAAGATGCATAAGGCCTATTTTTGTACTGTGGACAAGGAGAAACAACTCTTTCACTTTTAAGGTCTCCTACCTAAAGGTAACAAACTTCACCAACCAGGTTTTCTATAGATCGAAGAATAACCACATTATATCTTCAAATGCACCCCAAAATCCAAGTACTAGTTACATATTTTTGCCACAACAAAGAAAACATAAAGGCTTGGCTTATTCCAGAGACTGGCTATAAAGAGGATGTCACAACCAAGAGTCAGTGTACCTACAGAAGTTCAAGAATTAAAATAAAATAAGGTATGGAGACATGGCCAAAGGAAACAAACAGGTGGAAGGAGTGTGGGTCTGCTGTGTAGTGGGCCTGGAACTTACATTCCTGAGCTAATGAGGTTATAAGTAAACTAAACCAACAAATGCAGGTGCAAAAAATAAATCAATGATTCAAATAAAATAAATCTAAATAAATTCAACTTAGCCTGACTTTAAGTGGTGATCCATGATGGTAAAATGCTAAATGCTAAATGGCCTGTATTTGTATAGCGCTTTACTTAGTCCCTTTACACTACATTCAGTCATTCACCCATTCACACACTGATGATGATGCTCTGAATACTCTTGAAATGACTATTTTAAAGATAGCAAAAGATAATCTGGTGCAAAGTACTGTCGGCATAAACTTCCTATGAAACATTTAAATTATACAGTATATAATAAAAATATAATATTATTGTGGATACAAATGAGCTTTGATGGACTGTAAAGTGGTTTTGTTACCTTTGTATAGAACCTATTTTTTTATTTTATGCGAAGATAAACCAGATTAACTCTCTGGACTCTATATTTACGAACTTTAAATTTAATGGTCACAGCTGGAATTGGAGAAATCCATTCTTATGTACAGTGACACTTGCTGGACTTTGCCTTTACTGTTGGACTTGAAACCATTTCCTGATGATGAAAATAGGAATTTCTATATCTTTCTATCTTTCTCTGTCCTCTGCAGCTCCATCTGTACGACATACAGTCTGGCGTGAAGACCACATTGCTGAGTTTCTGCTCTTACGTCCAGTGGGTGCCTGGCAGCGATGTGGTGGTCTCCCAAAACCGGGGAAACCTCTGCATCTGGTACAGCATTGACAGCCCAGAGACCGTCACCATGTTCCCCGTCAAGGTGAGCTTTTGTTTTCTTTGTAAGTGTGATTTAAGTATGGTCGGCATCGTTTACTGGAGGCTCTGCATCTGCCCTGGTCGGCTTGTTTTGATAAACCTTTTTATTTTTAATATCTCCACAGTGTTTATACTGAAGCTGCATGTTTTTGTATTTTTACTGTTCTCAAGCCTTTTTGTGTTGCTGGCAAAGCCTTAACAGAGAACCAGCTTTTTGTGCCGCTGTCCTGAGGCAGTTAGTCGCCCCTGGTGTGCGCAGGGTTTTGAAAGTTGCTTGCGTTAACACTTGCTGCTGTTCTCATTAATAATAAAAACCATCGCAGCAGCCTCTTGTGTGGCTGATTTATGTTTTTGCAAAGTGCACTGAGCTTTGTGCAAGACATTTTTATTTTGTAGACAATAGCAGAGGGTAGTAATGGACAAAGAATTGCTGCTGTTATGAGCTGGTCATAATTCCTTTAAAAGTATTTGATTTCATAGTGTTTAGTGGAAATCCTCATTAATAATCACCATATTATTGGGTACCAAAGTGCCTTGAGATGACTGTAGTTGTGAAGGGGTGCAGTATAACTAAAACTGGCTTAAAATAAATTGAATTTTGAAATTTAATATTTCTGATATACTTTGCTACTCAGCAGCTATTTTGGTGATACATCCAGCCATATATGTGGAACGTTATTTTGATGCCTTTATCTAATAATATGTGAAAAACAAAAGCGTAAAACTTCTGAAGAGCCAAACTGGGAAACATACGCCCATCATGTTTGTTCCAAGGCCAATCTGTGTGCACTTCTGTTCTCCACGTACTTGTGAAACTTTTCTTTACGCACTCTGGTTTCTAGAAAAAAACCCTGCTTTGCTAATGCTGCATATATTGGCTGAGAACACTCTCCAAAAAGAAAGACATTCTTATCTTGTTAAATAAAGGTTTAACAAAAACTTTCATTATAATTATGCAAGTATATTTAAGTGTACTCATTGTTTTTCTTGGCTAAAAGCATCCATAATGTGAATTTGGAGGGTGCAAGTTGATTATGGTGGTCGCCTGGACTGACCCACTAATGAAGCTGTGATGTTGTAAACCTGTGTCCATGCATACTGCAGAATTGCAGAATATAAAAACCTGACAAAATGTATTTTTATAAGTAAAAGCTTCATCGATTAAGCATTTTCTGGCTTAAACTGTCTAATAAATGCAGTAGCACGAAAAACACGTTTTCCACTTTATTAACACAGCGCGGAGGTTTCATACCTATGCATAATATGTATCTCCTTTCGTTGTCAGGGAGACATTGTGGATCTCAAAAGAGCCGATGGCAAGACGGATGTGATTGTGACAGAGGGCGTCAACATGGTGACATACACACTCGACGAAGGCCTCATTGAGTTTGGTACGGCTGTTGATGATGGAGATTATAACAGGTGAGTACAGCCCACTAAATAAAACCATACAGCCTATCAAAATGACGATGCAGCGTGAACATCCGTCCGTCCTTCCTTGCACCCGTCACTTTTCTGGGTCAGAGGCGCAGTGACAGTAGGCTGAGCAGAACAGGCCAGATGTCCTTTTATCCAGCAGCTTCCTCCAGCTCTTCTCGAGTATTTCCTCAGCACTTCCAGGCCAGCTGGGAGATATAATCCTTCCCTTCAGTGTGTTGTGATTTGATCACCTCCGAAAGGATGCTCGTGTGAAGCCACCTCATCAGATGGAGTAAATAATTATAACTGACCTCTCTTATTCAGAGGAGCATCAACTCAGCTCCTTCCTCTAGCACTTTGAGAGTCTTTAGGAGGAATTTGGTTGCTTATATGTTTAATGGTCTTCTTTCATAGGAAGAAATTGTCATACAAAGTTTGGAATTAAAAATTTTAAGCTCAAACTACCAAATAAGGAATTGAAAAATCATGACTATATTTTTGAAACTCATATATTTTGAGAAACAGTTTACAACTTTTAACTAATATAGTATTGTTTTGACATGGAACTGTGTGTGGAGGAGGTCATTTGGTCCTCCGCTGAGCACCGTCAGGCCTTTGCTGACAATGTCACTAAAGTCAGCTACAGTAGAAAAGCTTCTGGAAGAGGCATAATGTAAATAAATTTAGGGAATCAATTGTTTTATTTTGATTATTCCAGTCAAGGTTACATTATCAGGTTTTTCAGCACAATGCTGTGAAGTTTAGGTTGGCATAATTTTGGGTAATAAGAGACAGAAAAGTTTAATTGCACTCTCTGTGGTCTTATGGGAATCTTCTTGGTTCTTTTAAATACTCTGTTATCTTCAGTTATAGTGGTGAATGTCCATATTAGCAGGTCCATAATGTACCAGTAATCGCCATTAGCCAATAAGTTTAGGTTTCATACTGTTTTAAGTCCTTTCTTCCTGACATTTTATATACACTTGTCTCTGTGTTAAATCAGTGAGAGAAGATAGCTTTCTGTTTGTGCGGGGTAGCCAATAAGTAGAAGGTTGTCTTAAAGAGGGGGGAGCTTAAACCTCTGTTTTTCAGACATTAGATGAACATAGGGTGAGCTAATAGATATGATAAGTACAGATTTTATTTTTAAGCTATGAATCACGTAAAGCAAAAATTATACTTTACAATGGGACAAGTACCACTGAATGTGGAAATCAGGCATTTTATTTCATCCACTCATGATCTGAGTTAAAAGATCACTGTGTTATTGCAATTATTTTGTAAAGTAATGTTACAGCTTTGTGCCTTCTGGGGAGCTATTTGTTATTCCTCTCATTATTCTTATAAATCATGATCTTTCTAATCTGCTAATCTGTCAAATAAGTCTTCTAAATTCTATTTTACTAATGTTGGTGAATGTGATTGAATTAGATTAAGAAGATAGCCCTGGCCCCTCTTTAGCAGCTGTCACATTGAAGAAGTTCAGCATCTTTTCAGGTCATACCAGTAATAATCTTTCTAACATGTCCACTGATCTCCTCAGCAGACTTTATTAGATCAGAACATCTCACGGTCCATTGTGACTTGCTTTATGTTTTTGTAGAGCATGCTATAGTGAAACACTGGACCATGAATAGGTTTTATTCATTGATTTACTTCATACAGTAATACAAAACATCTTCTTTATGGCTCTATATGTGGGGCTATTATTGTGATTGTCTTGCTGAAGAATGAATTTGGGACATTCAGGAACCAACTTGATCCAGATTTATGAAAAGACGTTTTTTTTGGGTCACCTGTGTCTAATCACCAGTCCCCCTCGTGTGTATCTATAATGCCATCTTCCTGCTTCAGTTTAATGTTCTTGGTATCATGTTCACTAACCTTCTCTTCATCCTTACTTTGGAGTTCCTTGTTTTTTCCATTTGGACATTTGCATCAGCCAAATTAGGCTAATTTATTTTTATTTTTTTACTTTATCTGTCTTACGGTCCAGTATCCAACAAGTCTGACTAAAAAACAAGATAAAAACTTAGACTAAACTGAATTAAAGCATATTTAAAAGTGATGAAAAGGCCGTAGAAGATTTTCCAATTCAGACTTAAATTTGGGAGTGGCTGCTGTAACACAGTTTCCTCGATATTTGCAGCTCTTCTGCCGCTCCTTATCTTTACACACCATTTGTGGTCGGTATCTGCAGCACAGAATACTTGCTTTATGTTCTGTCTTGCCACCTGGCTCAGCTCTACTTGTGCATGTGCGTGTATTTTCCAGAGCCACAGCCTTCCTCGAGACTCTGGAGATGTCACCAGAGACTGAAGCCATGTGGAAGACACTCAGCAAGCTGGCTCTAGAGGCTTGCCAGCTGCACATCGCAGAAAGGTCAGCACGACACAAACACGCACGCACACACAGCCACACACAAAGCCCTTTCAAAGTAATGTTCTTGTCTCCGGAATAATTACATTCAGTATCAGTCGTCATTGCAAGTGAGACTTATCTCTGGGGCTGGAGAGAAAAAAAGAGGAAAGAGGCAACAAGGGCACCTTCATCACCTGGAATGAAGAAATACACTCTTGGACACACTTGCGCACTCCCGGGCAGTTGTTTTTCATCACTTCAGAGGACATTACATTGACTTACATTCATTTCCTGGACATTTACTATAACCTGTACTCCTCTGACCGATTCTTTTATCTAAAATATACAGATTCAGCTTATACAGCTTGATTTTTGTACCTTAAAGATAATCAGATAGTTCCTTGAAATATTATTTTATAACCAGATAAATGTCCCCACAACATAATAGAAGTATACCCTCTGCACACGCACGGCCGATGGCTGTGTTTCTGCCAGAGGCCCCCCCCCCCCCCCCCCCCCCAACTTCATTTATCATCAAAGACAGTTTTTAATTTTCTATCATTTTATTCCTCTCTCTCCATCTTTAGTTCTCTCTGTTTTGAGAAACCTTTCAAATTTGAATTCCCTGTCATTAATAATGCATATGCTGTTCGTTAGGCATCGTCTTGAATTGCATAAATCATGAAATCGGGGAAAGAAACAGTTTTGTCTGGAGTGGATAATGTTAATGAGAGAGGGAAGCAGAAAAAAAAGAGTCAGACAGTAGGAGTTTTTAAACTTTTTTTCTTTCATGACTTGTTCATTAATCTGATGCAACTGTTCACAGAGAGTTGGTAATAAAGTGGCCAAATGCTAAGATGTGCCTGTGTATTTCTCAGCTTCTCACACTGAATCTAAAGGCTAATTAGAGAAAGAGCTTTAATTTATCTCAGTTCATTAAGTGAACAAGTTTTCACTGACCAGAAATGCATTCTTCCTCCACTAAACTGAATATATTTCTCTTTATTTCTGTTTCTGTTTGACTTTCTCTGTCACCATCTGCTGCTTAATTGCTTAGTTCCTCTATGGTTTTCTCTCCCTTTTATTTTGTAGGTGCTTTGCTGCGCTGGGTGATGTCTCAACCCTCCACTTCCTGCGGCAAACAAACGAGATCGTAGACAAAGTTTCACAGGAAATGGTGAGGAAAGGCCCAACGCACTGATCACAAATGTAGCAGATAAAGAGCTTTAAGGGTGGCAATAATATTTCTGACTAATTGGCTAATTATTAGTATTCTCCAATGAAATGCAATACGGTATTTGACATTTTTATGCAATGACACCTGAATAATTCAACACTTCTCTTAAAAATGTGTCTTATGATGGAACTGGAAATCCAGCATTCATTGTACAGCAAGTCTCTGCTGGAGTTGATATTAATGAAATTCCTTTTAGCTGAATCTCTGTGAGTGGTCCTTATAAAAAAATGCAGCTTTGCAATTCTTGAAAAGTTTTTTCTCTCTGCAAAGCTCAAAAGTGCTCCCTGGCTTTTGTATGTTTTAATCTCTTTGTCTCTTTATTAGGGAGAAGATGGGACATCATTTTATCAAGTCCAAGCACGCGTGGCCATGCTGGACAAGAATTTTAAACTGGCTGAGATGCACTACACAGAGCAGGTGGGCTGTAAAAAAAAAAAAGAGCGTTAGAAATAAGATTGAATATGTAATATGTAGAATGAATTCCTTTTCAGATTTTACAACAAACAGAACACCCCAAAATTCACAGAGCTGTTAAGCTTTTAAATGTGTATTTATGCTTGATTTATATTACTGCATCATGTCTACAGCACAGCCTGATGTGCACCATCACAGAAATTTAAGTAAACAGCACCACAGTAACGTCTTGTATTAATATTTGTGGTTAAGCACAACATATTAGTAACAGAGGAGTAATACCTTAAAGAAAAGGAACTATTGCTCCATATTATGAGGAACTCTATCTGCAGGTAAACTGGCATTTTTAGTCAAATATGTTCATTCTACAGATTAGCAAAAAATAGACCACTTTAATATAAAGCTCAAAATATTAACAGACTAACTGTTTCTAGCTTGCTATATAATGTTAATTTAGTCAGTAATACGGTGTCCCTTTATACACACACACGTTTTCTTGCTTTCATAGCTCTGATGATACTTGTATAGACTCAGTGTGTTCTGAAGTCTCCTCTCCTTCAGTTAAAGTAACCCTTCACAATTTATTAGCTCCAACTCGAACATAAACAGCTCAGTTTCACTTGTGATGACAGTGAACAATGCAGATACACAAGCACACATAAATGCTGTCACCTGCTATAAGAGGGATTCAACACAGTAAAATATGGCTTAGGAGCAACAAGCAGCCACAAACTAGAGATTAATAATTTCTTCCCCATGTAAGAATGGGAAGGACAAGCAACACAGAGATGCTTTCACTGCTAAAAGTATTGTTTACCTTATAAGATGGTAACCAACAAATCCCTGTGAGGGCTGCAGTGGCAAGTCATTGTAGTCTTTTACCAAACACTTGAGATTGGTAAAGTCTTGGAATAAAATGAACTGAATAAATAAACCCAGCTCTGCATCCTTAATACTAGATTTTTGGAGAATAAAGTCCAACGTTTGGCTTTTGTTTGTTTTGTTTTTGCTGTGCAGAATGCCATCGAAGAAGCCATAGAGATGTACCAAGAGCTCCACATGTGGGATGACTGCATTGCTGTAGCCGAAGCCAAGGTAAAAAAAGGGAATTGAATCACACGCAATTACTGATAATATTTGATCAAGTCATTTTACGTGGTCGCAAATCAGCTCGAGGTAGCGTATTTATATTGATTACTTTGATTTCAGCACATTTTAAATATTTATTTATCATATTTATATTACAGAATAAAAGCCAAAAGCTAGTTTTTTACTGCCTCTTTATTCGGGAAAGGTCAGCACAGTGGGTAGCTCCACATATTATATTTATATATTTATTACATTTTATATTATGGGGGATTTTAAGGGTTGATGCCCTATCTAATGCATTCCCCAAGAGACAGAAAAAAAGGGAAATTATTTATTGCTTAATAAAGTATATAAAGCTACAGTAAGTTTAAATTGGAAAAGACAGAGGAAAACCCAAAATGTGTAAACAGACAGCCTTCTCATATGACAAGCACAGGCTTCTTAATTGCCTAAAATAGCATTTCTAAAAACAAAATAATTTAGCCCATTTATGCCTTTGTCTTGCTTAGATCTATTCCCTGCATACACTATTTTATAATACTCACTTTATCAAATCTGAAAAGGCCTGTGGGTGAACAGCGAGTGTCCTTATGAGCTTCATTTTCTGAAAACAGAACCCACAGCAGAGGCAGGAGTCTCGTTACCTCTCAGAGAATTTGGATTACCAAATTACAATGTACACCTGCTGTCAACCACAAGAGTGTTGTTGGTTAGTTATCTGTGGACAGGATAACTGTTTGGTTGAACTCTAAATGCAAAATAACTGCAGGGCTACCCAGAGCTCGACACCTTGCGTGAAAACCGTTACCGGTGGCTGATGGAGACGGGTCAGGAAGACAGGGCCGGCGAGGTGAGGGAGAGCGAGGGAGACTTCCAGGGTGCCATAAACCTCTACCTGAAAGCAGGGCTGCCAGCTAAGGCCGCTCGCCTCGCCATGAGCCAGTCGGAGATCACCAACAGCAGCGAGACCGTCGACCGCATTGCTGCCAGTCTCATCAAGGGAGAGTTTTACGAGAGAGTGAGTGGATCATTTCTTCCTCCTGTGTTTCCCGCTTCTCTGAGCCCATCTCTCCTCGCCTCAGCTTCAATGCCGGAACAAGTGTTCTTTGTTATTTTCAGTTTTGAACTCTGTCTCCCTCCATCTGCCTGTTTTTCTCTGTGTGCTTTTTCTTTTTCTTTTTTTGTCTAAAAGCTCACTTCTTTTCCTCTAGCCATCTGTGTTTATGTAACAGGTGGGAAAGAGGCTTGGAAAAGGAGACTGGATCCTCAAAGCAAATTTTGTAACCTGATATTTTGTGTTCTAATCAGTTTCGGTGTCTGGAATTAGATATGGAAGTTGGTGATTACAATTTAACTTGCAGTAGCTAAAATAAAACTTCTCTGTATTTTACAAAGTGCCACTATTCTTCATTGCATTTTATTGTTAGAAAACCCACTGAGTTAGCATTTGAATTGTGTGTATCCTTTTAAAAGTAAGAATAATTATAGGTTGAAAGAGTTGAACATGTTTAATTGAGGGTAGTCACAGATGGAGAAACGCAAGAAAATATTTAGCTGGAACAAATATCTGATTCAGGTATCATGTTGTTTGAATCATGAAATACCTAGCAGCAGAGAAATACAGGGACAAAATGTTCCCACTCAGTCCATTAAAACAAACAAAAAACTGAGGTAACTAATTAAAATGTAGCACGGTGTAATTGGCAGCTTTAGTTCACACAGCCTCAGCCAAATTCACAGTTAGTGGCCAGGAGTATATCGATACCTGTGTTTAAATCCACAATAAGAAAACAAACTTTCTAAAGACATTTAAAAGTGATAGTAGTCACTGTTCCAAGAACATCGGAACATCTTTCTTCTAATTACACCAACAAACATTATTCTCATTTGACATTCCATGTTTTCATTACTAAACTATACTAAAGTAACTTTACAATTCATCTTGTAATGGGCCGTGATATAGCCCCACACAGCTCTCTTTCTTTTAGACAGCTGTCTTCTGATTGGCTGCACACCATTGTTTCAATATGTTACTGGCTATAAGGTCAAATTTTGAAACAATTATAAATATCTGATATAAATATTTGAAATATTTGATTTCCATAGTGGTGTGTGGCAGTTAACAGAGTCACAGAGTTCAAACCTCCTGATTATAAGTAGCAAATTCTGTGCCTTCCTGGGTCCTTTCCAGGTGCTCTGGCTTCACAGTCCAGTGACATGAATGTCAGCTTAACTGATAATTGGCTGCTGGAGTTGATGGCCTTGTCCAGATCTCTCGTCGATTGACAGCTGGGATATGCTTCAGCCCCATATGACCCTAAGTTGAAAGACAATTGACAGCAAAATGTATGTCATCTCTTCTGACCAGGCAGGAGATCTGTATGAGAAGATCAGGAACAACCAGAGAGCGCTGGAGTGCTACTGTAAAGGAGGTGCCTTCAGGAAAGGTAAAACAGTTAGATAGCTTAGACTGCATATACCATTTGATAACTTCTACAATGTTTTGTACAATTTTAGATGGTAGGTTTAAGCTAAATCAAGTCAATTGTAACTTTTCTGGTAAGAAAGTTTCTCCTTCCTGTTTCCTGTAGCGGTAGAGCTGGCTCGCATAACCTTCCCCGCTGAGGTGGTGAAACTGGAGGAGTCCTGGGGAGACTACCTCGTCCAGCAGAAACAGATGGACGCTGCCATCAACCACTTCATTGAAGCAGGGTATGTAGAGTAGAGGAGGGATGGATGGAGGGAGAGGACTGGAGAGACAAAGATAAGGACAGATGGAGAGGCAGAAAGATGACACTTGAAAAACAGTCCAACAGTGATGGCCAACAATTCTTTAAAATCATCACCAGGATAATGGAGAGATGAGATTTAAAAAAATCGCTATACCAATGCCCCAAAATCCCAAATAAGACAGGTAGTCAGAGCTCAGAAAGAACTTAGAGACGCGTCTAAAACTGAATTTTGACTTGGCTACAAGTCTCTACAGAAACAAAGACGTTAAAAATACTACTTTTAAATATAGTTAGTAAAGTTTCAGGCACTATTTCAGATAGCTATAAGCTAACTATAAGTTCTCTCTCTGCAGAATAGTTAAAAAATGCAACTAGTATTACCAACACAATCTGCATTTTAATGCTGACTCTTGCTATCTGAACAATTAACGTGTTCATATGGTCTTCCATGCAGCTGTTCTCTTAAAGCGATCGAGGCAGCCATCGCAGCTCGCCAGTGGAAGAAAGCAGTCCACATCCTGGAGTTACAGGAGGATTCGTCATCAGCAAAATACTATGTGAAGATAGCTCAACACTACGCCTCCATGCAGGACTATGAGGTGAGAGACAGGAGGACTGAGGTAGGAGGTAAAGAGGAAAACCTAAATGAAAAACAAAAACAGGTGAAGGTATAGCCACAA
The DNA here is from genome assembly GCF_963969265.1 of Rhamphochromis sp. 'chilingali'. NCBI lineage: Eukaryota > Metazoa > Chordata > Actinopteri > Cichliformes > Cichlidae > Rhamphochromis > Rhamphochromis sp. 'chilingali'. Next base: position 21,550,615 of record NC_137932.1, on the reverse strand, counting down.
CATGTTTTCTTTCAGATCAGTGAAAAGGAAGGCATCAAAAAGTACAAGTTTTTGTCTTTATTGTATAATAGATTATATGTTGGACTTTTATTAAATTGTGGGAATGTTTAAGGGTAAGATGAAAATAAGCTACAGATGTAAATATAACTTTTTAAAAATGTCTGATATAAACTATTCTTTTCGTGATATAAATGATGAACTGAGGTTTAAATGTATTTTTTATACATAATATGAGACGGTAGCACTTACATGCTTGTCTGCTTTCACACATCCCATTCCATCCATAGGGTTCAATAAGATGTCAGCCCACCCTTTGCAGCTATAACAACTCCACCTCCTCTGGGAAGACTTTTCATTAAGTTTAGAAGTGTGTTTAAGGGACTTTTTGACCTTTCTTCCATAAATACATTTGTGAGGTCACTTACTGGTGTTTTGGAAAGAAGTCCCGGTTTACAGTCTTGTGTCTAATTCATCCCAAAGGTGTTTCTCTTGGGTTGAGGACAGGAAACCATGCAGGCCAGTCAAGTTCTTCCATGACAAACACGTTCGTCCATATCTTTAGGTACCTTGATTTGTGCAGTGGTGCACAGTCATGTTGAAACAGGAAGTGGGCATCCCCAAACTGTTTACCAAAATCTGGGAGCATGAAATTTTCCAAATATCTTGGTATGCTGAAACATTGAGTTCCATTCACTGGAACTAAAAGACAGTTCAGCAAAACTCGCCCATTTGATTTTCCAAAAATCTCACATTCTCCGCAATGATAGCTGAACACATAGTTCATATTTCCTCCTCACAGCTCTCCATTAAGCTCCAGCTCTGAAACCCCGGCATCTCCTCCAGAGCACCTCTAGGATAACAGCAGAACTGCCAGGAAAAGTTGGCTAAAACGTGAAACATGTTCACCTTTCACTTTACAACCAAATATCAACATTGTTCAGACGTCCGGAAAAGTCATCTTTTCAATGTCATTTTAACAAGGTTTTGCTCAGGGGATAGCACTGGCAAGGTGTTTTAACTGAAAAAGATAAATCTGCTCTACACAGCAGTAGACAGATGGCAAAGTAAGAAACTGGTGAACAGTGGAACAAAAAGAAAGCAAAACACGACTACAGATCGTTTCAAATGCGTGTAAACGAGAAACTGCATTTTTAAATATTTGTGCTGGTTACATACTTTGAACTGAGTCAGTGTTACACTTTCACTTGTGTTATATATGTACCTCATAAAAATACTGTACAGGCTTGGCTAAATGAAGGAGGCTGTGACATTTTGCCACTGGCAGTTAATTTCCACTCATCTCATGTGGACACGTACACACACCCACACACATGCACGGTGGCCAGTTTTCACTTTACTGCAGTCTCTGTGGACACTGTAACCCATGTTTGCTCCAGGGTGCTTTGGCAATAAGGACAAGTTTGGTAGTTGTAACAATACTTTTAAAAGTTGCCCCAATACCACAAAAAACACGACTGTTGAAAAGAAAACGATAACGAGAGCAATCTGGTACGAATACAAAGAAAAGGAAGCGAGATGATGGTGGCGAAGCGCAGTGTGCTGTGCTTATTCTGATGAGCTCAGCTGAGCCAAACGGCCTCCACAGACTGCCAGGCTCTGAAAATAGCAGCCTATTTCAGTCAGATTGCTCCATGGGCATATTCACAGAAAGTAATTAAGATAACAAGCTCTTTGCTCTCCAAGTTGGGGGGTAGTTGTTGCAGGAAAGTGAATTTCAGTGCAAGCTATAAACAATGAAGCGCACGCACCTGCTGTAGCTATAGAGAAAGTATCCTGGAAAAACAGTGACTAAACACTTTTTAATCAGAATGGCAAACAACCAGCTCATCTGTTTGTTGTACTGAAGCGACTTTTATTACAGACTGATTCTATGAGTATCTGGCTTTATGTAGCAAAAGTCTGTTCACTGTAAAGTAGCGGGATTTTTTTTCATTATATTATACTTTTTAAAATGCGATAAAATTTTAATTGCTTCATTCACTCTCTTAGTCTCTACTGTGTGTTAAGAGTCAGATCACTGGTCACAACATAAACTGGCAACCAGCAGCAGAGTTTACAACAACAACAACAAAAAAAACAGTGTTATTCAGTAGGTCTGATATTACACTGTTGTAATTACATGTTTCATGTAATGGCACAGTCCTACACGAGCCTTTCTAGATCAGTATTTGTTTACAACCAAACTCACGAGTTGCAACATTGAAAAAGTCTACCACCAGAATAAGTATAATTAGAATTTGGTTTCACAAATTGCATATCCTTAGCTAGTGCAGATAAAAAAGCAGCCTTTGGAGTGTGGTGAACTCTGTGCAAGTCTCTGCATATATCACTTCTATTCTCAACTCCTCAGGTATGAACAACGAGAGTAAGGCCTCTGCAATCTGAATTAAAATTAAGTTGAGTTTTTTCATAGTTTGATGTATTCATTCAAAGTTTCCAGTCTTGTCTTTATTTAACAGGGGCAGTGCACATTAATGGACAGCAGTGTAAGAAAATATGAGATGTAAACACGGCAGATTTTATCTATACTCCTAATTCACATCCTCAGTCCCTAGGCAGATCACATAAAACTATATAATAAACAAAAACATGCAGAGATGCAACAAAACAAATAAATACAAACATGTCATATACCATCTGTCCCAGTCTGGTTCCGACTTGGTGGTCTTATTGCAGAGAACCTAAACAAAGTGCGCTGCTAAGTTTTAGTTCATTTAGATGAGAGTTTCACATATTTTGGCTACATGGTTTCTCTGTTACTAGTGTTCCCCCGACATTTTTTTAAATGCAATTCAATTTTATTTATATAGCACCAAATCACAACAACAGTTGCCTCAAGGTGCTTTATACTGTAAGGTAAAGACCCCAGAATAATACAGAGAAAACCACAACAATCATATGACTCCCTATGAGCAAGCTCATCTGCCGCTTTGGAGGTGAGGGGAGATAGACGGGACAAAGACACACTGTGGAAGAGAGCCGGTGATTAATAATAACTAATAATTAAATACAGAGAAGAATATAAACATTTGTAGTAACTGCTGCCTGATCCACTCTGTGTGTAGGGGGAGGGGACTCACACACACAGGTTTCTTTGTGATTGACATTAATGCACTCCAAAGCCTCTTATCCCGAAAATAAGCCAACATCAGTAAGCTCCATACCCTAATCTTAAAGGTGCATCCACTCTGGAAGTGATCTACTCTGCGCCCATTGCTTTTTCTCCGACAGGCTCTGGATGGCTAGTTAACACTCTAATATAATCACCTAAAATCAAGTTTTATCCTTAAACATGTCTTTGAAGAGGTTTGGAGAATAAAAAAAGAGCCAGCCAAAAAGTTCTAACTTAGAACATATAATTACTGTGTTTCGCTAAACCTCAAACAGTTTCTTATCAAGATAGCTGGGCAAGATTTTATTATTGCCTTTGTGACAGATGACTTTAATATATCACTCATGTTGTTTAGCTGAACCCACAATCTGCTTGTTTTGCACTGGCAGGCATGCCCACACACATATATTCAATGAGAGTATCCTTAAAGCTGTCCCATTTTGAAAATGGTAACTTTGTGATTAGGTTAGGGGGGGAATATGCAGATTTCAGCTGCAAAAATAATCTGGATTAAACTCTCAGAATGGGCTCTGTATAAGTAATGTAATATATAATTTTTTTTAATGTGACATTCTGTATTTTCTATGTGTTTTGTTATTTTTTTATTGACCTGTAGATGGCAGAACATCTGTTTGTGAAAGGAGGTCACATTAAAGATGCTGTAGAGATGTACACCGCAGCAGGGCATTGGGAGGAGGCTCACAAGGTCAGCACGGACACATTACAGCATAGTTTTAAATATTCTGTGTTTTCCAGAGTCCTTTTAAAGAAAATCTCCCTGGAATAGATATTTAAGAATCTAATGTGGGATTAATTAAGAAATGTAATATTTAAGGCCGTGTTTTTAATATTCTTTTTCTTATAAAGCTGGCAGTGAAGTGTATGACGGAGGAGGAGGTTATGGCTCTGTACATCAGCAGAGCTCAGGAGCTGGAGAGAGATGGGAAGTTCAAGGAGGCTGAGAGGTAAATACAAATCTCCATATTTACACGAATTTGTCACGTCATTGTCTGCTGGAGTCGAGCTGGTGGGAGACAAACTACCATGACACCATTTGAGTTAATCTCTGACCTTGAAAACAGCAGGAGAAAAAGTCTGGGCGTAGTATTTTAGACCTGAAGTGTTTTAAAAAGCCCTCTTTCCCCTTTTACACATGCAGGCTGTTTGCTACAGTGAAGCAGCCTGACCTTGCCATCACCATGTACAAGAAGAACCGGATGTTTGACGATGTCATTCGTTTGGTAGCCAAACATCACCCTGACCTGCTGACTGAGACCCATGTCCACCTAGCCAAGGTACACACCACACTGCAGTGACAATCTAACGACAGTGTTTTTACTCCTAGAGTTAAGCCCTACAGATTTAACATGTTACAATCAAATAAATCTAACTGTGACCCGAACCGAGCCTGAGTTCGGGTGATGGGCATGCTAACTGTGTAAAACAACTCTCTTCACACATATTTGCAAATTGCCTCATGCATCTATAGATTTGCAAATGGATGCATGCTAAAACCTTTGTTTTGTACCAGACTGTAAACATGCTTATTTCCTCTTTAAGCTTTTCGAGCCAGCTTCAAGTGGCTGCTAGAGGAACTACAATGTTGGTATTCTTCTATATGAGCATCCACCTTTGTCACCATATGAATAAATGACAGAAATAAGGAATAGTTTAATAAGATAACATAAAATAATGTTGAACAGACTGAATAATATGAGCACACTAAATAGAAATGAATCAAATAAAAGTAGTAAATAAAGTAAACAAAAATCTTTGTTTATGTAATAAAACAGTCAAATAAAATAAAATAATGCAACAGAATAACTAAATACAGTCACATAAACACTGTCTATAAACCTTGCTTATTTAAAATACTGGGTGAAGTGGTAGCTTTACTTCTAGCTGCTCTCAGTTACTCCAACAGTTAGAGCACAGAAACTAAAAGCTGCCTTTTTTCTGCTTATTGTACTGGTTCATACACTGAAAGTACCAGAGCACTAATGCAGGACTTTAAGACAGGTATAATTTGTTCTCTCTTTCCGTGCTATGAAAGATAAATAGGATTAAACTGCAGTGACAGTGTTTATACTGTAAAGCAAAGTTTTTTTTGTGGCAGTTCATCTGCTTATTTTTCTTGTTTAATTACTTGGAGATGAGGAACATAACTCCAAGAATGTGAGCAACAAAAACAATGTCTTCAGATCCTTCCTGCTCATCTGAAACCAGTTTAAAAGTGAGAGAAGGGTTGCGTTTTGGTTCATGTCATTACTTCACAGCTCAGCATTTACGCAGGCACGACTGGTTGGGGCTTCTCATCAGAAGAGCTCTCACGGGCTCAGAAACTGCTGCAGTTCTAGAGCCGTGTGAGGTTTTTATTGGGAGGTCTGTGTCTGAGACCACTCTCTGTTTCTAATGTTTGTAGCTGTCCAGCTGTCTTGGGAGAAATGCCTTGCAGCAGTTTAAACTCAAACAATAATTTATTCAACATTTTCCTGAATTGTGAAGTTCAACAGATCACTGTACAGACAAATTTTAAAGTCTTTTAATCATGTCCCGACATAATCGCTTTCAAACTGAGTCTCTGAGCTCTAGATTTCTTTTTCATTACTGAATCTGTTCATTTTTGGGACCAATTTTCTAACTTTTTTTTTCACAGTGTCGCAAACTTTGGGGCATTAATTCTTCCTCTACATTCTATTCTAGCTCTAATTCAACGACCCTTAATGGGCTGTGTGGTTTGGTTGAGCCTGCCGGTATGTGATACATAAGTTATGGTAAGTGACGGTGATGATAAATGTGCTGTTTGCAGGAGCTGGAGGCTGAATCGAGGTTCTCGGAGGCGGAATACCACTTCATGGAGGCTGAAGAGTGGAAGGCTGCGGTCCACATGTACAGTGTCAATGATATGTGGGAGGATGCGTACAGGGTACAAACGCCACATTTGTTTTGTTTTGTTCACTTGTGTTTAATCTCATTACATTTATAAGATATGGCAGAGAGCAGTAAAGTCTAGAACCTCGTCCCACGCAGCAAATGTTTACATCTCACACTCTGCTTATATCAGCTGTTATCTGTTGTTGTAATTGTTTTAGGTTAAAGCATATACTGTAGATTGCATATATTATAATGTTTATTCCTGATGCTAAATGCAGAATAGGACGGCTTGACTTGTTGTTACTGGGTTTCATGTCCACAGCATTGTTACAGGTGTGTGGCTCTCTGTTTATTGCTGTAGTTTCGTTGGGAATGCACCACAGCTTTATAGCTTCTTTCAAATGTTTCTCCCCGGGATTATGTGTTGTAAGGGGGTTAGGGAGCCACAGGAGTGAAGGCCTGGTGTAATGATTTTTTTTAATGTGTTTGTGTGTTCGTCAGGTGGCAAAAAGCCACGGAGGTGCTGATGCGCAGAAGCAGGTGGCCTACCTGTGGGCCCGGAGTCTGGGAGGAGAGGCAGCTGTTAAGCTGCTAAACAAGTTTGGCCTGCTGGAGTACGCCATCAAGTCTGCTTCAAATAAATCGTGAGCATTATCACAACACAAAGACCCAAATAATTATCTAAGTTCAATTTACTCACATACTGAGTTTCATTTTATTTGCTTAAAATATGATAAACCTTTTGCAGAGCTTTAAAACAAGTTTGACACTCATTCAGAATCTTTTATCTGTTGTACTGTCTGAAAGGAAATCCTAACGGTAAAACGTGATCAATTGTTTCCTTCCTAAAAAGGAAATGAGCAAGGTCACTTAGTAACCATCTTATAAAGTTATTTGTGCTTTTAATTCCCAGACCGTGTATAAATTAATGGGGAGAAAGCTATATATTTGACTTTTGTGGTCACAGGGACAAAACGTGCATGTATCCTCAGTCAAATCCACATTTCTAATTACTTACTATGATATCAATTAGAGGTTTACACATGCATACACACTTATCTCATAGATTTCTACTAAAAATCCTTTGAGTGCCAGATCTCTTATATGTGACATAAACAGAGACTGTCCTCATGTTCTCTCCAGCTCATTTGACTTTGCCTTTGACTTGGCCCGCCTTGCATGTAAGGAGAAGATTCCTGAGATCCACCTCAAGCATGCACTGTACCTGGAAGATGAGGTAAATCCATCACAGTTTTACCACACAGTCAGTTTTCTGCTCTTTCTATACACTTTCAAAAAAGTTGCTACAACTACCCACATGAAGACTTTTCAGTTTTCCTCCTACAAAACTGCTTCATGCCAAATTTATTCTCTGTCTTCTTTATTCAACCAGACCAAGCACATCAATATGTGATTTTTTTTTCTTTTTATTGCCCAGCATAGTCAGCTCATATGAGAATAACAATAAACCTGCTGCTGCTGTTTCTGTGAACTAACTCACTGAGTTATTGTTCGTAATTTCTGTTACTGAGAATCTTGAACTCACTGCATGCTGCACACATTAAGTCGTGTTAATCCTGAATTTTTTCATGGTTTCATCTTACAGGGGAAGTTCACTGAAGCCGAGGCAGAGTTCATCAAAGCAGGAAAACCCAAAGAAGCTGTGTTGATGTGAGTACTGGAGGTGATGATGTTGTGCTCACACTTTGAGCCCATCATTACTGCCAGCTGATCAGCATCAGTGAGGAGCAGATTTATATCAGTTTCAGGCTCAGTTTGAAGCTTAATGTTTAAGGACAATTTTGGTTAATATAATTATTGGAATACTTCAATTTTTAAACTTTCTCATGTCATTAAAAAAAGTCCAAATGTGATTAGTTTCACTAATCACATATCTCTTTTAAGGGGTTCTTTCTTCCATAATTGAACTAAACAACCAAGCCTCATCAAAATCATTTGATAAGTTGGTAATACTTTAAATTACGCTACATATATTAACCATTAATTAGCTCTTAATTAAATGTCTGATAAGGGTATAATAGGACCATGCAGCCCAAGTCATTAGTAAGTGGTTTGCAATGACTAATAAAGAGTAAACAGGCTACTAATAAGCATGTTTATAGCAAGATAATTAAAGCCTAATCTAAAGTGTTAGCAGAAAGTTAACTGAGGAAACAGCCTGCATAGCAATCAGCAGTAGAAATACTAATTATGTATAGCTTTCTAAAAATAGACATAGTGAAGTTACACCACAGCCAGCCACACAGCACTGCGCAGCAATGATTCTTGTACGCACATGCTTAAGTCATTTTAGGTAATATTCAAATTGGGGAGTGTGTGAGTATTCATGAATGATGGAGAGTAACCCATGATCAGTGACAACCCCAATGCTAACACTAATGTTAACACTAACCCTGGGCAAAGAAAATATCGTCTTTGTTTTTAATTTCTCTTTCAAGGATAGCAGGCAAGGAAGAAGGAGAATAGTGATTCTAACAGACACATCAAAAATAATTAACTTTTTTCATTTTTTCCCCCAAGATATAGGATTGAGGTAGGGTTATGACTTCGTCGTCAGAGAGGTAAAAGCAGTTTTAACGGTTCACAAAAGTATGTAGAGATTTGAGGTTTAAGTTTGAGAAGTGCCATTACTTCCCTAAGCCACTGAAAGCAGATATGTCTTGAAATTAATGTCCAGCCCCCCAGATAGCCACAGCTTTAAGTAAGTAAATTTCTATGAACCTGAAGTTATTCAAAGTCCCCTTTCTGGTACTTGATGAAAAACATTTAAAAAATCGTTTCCGTTAATCTTAAAACAGATTATTTTTGGATTTTATTTCCTGTGTGTATTTGTGTGTGAACTGTTCCAGGTATGTCCACAACCAGGACTGGGCCAATGCACAGCAGGTGGCTGAGGGCCACGATCCAGAGAGCCTGTCTGAGGTTCTGGTTGGCCAAGCCAAGTTCTGCTTTAAAGAGAATGATTTCAAGAAGGCTGAGGCCTTCCTGCTCCAAGCACAGAGACCTGAACTAGCTGTTAAATACTACAAGGTAACTCCACCTCAAATTTATTTATAAAGCACATTTTTTAAAAAAAACACTACCCAAAGTTCTGTGCAAAAGATAGAGTGGATAAAAAGACAAGGGAATAGAAATAAATAAAGAAATAAGAAAAAAATAGATATTAGTGGGTGATAAACAGAATCATGGCCGAAAACAGCACAGGAAATACAAAGACCAATGACACACTCAAATGTCAGTGAGTAAAAAGTCTAGTTTTAAAGGATCAAATGGAGGGAGCAGATTTGAATGTGAGGGAAAAGTTGTTCCACAGTTTGCTGGCAAACACACAGAAGGCCCAGTCTCCTCTGAGGTTAAATCTAGCGCTAGGGACAGTCAGAAGCATTCCAATCACCTGACTGGAGGGACATGGGAGATTAATAGGGGTGTAAGAGGTCATAGATGTATTAAGGAGACAAACCATGAATGGCTTGTATACAAACAGGAGTATCTTGAAACTGATTCCGACCCTCACTGGCATCCAGTGGAGAGATGCTAAAACATGTGTAATATGACCTCTCTTTTAGGCTACGTTCACACTGCAGGCGAAAGCGCATCAAATCCGATTTTTTTGACCCTATGCGACCCATATCCGATCATGCTATGACAGTGTGAACGGCGCAAATCCGATATTTTCAAATCCCATCTGGGTCACTTTCGTATGTGGTACTGAATCCGATACATATCCGATGTTTTAGAAAGCGACTGCTGTTTGAACGGTCATGTCGCATTAAATCCGTCTTTTACGTCACCGACACAAGACTGAAGCCAATTATCAGCGCCAGAGAAGACATCGCGAACGCTTCCTGGCCATCCAGTGTAGATGTCAGTGAAACTGTTGGGAAGACAACGTAAACATTTTATTTGTACTGTATAATCTGCAGATTCTGACAGAAATCTGCAGCTATCCTTTGAAGCACCGCTCCTCTCTTAAACAGCAATAAGGATCATTATTAGGTTATTTACATTATTATGTAAATAACAAAATAACTTAAAGCAAAAATTGGGAAACGTGAAGTCCAAAGTCTTTATATTAAGGGCCATCAGTCAAACAATACTGTTGCTCTGGGTCTAAACAGAGCGCGTTGTGTGTGACATCTTCTTTTGCGCATGCGGGCCGCTTTGAGCGTTCACACTAGAGCGCGTTTGCTGACGCATTTTATTTGTAGTGTGAACGAGCAGACAAAAAAATCGGATTTGATCAAAAAATCGGAATTGAGCATTAAGACCTGCAGTGTGAACATAGCCTAAGATACCTGTGGACAGCCTACCAGCACCAGACAACAGAAAATGCGAGCATGAACACAATTTTGCAATCTCTCACAGAAAGGAAAACCTAACTTTTGAAATGGAACAGAAATGAAAAAAGCTGTTTTAACCACTGAGTTAATTTGCTTGTTAAACCTAAAGCCAGAGTCATATATCACACTAAGAGTTTTGGCCTAAGGGTTTACATAAGTGGACAGATTTCCAAGTTGATCAGAAAAACTTACAAAGGAATTGGCAGAGCCAAAACAGAAAATTTCTGTTTTGTCCTCATTCAGCTGAAGGAAGTTTTGTGCCATCCAGTTCTTAATGTCCACAAGGCATTTGATGATGCTATTCAGCCTGGACTTGTTGGCATTGAGGGGGAGATATAATTCCATGTTGTCAGCTTAGGAGCAAAAAATTATATTATGTTTACTGATTATTTGACCCCAAGTAAGCATGTGTAGAGAGAATGGGACGGGACCTAAAATGGAGCCCTGAGGTACCCCACAGGAAATTGTTACTGTTGAAGAAGAATAGTTTCCAGTAATGTAGGAGAAGATCTATTTTTTTAGGTATAAGGTGAACCAGTGTAGTCAATCTGCCGCTGATACAGAAAAAAGACAAGAAAGTATTTGTAGAATTTTTTGCAATTTAGTGAAAAATGTCTAAAGTTGCAGGATTCCTTTTTCATTTTTCAGATGTTGACAATCTGCCTGATAGTCAGTTATTTAATTGATTTCGTGTCTGTTTTAAATTCAGGATGCAGACATGTGGAGTGATGCCATACGTATCTGTAAAGAGTATATCCCCAATAAACTCTCCATGCTCCAAGAGGAGTATGAGAGGGAGGCCTCCAAGAAAGGACTCAGGTGAGATTAAGCCCATAAAATAAGTAACCACTGACCTTCATTTCTTGTGGTGTTCAAATATTTTTGGTCTAACATGGCAGAGTAAAAGATGAAGCACAGTCCTACTAAAGAAAACCCAAATCCGTCACTGAAGCTATATCTAGTTACAACATTTGAAGTCAAAAGCCTTTCAACTTGACTCGTGATTATTTGTGGGACATTTTTTAACATATTTTGAACATTACCAGAAATGCATCTATGCACAACGAATCAGTTTGATGCTTTTTTCCTCATTTTTTTAAAAAACACCTCACGTGTACTCCCAAATTTCAACTCCCGATGAGGAACAGCTCATTAGACAGCAAACCAGCAGAATGCAGCTCATACCCTCCTCCCATCGTTTCTCCCGCTTTAATGACTTGTGGGAGGAAACATCAAAAGTTACCAATGGAAACGGATGAAAAAGAGGGTTTGAAGAGAGAAAACAATGAATTATTCTTGCAGACTTTACAGCTCAGGCTTCAGATAAGTGCAAAGCTTCTCATCTCCCACTGCATCCATCTGCAAAGCTGTGATGGAACTGCAGCTTGTAGAGGATGAACACAGTTCTAATCTCTAATTTCTAATGAAATGGAAGCTAATGACAAAGACCGATTATTAACAGGACAAGTAAATATATTAAGTGATTGAGATGAAAAGGCTGTGGATAATACGAAAATGTAGAGTACATTCCAGACAGAGAAAAACATGGATTCACTGAAGACTAACAGGGCAGAGGAGGGCAAAGGAACTAATACTGCACGATAGAGAGGGAAGAAAAGAAAATTAAAGAAAAAAAACCTAAACTTAATACTACAGAAAACTCATTACAGGAATGATAAAGAAATCCAAACAGGAACCAGACTCGGTCGTTTATCAAGCACTGAAACTTGCAATATACTGTAAAAAAAACAAAAACAACTAAAGATAAACCAAAACTCTGATATATTAACCCAAAAATCCAAAATTCTAAAACAACACAAAATGAACATTTATGTGTATAATTTATGCTCCATGAAGTTGAGGAATAAGGCACACACACATATAGAATGGGATATTGCTTTCCAGCATGTCCTGACTGAAGAAACCTCTATTCACGCCTTTAAGGCTGATTATTTGTGATGATATGTGTATGGCCCCGCCTGCACATATACCCCCTTCTCTCAGCCTCTTCTCTCAGTTCGATAGCCACTCTTCATCGAGCCAAGCTGCGCAGAGACAACCTTGTGTTGTAACTCGTTCCTCTCCTTCAGAGAACAAAAGTTATACACATAACTGTTCGTTCCCTTTCAGTCGATTCACATGGTACAACACATATAGTATGGGACATATATACACGCCCTGCAGAGTATCCATCAAACTGGAGTTGGACCACCACCACCTTAGTGTGTGGTAGACCCAGCTGAAAGGACAGTATGAGCCACCGAAGGGGCTGTAATGTACAAACGAGTGAACCGGAAAAAAAAAAAGTGTGCGGTGATGCCCAACTAGCTGCACAGACAAAGCATGAAGGTCACCCACTTACTTTGCAGAAGCCAAAGTGAAAAACAATGCAGTTTTATATGAAATACATTTTATATCCACAGACTCAAGGGAGGCACAAATGGCCTCAAGCACCAAACACAAGTCCCATGAAAAGACACTGGACCGCCAGTATCTAGCATCTCCTGCAGGAATGTCAAAACATCCACAATAGAGCACTGGACTGGGGGAATGTGCCCGTCCTGGCACCATTGCTCAAAGGCTTGCCATTTGTACTCATAAAAGCCTCTACAGGACCACGCATGGGGGCAGACCCTTAGCTATCAAATTTGATCTCTCAGTAGGTAACCATAAAGGCACCATAGATCCGGGCAGATGAATCACTTCTCCTCTTGCCTGAGAGAGGAGGTCCCCACAGAGAAGAAGCTGCCAAGGACTTGCTGCTAGTAGACTGATTATCTCTGCATTCCACGACCTTGTTGGCCACCAGGGGGGCAACAAAAATCAGTGAGATGTGCTGCCGATGCACTCTATCAAGAACTGGAGATATCACTTCAACTGGGAAAATGCATAGAGGAGCACGTCTGGCCATTGGTGTGCTAGTGCATCTATGCCCACGGGTGAATCACTGTCGATTATGGAGAAGAACATGAGGTAGTGAGTGTTCACCCTGGAGGCAAAAAGATCTACTTGCCTCGCCAAATAGATCCCGTATCTGGGCCAATATCAAAGGGGTGCAACCTCCATTCCCTCACTGGAATGGAGAGAAGGTCTGGAGAGAAGGTCTGGCCCCAGGTTGAGATGGCCTGGAACATGGGTTGCTCTTAGAGACAGACATCGAACACTGCACCATAATAGCAGAGAGCGAGACCACTTTAACAGGGGAAGGGAGCGTTTCCCTCCTTGCCTGTTTATGTAAGAGACCACTGTTGAATTGTCCATCCTGACTAGGAAATGTTGGCCCCTCAGAACTGGACAAAAATGCCTGAGCTAAGAACACAGCTAGCAGCCTTACATCATTGTGAAGCTCTGTGTCCAGACCCCTCTCTCTGATGCGCCATCGGACAGAACTCCCCACCCTCTTAGGGAAGCATCTGTGGACACCACCTTGTAAAACGGCACTCTCCCAATCCAAGATCCCTGGTGCAACAGCCCAGGCTCCCACCGGTAGCTAGCATGCAAGATGCGGTTACTGTTAACCTCCTCTGGAATTTTCTCCGCAAAGTCACCCATCGTTCCAGGGTGTGAAGAAGCACACAGACTTCAGGTCAGTCAGCGTTCTCCTAACTTGGACAATTCCCAGGCAAATGGGGCACGCGTCATTGCTGGTCACTATCATGCAAAGAGAAACTGCACCACTGAAGACAGTGGCAAACAGAAAATTTCAGTTTTGTTCTCTTTGGTTTGATATCCATACCAAAACGCAAAGCAAAGTGCTGCACAGGAAGATTTGAAATTAGCACTTCGTGGGCAGCCTACACACCAGCTGTGGAGTGAAGGCTAACACCAACAAGGCAGTTGGGTTAACTTATGCCAGCAGACAATGGCGCTAACTAGCAGTAGCTAGCTAGCCCAACCCAGTAGATATGCTCTTAGCGAGGTGAAGAGCGTTAGAACTGAGGGCTGATTGTGATGGCAGGGGGTATATGTGTAGACAGGGCCCTATACATGTTGTCTGAGGCCATCCGCCTTAAAGGTGTGAATAGAGATTTCTTCAGCCAGGACAAACAGGGGCGGGATATCCCATACTTTATGTGTTGTACGGAGTAAATCGACTGTAAGGGAACCCTAGCATTGACACAATTAACTGTCAATTTACCATTTAGTAATGGTGGTTATTATTATTATAGCATTAACTATTTTATGCCATGATTGTTATGAACTGGTAAAATAACATAGAAAATAAATAAAGCTATTGTGAAATGTTTAATATTTTTTTAATTAAAAAAAAAAAGAGTTTATTGCCTGTTGGTTTCAGGGGTGTGGAGGGCTTCTTGGAGCAGGCGAGAGAGTGGGAGCAGTCGGGTGAATATTCCCGGGCCGTGGAGTATTACTTGAAGGTTAAGGATGACTCAAACACAGCGCTGATGGAAAAGTGTTGGATGAAGGTAAAAAGGAAAAACAACTGCATAGAACTGTTAATTCACATGATCATTAGTTCTTTTTAACAATATGAAATTAATAGTAAGTCTTTTACACGTGTAGTTGCTACTGAATAAAGAAGAGCTTTTAAGTCTGTTATGGGTTTATTAGAGAGGCAGGTTTGAAAAAAACGTTAGCCTTTAACCTAGGCATATTTAAAAAGATCTTACCCTGAATATAGATTAAAATGTCTTATAGAATTAAAAACATATATATACATTGTGAGGAGACCCTGGGGCAGATTCAGTACAAGCTGGAAACACTATCTCACGGCTAGCCTGGGAACGCCTTAGTGTTCCCCTGGAGAAGCTAGAGAAGGTGGCTAGAGAGAGGGAGGTCTGGGCTTCTCTACTTACGCTGCTGCCCCCGCGACCTGTCGCCAGATAAGCGGAAGAAAATCGATGGATGGATGGATGGATGGATGGATGGATGGATGGATGTATTGTGCAATTTATTTCGGTTTTATCGGGGGGGGGAATCCCACTGCTGATGTAGAAGTCTCGAAAACTCACAAAAAAAACTACACAAATATGATAGACTAGACATAAGGGGTTAAGATAGTGAGTGGGAGGTTTAACCTTCTAGTACAACAGTCATCACAAGCTTTTGCAGTTAAATATTATTCACAAAATTTATTTTTACACCACAAACACTCAAAAAGGTCGAAACCATCTAAAGGATAAATGAATTATTTTCAGATCTTTGTCCTAGATGCATACAGAAACCTTATTCATATTTTGAAATGCCATAAATGAAAACATTACTGCAGCTCAGAATGTGAGAATCCCCTTTTCAGATAGATTAACAGTATTAACTCGATTTGTCAACCTGCCGAAAATATCTACTTACATTGTGTCAAATCTTAAAAGGCGGTCTGAATTAAAATAAATCACAATCTGTAGTAAGTTGACAGTTTGGCTTCAAGGCTGCGGCCGAGGGTTGAGGTCTCTGCAAAGGTCTGTCCACTCTTCATAGTTTTCTCTGTCTTCCTTTGAGCCGCTTTCCCTGGAGTGTTCGTTTTATCTTTGGCATCGCTGTACTGTTTGAACTTTCATGACATAAAACTACAGACAGTGATTTATAACCATTTCAAACAGTGTTTATTTCCCTAAAGAAGGAAATTATTCAGTAACTTATTCTCTGGTTCTGCAAAAATAATCCAGAAATAAAAGAAAACTTCCCACCATGACCTTTAATGGCCGTACTGTAGATCTTATATTTAGACAGCATCAGTAATTACTTTTCACTTTTACTTTAAGCTCTGTAGTGGGTGAAGGACAGAATAGATGTTTAATTGTAGTCAAGAGTACCACTAAAGGTGGAGGAGGGCGAAAGGTCACCATGTCACCAACATCAATAGGTGATTTCTGCTGTGAGTATGAAGATACGCAGCACATACTGCATGTTATTGATTAAAGTACAGAGGTCAGATTATTTGAAATGGGAATGGTCAATCTCCGTGATTGTAAAGAAGCGGTCTTGAAGAGATCACAGAGATCAATAGGTAGTTTTTTTCCCCAAGTGAGTTTCATTAGGTCAGAAAATGCTGCATCTGCATTACAGATGAGTCAGGCGATACACTGATTTAAGTTTTGAATTTTTGATTCCTTCCTGTAGTGCGCTTCATAATGACCTTTATTCCAATTATCTGTTTTTTTAAGACACATTATATTTAATAGGTGAAAGTGAGTGCTATCAAACATGCCAAATGACTCACAGAAGTAGCTGATTCTAGTCTATTTAAATGTAGAAGTGCTAAATCAGAGATTACACAGATGTGGTTTAAAAGGGACACGTTTCCTGCTTTATGGTGTTTTGTTTCTTTTTAAATTAGATTACTGTGGACTCTCTGTTTAAACCTGTGAAAATGAAATGTGGACATTTATTTTGTGCTATTTATATAATATATTTATAAATTAACTAGTTAACTATGAATGAAAATAGATAGAAATACAAGGTACAGCCGTATTGGAAATATTGCATTAGAAGAATTAAAGACTTTTTCTTCAAGACACAAACAGCAAAGTCAGTTCATGTATCACCAACTATCCCCACAATCAGAATCAAATGGATTATATAATGATTACGGTGACATTATATTGCTTTTTGAGATAGTAAGTAAGTAAGTAAAATTTATTTATATAGCACTTTTTAAGACGAAAACGCTGTTACAAAGTGCTTCACATGAAGACATGTCAAACAAACAATATAGCAACATAGAGGAAATATAAAAGCATATCAAACAAGCAATAGTACAATATAAATATAAAATAAAACAACATATTACGCATTAACATTACCCAAATGCCTGTCTAAACAGATGAGTTTTAAGCTGTCTGTGAAGGTTCTCAGTCATCCAGGTCATCGTAGTCAAAGGAGCTTGCAAAGAAAAGCGTCTGGACTTCTTTAAGTTGCTTGAAGACGTTTCACCTCTCATCCGAGAAGCTTCTTCAGTTCTAAGGTCAAATGGTGGAGAGTCCCAGATATAAACCTAGTGGGAGTGACCCCCCACAGAGGGACAAAAGGACCCCTGATGATCCTCTAATCGCCTGAGCCAAGGTGTGAAACTGGGTGTGGGTCCCAATCAGCCAGAGTTTCGGGTGCGTTCATTGTGAAACCTGGCCCCACCTTATCATGCGAATTCCTGAGATCAGATGGCCCAGGATGTGAGTGGGCGTTAAGGCGTCTGGGAAGGGAACTCAAAACTGGATTATAGATGGCAGAGAGTTGGTGTCGTAAACCCCCGCCTCTGTTCAAAGATGGTCGCTCACAGTGGACATAGATGGCTTCTTTCACTCCTCTTTCAAACCATCTGTCCTCTCTGTCCAAAATGTGAACATTGGCATCCTCGAAAGAGTGTCCTTTATCCTTAAGATGCAGATGGACTGCTGAGTCTTGTCCTGTGGAGGTGGCTCTTCTGTGTTGTGCCATGCGCTTGTGAAGTGGCACCTCGGTTGTGGAGACAATAGTCCTGAGTTTGGCAATATTTCTTAAGTGAAAAAAGCAGGAGCGGGTCACGGATTTAATATGAGATGACAGATCATGACAATTTTATATTATCATCATTGCAAAGATCTCTGTTAATAGCTTTTTAATGTCATCAGCTAAACAGTTGAAGAAGTTGAACTCTTTCTCCCTCGAAGTATGACATCATCAGTGTCAGTACTGGTAGGGCAAAACAGCAGTGGTAATAAGAGGCAGTTTTTAAATATATGCCATTTCTTACACTGCGGTGGCTCAGAAACTGGTGGAATAACATCAATTTGGGGGCGGCCGTGGTTAAGGGGGTTGGGAAACTCATCTTGTAACTGGAAGGTTGCCGGTTCGATCCCCAGCTCTGTCTGTCTTGGCCGTTGTGTCCTTGGGCAAGACACTTCACCTACCACCTACTGGTGATGGCCAGAGGGGCCGATGGCACGATATGGCAGCCTCGCCTCTGTCAGTCTGCCCCAGGGCAGCTGTGACTACAACTGTAGCTTGCCTCCACCAGTGTGTGAATGTGAGAGTGAATGAATAGTGGAATTGTAAAGCGCTTTGAGGGTCTTGAAAAGCGCTATATAAATGCAATTCATTATTATTAATAGCCCCACCTACTTTCTTAACTTTGTCCTGAAAAGGTTATGAAAGAACTGCTACTTTGTTAAAATTTGGTTTTATAATATTTTTGCTGTATAGAATATCAAAAATGCCAAAGACACATATTGTAAGGAGAGAAAAAATTTTGTACATTATATGTCTCGGTGTACACACATACTAAACGTATGTGTGACTGAGAATAAAATGCAAAAAATTAGAATAAAATACACTTGAAGTAGGAAAAATAAGACACAATAAATATTTTTTATCGAAAAAGTTGGGAAAATATTGTGCTACGGCACCCACAACATTTAAAAAAATGTAGTTCATTAAAATCAATATCACAGAACAGATTCAAAACAACAGAAAACTATAGTAGTTAAATAGGAAATAGCTTAAGTCCATAATGAATATTGTGGAAGTGGTAAAGCTTTTCTGTGTCTATCCTCATGGCAGTGGAGCAGAAACAGACGTTCAGCTGCATGTCCAGTCAGTGGTTCGATCCCGGGCTTCTCCAATCTGCATGATGACATGTGTAAATGTGTTCATGACCAGGATGTGTGTATATGTGTGAGTGGGAGTCGGGTGCCTTGAGTGCTCAGTAAGTGCAGAAAAGTGCTATATAAATACCACTAATACCGAGTCCATATGAAGAAGATAAAATAAATCAGTACTGGCTTTATCTTCATATGGTACCCACTCTTTCTGTCTTCCTATCCAGAATAAACTCTCTTGTCCCAAGCTACATTTTCTCAAACCAGAAAACAGAAAGGTTGCTGAAAAGGAAATGCAGAATCTATCAAAAGGGTTTCATGGATTTGTTGCCCATTATTACCAAAAACACGTTGCCTACCTCGATTCTATTTCATGAAATAATTGCAAAAATAAACCCTAAAAGGAAAAAAAAAAGAAAACGTCTTGAGCAGACTTGAATAACAAAATAATGACAAAGCTAAATGTTATATTTCTATATATGGTTTGAATTGATTTTTCCTTTTTGTGTCTTTTTGGGTGTCCTGTACTGTTTGGCGTGTGCACTCGCTGTGTGCATATGTCCAGGCGGCAGAGCTGTCCATCAAGTTCCTGACAGCAGATGTAGCAGTGGAGGTGATCCAGGTGGTCGGACCACGACTCGCACAGCTGAGGAAGTTCAACGCCGTGAGTGAAAACACACGTAGATTCAGTTAATAAAACAATACACACACACACAATCCAAATATATATGCTCTTATAATAAGGTTGCCTCTTTCCTGTGTCCTGTTTGTATTTGATTGTTGAAGGCTGCTGAGCTCTACTTAAACATGGACCTCATCAAAGAGGCAATCGATGTCTTTATTGAGGGTGAGGAGTGGAACAAAGCCAAGAGAGTCGCCAAGGAGCTGGAGCCGAGGTTTGAGAGCACACAAACACACACAAACACTCAAGTGTATCATAGTTATTACGGGCAGAACAGCAACAAAGACAAGGGCCGACACTGAATTAAAACTCAGAATAGAAGAAGTGAACAGAAAGGCTAAGACATGCTGGTTATTTTTTCAATGTCATATCAGTTTTATTAAGCATGCGTGCCTCTCTGCCCTGTTTCTTATGAATCTGATATTTGACAGGTATGAGGACTACGTGGACCAGAAGTACAAGGAGCACCTTAAAAACCAGGGCAGAGTGGAGTCTGTAAGTACAAGTATACACTCTATGACACCCTGAACCAAACAAATAAAAAAAAAAGAAAAGCTGACATGTTATCAAGCTAATATTGACCCAATTATGACAAAATTCAGCTTCCAAAATCACTCCAAGCAGTTTGGTCCAGAAAAATAACTTTTTGTAACGTTTATATAAAGCAAAAAGAGATAAATATCTCTCATTTGATCCATTTCTGTAGTAAACAGCAGCATGTTCCTCCCAGAATAAGAATTTGTTAAGTTTCACTGAGATGATTTTACAGTGATTGCTGTATTTCCTGCACCATTTCACTGCTCTGTGGAGCCCTACATGTCCTCCGAGTTGTTTACTTTGCCAGTGCCATTTGATAAATATGAGCAGAGAAAGACAGAAAATGTAATGGTCTAATTTCAAGCTTCATGCTGTGTTTCTTAGAGCTGAAAAAACTGTTTGTTTTTATTTTTGATGACTGTGTTCGTTCAGCTGGTGGGAGTGGATGTCATGGCAGCCCTGGACATCTACGCAGAAAGAGGCCAGTGGGAGAAGTGCCTGGAGACAGCATCCAAACAGGTATGTCTTGTTTGATGTCATTAAGAGTTCATATTATATTGTCACCTCTTTTGTTTTTCGGGTTGTTAAGCAAACAGCTTTTGCTCAAATCAGGGTTTTAAAGTTCTAAAACAAGTGAACTCTAAAGCAGGGCACAGGGGAAAGAGTCATTCATCGTTACTTCAAACAACCAGGAACTTTGTGCGAATTTGTTGGGAAGTAGGGATGGAGCGATGATGCTGGGAAATCTACAGGGAATCCGGTGATTCTGATAAGGTATTACACATATAGGCAGCGGGCTAAAATCCCAGGCAATTTTAGAGCAAAAGCAGATAACCAGGTGAGGTCAAGGTGTTAGAGTTTTAGACAAAGCAGTGAGCAATTGATAAACTAGAGGTTAAATGATGCCAGTACTACACTAGGGGATGAAACAATCACTGAGCAGAGTTCAGGTCTGGAGCTTTATGATGCAGGTAGGTGATAATGATGAGCAGGTGCCCCAGCTGTAAAAGCATGGACAAAAACAACATGTACAGTCAGACCGGTGACCGGTGGTTGTAACTTTTCTTAGAGTGGGAGAGGGTCAAGGATGAGCCGGACTGAAGGTATAGGAATATATGATCTGATGTGAAGTGTTCTTTGTTTGAGAGTGTTTGAGAAGGTATAAAAGAGTTCAAGGGGGCGTCCTTCCACAGAAAACTGTTTTGGTGTTTGACTTGAATGTTTTCTCCACTGCAGTGTTTTTTGTTCTTTTTCCTTAATAAACCTCACTTCAAAGAAACGCTCACCTGGTGGTTGCAATTTTATTTAAGATTTTCCACAACAGAAACAAAGAGGACTAACCATGTCCTAGCTGCAGCTAAGGGTAATTTGTTGTTACCTCCAGTAAAAATGTGCTGCAAGGCTCCAGGAAAGCACTTCCAATCCTTCTTAGAGCCGAATCCAAAGTGTCCATGTCTGGAAATGAGATGATCCACTTTGGAGCTTTCTGAAATTGTATTACAAGTTAATTTGAGACATTAATCGAACACTTTTCGGCACTGAGGGGGTGGTTCTTGTTTTGGGTGGGGGTTCTGTCCCATCCGAAGTCCCCCCTGATTCAACCTTGGTGATATCAGACAGAAAAGCAACTTTGCAGCAGCTAAGTAGTTTATGTTGATTTATGTTTCCCTCCAGTGGGCCTTAATGTGCAGTTTTTTTTATGAACTAGCTAAACTCATCCCCGCACTGTGGCAATATTCAGACAAATAAGGCCTGCATGGGCATTTCTGTCACACAAGATGAAGCATATTCGGGCGCTCATGGACAATTATTTCTGCTGAGGCAACACTTTTTTTTTTCTCTCGTGCTTTTTGGTCTTGTTTGCTCGTTAACAGGCCTCATTGACCTCATTTTTTCTGTCAGGCTTCATAATTTTTGTGTTGTGTTTTGTCAGACCTTTCAGATCCTCCATAAGTACATTGCTCTGTACGCAACACATCTCATCAAGGATAAGGAAGCTCCAAAGGCTGTTCAGCTCTACATACAGCACGGAGTACCACCAAACCCTCAGGTACACACACACTTCTTATAGCTAATTCCATTCCCCCCTAGTGGGTACCCTAAAGGTACATTATCCTTCTTTCACTGCGTGATAACCCAAGTTTCCCTCTTTAATGTAGAATATCTACTCTTAGTTTTGTAGTCTTCATAGAAGGTGAAATTATATGAATATTCCAACCAAGTATCACAGCAAAATGTGTTATAGACATGCCAGTCCACCATGTCCATTTCACGCTTTGCCTCTCTGCTGTGGCCAGTTAGGCAAAGAAAAGATAAAGTAAGCATAGAGAGACCACAAACAGATTGGGGTGTGGTGTATTTTGTGCAAGATTTTGGCATGATGGGAATGTTTGCATAGTTTCAAACAACCTACATGTTTTTATGCAGTTCAGTGTTGACAAGATTGCATTGATTGCCAAGATTGTCGACTTTGTTGTTATGTACAGTGTGAGTCTCAGTTAGCACCACAAAAGCCAAATAGCTAGTGTTCTTAAGCATAATAAACCAATTTCTTCTCCAGTTTTTACCCACGCCACCTGCCTGCATAGCAGCATGCAGGCAGGCAGCTGCTGCAAAGTGAGCATGTTGACACCTAAGTTTGTGAATGCAATAGCTTGAGAATGAGACGATATAGGATTTTCAAATTGACAGCATAGGTGCAAATTCTCAGACGAGTTTGAAAGTAAAGGTCAGACAGCAGGTTTTCTGAAAATTACCCAAGATTTTCTAATTAAACCATAGGTGTATCTATTAGAAGGCTGAGGGGTAGCAGGTGGCACTGCCAGTATTTTTGTTTGCTATAAAGCGGTATTTACAACAAAACTCTATGTTACCTTAAGAGCTTGGAGCCCTGGTTTACAGATTTTTATGGTTCTTGAGTCAGTCAGTTCCAGATTATTTCAATAGACAATAATATCAGTGACTTTCGGAAATTATATTTACACAAATAAAAAGCAAACTGACTGTGAAAAGGCAGCTGTATTTTATTTAAAAAAAAAAAAGATATTTTGATTTCTATTACAGCCTTAACAACATGATTAAAAAGAGACATCTCTTGTTTATTATTTTTTACAAGCTTTGCCATTTTTTACAATCAGAACTTTAACATCTACAAACGCCTGTTCCTGGACCTGATTAACCTTCCCGACACCGATGGACCAGAGTCCTACCGCATGTTCGCCGACCTCCGCAATTTCTTCTTCCAACTGGTAAATCAAAATTAGTAAATGCCTTTATCGATCCATTTTAAAAAACATGAAAATAAGTTTGTCCTCATAAAATGCATCAATTTTTAATTTTTTAATTTCTGTTTGCTGTGATTTCAGTGTGAGAACATGTCCAAATCAACCGAGGCAAACACTCCGGCTCATGAAGATTTTGAACAGATGCTGCTAATCTCTCACTACTACGCCACAAGATCTGCTGCTAAAGGAGTCGAGCAGCTGGTATGAAAACGCAAACAGCACCTGCCTAAATACAGAATATTTAAGAATGAGGACATCTTTGAAAATGACTTTGTAAAAGTTGCTCATAATTGGTGAGAATTCAACAATAGAACAAAGCACTGTGAAGCCTGGAGTCTTGTGGTAACAGCATAGATGATGTTGGGCTAGAGAATTGACGGATGTGAAAACACCTTGTATTGTGGGTAGATCAACCATGTGAACTGCAGAAAATGTGACCAGCAAGGCAACATTTGCCCGCCAAAAGTTCTGTGTCTTTGCTCAGAAAAATAAAAACGTGACCAGATTTCATTTTGGTCCCAAGGTCATCTCCTGGTACACCTTGGATGCTACCAGTACTGCTTCTTCTATTTTTAGATGTCCTCCTGTAAGCTTCTTTCTGACCACCTGCACATTACCATCTGTGATGTATACTCGATCTCTGCCTTTCATTTTGGGAAAGAAGACAACGTCACCAGGAACCAGACACCACAGGACATTATAGAAGACTTCAGTGATGATAGTCTGACCTAAGCTAAACAGGAATCCATGAGGGGAGTTACCAAGTAGACAAACAAAAAGAAACTAAAAATACACAGAGCTCAATTTGCACAGGTGAACATAGTTGAGACTTGGCCAGGCAGTCTTAAAAAAGCACAGGAAGGATGCACAAAGAGGTAATTACCAAAATAAAACAGGAAGTGAAAACAGTGGAAGACAAACAAACAGATAGACGAAACAGGAGGAGACTCTAGAAAAATGTGAACACCTAGAAACACGAGTATGAATATCAGTTAAATTATAACAGGGAACAAGACAAAAAAGAAGACCATGTCATGGTACAAATCTAAACCTCTGCTAGGTAACTGATGATGATATGTAGGAAGCTTTACTTTGGGGTTTTTTAAGTGTTCTCTTCTTCTGCTGTGCATTTTCAGATCAGTATAGCAACCAAGCTCTCCGTGTCTCTGCTGCGTCACACTGAGCTTGTTGCTGCGGACAAGGCTTTCTATGAGGCGGGCCTGGCCTGCAAGGTGAGTCCACCAATTAGAGAGGATGAGGTGCAGCTGTTCTGCTTTGGTAGTGCTGATGTTTTGTTCTTTTTTTAGTTCCAGGTGCATGTTCATAGTCTAAAATGTTCCTCCTAGACCACAAAATTCAATGAGTTTTCTCCACAAAGTTGGTAATATTCCCAGATATTCAATGATTGAAGTACATTTAAAAATGCATTGTACACTTCAGGTAGTCCATGACTACTTACAAGCCTTTAACTCTGCTCTATTGGTGATTGGCCATTAGAGGATAATCTTTTTGAAGGAGCAGATACTCTCTCTCTGGTGTTGATTCTACGTGCTATGTTTTCAATTCTGGCAGGCTATTGGCTGGGAAAACATGGCCTTCATCTTTCTCAACCACTTCCTGGATCTGTGCGATGTATGTATTGTAGAAATCTTTATTTGTGACCTTTCCGTTATGTATTCCGTGAATACCAGCAAAATCCTATTATAACACCATTACACCATCTGAACTTCTAATGTGTAAAACAGGTGTAAAATTGAATCTTTTCATTTGTGATTGGCTAATTTTGTTGTCCAGGGCATTGACGAGGGGACTCTGGACACTCTGGACCACACCGATTTCCTAGACACCGACATTCCCTTTGAGGTTCCAGTTCCCACCAAACTCTGCGTCACAGTAAGACATCATCACCGCCCACCAAACACATATCCCACCGGATGCTGCGGTCAGACTGATAGATGAAGACAATATTGGTGATGTGCTACAAATCAGATCTGGTGCAGTTAGTGTCACATTCCTCTGTGATATTCTTTACAAATGAGCACAGATGACAGATCGCTCCATTTAAGCACCCAGTCTTAAGCTGCAGGGTCGCTGTAGCTGCAAATTAGAAAGTATCGGCAGGCAAACAGGTGGCCTGTGGGCTAAATCAGGCCCTCTTAACAAAAATCATACTTCACATTTTCCTGTTTATAGGTCACATTAAAGCTTGTTTTTATTAGTTATTTTTATTACCTTGGTTATAGCTTCTTAAATATGATGACCAAAATTTGGGGTGGTTTAGGAGTTGGGGTTAGAGAAATTGAAAAGAATAATAGTAACTATATAACAGCCCATTTAAGATTACTTTGTCCAAAAGTCTTCTTTTGTCTGAACAAGCTCAACCTATTCCTGTTTATGACACAGTCACTGAGTTTCTGTGTAGGAAACTCTTATCACTGCAGGCTGACATCACACAAACTGTATTTTTTTTATGTAAAAAATCAAACTCAACCTGACATGCAGCTCAGTTGCAATGAGCAATGTTTAGAAAAGCTGTCTGAAAACAGCGTGTGTGTTACAGGTTGCCCAGCGAGACCAGATGCGCGACTGGGTGCTTATGGTGTCCATGGACCATCGACTCGAGCAGGTTCTGCCACGTGACGAGAGGAACACATACGAAGCCTCGCTGGTGGCCGCCAACACCGGCCTTCGCTCGATGCCCTGTGTCCTCACCGGTTAGACACACACACACAGAAACACTCAAGCATGTCCAAGACTTATCAAAGTTTTGTTAATTTCAAAGATTGAAAAGAGATCAGAGGGGAAAAAAATTGCAAACTGATGTGATGCAACAGAGAAAAGCAAAAAGCAAGAAGAAACGTTTCATCATTTATTTTGTGGAAAACATGAAATAATTAAATGAAATAAAAAATAATAATAATTTAATAAAAAATTGTGTAATTACCATAAAGTTGCAACATGTTCTCTGTTATTTGGAGCTTTTATAGTTTACCTGTTGTTAAACTTTCTTCTCACACCCATGATGTTTGCATACAGTGCTGACATTTACACTTAATCCACTTTGCAATGCACGAGATTTCACACACGCTTTAACGTGAGCAGGTTGATGTAATGAAATCTAATTTCAGGAAAGTGTAGAGCTGTTGTTTGAGGTGTTTTGGAGATTTAAGATGGATTTGTTCTCAAATAAATGTTTAATTTTCACCTCTGTGTTATTTGAAGAAGGTAATCTGTATTTAAGGGAGACCTATTTTGCTCATTTCTATCTTCATGTTTTTACTCTTGGTCTCTACTAGCGAAGCTTTTTGTTATTCTCTTATATATCTTATACTGAACCTTAGTGCAGCCACTCAATTCACCTTTTTTCTAGTTCCACAACCATAAAGCCAACGTTCTTTTGATTGGCTACCTGTCACAAAACAGAAGGTTTGATCAGCATATCCTCTCTCACTGTGAACAGCACTGACATGAAACTGTGGCCTTGTGTAATATTAATCCAGCAATAAAACAGTATATATGTGACAGAGAAAGAAATGTATAACAGGTCCACTTCAAGAACCTTCATTTAAAACCTAATGGACCATTCAACGATTTTCTTTCTTAAATTTTAATATGAAATGATAGCTACTGTATAATAGAATGCTATCATACACAAAACATGCTGTGGCCTTGCTGTAAGTGTTGATTCTCCAGTTTGCTGCGTGACTGTGAAGTCATACACAGCATGTAGTCTCGCTCTGTGGTGTTCCTGCTTTCAGGCTACCCCGTGCTGAGGAATAAAATCGAGTTCTCTGCTGCGGGGAAAGCAGCCAACAAGGAAGACTGGAACAAATTCCTCATGGCCACGAAGGTGAGATCAAACAGAGAAACTGGGTTTTTGTAAGCTGAGAAATTTCCGTGCATATAAAAACAACACAAACGGATCTCTCCTTCTTTCTGAATGAAAAACCTCAGGAGTAGGGCTGGGCCATATCATACTGTTCATGGTAATACCGGTATAATGTTGGGCAACGATAAGAAAATGAAATATCACGATACCCATAGAATATGGGTAAAACGTGCATGCGCAGTGCCTTTGTTCTCATACACACGTGGCGGGAAAAGCATTTCGGCGACGGAGAATGAGAAGGGCGAAAGAGGATCGTTGAATGAAACTGATGAACCAGAATGTAAAAAAGCTGCAACTTCAGTGGTGTGGAACTGGTTTGGCTTTCATCCATCAGATACACAACAAAGCACTATTTTTGGTAGAGCATGCTAGCGGGCCGTCGTTATTACCGTGTTTTTTGTAAAATACGGCACACTTAAAATCAATCCTTTGATTCTTCTGAAAATCGACAGTGCCCCTTATAATCCCGTGTGCCTTATGTATGAATTCTGGTTGTGTTTACTGACCTCGAAACGATTTTATGTCGTACACGCCGCTCAAAAATCTGTCCAATGTTTTAGTACGACTTTGCTAAGCTATGAAGCCGCACCGCTTGATGGATTGTCGGAGCATTATGGCTACTGTAGGCAGGAGATACATACTGTGCATCAACATAATATTACTGTATTGTGTGTATAACCTCTTAAGTTTTGTGGATATTATACATGGTTATGCTGAGGATATGTCGGCCAGTTTCCACTGGAAATTCCTTTTGGTTAAATTTTCAGCAAGGAATTTGCATTTGCACTGTTACATTTTTATATAACTTTATTGCACATAAAAAACAGCTGCTAGTTTAAGCAAAAATACATTGATGGGTTTTTTAGGTTTGTTTAACATTAATAAAGTTGTGGAGTCGTAAAGTAGTTTATCTAGTGTCAATTATACCATCAGTTATATCGTTATCGCAAATTTTCAAATGTATATCGTGATAAATATTTTTGGTCGTATCGCCCTGCTCTACTCAGGAGTGTATTTGACTCCACAGGGACTGTAATTAAATGCAGTGTCATTCAAGGTTTTGAAGAGTTTTGATTAGTTTTGAGGAACTCAAAACTAATCAAAACTCCTAAAACTTACCCAGATCGTCTGTCCTCAACTTAAAATTGGTTGAGAGAGAAAGGAACTCCCATCATGGAGCAGTACTCAAAGCTTTTCTTTTCTTTCTTTTTTTTTTTTTCAAAGCAAAGGCATGAAGAAAATGTTTCTTTCAGGTTCAACTCTCTTTGAAACAGCGCTGATCTTTAGTGAAAATGCTAATGTTGGATTGTAATTTATTGGATTCATTATAACTAGGAAAAAAAAACATAATGGTGCATGAGTTAGAGCTCAACACTTCTTGGCTTCTTATAACTCTAAATTGTATTTTACTGTTGATTATAGCATGTTTGTGTTACTTCAAGATGTTCTGCAAAAAATAAGATTGGCTGGGCACCACCACCAGTCATTAGGCAGTTGCTGGAGGCTGCTGGCTAGTTGCTAGGTAAAATCGGTCACTAAGAAGGCGCTAAACCAGAGACCTATTTGACATTGGTATGGTCTGCCAATTGGTCGCAGAATACATATTTTATCATAGCAATCAGTGGTTACTTGGGGCCACTGGCCACCAGCTAGAGACCAGGTCTGGGTGAATGGGGCTTTAGCGTTTGAGTTCACTTAGCAACTTCTAGCAGCTACTCATTAACTGACTTGGGAATACAAATTTTTCCCCTGCGACTGGTGGTTCACAACTGGCAAAGCATGAAACTGAGGCCTAACCTTTCTGAGTCTTACAATACTGAATTAGTTCATCACATTGAGAGAAATGAAAACAGTGGTGCTTATTTGAGTTTGAATCAGCAGATGAATATACATAGCATCCTTACCTCCCTTCTCACTAGGGCTGCCACGATTAGTCGACTAGTCACGATTACGTCGACTACCAAAATCGTCGACGACTGATTTAATAGTCGACGCGTCGTTTGAAGCTTTGTAAGATCCCAAAAGACGCAGGAATAAGTAGCAGGATTTAAGAGTGTAATAACGGACTGAAACAGAAGATGGCAGCACTGCACGTACAAGGATGCCAGCTGCCGTTAAACCCCGAAGAAGAAGCTGTGTCCCAGAATTCATAGCGCGGCCCTGCTCAGTTTCCAACAATGGCGGCAGCTAGTTAGTTTTAATATTACTCTTATTATTCTTTCTGGGTCACAAAATAAACGTTTAACATATTTTCAGGCGAGAATGTAGCTGTGTAAACCTCAAATATCGGCTCAGTTTATCAGGACACCACATATTTTCAAAAGCGCTCCGACGTTTTCGGAGACGTCTGTTACCCACTAGCTCGATAGCTAGCCGGGGGCTAGGCTAACTAGAGCCGTGAGAGCACCGGACTCCCGGCAGATCGTTTTCAAACCCACCGCCGTCTTTCGCTACTCAGGTTAAACATGATATATAAGTCACTTAGATAACTTACAAATGTTATTGTTTGGCATTTTTCAGTATTTTATTTGTTCCTGAGTAAATCGGTTTGGCTGAGATTAAAGTTATAGTTTTTACACAGCTGAATAAATGTCAAGCAGACAGCTGATTATCAGAAGTGTGAGATGCTGGAGAATATACTCCGGTGTCCTGTTATATTTTAGATAGCAAGGAGTTTATTAAACCTCACCGAAACAATCTGCAAATTTCATTAAAATGTAATAAACTATCATCTTGTCTTTATTTTTAGTTAGCAAAGACCTTAAACACTTAAAGTTGTAAGCTAATGATAGTTATATAAGAGCAGATGCTGCTGGTGCAATAAGCTGTACGTTTTAAGTTCAATGGATGATGATCTGATTAGTCGACTAATCGCAAAAGTAATCGGTGACTAGTCGACTATCAAAATAATCGTTTGTGGCAGCCCTACTTCTCACGTGTGTTTCCTGATGGGCTGTTGTTTGTGTTTCTCTCCTCCACCTCCCCACAGACCACTCACAGTCCAGAGTGTCAGGACGTCCTCGAGTTCATCAGGCAGTGGTGTGGCGGCCTGCCGGCGTCCGGATTCTCCTTCCACTGATAGAACGACCTGCAGCTCTGCCCTGTGCCTTTTCTTTTTATTACTCTGTTACACACTTTGAAACACCTGCTCTTCCTTCTATTCTTCCTCATCTTTTCTTTCCGAAAATTCAAACATTTCACAGGAAACCAACTCTTTTATTGTCCCCAGAACTTTATCATTTTTTTACTTTAAAAGTAGTTTCTAAGCCCAGAGGAGAATACACAATCCCTTCATTTCAGTTTAAACCAGTTCATGATTTTCTTCTTTAAAAGGCACCTTAAAAGTATAGTTAAACTGTTAAATGTTATGTGTTACATGTTATATGTTAAACCGTTGTATGTTAAACTGTAAATTGGTAACATGATAATAAAAGTACATATAAATGACTTTGAACCTTAACAGTTGACAATTTAAGAATTCAAGAAATATATTTAGTGCTTTTTTCTGATTCATTTTTCTGATTTCATTTCTCATTCATCAGCTAGCAGCCTGTTAGAAAATTGAAATGACTGAGAAATGTAGCACTTTGAGCCGATTTAGCAGTTTCTGCTCGTTTCTGGTCATTAGAGTAAGATACCAGGCTGACAAGAGTCAATAAGCATTTTTCTAACATTACTAGTCTTAGAATTTGACCACTGTCAGAGCAAAAGCACAAGATAAAAACTCGTAAGTATTTATTAGAATTCAGGTTCACATATTTCTGAAGCAACCTCAGAAAATCAGTAAGGAGCTCGAAAATGTTTCATAAAACAGCTAACAACAAAAAAAATAGACAGTGCTGAAAACACAGAAGAAAAAACAAAAACCTGTTCATATGCTCAGTGTGTGTTGGCCCCAACCACAAGCCCTTTTAGTTCCTGAGCAAAAACACACAAAAAAGTGATTTCCTGAAGCAGCTCTTGTGCTGTAGTTTAAGTTAAAAATGAATAAACTTTGTTGGGGAATAATTTCAGCGGCGGATTAATCCTTGTTTGGTGCTCTACTGAGAGCGGTGCAGAATCAGAACAAACTCAACATCAGAGCTCTAAAGCACCAAGGAATCCGATGCATCGGGATGAAGTGATGCTGTTTGCTTTTGTTTTTTCCACGATGTTTCATTTTTGTTATTTATTTTATCCTCTGACTGGTCAGTTTATCCCAAGGTGCAGTCACCATGGAAACACATATCATCCATCTAGTTGTTTCTATGTATTTTCTTATCATCAGAAGGACTTTGTCTCAGGTTTCCATCTGTGAAGGCTTTCTCCTGCAGCAGATATTACAATACTTAATAACCTGACACTATAATGCTGTGGCGGCGGTTTAGGACTGTTTAATGTCTGCGGACTAAATTGAGTTATTTTCTCTGTGAATGTTTTTCAGAGGCCAGTAATGTTTGGCAAAGCTTTTACTGAGTGTTCAATATGGAATATACTTTGTTTAATAAAGTTGCAATATAAAAATGTTCAGTGGTTTTCTAAGCATTCATCATATCCTGCTTCATGCTTCTTTGTGACTGTAATGAGTGGAACCACATTCAGCTTTATGTTAAGCCATTAAGATGTAGATTTAGCAATTTTAGCATTTTAGAAAGATAAAAACAGCTCATCATCTGAAGCATAGTTGATGTTGATTTATTTAGATGTAAAAGCCACTGTGGTGGTGTGCAGAGGCAAAACTAGAAAATATATGTCATTGTCCAAAGCCTAACCAAGCTAACTAGCTTTAGCTGATAACTTGGTACTCCACCATCATCCAAATATGGATATTTTGACCGTATCTGAGCGCAATACTAAAGGCTTTAAAATACTAGTCCACAAACCAATAGGTCATTATCCTCTCTGTTGGAATCTAACAGGTATTATTTAGTAATATTGTTTCAGGTAGTATCTTTAATAGGCGTTTATCACTTGTGCCTATAACTGGGAACAGGGCCTCGGTGGAGGTACATGAGTTGGAGTATATGAGACTGTCGAGATCAGAGAAACTCAGCACCCCTGTGTCACAGTCCAAACAAACTCTGATCCTCTTGATCCTATTCCTCACTGAAAGAACAGAGACTGAATTTGATGGTGAGGATGCTTTGTATTTACCTTTACAAAACTCCATTGTCCATAACCCAGAGTGCGAGCCTAAATGTCCTTTCCTTTTGACTGACTGGTGCCACGCCCAGGATCCAGTGTGAACTGTGTCCAAGTTCAACTTCCCAGCTGTGAAGTCCTGAGTTAAATCCCTGAGAGCCGAGGGTGATGCAGAAGCTGTCAAATCTCTCCGGGTTGTTGGGACACTCTACTGTCCGTCCCCGTTTAACACCACTCAGATCTTCAGACAGGTTGAGTCTTGGGTGGGCAGTGTTTGGATCCAGAATCACAGGAGTATACGAGCTGGCCTCAGCCATCTTGTTCAAGATGTTGAAGGTCAGATTGCCCAGGTGTTTGGCCTGGTCCAGCAAAACTCCTAGAAGAAGCTCTGGATCACCCATCAGGGGCTGCTCCTGGACCTGTTCTGCTGTAGCCTTTGTTAGATTATTCTGTTATTATATGTTACCTTATATATGTAATCAAAGTAGTTGGATTAGAATACTGCTGTAGATCACATTATACCCTTTAATATAGAGTGTGTGAGCTGTATGTAGTTTAGTTCTCATTATACTTTTGAGTTAACAGAACATATTCACATATTAGTTCATTAGATAAATGTGCATCACTCTGTATCCTTGATCTGCTGGGAATGTGTTACACTGTTTTCTTGACATGCTTAATTGTTGAATCATGAAGAGAAGGTTGTAAGCAGGAGACTCTGTGTCTAAAGACAGGGGAGATAGATAGACCACATTCCACACCCCCACCTTACAGAAAGCAGAGAAACAACTGCCGAGGTCATAACTTAGGCGCTGTAACAGAGAAAGAATGTGATGTTTTGGCTTTTACGACTAGCTGGGGGCCACTAGAGACTATAAAAAGCTGAGCAACCCGTCACCATTTTGAGACATGTGCCTGACCCTCTGGTAGCATCTCTCCCGTCCGGACGTTGTAATGCTCTGACTGTTGAATTGTATGGAAATAAATGATTGTTGATTGAGCATTTATACACCGAGTATTGTCCTTCCTTCAGCCCAAAGATTCAAAGAATTGGGAGATTTCAACACCTTGTAGTTGTTTAAGAAGAAGGTGTCTTCAGCTCTCAGCTCCTCCTCTGTTGCTCTGATAATTTGCGAAAGAGCTGCTATCTCTCTTCTCAGAACGTCCATCTTCTCCTTCAGCACCTCACGCTTCCACCTTTCTTCTGCACTCACAGCAGCAATCCTGGCCTTCTCTTCCTCTTCTAGAAACTTGTGAAGCCTCTTGAACTGATCACTCTCCAGTAAAAAGGCCTCACACAGATTCTTCAGTGCCAAGTTGCAAGGTGGGTGTTTCTTCCCAGATATGCGCTTACAAACAGGACACTCGAGTGCTTCTTTCCTTCTCCACCATCTCCGGAGGCAGACTTTACAGAAGTTGTGGCTACAGGAAAGAAGAACTGGATCTTTAAAGATATCACAGCACACAGGACAGTGGAGTTTGGCCTCTGATCCGGAGGCCATTTTCTTTCTGAGTGAAGCCAAAAACACAACGAGCAGGTTGCCAAAAGTGTTTCGCTTAATTCTATAGCAATACTTCCCGTCGTGATTTCACTCGGGCTGCAGTATTCCAGTTTGGCTCCCTGTACCACCACCCCGCTCAGGTGCAGGTTATGTCTGGTGCGTCTCCTTCCAGTGGAAACATAATAACTTGAGTGAGTCAGAGAATGGGAGGTGCTTTCTCAGTGGTTTTCCTCTAAATGCTCAGCTGTAATAAACCAGGGGTGTATTTCATTCCTCTGTGTTAACGTAATTGGTTTGATGGATACTGCCATTTTCCTTCAGGGCACGCTGACTCATGCTGGCAGACTGATCTTGGATCTCTTTGCCAGTCAGAAACTAAATACATTAAGCTCAAGAGTGTGTTTTTAGTGTTTTAAAGGTTAACGCCACCAGTTACAGATCATGAGGAGTAGGAAAGGTTTTTTGAAACCAGGGGTTTGGTTTAGTTTAAGAATAAATAAAATATAATTTTATTTCTTTTAAATGCTCAGTGTAGCACTATCCACTAACTATAATGCTAAATGCTAATTCTGTAGTACAAAATTTATATGTGCAGACATAGTTGGGAAATTTATTCAATTTTTAATTCCATTTTAATGCACTTCAGTTTAAAACCACAACAAAACCACAGCAAATGTAACCGTCAGATGGTCAGAATTTAGTGTGAACAGCATGAAAGCATGGATCCATCCTACCTACCTCGGATTAAAGGTTCAGGATGCTGGTGGTGGTGTGAGGATGTGTGGAATATTTTCTTGGGGCTTGTTACCAATAAAGCATTATTTAAATGTGACAGCTTATTGCCGTATGTTATTGCTGACCATGCCCATCCTTTTATAACCATAGTGTGAAGCAGGCCTACAGGACTGTGGTGCACTGACAGGAATAGTAAAATATTCATAGAAGTTGCACAAAAATTTGAAGACTACAGTTTTGAAAATACAACCGTGAGCATTTTATCCTGCACTTATTGCAATACATTATCAGCTAACTGTCAGGCTTAATTAGCAAGCTGTCTTCATATACCATATGGATGCACAGACACACATATCTGCTAATTAGCGCCAAGTAACAGTCTAATAAAGCACTCGAATTTCATTTTTTTTATAAGCTTCTAAACATGTTTTTTGATGCTGTAAAGTTAACCATTTTAACACAGGAGTCTGTGGAGACTGCCTTATTTTTGGAGCCAACCTTAAGTGGCCGCTAGACAAATTGCAAGGAAGGCAACTGAGACTAAGAGAACAAAAACTAGAAACAGTGGCAACACAAAGAGTACTGAACAGAGACCACTGCAGTCAGACAGGGAGCAAAAAGAAACTGTGGAGTACATACAAACAGTTGAGCACCTGGATGATTGACACCAGTTGGGAAAGGTTCAGGGATTACAAAACAGACGAGGAAATGACAGAAACGGTGGCACATACTGTTGGTTTTAGACCTTCTCTTTTACTGCACTCTTCTTCTGAAGTTAGTTATTTCTTATATAAACACTCTTTTTCATAATTTTGAAACATTGCAGCAGAAATATGAATTTCCTTATGTTTGAGCATGCACCAAGAAATCCCAAATCCAAGTGACTTCTTCAGCCTCAGTGTCTGCAGGTTTGCCCAACCTTACAAACAGTACACGTGTATAATGACTGAAACTAGCACCATTGATGAACAATGGGCTGTGAGGTCAGTTTTTTGATCATTAATATTCAAACTGTCATTACCATTGATCAACAACCACTGATCAATCACAATTGATCAATGAGTACCATTCACAGAGAGTAGGGGAATGGCTGCAATCACAGCATTTTAAGATGGTGAAAGATGTACCCTTAGGCCCCCTCCTCGATTCAGAGACGGTCTTCCCCTTTTCACGTAAATGGCCTCCCTTGACCTCCCGCTCAAAAAAGCGTTCCTCCTGTCCAGGATCAGCAGAATCAACTTTCTGGGACTTCAAATTTAGGTTTCATGAGTTCCAGCTGAGTTCAGTCTGGAAATCCAAGCTTGGTGTTAAACCTTTAACAACAAACAAATAAATCCTAGCACAATATGCAAATACAGATGTGCAGTATACAGATGTTTTTTTTTACCATGTTCATACCATAATTACCAAGCCCTTATATAGTGGGATGAAAAAGTTTGGGCAACCTTGTTAATACTCATTATTTTCCTGTATAAATCGTTGGTTGTTACAATAAAAAATGTCAGTTAAATATATCATATAGGAGACACACACAGTGATATTTGAGAAGTGAAATGAAGTTTATTGGATTTACAGAAAGTGTGCAATAATTGTTTAAACAAAATCACGCAGGTGCATAAATTTGGGCACCACAAAAAAATACGGTAAATGAAATCAATATTTAGTAGATCCGCCTTTTGCAGAAATTACAGACTCTAAGCGCTTCCTGTAGGTTCCAATGAGAGTCTGGATTGTGGTTGAAGGTATTTTGGACCATTCCTCTTTACAAAACATCTCTAGTTCATTCAGGTTTGATGGCTTCCGAGCATGGACAGCTCTCTTTAACTCACACCACAGTTTTTCAATAATATTCAGGTCTGGGCTGAGATGGCGGTTCCAGAACGTTGTACTTGTTCCTCTGCATGAATGCCTTAGTGGATTTTGAGCAGTGTTTCAGGTCGTTGTCTTGTTGAAAGATCCAGCCCCGGCGCAGCTTCAGCTTTGTCACTGATTCCTGGACATTGGTCTCCAGAATCTGCTGATGCTGAGCGGAATCCATGTGTCCCTCAACTTTGACGAGATTCCCAGTCCCTGCACTGGCCACACAGCCCCACAGCTGATGGAACCACCACCATATTTTACTGTAGGTAGCAGGTGTTTTTCTTGGAATGCTGTGTTCTTTTTCCTCCATGCATGACGCCCCTTGTTATGCCCAAATAACTCAATTTTAGTTTCATCAGTCCACAGCACCTTATTCCAGAATGAAGCTGGCTTGTCCAAATGTGCTTTGGCGGCTCTGTTTGTGCTGTGGGTGGAGAAAAGGCTTCCTCTGCATCACTCTCGCATACAGCATCTCCTTGTGTAAAGTGCGCCGAATGGTTGAACGATGCACAGCGACTCCATCTGCTGCAAGATGATGTTGTAAGTCTTTGGTGCTGGTCTGTGGTTTGAGATTTTGGTATCAATAAAATGACAACAGTGCCCAAATTTATGCACCTGCCTGATTTTGTTTAAACAATTATTGCAAACTTTCTGTAAATTCAAAAAACTTCATTTCACTTCTCAAATATCACTGTGTGTGTCTCCTATATGATATATTTAACTGACGATTTTTATTGTAACAACCAACGATTTATACAGGAAAATAATGGCTATTAACAAGGTTGCCCAAACTTTTTCATCCCACTGTACATTCAACACCTTATACACCTTATACATTCAACTATTATCAACTACAGTCAGTGACATTTCATTATGGGGAGTCTTGACTTAAACCAGCTGCTTGTCTCCCTCTTTTAAAGGATCTTTAGAGAGATCTTCGGCTCTTCAGGAAACAGGATTATTCTGGTTCGGCTTATTAGGATCACACTCGAGAAAGGGTTTTAACAATGAGTCCTGTGTTTCTCAGCCTCTTTTATTCGTTTTTATTGTGAGAAGACTGAAAAGCAGCTCAGAGCTGTAAAAGCAGAAAGATTTGTTCATCTTTCTGACGTTACGTTTCTGATTAGTTCTCTGGTTGGTGATTACAAAAACACCAGTTTGTTTCTGCTGTTCTCTGTAAACATTGTATAAATCAGTAGTTAGACCTCAACATGAGTCTTTAGTTTAATTTAGTTTAGTTCATACGCATGATACAATAAATATCAGCTCAAAACTGGAAAAAACAGTCTATTGCTAAGATTCTTTCACAAAGGTTTACTGTGAATATGTTAAAATCAGCTTTATGTGGTTTTGTGTGTTTGTGTGTGTGTGTAGGTGTGTGTGTTTTCTTTTTTAATGTAGCTCAAATCAACCTACTGAGCTCCATATTTTTTGTTTTGGAGTAGCTTTGGTTCAAACTTATTCATCCTTTACTGGGTCTTGGTATTTGGATTGGTACTTATAAATGTTTCTACTTTGAGCATTCAAAGTGCTTTATTCTACACACCATTAAGAGCTTTCTATTACTGCATGTTCACTCTATGATGGATGTACTGGGACCCATTTGGACTTCAGTATCTTGCCAAAGGACACTTGGACATGGATTGGAGGAGAAGAAGCGAGCCCTCAGTTCTTTTTAGCTCCTCTCCCTTTAAGACCACCTTCTTCACAAACACAAGATTTAGCCTGCAGGTGGGTGGGGCTTCTATGCTATATAACTAGCTAATATGACCATATTAGGGCGTCTCACTGTTCTCAAATAATAAAATAAAATCAACAGAGCATTTAGAGGAGTTTGAAGCCTGAGCTTTTGGCTCACAGGAAGTCCCTACATCATTATATGAAGATTTTGCCATTTAATATGGAGATCCACAACTAAAACTGTGTGACAGAAGTTAAGGTAGGTTCTCATTAAATATATAAAAAATGAAACAAAAAGAATAAAGACAAAAACAAGGTCATTTTTTAAATTGTATTTTATTGTTTAGCATCTTCATAAGACACTCTTGGGTATCATTATGTCCCTGAGAACATACAATAGACAAACAGCACGCACAGACACATAACACTGACTGCTTTGAGATTATTTAACCACAGTGCTTGAACAGTTGATCCGAGTATATAAATCTTGCAAAATTATACCGCAGCCAACAAATAAAACACGTCTATAGCAGAAAAGTGCAAAAGCTGTGAATAAGGGTGGAGGGAAACTGCATCACATTGATTTGGTTACTTTTATTTAATCAAATGCGGAAAAAAAATACTGGGATAAAAAGAATTCAGCCAGAGGATAAACTATAATGCAATCGTGGTGTCTTTTTCTGCAGTGCGTGTACATTAATCATCTGTTTCATCTTTCAGCTGTCAAACCCAAGATCTAATATGTGCTCATATAACACTCACAATCCATGCGTCCGTATTTTCCCACGTACATGGCAGTTTCTGAAGAAGGAGAAGGTTTTGTTTGTTTGTTTGTTTGTTTTTTACAGATATTTTAGCTCATCTAAGAAAAGCCCAGAGTTAAGCAAATTTCCAGTATAAGTAAAGTAGCTGTATGGGACAGAAAAAAACAAAAACGTGGTTCTTTAAATAATTTAACAAGCTGAAATCAATTTATTTGCAAAATTCACAGT
Source organism: Rhamphochromis sp. 'chilingali' (assembly GCF_963969265.1). Lineage (NCBI taxonomy): Eukaryota > Metazoa > Chordata > Actinopteri > Cichliformes > Cichlidae > Rhamphochromis > Rhamphochromis sp. 'chilingali'. The sequence continues at coordinate 21,511,434 of NC_137932.1, read as the reverse complement.
CTGAAGAAAATACATTAAGATGCACCAGAGTGATTAAATTCACTCTCTGTGCATGTTCAGAACAGCATACAGTAAATATCCAGTGTACGACCTCCGTTCCCAGCAGAGGAACTATACATCCTTGATCGATACACTCTGTGTTTGGGGACAATGCATTAGTAAGTGATAACTCGGGAGACTTCCTGTCCTGCTGCTATCCTTGTCTCTACCGTGAATCAGAAAATCTTCACCTACATCCATGTAATGTATTCTCTTATTTCACACAGAGCAAAAAGTGCTTATTGGACAGCAATAATTATACAAGCAAGCATTAATTATACTGGGAACAAAGCCTGGAGGTGCTGGGAGTCCGTTTTTTTGTGCTGAAGTCCAAAAATATCCTTTTTCTATGAAAGATTTTAAGCCTAAAAATCTCTTCCTATTTGCATTACTTGCAGTTGCTCTGCTGCTGTTTTCCATCCAATATCAGAAGGCTTTATCCTCTTGTATAGTATTTATTGGCCTTGTCTGCATGTCAGAACCATAACAAATGAGACCCATGTGAAACACAGTTACTTTAATCACAATCCTGCAGCACTGAAGCAAAGCATGCCAGGGTGGATTCATACAGGCTGACAGGAAATTAACAGGAAGCACAGGAACACCGTAGCTGCACTTGGTTCTTATTAATATTACATGCTACATGTTATAGACATGCATGTGAGTGAAGCATACATTATTAAAGCCTCCAGCAGACCCGCTTTGTCCATACTTTTAATTCCATTTCGAATTTTAATCTGTAAACACAGGGCATTAATTAGTGGTGGGTATTAACCCGGCCGCTCACACCCTTTTCCATTTTTTTCAAATCAGTGCTTCCAATCTCATTTAAATCTAATCTCATTTTAGAACATAATTAATCAGATCTTTCAGTGAGGACATTAACTAGACCTGCATGTCAGACAGCTTTCAAAGTCTCAAAGACTACAAATTATAGTGGATTTCTTAGGATTTAGGAGGCTGATGTAAGCGAGACGCAACAGAGCAGCGATGGTAATGAAAGCAGAATGAACTGATGTGTTCTGCTGATGTTAACGAGACATTTTAAGTGTTTATCTCGCGTCTTTCAGCGTTATCTCGTTCATTTAATTAGTTTTTGAGGATTTTTCCTTTACCTGAAGTTGAGGATAGAAATGATCTGGTTGGATTTAGGCCTTTGTAAATAAAACTACTGACTAGTTTGATCTTGAAGTTCATTATTAGTGAGCATTTAATTGGGCACAATCTCTGGACCAATCTCTGTATATACTGATTCTTTGAATGCTCACTGGTGGTTGGCATTCAGTTACAAAATATTAGTCCCTTCCTGCAGCTCCCCATGGTTGAAATGGTCCTAATTCTGCCAGCCAGTAGAAATAAATGTCATTTCTCAGTCTAAACTGGGCCAAATCTGCACATATAATACTACTCCAAATTTGGCACATGTGAGTATGCTGATATTTAACCCCAATTGGCACAACTCAGCTAGCTACAAATATGACTTTTGAAAACAGTTGCAATATGTGGCATTAGACACTTACAAGAGCCTGGAAATGATAGCACTTTATGATAAACTGTATTTAATCATTTAATTTGATAGGAAAATCAATTAATATTACTCTCTACTTATTTCTACTCCAGTTTCTCTGATTTCCAATTGAGATTAAAGGCAAAAAGCACTTATTTCAAATCTTTTGATTCAGGTTTCGGAGAACAAAAGCAGAACCGTAGACCTATCCATCCACCCCAACCTCCTCCTAATACTGGTGCTATAATACTACACACAGACTAAATATAAGCTCATGTAATTCAGACACTAGAAGGCGCTGTCATAGTTAACTCTTAAATATGGATAGGGTTGTAACGGCATGAAAGAAAAATATGAGGACAATCTTATATCTAATAATTTTTAATAAAAAATAATAAAGGAACAAAAAAGTCATTTATATATATATATATATATATATATATATATATATATATATATATATATATATATATGTGCACTAGTGGTCCGTGGTGGTACTGCCGCGTCTTACCCAGTCTACCGTCAAGACAGCCATGTTAGAGAAACTGGAAATGCATCTTTACATCTTTGCATGACATGAACAGTCAAATAAGTGTTTGTAATGGCTGATATTTGGTTGCTCTCTTGGCATTCACCGCGTGCCTTAATTGTATGGACATTTAAATCAAGGTCCGCTGTGAACACGAGGAGTGACAACCCATATTTCTCTTATTCCCCTTTGTTCTCATCTGACTCACAACATCGTGATTTTGTACAGTTTTCATACATTTATTGCTTTTTTTTCAATGCAGCTGTGGTCTTGTGCACCTCGCTTTAACGTTTCCAGTGAGTCCATTTTTACCACTGTTTTTCTTTTCTTTTTTTCCCCAGCACTGCTCTGTCCTACTAGAGCTTTCTCTGTCCAGCTTGACTGAATCACTTCCACTTTATTCCCGTCCTTATCTGTCTCAGTAGTTTTTCTGCAACAGCAGCACTCCAGAAAATAAAATTGCTGCCAAGTTATCAAGCGCTGAGGGGGTTCCTCTTTAATGTATTTCTATAAACAGATAAACAAATTTCAATATATTGAGCTTGTAAATCTCCCATGACACTCAGTGGGCTATAAATGTATTAAATATCAATATAGTGAACGCTTTATTGTCACCGTTGGGTTATATTGACTATGACTGCACTGATTATTTATCATGCCTCCGCATGCTGCTAAAACTGCCTTACAAATTGAATACAGCTGATCAAATTACACTGACAGCAACATTTATGATGATATTGGTGCTGATTGTACTAGATATTGTGAATGCAATCTATTGACAGCGTTATAATACATTATTGTTAAAGCAAAAGAGTGGTTCGTTACAATAACGGCAAGGTTTTTTTACTCAGCTCTGCTCCTCTGCAGTGCTTTGTCTCCTCCTGCAGTCCACACACAGAGAGGCAGCTCAGGAGGACCCTGTAGTGGTCCATGCATAGGCGTAAATGTGACTGTGTGTGCATATCTTTCTTTTCCCTGAGATGTAAATGGGTGCAGTGTTAGAAGTGGTTCAGTGACAATCAGTTTATCCGCTGTGTATATGGACAGTTTGCAGATTTTAGCCCTGTGACTAAAAATTATGTCAAAATCCATCCAAATCATTTGAATATTAATCGCTTCAATCTCCTCCTTTGGCTTCTAGCATACTTGAAATAATGTCATCTCTACTGGTATTGTCATTTCATTGGCTTAATTTGGCAGAAGTTCCACAAAAAGTGTCATCTGAAGGATTTCTGGAGGCCTGAAAAAAAAAAAGATTAACATTTGTTCAATGTAAAATGATTTTTTTTAACATCATGTGACCTCCCTCTGTTTTTTTTCTTCACCCTTTTTTTGCTTTTTAGTTGCGCTGCATGCAACAGTAATGCATCTTCAGCTGCATTAAACGCAGACATGATGCTCACTGAAATTGATTGACCGCATGGAGCAAGTGTAAAAATCTCTGCAAATTGATTTTCATACCCCCGGATGAGTGGAAACCAATAATGGCTTACTGGAAGACTGGAGGGGAAAATGCATTTGGAAGAGGCCAAAAAATAAAAAATAAAAAATCTAAAATAATACAGTATATGTGTAAAAAGTATTGCAGAGATGTGCAGTTTTAAATCATTAAAAACACGGCAGCACTGCGGACCATTAAAGCATCATCCTCCATTATCTGGCAGCAGCAGCAGCCATAATGTACGTTCTTATACAGCACTGCATTAGTGACACAGCTGCAGGGGAGGAAGCTGCTGCTGCAATTTTACTTCTCATCCCACATGAGTACACCATCCTGTCAGCTAAACAGAAAAAAAGAGGAGGGGGGCAGGGGGGCATCAGGACATGTAGCCTCTTCTTTTGATTTGTGCAGATGAAAAGCAGCAGCATCAGCATCATCTGTGCTGCTCGGCGGCTCTCCGGCAGAGAGGAGGACCCATCTGCAGCCTCATTAACCGCTGAAATGCTAATGACCCAGATAGCTCATGTAGGCTAAAACTGCAGAGAGGAGGGAGGGGGTGGATGGTTGCCTTTGTGGGGGTCGGGCGTGTGTGCGTGCGTGTGTGTGTGTGTGTGCTAGAGCTTATATTGAACATTTTTAACCAATACACGACTGCAGGCACCGAATAAGTCAAATTACAGTCTGTAAAAACTGGTCTAACAGACAGTAAAACACAATAAAGATTTCCGTTTTTGCGTTTTTCCAATTATAACATCAAATTTACCAGAAAACACCACGGCCTGCCAGAGTTAAATATTACATCTGGTGCAGTATTTGTGGATGGATTTGGGCGTGAATGCAGAATTTGGCTCTTTTTTTCGCAACAGAAACAGAAAAAAAGAGAAGTTCCGCAGAGCACGACAGCACACTGCGGCGTTCGCAGGAGCAAAACGCAGATGAAAGGGTTTTTAACACACACACACACACACACACACACACACACACACACACACACACACACACACACACACACACACACACACACACACACACACACACACACACAACGCCTATAATACCTTAGCTTTAAAACGAACAAATGTGCTGTAAAAGTGTGTAACACCGAACAACAACAATACCTTTCAGCGGCAGGGTGCAGGATAAATGGCGCAGGTATCTATTTCTTTTGCCATTACAGAGCACGTTCTTATTGTTTGATGTTTAAAAATAAATAAATAAAAAGGCAGCCCAGACCTCCATTAAACACACCGACTCTTGAGGCTCTGTGTGCCCGGTGAGAGAACGATGTAAACCGGCTTTATTTGCAGCTTGGTCCGCGGTCCTCTTCTCTGGAGGTCCTCCCAGGGATGGGATGCTGAGGATGCGGAGGAAGCGGAGGGATGTTGCGAGGGATGCGGAGGTCGGACCGTCCTTCTTCTGCACACGAGCTGAATAGGCGGTATTTCTCTCTCTCTCTTTCTCTTTCCAGAGAACACTCTTTAAAGTACAAATAGTCCAGACCCATAAAGAGTACAAGAGTCAAGCAAATATCCCGAACCCATCAAAATCAGGTTTTGTGCGTGCTGGGTGCAGTCCGTGTAGCTGTACGGCAGGATGGAGGGAGAGAAGTTGGGCGCAGTCAGATGGAGAGAGGATAGGGGAGGGGGTGGTCCTCTGAAAGAGAGGGAGTCAGATGAAGCCGGGTTTTTACATCCTCAGTTTCAGCTTCCAGCTCCGTCCTCCCTCCGCTTTTCATCCGCCCCGTCCTCCTCTAAGAAAGGAGGGAGGGGGGAGTGAAAGCATCTGCCTCACCAAACACACCGAGTGAAACAAGCCCCACTCCATCTGACCATAAACTGTCATTAATTTAATCCAAATGGCTTCAAGGAACAATGCAGCTAGCCTCTGTGCTAGTATACGGACACCCAAAGCTACATTTTAAATGATGATGTAATTCCCAAACCAGGCGCATTCATCAGCCTCTGCTCTCGTGTTTTCAGGCTTGCTGTGAGAATTTATAAACTCGTCTACAGAGATTTGCTTATTGTACTTGAAATAAGCAATGACGACGGGTTGCATGGAGTTCAACAAAGGTGCAGGATGAAGCAACCAAACCGGATATAGCTTAGAAAAATGAAAAGGTGCCACGCTGAATGTGTAAAGTGCTCACCACAAAGCCATACCACAAAGTGTAGTCTTGTAATAAATAAATAAATAAAAGTGCTTTGTGATTATCATGTAGAATAATGGGAAATAAAGCCGTAATAATTTAGTTTATTTTGTTTTATTTGTTAAATTAGTTAGTAAAGGCTTTTATTTTTACATTTTCAGAATCAGAATCAGAATACTGATTAATTATAGGATTAATACATTCATATTAGAGGAGATATGTTGACATCATGGTTGGGTATGTAATTAACATCATATTTACCAAACCATTCAAGAAATAGGTTGACATTTATAATTATATAGGGGAGAGTGAGGTAAGATGAGCCACTTTTTACTCATGTTGCCCTGGATGTGAGAAAAAAATAATACAGAAATAGAATGATAACATATTCCTTTATTTCAGGATGTCTCCTTTCAAATGTAATGATCAGAATCTATGTCTGATGACGCTGCCCAAAATAATGACCTATTAAAAAAAAATGCTCCTTTGGCTCAACTTGCCCCAGATTAGGGGTAAATTGAACCTAGTCAGTGGGTAAACTGAGCCATCTTGGGGCAAACTGACCATGTAGTTTTTAAAATGTAAAACTGATCATATTGTGAAAACAAACCATTTTAACAGTTGTAAACCTGTGAGAACAAACCTGGAAACTGGTGGTTTCTAAACAAACCACCAGTTCAAAACCATTTATTCAAAAGAACTATTCAATATTCCAATGATCAAGGTTGCAGGGGAATATGAACTGTTGCTCCCTCCTTGCAGTTCCTCCAGCCTGTTGAGGTTGAGGTAGCTTCTTCAGCACATCCTTGCGTGGGAAAGATGCCTCATCATTTTCCTTGAACACAAACGTGGGTTTCTTACTGCTAGTGATCCCTCGGATTCTTCTGAGAAATCTGGCACTCACTTCGTTGTCTGCAAAGCTGTCAACCAGGCCAATGTAATGGTGGCTCCTGGATTTGGATGCAAATCTTACGATGACAAAGTCACCAACTACCAGGTCTGAGACATCTGGTTCACTTCTTTCATCGCTGGAACTCTCATACTCAGAAGTGTCTTCAAATGGGATGGGAACATCACTCTCCTCAGAGCTGCTTTCCACTGCAATTTTTGTCTGGGTTTGTTTCCTCTTCCACATTCCTTGCTTTTTGTGGATTATTTCTTTTTTGCCTTTCAGTTTATTTGTCCTTTCTTCATGGGCTCTCTCAATTGCCTGCTTTTCAGGTGTATCAGTCAGGATTCGTGTCTTCACACGCTTTCGATTTGTTTGTTTCCTGGGCTGCTGACTTTTGGGGAAGGGTAGAATATCAGTGGGAGACACATATCGAGCATGGTTGGGGTCACTTCGTGAACCACATGCATGTACAGGGTCTGGTGAAGGTAGCTCAGCAGAAAGAGAGGCTGAAACCACAGGTGCAACACCTTCAGCGGCAGGCTGCTGCTCCAGGTTGGGCCTGTCTGACACCATGGATGGCTCAAACTCTGCATCAGAGAAGATATCTCTGTTGTAAGGGAAAATCCCAGTGGCTCTAAATCCCGAGGAGATATTTCGTGGTGTCATTGCTGACATGAAAGCATCATTCACACAACCAGCAATTTGGTATATGCTGGCAGTTTTGCCTGGGTTGGACCTCATCGGAGCCCACTTGTTTTTTTCCTTTTTCTGCCACTACCTGCTTTGGTGTCTGTACTGTTGTTACACCTGTTTCGTCAACATTAAAAATCATGTTTGGGGGGAATTTATACCTGTCAAACAAAAAAAGAGCAATGATGATTAGTTAAATTTTTAAGTAATGCAAAAAATGTTAGCTGAGAGTACGCATATTTATTCACTTAACTGTTGTTTGTAGTTGTCATAAATAGTTATTAATGTTTTCAATTAGATAACTTCTGTTACCTGTCGATCACTTTAGCCAGATTGTCAAAGAACTCCCCAACTGTAGTCTTATTGAAGGCTGTAGCTCTTCCCAAAGATGTTGCCTCAGGCATACGGCAAGAGAGATGGTGGCGTGCCAAAAAATTCTTGAACCATTCTTTACCTAAAAAATGTAATGGTAAAGTAATAAACTACACAAAATACATTAGTCTGTGCCAACCTACTGAAATGTTGTTTCTTGCACTTCCTACCGGCTAAACCTTTCTCTGTCCAGTTGCTGGGAGTAGGAATGTTGTTTCTGCCTGCCAATTCTAATGCCAGTTCACGGCATTTCTTTGGGGAAATGCCATGGAACTGCTCTGCAAGCTTCTTGATATGCTCTGATAGCTCCTTCTCCACCTCCTCAGAGAAGACTCTCTTTGCTGAAGCTGTTCCACTATAGCCAACCGATTTGACCTCCTGTGTGTCCCTCTTTTTAATATATCTCCTGAGTGTTGACCTGTCAATTTGTCTTTCTTTAGCCACTGATCTTATGGACTTTCCTCCCTTGACTTCACTCGCTGCCCTTTCAATCTCCTCCAGGGGTGTTGAGCCCCAGCTGGTCTTCCGTCTGTAGGTCCTTGGCATGATATCTTTTCTATAATAGTTAACATATGACAAATACAACAAAAGGGTTCAGTATACTGAACTAAAATACTATTTAATAAGTCAGAGCCTTAAATAAATTTCAGTGCCTTATGGTGGGGTAGGTTGAACCATTGGATCAATTTACCCCATAGCCTTTGGCTCACTTTGCCCCATAGCCACCATTTTGAAAAAAACGGGCTAGCTTAGCAATTTAGGCTAATCTTTAGAAAACTTCTTCAGATGATATTATATTTTAGAAACCCACCAACATGTATAATATATCATCTTAGACACAGATACATTTGTTTTAATATTACAGTCAATTTACCTGATAGGCAGAAATTTTACTTTGACAAGCAAAAAACATTTTTTTGTGTAATACAGACTTACCCCTTCTCCAATGTGCTCCTCTTTAATATAGCAGGATGGAAATGATGAGTGCTTCCTGGATTTATGGTCACATGACAAAACATGTACACAGTTACCTAGATACAAGGGGTGGTTCAACTTACCCACTGGCTCATCTTACCTCACTCTCCCCTACCTGTTTGATGACGAGATTTTTGGTAGAATTTTGAATGGCCTCCCAGCTGAGATGCACAATAATAAGGTGATTGTAGAGCTGCTGGATACAATTTTCTCATTTTTGGTGCTCAAATTTTCTTTAGAGGCTACATAAACACCATTATTCACAAATGTTCAGAATTTCCCCCTTTATTCTTCCCTTTTCTGAGTATAAATAAAAGATACTGAGCATCTCCATTCTGTGGCTCCAGCCTAAAGTGATTGGAACAACAGGGATAAAAAACCAAACCAAAAAAGTTAAATTAGATGACAGGCTCTTTATGGATGAGAAAGCAGTTTAATTGGGTTTGCATTAAACAGATAAAGTATTGATTTTTGTCTCTGTGGTTGAGTTTTGTCAGTGCTGCCATCATGAAGACTGGCACAACTTTTTTTCCCCCTTTATGTTCAAACAAATTCAGCCACGATCCCTGCCTCAAAAAGTCAGACAGGGCAAAGTTCGAGTACGAATGGGCCCCTGCCTTCTTTGCCCCCACCTGAACCACTCAATATATCTACTAACTTTAGCTGAAATGCAGCACATTATTTTCACTCAGAGTTGCACCAGGTGACATTTTCATTTAATGTGCTCCAATCAGTAGATGTTCAGAAATGTTTGGAGAAATGCTGCATTGCTTGGTTCTAATATAAAGAAGCCAAGGGATGGAAAGAGTTAACAGAGAAGTGTACATTTAGAAAAGTCTTCTTCTCCAGTGAAAACTAAAACTGTGCACCTGCCATCTGAATTATTGATGATTCCCACCTTCATACACGAACAATGAGACACCGAAATTAACATTTTTTCCAGCATTAGCAGCGTTCCTCCTGGGTTCTTCCATATGGCTCATCATCTGTCCTCTTTCCATCCATCCCCCCACCACCACCTAGTGTACTGGGAACCAGTTGACTGATGGAGGCTGTTCGGTGCTCATTTGACTGCACCATTATAGCTGCCGACTATGAAATAATCATCATCTTCCATCTCATGGAGCCTGATTTTCTTCAAGAAATCCCTACAACCTTATTTGAACCATCTGAGTAACACACAAATCGTTTTCTTGAACATTTTTTTGTTTTAATTCATTGTGTAATGTTTGTGATCATTTAATATTTACTTTTCATTTCTTGTCAGGGCTGAAGTGTTCACAGCTTACATTAAACTGTTCTGCTATTTGGATTTTTATTAAAATGTCAAATATTTACAGTTTACTTTCATAATTCAAACCATTATACCCGTGTGGTGTTTAACTCCCTGTAATTACAATTTTCATTGTTTATCTTTCATATTCTGCTTTCATTTTTCAAGGTATGGAATAAAACGTATCCATTTTAATATTGTGTGCATGTTCGTTTTAATGGCTGTATTTTTCTAATGTTTTGGCGCCCCTGTCACATTGTTTCTTTAGTGTAAAATGGTTACAAAACTCAGCTGGAGCTCTTTTAGGGCAAGCTTTTAATTAAAACCAGTGAAGTTCAATCCCGTGACCACTGCCAGTAACCAATAAGTGCCCCCTCTGCTTTCTTTCCATGCCGTGTCCACTTTCTGCACCGTCTTTTCTTCTTAGGCCAGCAGTGACAAAAGCTGCCTCTGCCTTACTGATCAGCAGTTTTTCTTCTTATAATGGTGACGACATGATGGGAAATAATATCATATTAGCAGTAAAAGTGTAAGATCCACAGTCTTTGAAATGTTCAATATATAATGAGTACACCACTCATGGATGCTCCGTCCTCCTCTGAGGACCACTGCGTCACCAAACACACAGGGTGAAATGAGCCCCCTTCCACCTCAACATAAACTGTTAATTTAATCCAGATAGTTTTAACTAACAATACAATTAGCTTTTGTGTCCTAAAGGATGTGGACACCCAAAGCTACGTTTTATGTGGCTCTATGATGATGTAGTCCCCAAACCAGGCCTGTTAATCAGCCTCTGGCTTCTGCAGAAATGCGCTACCATTCATGCTCAGGAGGTGCAGCACTGGGCAATAAAGACGGTTTTCGTGGAGTTCTTCAAAGGTGGAGGGTGAAACACGTCACACAGGATCTAGCTTTGTAAAGAAAGGACCCTTTTCCCCAAAGCATTGGCACAAAGTTCAGAGTGCTGTCTTACTGTACGTTATATCTACATATTAATGTATGTTGTAATTTAACTGGCATGAAAAAACTGTCCCTGAATAGCTGAGAAAAACTTTACTGCCTCAGGTGCTTTGTGATTATAACATCGAACAAAAGTGTTCTACTGACTACTTTCTGACCCTCCTGAGTACACCACTGGGGTTTGTGTAGTTGTATATACTTTTGTAATAGTGTGAACACTTATGCTCACAAAACAGTGAGAAAAGTATTAAAATGCATAATTTGAGACAGAGCTTAATTCGTATTTGACAAATGTACAAATGAGATGCTGTTGTTTAAAGGGCAGTTAATGTTGACATAGTCTGTCTGCAAAAAGCTTTGGCGGGTTTAAAGAAGCCTTTACAGTCTATAACTAAAAACCCTGACTTATGACAGATTGCCTTTAGATATGAGACAGTGTCAGACATTAGTTTTGTAAAAGTCATTTTAAAGTCTTCTAGTCTACTGTAGACATAAATCTACATTATGAACAGCTTCAGGTAAATTTCAGGGTCATGGTATTTATGTAGATGTATTAAATAAGTCATATTTGATCATGTGTCTCTTAGTTTTCTAAACCATTTGTCCACCATGGCGATGAAGGGGACCTGAGGTCTATCCCATCTGTCCCACAAGAGGAGTACCTGCCATAGGGTGCTACTGCCCCTCACCTAAAAGTCTAGGGAGGACAAACCACAAGTCTTAGAATCAGCTTGCTGAATGAGCAACAAAGCATTTATTTAATTAATGTACAGTATTAAAGTTAGCTAGAAAAAATATACAGAACCAAACAGACATCAGGGTCTCCAAGGCCAAAACAACAGCAAAAAAACAAGTTTAGACACAACGTTAGAGATGCAAGGCTGAGACGTTTTGGAGACAAGGCATTGTGGATATATTTGCCAAAGGAAGTTGATTATGAAGCTTCCAGGAAGGAGGAAAACCACAGGGGAGATTGACGGATGTAGTGAAGGAGGACATGCAGAGAATTGGTGTGACAGAGGAGGAGGTAGGAACAGGGTGAGATGGACTGAGATGATCAGCTGTAGTGACTAAAGGAAACAGCTGAAAGAAGAAGAAAAAGATCTTTGAAACCCACAGGGAACTCAAACTCCAAACAGACTAAGTAACATTGCTTTTAATGGTGTGAAAGACAAATGTTTCTTTCGACAGTTTTGTGTTGATGAGTTCAAACTGACACAGAGGTTTAGGTAAAATGACAGATGGCCAGTTTAACTGAGTGGAATCAGTAAATAACAGCTAACAGCTCAGTGTGGAGGCTGTCTCAATGCATTTGTTTTTACTTAAGCCACTTATTGTATTATATTTGAACTTTTATTTAAAAAATCTCTGATTGTACCATTTTCTTTAAACTTGCTGAGCTATTTTTGTCATGTTGTGTTTATTTTTTCAGTGGTTCTTCCTTATTGAAGTTGTTTTGTTACACTTTTGTGGATTGGCTCCTGTGACAGAAGAATTCCCCAGCTTTATACATAAATCTCTCATATTAGTATTTAACAGCAACGGAGCACCAGTCATATAAAACTACAAACCAGCTCACATCTGAGAGACTACGACTGAACTCCATTCAAAATAATAGGAATTTTTATGTTAACTTAGCCACTGGTGAATATACAGCTCATCAGTGTTCACAGAAACAAGACGAAATGAAAAACAAACCCAGCAGGTGAATTCGTCTTTATTGTGGTCCCAGTTATTTACAAGAAAATACAAATAAAAACAATGAAAAACTTTTGTAGTTAACTTTCACTTTCTGCATCGTGTGTGGCAAAATGTGTACTTTGTCTTCAATGAGGAAATGCACTATGTTATGTTGTAAGTGTGCAATAAAACATTTTTCAAAATGTGTTTTGTTTACAGTCATCATTGTGTAAGGGGCGACACTTACAGTTACGCAAACCCATGTGTCTGTTAGGTAAGGCTAGCTAGTGCAGCAGCAGCAGGGTGTGAGAGGTGCTGAGGGTCAATGGTCTCTCCATCCAGGATCCTTTTCGTTTGGCGTCACTTTGTCAACATTCGGATGGGAGATATGGCCTCCAAAGCACAGATGCCGACCCCAGAGACAGCGTTGCCCGGCCGGACTGAGAGTATGAAAGTCTCTGGTAAGAGTGGACCCGGTTAGCTTCAGCAGGCTAGCTTAAGTTAGCCCTGTGATATAACTTTACTACATATCCGCGTTATGTAGCGAAATGAAACGAGCTGTTTGCTGGTTTGTTTAGTGTTACAATGGTCTGTGGGTTACTTCCCAGGTGTTTCCATCCATTCACGAAGAAAGCAGCTTCAGTTATAAGAATGTAATTAAGTTAAACAATCGCAAATTTATCCGATGCTACACCTGCTACTACCCAGTTAAAGTATGCTTTTACTGCGCATGCGCGTCCCAGTCTCTTAACAGTGGTAGAGGAAAAAACGAATATCCGCAAATGTAGAGGTCTGTAAATAATTCACTTATTTAATACCAATGTATGAATGTAAACATATTCAGTCACAGGTTAAATTTCAGCACCTAATAAAGAAACTTAAATGCTGAAGTATTAGAAGTAAAATTTAAAAAAGGAAAAATATGTGTGAGAATTTAACCTTGTGATGGAAAAATCGAGATTTTCATGTAATTATGGGCAGAAATCACAAAAGATATCTTTATATTGCTTTATAACACTTTTACTGTATGCGGGTAAACCATGCTTATGTGCAGAGTCATGCTTCATAGGCCCATTTTGAGCCAGGAAAAAAAAGCTTGATTTATTATTACATTGTGAAGTTATTGTTTGTAAAGTAAACAATATTTAACAGTTGCAGCTTGCTGTGCCTTTACCTGGTTAATGATTAGTTAAGCATCGGTAGATAAATCTAAAGATAGATCAGACCAATAGAAAGTGAATAAAATGGAAAAAGTGTCATAATTTTACATATTGTAATTTTATCCTCCGATTGTTTGTATTTCGCAAAGAATTAGATATTTGTTTTCTCTGAATTCTGAATTCTGAAAAAGTTAGAGTGGAAATGCCCCACAGATATGTGAAAGATTAAACGGGATCAAAAGTAAAAAGTGATTTTTAATCTGACAAGGTCCAAAGATTATAAACCACTGCTTAAACTGATAACAGCTCCTCAAATTTTAAGTACAGTACATATAAAATATGATGCTTTATTAGTGACTAACCAAACATTGCATTCAGTTTGCAGCAAAACTGCATTTTGATAGTTGCAGCAGTTAAACATTATGCAATATATTTGGTTTAAGTTTGAATCCATTGTGTTATAAAATTCACCCATCCATCAATTTTTCCAACCATTTGCCCAAATTCAGTGTTGTGGATGCATTTGCCTGTTTCAGCTGTCATTTTGCAAGAGCTGGGGTACAACTTAACTTGGATAACTTGTTAGTATCAGTATAATCAATTTAATTCTCAAAATATTTTCTGATATTTGCATGTTTAAAAATGATTAAGTTAGAAATGTTGGGAATCCCTTTGATAGTTACATATTGTTGGTGAAAATGAGATTTGAGTGATTTTGAATGTGCCGATGTTGTGCAGAGTATTTCAGAAATTGCTGATCTGCTGGGATTTTCCTATATAACCGCCTGCAGAGTTTACAGAGAATGGTCAGAAAATGGCCAAACTGGGTCAAGCTGATAGTAAGCCAAGAGTAAATCAAATAACTACTAGTTACATCAAAGATATGCAGAAGAATATTCCTGTCAGGAGTGTCCAACTCCAGGCCTCAAAGGCCAGTGTCCTGGAGGTTCAGCTGTGTTGGATCAAGGACGCATCTAAAACCTGCAGGACACCGGTCCTTGGGGCCTGGAGTTGGACACCCCTGATCTATGTAAACACAAGATGTTGAACCTTGAAACACAAGTGCTACAGCAACAAGATGCTAAGGCTGCAGTTAGTACAAGCTCACCAAAGTTGGACAATAGAATATTGTAAAAACGTTGGCTTGTATGATGAGTCTCCATTTCTGCTGCAAAATTCAGATGGTAGGGTCAGAAATTGTCGTAAACTATGTGAAAGCCTTGGTTCAGGCTGTTGACGGTGGTACTGTATGATAGCGTTGTGCACACTTTTGGCCCCTTAGTACCAATTAGCTGAGTATTGTAGCTGACTGTGTCCACACCTTTATGACCACAATGTACCATCTTCCGATGCTTGTTTCCAGAAGGATAACGTGCTATGCCAATTCAATAGAACACCTTTGCGATGTGGTAGAAAAGGTTGTTCATATCATGGATGTCCTGTTGACAAATCTGCAGCAACAGTGTGATGCTGTGATGTCAATATGGACCAGAATCTCTGAGGAATTTTTCCAGCACCTTGCTGAATCTTTAACATGGCGAATTAAGGCAGTTCTGAAGGAAAAGGGGGTCAAACCTGCTACTAGCAAGGTTTATCTAAGAAAACTATTTAAATAATGTATGTAGTGTATGTAAAATTCAGGTATAATTTTATAGAATTACAGCAAAATTAGATATCATGTAACAGAATGTTACATGTTCATGTATATAAAAAAAGGTGCATTTTATGTCACAATTTCCTCCGAATAATGTTGTAGAATTTTAAAACGTTTTAATATTTCATACAATAAACCATAAGACAATAATGTTGCTCAACTATACTTTGAGGATATTAAGGGGAGATATATTCCGATTAAGCATCAGATAATATCAGCTTAATTTTATACATATTAGCACTTGCTTTTAATATTCCATACATCTGTTTATTTTGTTCCCTCTTTACAAATATATTTGCCACTCCTGCTTGTAAATGGCTCAAAGAAAACTGTGCTTATACGTGTGTGTGTGTGTGTGTGTGTGTGTGTGTGTGTGTGTGTGTGTGTGTGTGTGTGTGTGTGTGTGTGAGAGATAGAGAGCTTTCTGTGAGCATAAACAGACCGACAGCAGCACTAAGCTGGCAGTCAGGGCACTTGGCACCAACCTGCCCCCTCTTCACTACAAGTGAGGGCACAGAGTCTTGGCACATGATGAATAGATCTGCACTGGCACTAAACAAAAGACCTGAGATACACATATACTCACACACACAGTCAGAGACACACGCGGTCACTTCCTTTTAGTGGTAAGTGTAAAGGTTGTTGGGCGACAACAGTTTTTTGGAATACTGAGTGAGTTTTGGTTTAAGGGTTGAAGAGAAAGAAAAAGATGCGGAATCAAATATTTGACTGATTATAAATGAGTTGAATGTAAATTTTTGTTTTGTTTTTTGGAGTGTGTTTAATGTTTTGGTTAGGCTGGAGGGGGTTGGACTGGGGAAGGAGGATGTGGGAGTGGAGGGGTTAGCGGGGCGGGGGTCCACAGCGAAAGGACGATCGGGATGGAGGGTAGGATGGAAAGGTTCAGACGGAGTGGCAGACATGCTGGAGCATCGCCAAGGCTCCTCGGGAACACTGCCACAATCGAGAGAGAGCCGAAGAAAGAGCGAGGGAGCAGAGAGGAAAGGAAAAAGCCATGCCTGCAGTCGAGAGACTTGGCAGGACTTCCCTTCCTTTGTCTGTCTGGCTCAGAGATGCAGCGCCAGAGGAAATCAAGAAACGTCCAGGCATGGTGGTGGTGAAGGTGGTGGTGGATGGGGACAAGCTTTGCATCGGCTTCAAAAAGACGGGAGAGAAAAAGTATTTTCAACGGACTGAAGCGTCTTTGAGGTCAATGGAAATCAGAAACAAACAAGCCCTTTTCTCTATTTAAACGAAATTCCGCATTGGACCAATTGGACGCGATTAGGTTTTGGAGACAAAGTGTAGCGTGACTACAATGTTCAAAAGGTCGACCTGTGATTTTAATGCTAAAAAAGTAGTTTATAAAGCATTCGTATTTCTTGGAGCGCCAAACAGCATCTGTGAACTGGACAAGGCCAGATACTGGACTTCAGAGACTCTCATAGTAGCCAGAGGAAGGCCATCTGTGTGCAGCGCAAGAGGTTTGTGTATCAATGCTTTTTGGGCTTTGAAACGTCATAGACCAATAGTAATTGTTTGGGGGAAGAGGTTTCATGCTTAAGGGAGTAGACACAAAAAGAGCAGCCAGGTATGTGTTTGATGATCAAGCTTGAGGAAACAAAGCAGGCAAAACAGGGCCAGAAGCCTAAGAAAAAGACCAAAATACCCACCAAGATCTTTTGGTTGGCTTTTGCATGGTTAACAGTGAATCCAATCAGACTTTACACAGAACTATGTATTTACAATGTTAAGTAGGACTATAACTTTATTTTTAATCATGTTAACATGTCTGACCAGGTGTGCCTAGTAGTAGGATCAGAAATAATGGGTTCAAATAAGTACTTGAATACTTATGGGACTTTGTTCAAAACTGCAATAGTGATAAAAGTCATGGAAACCTTTTTTTTTTTCAAGAATACTTTAAAAAGTCAAAAGTCAAAGATGTTTGCTTTATTATGATAGAGGACTAAGAAAAGTATCAAATTGTGACATTAGTCGAGCTGGAGCCTGGGACTGTTTGGAATGTTAGCTTAAACCTTGACTGAAATAATTTATAATGATTTTTAAGTTTTCAGAAATTTCCTTTGTCGTTTTTAACTAGTGGTTTGTTTCACCTAAACTCTCAGACTTTCTAAGGTTCAGCATAAAGGGCCAGAAAAAGTGATGGTTGCAGGTATTTTCTTTAGAAAGATGGGTCTCAATTAATACAGTTACCAATTGCAGCTATTTAAATCTGCCTAGTTTTAGATGTATATAATAATGTAAAATCTGCACATTAATCTGCATTCATCTACATACAGACTTTGAAAGGTGTGGCCCTACAGGTGTATTTCGCATTTTTTCTTTCTCCCTTAGAAAGAATGGCACCATCTGTGTTTGATTTACAAATGACAAATTTGGCAATCCCCTCGCTCTTATTTTGAAAGTTTAACTGTTCCTAACTTGCTTACCCAGTGCTTCCCGCCACGCCATGTTTAATTTCCCATCAGTTGTTTTGCTGGCTTGCTAGCTCTTGGGGCAGTCCACAGAGACAGTCTCATCCTGCAGTGTTGGAAGTTCTCCAGTTTCACCATTTTGGACTTCAGCTAGCATTCGTCATCCAGCTGCCCAGAACTGGTTCATTTATGTGCTGCTACACCGAGCTCACAGCTGCAGTCAATGACCGTGGAAGTAGAGTTCATCCACGGAAAACTTGCCTAAGAGGCAGCTTATTATGCTGATCAGTTAAATAATGCTGATCAGGCAAATAAAATACTTGCAGATAAATAAAACGGTTTAATAATTTATAATTTAAGAAATCCCAATGAAAGTGCTCATTTATCAGGAAGCTCAGTTAGCAGCCATACCTGTGCATGATCAACACAGACAGAAAAACAGGGAAATTCCATTCCCCATAAACTAACTGAATGATCTGGACCCATAGAAAATAAAGCCAACATGCCAGCACCTTAAATTAGAATTTTGACATTCTAAAGCAGAACATTGCAGCAATGTGACAACCAGAGATGACAGAAATTCAAGGGTATCCTGCGACTTTGAGTGACTATGGGTGGCATAACCACTTTTAACATTATGAAGGCAGGAATCTTAGATAAACTTTTCTAAACTTCCAGGTAAGGGATTTAAGTGACTTCCAATGAGAGTAAAGGGTACCTGTGATTGACATGGCCCAGTGCCTGGAAAATCCACCAGCCATCAGCTTCAAAGTGATGTGCAACGAGCAAATTGCATCCAGCATGGACACAACTTTAGATTTAGAAAGGAGGATTATCCCAGATATGCTCATTGGGCTATAACTGAGAAATTATTAGGCTGATGAGTGAATGAGAGCTGTTGGGGATACTGTCCATAGAGGCCAGAGCTGTTGGCTCCGACTGAAACAAACAACTTGTCTACATATAATAGCAACATTTAACTGTAATTGTCATAGTAGCGTGCACATTTGTGAATATTTCCAAACTTTGACCACACGTATGATTTGAAATTCTTACACACTGAACACAACATTTATGATAAACACCAAACAATTCTTAAACATACATACATACAAGTAGAAAGGTATATGTACCTCTCTACTATAAAGGTACATATACTTTCATATAAAACATGGAAAACATTGGAGTTTTGCCTGAAGCCAAGTTTTTGGAGCCTAGATCAATAAGATCCCTCAAAAAATTTATAAATCAAAAGGAAGCCTGTACAGTTTTTATGAAGGGGGAAAATTATTCATAGAGACCAAAACATTTTTGTACCAGTCTGTAAACATGCTTTTTAATGCTGTGAAGTTATGAAGCGTTTTAATGTGGGAGTTTTAGACAGGCCCATGAGGCCGTTTGAGGAACTGCACTGTTTGGCACTGCATTGGCTTTGTTTTTTCTTTACAGCTAGTGTCTAGAGGTTAATCAATCTAGTTGATATTTGCATTTATTTTAATTAACATTTCCTCAACTTTTTCAGTTTATCCGCTCTTTATCTGCTCTACCTTCACTAGTAACCTTAGCCCTGCAATATGTTGTCCAAAAAGCGAATCCCTACTGGGATGTTCGTGTTTGGGGTCAGAAGTCTAGAGCTAAATATTTTTTAATGGTGTTATCTGGACATTACTACTCCTACCTGACTCATCTCAGATGTCTTAGCTCCGCTCTCGCCACCTACACACAGATGGAAAATAGTAACAAAAAGACTAATGAAGAATTTAATGTCAGATGTGTTCAGACACACAGCAGCTGGTGTGTCGATGTCTTTTAATTACCAGGTGTGCTTGTAGGTGTAAATAATTATTATTGCAACTTGCTATAATAATAACTCTGACAGCAAATGTTTCCAGGGATTTTTTTTTTGAGTGTGATGTAAATGTCTGATGTGATATTGTGCTAATGAGGCTTTGAATAGCAGATATCACGTTTGTAAATTTGTTTCTTCACACCACTCTCTGTAAGCCGAATGCAGCCCCTCATTTGACACAAGTTAGCGTTTGCTGGCATTGTGAGTACCTGTATTTATAGTTTAGTAATGTCTTTTGTCTTTTTTATCTTTAAAACAAAAGATAGTTGAAATATTGTAAAAATGTATCACTGTCAGTTTTTATTGCTCATTTGCTTGTTTATTGTTGTAGGATTTAAAAAAAAAAGACTTTTACTGCCCTTTTATCCAGCCTATAATTTCATTATCTGTCATAAACAGGCCATTCTGCCTCTCGTCTCTTTAAGACCCACCCCCATAAAAGCCCATTTTCTTCTGATATGCCAAGTTATGGAAGACTACTGAGGAGTTTGTGAATAGTACTCCTGCGCTCTGTGGGAATGGTATATTTGTAGAATAGACACCCATCTTTGACTTTTAACCTAGAGTTATTATGTTGTTTTATTTGTGGTTTTCCCATCCCAGCATTTTTTAAAAATGTTCCTTATTATTTAATTATTCTTTTAGTTTTTTAGCTGCACAACACTTTGGCTAACACCTGCTGTTGGTTTATGTGCTGATATAAAAACAAATCGATTCAATTTGATTCAACTTGACTCAACTTGATGTTGTAACAGATGACCATATGTAGAAATCATGAGCTGATGTCGGCTTGTTGTGAGACTAGAACTCTGTTTAGCTTTGCACACTGTTAGTTATCCGGGATTTTTTTCATGTCATATGTTTTTGGCCTTACACTGATATAAGATGCAGATATAGATGTAGCTAAGAAGATGCCTCTTACAGTAACCATCTCCATTAAAATTTTGTTTGTGGATCACCGCGGCAGCTTATGTTTACGAATAAATCTTCTTCTTTCGGCTGTTTATTCTGGGGTTGCCACAGCAGCACATCTGCCTCTGTCTCACCCTGTCCCTAGCATCCTCCTCCGTCACACCAACACACTGCACGTCTTCTTTCACTACATCAGTGAACCTCCCTCGAGGTCTTCCTCTTTTCTCCTGCCTGACAACTCCATGTTCAGCATCCTTGTCCAACGTATCCACTATTCCTCCTCTGCACATGTCCAAACCATCTCAGCCTTGCCTCTCTAACTTTGTCTCTAAACTGCTCAACCTGAGCTGTCCCTCATTCCCATCCTAGCCATCCCCAAAACATCCCCTTTTGTGCAGTAGACACACCAATCTTTTATCAGTAAATGAAGATATACTAAAGCTTTAACCCAGCCTGTACTTACAGTAGTGTAGGAATAGTTTTAGTATTAAATAAAATAACTTTTTATAAGATAAAATATGTATGCACTACATCATCAGCATCCATCCATCTTATTTTGTTTATCCAATTCAGGCTTGTGTCAGGCTATAACTGTATATCATAAATGTATTGATTTAAATCAAGCTTTTTTACATCTTGTAGTAAAAAGTATAATTTAAAGCCTAATTTTGTGTGCTACATGTTAGTATTATTGCTCTAACCAGCAGTCAAAATTCTCCAAAGCATGTACTTAAAGCATGTATGAATGCAAAGAACCATTACTATGACATAAAGATGTCTGGAAAACACTAAGCACTCCACCAGTGCAAAGTGCTTCAACTTTCCCTGCACCATACACTGTCTCTAGACTAATGGCTCTGAGCGATCGATCGAGTCGAACCGTCAGGAAGGTGCACACGCGCATATATGAGCCCTGTGGAGGCTTATTAACCCACACCCCCGTTCTAACTACACTCATAGCTGTCAATCCACTGATTCAGAGGCTAGAAGAAGAAGAAGATTAGTGCAAAACAGAAAACAGACCTTCAGGTGTAGAAATTGTTTTGCTGGGGCTGATTGAGTTGTGTGTTTGGCATATACCACATACATTTAATTTTGTGCAGTTAACCCATTAAACTCTTTTTTTTTTTTTACAATTACGTTACCACTTTTGATCCATATATGTAAAGATGGACATGCTTGTTTTGTCCTACAGTGACAGATGTGAAGTTTTAACTGTTTTTGAACCTCGAATAGAGAAACTTCCGATGACCATTTCTAGTTTATGGTGTTGCAATTAAAGAAAAAAGTTAATGCAAATTAACTTAATTGAACTGAATAACTGTCACATTATAAACCATAAACATTTATGGTGACCACTTTAACAGAAACCCTGCAGTTATTCAAATAATGAGGCTATTATGGCATTAATCAAACATTTCTAACCAAACGTTATTTTAACGCAGTCACTCAGACTTTGGGAAAAGTGATGATTTATAAGACATCATTTTCATTTAGTGGATGCCGTTTAATTTTAAATACAAATCAACTAAAAAAACGAACCACATAAATAAATCTGAACTGAGCCAAACCTGCCACAGTCCAGTGGAGAGTCAGTGCCGACCTTTTTGGAGCAGTAAAAGAAAAGAAAAAAAAAGGATGTGCTGAAAGGTGAAATGAAGGAATCATTGCAAATCAAAATGCAGCATAATAATTATTTTTTCCCTCCATTATCTTGTTTTAATAAAGAAGGCTGTTACACCCCGGCCTAGGCAACCGGGGTGCAACGTAGAAAAACAAAGATAAGGAAAATAAAACCACGAAGGCTCTCCACCAAAATCCCCAAAACGAAAATATCCCATGACGAAAGTATTGACAAACCCATTCACAACTATTTACAACAGACTATTTATTTACAACAAAACACCAAACTATTTACAACACGGGGGAGATCGCGAACATGACACACTGAAACACAGGGTTTAAATACATAGAGGGAGCAATCAGGAAATGGACCACAGGAGGGAAACACAGCTGGGGCAAATTAGAACTGACGAGACAGGGAAAATGTAAACTGAACACACTAAGATAACACAGACTTTCAAAGTAAAGCAGGAAATACATAAGACATGCAAAAACAAAACACTGACACACCGAAACGTAACATTTCCCCCTACCCAAAAATCAAACATGTAACCCCAAGTGAAAAGTTTGATTCAGACAAACGAAGGCTGAAACGAAGGCAGACGAAGCTGATGGAGGCTGGAGCGGTCCCACTGACCCTCCAGCAGACGACGAAGGCTGGAGCGGTCCCTCGGACCCTCCAGCGAAGGCGGATGAAGGCTGGAGCGGTCCCACGGACCCTCCAGCGACGACAAAGGCTGGGGCGGTCCCACGGACCCTCCCCCCAGCGAAGGCGGATGAAGGCAGACGAAGCTGATGGAGGCTGGAGCGGTCCCACGGACCCTCCAGCAGACGACGAAGGCTGGTGCGGTCCCCCGGACCCTCCAGCAGAGACGGATGAAGGCTGGAGCGGTCCCTCGGATCCTCCAGCGAAGACAGACGAGCAGCCCACCAGCTGCACACACGGACACGCAGCCCACCAGCTGCACATCCCGGACGAGCCCCCATATGTTACACCCCGGCCTAGGCAACCGGGGTGCAACGTAGAAAAACAAAGATAAGGAAAATAAAA
Organism: Rhamphochromis sp. 'chilingali'; assembly: GCF_963969265.1. Lineage (NCBI taxonomy): Eukaryota > Metazoa > Chordata > Actinopteri > Cichliformes > Cichlidae > Rhamphochromis > Rhamphochromis sp. 'chilingali'. The sequence goes on along the minus strand of NC_137932.1, from coordinate 21,488,237 downwards.
CCACGAAGGCTCTCCACCAAAATCCCCAAAACGAAAATATCCCATGACGAAAGTATTGACAAACCCATTCACAACTATTTACAACAGACTATTTATTTACAACAAAACACCAAACTATTTACAACACGGGGGAGATCGCGAACATGACACACTGAAACACAGGGTTTAAATACATAGAGGGAGCAATCAGGAAATGGACCACAGGAGGGAAACACAGCTGGGGCAAATTAGAACTGACGAGACAGGGAAAATGTAAACTGAACACACTAAGATAACACAGACTTTCAAAGTAAAGCAGGAAATACATAAGACATGCAAAAACAAAACACTGACACACCGAAACGTAACAAAGGCAAATTAGTAATTGAAATGAGAATTAAATTAATTGCTGAGCCCCGTTAAATGTTGGTTAAAACCTGAATATTTATTAATGGTAATAAAATAACTAAAGTAATAAATGAAACATTGGTTAATAAAGGAAAGCAGCATTTTAAGCACCTGAAATAAAAGAAAAATACAACAAAGAAAGTGTCAGAATTTGGATTGCTGTACTTTTGATATCGATACATCAGATCAGCTTGTGATATTTTTAATTTGCACATCAGGTTTGAAAATTTGCTCCATATGAAGCTTGATTTGTAATTTTTCAAGCGAAACATTTGCTTTATTGCTGGTTCTCTTGGGTTTGGGGGAATTGAGAACTCGTCCAGACAAAACGAACAAAAAGCTGATAGCAGTGTTAAACTTCAGAAGGGAAACTTGTAACCAAAATCCCAAAAATGGGACACCAGTAGCAGAAGTAACCAGGAGAAAAGAGAACATAATCAGATGGCTTTACACAGGATGCAGGGAAAACACTGTGATTCCTTTACCTTTACCTATTCCTTTGCCTTTACCTCGTACATTAGTACGAGGTAAAGGCAAACAAACACAAATAAAATTAAGAATTGTGGAGCAGGTAATCCCGACTGAATGAAATAACAGGAAGTGAAACTAGAGCGAGGCCCAGAAAAACAAGACAGGAAGTCACGTAGAGAAAAAACTAAACTGATGCATGAAGATCAACACTAATAAAGACGACAGACATGGGAGAGCACATGCGGATAAACAAGCAGACACACAGAGAAGACAGAGAGAGGCAAGACACATAGGAACCCAGAAAATGAGAACATTAGAAAGAGAAGAATGAGTAACAAATCAAAACAGGAACCCAAAACTCAATAAACACAACACTGTAACCTGGGACCGTGACAAATTCAATGCCTACATAATCTTCTGGGGAAACTCTACCCTCTAAAATGTAATATTTCCCCATTATACACAGGGGACTCCAACAACCTTGTGTTAAAAATAAGTGAGTGTACAGGTTCCTTGTCATGTCCAGTATGTCTGCGAGCCGCAGAACAATAACGGTAACGCTGATGCTTGTAATGATGGGCGGTTATAAAAAATGATGACGGCAATCAGAGCAGCTGATTGAGGGGCTCGGATAGATTGGGAGAGAGAAATCCTTTAGCAGGGAGAAATAAATGGAAAGAGAGATATGGGCGAAGGAGGGAGAGGTAAAGAGAGGATGCAAGGAAGGGGGAGCAGGAGGAAGATGAAGAAACCAGGCAATCAGAGGAGGCGAGGGTGGGGGGAGGTTACTTTGTAGATTTAATTGCAGTGCAGTAGAAGCAATCTTTTCACTGTGTGTGTGTGTGTGTGTGTGTGTGTGTGTGTGTGTGTGTGTGTGTGTGTGTGTGTGTGTGTGTGTGGACTCCAATCTCCCCAAGCTAGACATTAGCTGCAGTGCTTCATTTATCACTGTCAAGTCGGGAGCTCCAGGGGGGAGGAGGCGGGGTTCTTCATGGAGATGGGCGATACCAATTTTTTTTCAATTTGATGCGTTATCAATATTTCTAGCTACAATTTTACTGATATAGATACTAATCATTTCTTAAACAGCAGCATTTTTAAAGAGAAAAGTAATTTTGGAGGAAATACAAAAAAGAAGACCACATGACAAATGCTAATAACTGCAGTAATTGGAAGTTTCTACCATGACATTTTGCATAGACACTCTTCAGACAGGTTAAAATGGAAGAAGACATACTTTAGTGATCTTTAGACTTTTTCTGTAGAACCACAAACATATGTGGGAATTTTTGTACATATAGTAATGTCTAAAGTGTTGAATTACCCCTAATTTCTTTATATTTTGCGCAGAAAATCAGACATTGATGCAGATATTCATTGAAACATCTGTCCACTTGTGTAATTTGGCACACATCAGCCTTTTCTTCCTTTCCTTAAGAATGGCTTCTTAACAGCCACCCTTCCATGGAGGCCATTTCTGATGAGGCTTCACGAACAGTAGATGGATCCAGTGAAGGCCATGTCTCGTCACATTATTTTGAGATACCATTCATCTGCCGTAGGTAGATTTATTAAATTTAATGGAGTTAGAAGTTAGCAGGAAGTTAGTTTCGCTAGTTACCTAAGCATGATATAGCATGTTCTGACTGAGTGATTTGTGATAAAATTAAAACATACAGCTCTGCCACCACTTCCAACATAAATGAAGACAGAAAACCAAACATCAGTAACTTTTGTACTTTTGCAGGGTTACTGAAGTTGGGCAAGCTCAGGGGTCAGCAACCTTTAAGACCCAAAGAGCCATTTGGACCCGGTTTCCACGCAAAAGAAAACACCGGGAGCTGCAAATACTTTTTGACATCTAAAATGAAGATAACACTGTAATTATTGTTTTTTATCTTTATGCTTTGTGTGAACAACTAAGGTGTGTTGCTTATGAAACCCATGAAGTGCTACAGAGAAAATTATATTTTATTTATGTAATTAACACATTTTGAACGAAATATAACAAACGGAAAGACACCCAGCTGAACTAAAATGATCCATGTAGCAAACAACAACTGTTGTGAGCCGCCACCCTTATATTGCCTTTGGGCTTTTGGAGCCTTGGCCTGGCTTTTAAAAAATAATTGGAAAAAAAGCACTATGCTGCTAAAAAAAGAAAGATAGATATTTGCAAAATTCTGCCTAAATATGTATTTTACCTGACCAGACCTGGCGTGGTCTGCAGCGCCGCTGCAGGGGAGGCGGACGCACCTGAGCGACACCCGCAATCACGGCTCGCCGCCTTTACGTCTGTGCTCTCTCTGCTGTTGTGTTGGCGTGTGTCGGGCTGTGAGCTGCAAAGCTACAGCCGGCTGTATGCGTACAGCAACTGTGTGTGAAAAGCTTGTTCGTGCAAACATCGTCGGGTCTGCCGTGTTTACAATGGGACTTCTGCTCCTGAACCTTTGCGCACAGCGTCTGCAAATCAGGGCTGTACGAAGTCACTTTCATCTTTACGCAGGACTGTAAGCTGTCATCTGTGAGGCGTGAGCGGTGTTTGTTTTTAACATAGCTCACGGTTGAAAATAGCTGCTGACATAATGTGGATACAAAGATCCATAATTGGCCTACCTGGGGTTGAAAGTCTCGATAAATGCACAGCGTTTCGGAGGGTACACCGGCTTCCGCGAGTGTGACGCTTATTTTGAGTGAAAAAAATAATAGAATATAATTTTATTTTTATATTTCAATATCACAACAATCTTCCAATTTAGAACTACAAGTTAAAAAAGAACTAACATAGATAAAATACACTTCAGCTAAATACTTCTAATTTATTTTCCCAAACCACGCGGAGCCGCACTACAAAGACTAAAGAGCCGCATGGGGCTCCCGAGCCGCAGGTTGCCGACCTCTGGGCAATATAATGATGTGCTACGTATACATACGTGGGGCGACTGTGGCTCAGGGGGTTGAGAAGCGTATCTGTAACCGGAAGGTCGCCGGTTCGATTCCCGGGCTCTCTGCCCTGGTCGTTGTGTCCTTGGGCAAGACACTTTACCCTGCCGCCTACTGGTGTGGGCCAGAGGGGCCGATGGCGCGATATGGCAGCCTTGCTTCTGTCAGTCTGCCCCAGGGCAGCTGTGGCTACAACCGTAGCTTGCCTCCACCAGTGTGTGAATGTGAGAGTGAATGAATAGTGGCATTGTAAAGCGCTTTGGGTGCCTTGAAAAGCGCTATATAAATCCAATCCATTATTATTATTATTATAAACACAGTAAAGCTTGAGAATGAATGCTAACTTTTTTCCACTCGATAAAAGTTAACGTGATTCCCAGTGGTTAGGAACAATTGCAGTCGCATGGCAGGATGCTGTAAATGGACCAAAACTTCAGCCAGGAGAACAACTGAGATAATCCATCCACAATACGAGGTTAGTCATTAATGTACTGCAACAACATGGGAATAGAGCAGCTACGAGAGAATTCAGCATTAATGAATCAATGGTACCGAAGTGGAGGAAAAATTCGGTAGATAGGCACACATAGGAAACTCAAATTAATTGTCAGATGATTACATGCTCCATGGCAAAGGTCCAGTTGATGCACTTGGATTAGCAGAGGTGAGGCCCAGCAGATGCTGATTGGCTCCAGCTGCCTGCATCTGCATACCTGTTAGTCAGAGTAGCCACGCCCCTAACTCTACCATTCACATGGACGAGTTCTAAAAGAACATTCGGTTGCTATGAAGAGTAAAACTACGCTTATAAACCAAAACTATTTTGTATCAGGCTGTAAACATGTTTGTTTTTCCTGTTAATTTGGACATTTTAACATGTGATTTGGGATTGATTCTCTGTTGGAGCCAGCCTCAAGTGGCCATTAGAGTTTTTGGCACTTTACTGTTTACTGACTGCTTTCCGCTTGTTTAACCATTAATGGCAACTACTAAAATTGAGAACTGTGCTGTGTTACCCACACTGTGATTTTGGCATAGCTCTTTTAACCAGTCCAACTCATGCTCCACCTTTCCATCCCAGGATCCCTCAGTAAGATCCTGAGAGAATTCAACTTCTCAGCTTTAGGCAGCATCGAGTCAAGAATCTTCTTGAACTATTTTACCTCCACGTCTGTATCTCATAGATCAGAAGTTTTTTTTTCCTTTGTTGTTTGCTACTAGTCTTAAGTCTGGGAAGTTTGACTGGATGTTTCTCACAGATTTGAGTGGTTGATTGGAAAAAGTTTGCACCCAACAAACATCTGACAAGTTTGTTGGGTGTTATTTTGCGTCTTAATTTTTCCCGTGCTTTCAATTAACACAAGGAAAGTTTTAATCCTTTCAGTTTACATGGAGTTTGCTCTTCCTTCAAGCATAATGGTTTTTATTGTGCTGCTGATGAACAGTGAAAGAAAACCAAGTAAAGGAAAAAGGGAGATGAAATAGCTACAAAATATAAGACAATGACGCAAGAGCCTGACTCAGCACTTTGTCAGCTCTGTGTGCAGGGTGACGTAAGAGATTTTCTGCTCTCGTTTATCTCGGATCGGCAGAAATTTATTGAAAGTCACATCATTTTCTACAGAATAGGCTGATGGAAATCATGCAGATTCATAGGATTGAGGTGACTATCTTTTAATGACGCAGTATAGCCTCATTACACAACAATAAATTCAGTGCTGATCGGTTTATTTAACTCTTTTCTTTCTTATTTTATCAGTTTCTCTTTTGTTATCTGTGGCTGCACTACAGAAAATTAAAAAGCGATGAAGGGCGTGATGAAAGGCCATGGAGATAAACTGGAATGTACTGAGTGCTGATTGGCTGATTCTGGCTGCCTTCACTCACACACACACACGTAGGCCTGAGCTGAAATAGAGCAGCACTAATGGAGAGTGTGAACGTGTGTGCCACAGATGTCACCATGGATAAACGCCTGTCCTGAGATCAGGCTTATTATTGTGACAGGATTTAGGGAGCGGGAGAAGAGACCGGGAGGCAGGCTGGTTAGTCACACACACACACACACACACACACACACACACACACACACACACACACACACACACACACACACACACACACACACACACAAAACCTAAAATGAAGTGGGTCTCTGATGTGAAGGGCCCTGAAGTGCTTTCTAACCTCTTTCGCTGCTCTTTACCACTAAATAAAAGAAAATTAGTGCAAACAGTCAGAAACTGTCTTGAATAAACACAGAAACAAGATGCGGAGCAGAAACAATCTGCAGTCTGTTTTGTCTTCTTTAAATCAGCGCGCAAAGTCAGGCAAGCATGAGAATGAAAATAGTCTGTGTGTTTTTAGTCCCATAATATGTCTGCTACTGCTTGTTGCTTGACTTTTTAAATGCAATACATGAACACATATTGGGCACCACAGCATTGATGAGCTCTTCCTTGGTGCACGCACCTGTGATTATACACACCAGTATACTGATTCCAGTAACAGTATGAAAATTGCCATTGTGAGGTCACCCACTAGTTTTTGAAGTCTCGTTTTGAAGCCATCACTGTCCTGGTGTTATGAAACTGAATGTGACAAGCGGTCAGACTGGTCAGTCAGAAGTGGTTAGCCAATGAACATATCTGGGATAATCCTCCTTTCTGATACTTACATTGAGAAAAAATTAAAATAAATTCAGTGTTTCAGTATGAAATTACTGACTGTGACCATAAACCCAGCAGGAAAGTCTTTGCTGAGGTCAGTCTGTAGACTTCCATAGGACTATACGTTTTCTTGCCCTCTGATAACCATTACAAAAAATGCACACTTAAGGCAGTTTCTTATTATGTTTTCTTTTTCAGTCCCGACAGATACGCCCAGGGTGCGATTGGCTGGTGGAAACAGGGGGGAATGTCCCTTGCCTTAGTTTTTAGCTCTTCATCTCTAAACAGTCTACAGCACAAACAACAATTAAATCAGGAAGCATGTTTCACTTTGAGTGTCCCCGCAGTCCTGTAAGTTTAGAAAGGAAATTGTTGGGGGGGCGATCCAGATTTCATTCCTTTTCATTTGTTTTTCACGCTGTTGCATTCTGAGATGATTTCATATTAAATCTGGAATTGAAATGGCATGGCTGGCACTAAGTAGAAGAGGAATTTAATTCTGGCATGTCAAATGATTTGTATTATTGTGTGGGACTGGGAATATTATACACATTAATATCTTAAACATAAATTGCGGTATTATAAATGCTGTGGTAAAGCTCTAAACTCACAAGATCATAAAGGTTACATTGAAAGAAATAATAAATATTTTTAAAGGCTGCAGAGCAGGTATTGTAGGGTAAACTATGGTTCCTGAATTATTTTAATTAAAAACAATAGACTAACTGATGTAGTTACTCTATTGGTACTTTATATTTCTAAAGATTCTACATATATAAGGTGGGTGTAGCCACTGTAACCTCATTTTGAAGCCTCTGTGTTTTGACTGCTATCATATTAGTTTTTTGAGCCAGATATTAACATATTTGGATGAGACAATGGATTGGTAATTTATCAGCTAACAACAGCCGTCGTTCTTAGCTGACTAATCTGAATAGATACACAGACACACATCTGCTAATTAGTGTTTGGTAACAATGCTGCAACTTCACCCATGAGAACTAAAGCACAAACTTCTTGGATGGTCGGTACCAGTGGATTTGAAACTAGGAGACAGGTCCCATTTGTGGCTTGGATCTACTGCAAGTGGGGCAAAGATGAAGAGAGGAAAAATGTGAAGTCAATCTGAGTTGAATGGATATATTTTTGGCATTAAAAAACAGGAATTTGTTGACGAACTTGGTGGCAACTTGGCTCTATTTTTATTGGTAAGGATTGATGGAAATTGTAGGGTGTGGGGCTTTGTTTCAGGTTCTGAAGTGCAGCATGCAGAAGCAGGAAAGCAAACCAGTGAGCATAATTTCAACAATACTTTGAAGTGTGCGCAGTTACTGTATCTGGGTGTCATTTGAACTAAAACATGAACCTTGTGAGCATTAAAAATCAGCCCTGCCTGGGAAATGTGTGGAAAAAAGCAGCTTAAATAGCAGTGTGCAATTGATTTGTCACTGCAGAATACATTTTTTAAAATGAGCAGAATTGCTGCACCGATTTTGTGAAAACTCAAGTCAGTCCTTTTGCAGAGCTCAGGCCAAACAACAAATATTGTGCAGTGAAATTATAAAAGCTGTAGTGCAATTTTATAATAAATAACGGATTTTTTTTCTATCTCATCTGAGTTTAAATATATCCTGCAAACTTATTGGTACACATTATTATCTGCTCTTGTTCAAATCTTTCAAGAAACAAATGGGCTGGTGCATGTGTGGTTGTGTGTGCGTGTGGTTGTGTGCGCGCGTGTGTGTGTGTGCGTGTGTGTTTGCAACAGCTGTTACTAAGAAAGGTGTTTACATTTCAGAGCTTTGTTTTTTCTTTATCTTTCTTTTTCTATAACACGCAAACAAACACACGCACACACACACACACACACACACACACACACACACACACACACACACACACACACACACACACACACAGTGAGCTTTTACTCTCATTAGTATTCTGTCTGAATTTATTGTCTTTCCCACTGACATTTACATTTAAATTGTTTATCTTTCAGTGTCTTGGTGTGTGTGTGTGTCTGTCTGTGTGTGTGTATGGCATGCGTGTGCGATACACACACACACGCGCATGTACCTGTGTGTGCTTGTGTGTAGCCAGTAATGAACATGCCTTTGCTGGTCCCTGAAGGCAGCCATTACTAACACTCTCTCTCTCTCTCTCTCTCTCTCTCTCTCTCTCTCTCACACACACACACACACACACACACACACACACACACACACACACACACACACACACACACACACACAGGATAATGTGGGAGGAGGAGGAAAGGGGATGCTGAATGTGTACCAGTATTAAGGTGCAGGATCTTAAATTTCCATTTGAAATCACAGGGATTTGCAGGTTGTTGAAGGTTGATGCTTTTTGGATTAAAGCTTCATTTGTGATGATTTTTATGACTTTCAACTCCCTTGGTTTTGTGCCAAAAATCATTCCGTTACCAGCGTTTATTCTAGAGTTTAAATCCAGTTTTCCGGTGTCTGGAAACTGGGGCATCTCAGATGAAAAATCTCTCAGCATCTGTCCAATTAAGACAGAAGAAGGCACCCAGTATCAGCACACTGGATTACACTGTGGATTAGCCAACAGACAACGTTTGGGTTCCTGCAGGGCAAAATGCTGTATATTTAGGGTTTTTCCTTCACAATGGGAATTTACACATCTTCCAAAAAGGTTTTAGTGAGAGCCCAAAGGAAATTATTTTTTAAGCAGTTTTGATAATCGGGCTTTTATTAAGTCAGGCATCCATCATCCATCATCATCATCTATTTTTCCAATAATGACAAAAAATATACAGATATTAGTGAAGATAATATAATACAGTCTTGCTGCCTTCACTGTAGTGTAATATAATTTTGTAGACACACCCAAAGAGCCATTCTGAGCCATCCTGATATCCATCTATCCATTTATTCATTTTCTGCTCCTCATCTGGGTTAGGGGTGGTGGAGGTTGAAGTCAACGCAGACATGCCCAGCCCTCCCTCTCCCCAGATACCACCTTCAGGTCTTCTGTGAGGAAAATGAGGCGGTGCCAGGTCAGCTGAGTGTCCTGGGCTCTCCTTCCAGTTGTTCATGTCTGAAACACCTCACCAAGGCGGCATCATATTCAGAAGCCTGAACCACCTCTAATAATTACCGTAGCAGTTCTACTCTGAGCCCTTCCCAACTGACTGTGCGCCTCACCCTTTCTGAGCCGAGGCACCCTTCAGAGAAAGCTCATTTTCACCACTCGCATCTGCAGGCTGATGCTTGCAGTCATTACCCACAGCTTGTGGCTATAGCAGAGGATAGAAATGTGGATATATGCAAGAAAATCTATAAGATTGCTTGACTATATATATATTATAGTCAACCATTCAAATTTAGAAAATTCTTTTTTTTGTCAATATTCTAAGGTTGGTAATTAAATCGGATCAATTTGGATTTGATTTGTGAAATACATAGAAAATATCCAAAAAAATAGTTTATTCGCTTTATTCTTTATTATACATTCACTTTACATCATATTTAAACATTTGAACAAATAATTATGTCACTGTACACACAGCAGCTTTTTCAGCTTGTATCAATTGCAAATTTTGTGCACAGTTGGACATTAGGAACAACAGGGATATTGTGCAATGGGATACTAATCGAACAGTAGGATAGTAAAGGGAGTAAAGGCAAGGAGGTGCAGTCATTTCCAAACTCCCAGTCAGGGCAGGAGATGGCTGCAGCTCCAAACCTTCCTCCAGAAGAATAAGACAAAACATATATAAGAGAATAGAATCCAGAGGAAGATGAGAAAGTGTCTGAAGATTTTTGTTGGGCTGACACAGGATGAAAAGCTGCTCATGTAATCAGACAAACAAGGACGACTCATTCGCTCAGATTGTGATAAAGTGTGTCTTTTTGTGTTTGTACAAAATGAAAAGAAAAAAAAAAATCTGAGAACACCAAGTGCAAAATGTAAAAACTGATAATCAAAAATCATTTTCTGATGTGTGTGCGCACGCATTGCTGATTGGTTGGCAGTCCATCTGGCTGCTTTTGTCTATAGGCATGCTGCCCCTCATGTCAATTATGTGATCACGCGTGAAGACTGTGTGTGTGTGTGTGTGTGTGTGTGTGTGTGTGTGTGCATGTATGTTTGCGTGTTTTTGTGAAAACGGGGGAGGGTGTAAGAAGGGGGGATCCAGATGTTCCGTTTATTCTCATTCTCCTCCATCATCACATTTAATTTAATCCATTTCCCTCCCCCACAGCATTGTACAGCAAGCCATCTGTACACACACACACACACACATGCAGCCTCCAGCATGCTAATGCTAATGTGTGTTAGCCCAGCCAGGTGGCTGGGTGGCCTCAAATGGGTCCTTGTGCACCTCTGGCTCTGTGCTGATTGGAGTGAATGCAGCTGCTATGAAATTATGTAGATCTGTTCGCCACTGTCTAAGTGGGTCACTCAGTGTGTGTGTGTGTGTGTGTGTGTGTGTGTACTACATCTTGTGTATTTTGGTGGTGCAGTCTTGTTAAAAGCATGTTTTTTATTGAAATTGTGCTGTACGTTTGGAAAGAAATTCCCCGATGATAGCTGGCTACAATAAAAACTGTTTAACAGCTATTTTAAAATGATACTGGCATGAATATTAATTACATTTACAGATAAAGTCTGATTTGGCATATGCAGAGTGGTCTTTGCTCCTATACTGGATTCGGGAAGACATTAACATGTTGGGAAACATGTACCAGTGGTGCAAATCTAATGAATAAATCCTCTCAGTGTCTGTAAACAATGACCACACTGCAGATAACAACATAACTGAAGCAGAGAATAGAGCCGGTTTTCAGCCGTTTGGTTCTTATCTTTTAATTCTCATACCTTCTCTTTCTTTGTCACTTGCTCCTGCAGAAAAACATGATGTGAATGGAAACAGGACTGTTCCACCTTTTCCAGAGGGAACAGAGATGGCCATGTTTGGTAAGTGTCTCCAAACACATACAAGGAAATTGATGCAGTTTAGCTTAAATGCTGATATGACCTAAAACCTGCATTGCAGCTTATTGTAATTGTAATTTCAGTGATTTCAATTTCAGTCTTTACTGCCTTGTTAACTTCAGTATTTCTTGTACATGCACAAGCCACAAAAAGGGGAAAATATAGTCATGTACACATACAAACAGAAAGTGGAGGGCTTCCTATTGATGGTCACGTTGACTCACATGAACTTAAGCATAAATGAAGCATTAGCTACCTACTTCTTCTCTACATGTAATATTAGACTAGTCACCCAATGTAATGCTGAAAATTAATTGAAAACATGCTGAAAAATAAACTCCAGTTATGAACCAGGCTTGCTTTTAAAACTCACAGCCATAGGCTTGTATGTTACGCCCAGATTTTTGCATTTTTAATCTGAATATATTTCATCACGGGGTTAGTTGCTGCATCCTTACCATTCCTGGATATATCTGTGAAATTTAAGTTAGCTATATAACACCAGATTCAATTTTTGTAGTTATTCTTCTTGCACTGTTGTTTTTAGACCTATAGCTGCAAACACTCTGCTTCTCTTCTCTTATAATTTGTGTAATTCACCTTCCAGAATAAGACAAAACATATATAAGGTTAGCCTACAAAATTAGCATTGCAAATAAAAATAAAACACATGCATACATATATAAATTATACTGTTTCATGTTGCTAGTACCAGATTTGCTTCATTGCACAGATTCAACAAGGAGCTGGAAGTTTTCCTCATTTGATCCATATTGACACGAACACGTTACACAATTTCTGTAGATTTGTTGGCCACAAATCCATGATGATGGTTCCACCAGATCCTACTGGATTATTGTACTTACCGTTCCCTTCGATCAGCTCAAAGCAATCTGACTATTCTCCTCTGATCTCTGGCATCAAGAAGATATTTTTATCTAGAGAACTGGACGGATATTTTCTAGGTATTCTCCTATTTTCAGCTCATTCTCTGTAAACCCTGGAGATGGTTGTGGGGTAAAATCCTAGTTGCAATTTTTGAAATACTAAGGCACATACAATCATGCCGTATTCAAAGTTACTTGAATGTGTCTTTCTTTCCACATTCAGAAAAAGCTGTTTTTCACCCCTCACTTTTGTCCATTTCTACACAGTGGATGTCTCTTCCATAGTGAGACGTCGTATCATGCTAATCTGAAAACTGGAGTTATGCAAGTAAAATAAAGTTTGTAGTTTTTAGCTGTGGATATAAGACTCTGTAAATATGGGTTTACTATAAAAGTCTGAGAACCGGGGTTATGCATGTAACCTGCAGTTTATTTCTGATTTCTGTATTTCTTTTTGTTTGTGTTCATCATCCACAGTTTGGTCTAAAGCACGCAAACAGTTCCTATCAAATCCACGTCATGAGATTTATGATTTTCTATTGACTACACTAAATGGATCTCCAACCGTATTACATGACACATGAAAAAACAATTAAAAGAAACAAATGTAGAAAGAAGAAAATAAGTAATTTACCATCCACCGTACAAACTCGACTCCCAGTCAAACGGCATCTCATTTTCTGTATTTGTCTGCCTTTATTCTTCATGTAAATGCTCACATCAAAGTCAAACATCTGAATCTTTGTGAGTTTTCTCTGCCAACAGAAGGTAATGAGGGACTCAAGTCAGTAAATACTCCCACAGATGTGATGCATGGTGTGACCTGGTCTTTACTGTCTTGTTAAATTGGATTGGTTGTTAAAGACTGCTGTTATTTGTTTTATTTGTTTTATTTATTTATTTATTTTTTCCCCTCGAAGGTATGGGCTGCTTCTGGGGTGCAGAGAGGAAGTTTTGGAGGCAAAAAGGAGTTTATTCTACCCAAGTGGGCTATTCTGGGGGTTACACATCTAACCCCACCTACAAGGAAGTTTGCACAGGTACCCTCTGCTTACCAACACACACATAATCATGTGTTTTCTACTGTGACTCAATAAATTGTGGAAAACAAGACACACATAAACAGAAGAGTGAATCATTTCCCACAGGCCCTATTATACTGGGGCATGGATAAGGCTGCTATTCATGCCTGACCACTCTGAGGAGGAGCTGTGTGTGTGTGTGTGTGTGTGTGTGTGTGTGTGTGTGTGTGTGTGTGTGTGTGTGTGTGTGTGTGTGTGTGTGTGTGTGTGTGTGTGATGTGTGTCCAGACCTCTCAGTCGGCCAGTAGAGAGTGAATCCATCATTAGATCTGCATCACCATCTGTCTCTTTTACTTTTTAACTTGGTTTTATTCTGTCAAACAGTCGCATCGATATGGTGCATAAGTTGGTGTTTTTCATGCTGTCTGTGTATGCAGCGTGTTAAAGACACAAAAATGAAAGAGAGCAGTTGGCTTTTGAGTTTCTGGAAAAAAAAATGTGAGAGCAGCATTTGAATAGAAAGTACCCTTTTATTTATAGTGATTATAAACATAGCAGCAAAAAGGAGGCCCGACTGGAGATTTGATGGTGTAAGTTTAGGCAATTTTTTCGTAAATGCATTGGAAGATCCCAGAATGAAGTCAATGACGACAAATATAAAAATGACTGCAGAAGGAAATAACAGGCAACTTCTAACTACAGGGGTTCTGACTGAACTATAATTTCTAACTTTTCTTTAATGGGAAATTCAATTTATGTCTATAATAAAATGACTAGCATTTAATAGCTTTTACATTTCCTTCTGCAGCGCCTACTGGACCCTCTATCGCCTTCAAACAAGTCTTGAGACAAAATTCTCCAGGTTACTGGACACAGATTTCTTTTGCACAAATAAAATCCGAGCGAAGCTGAATTGCAGTTTATTTCATTTTATCTAAGACAGGGCATGGCTCTGTAATTACACCTCCAAAACACAAATTGGTAGCGGGGTTTCCATGCTGCTGACTTGATTCTCTTACTTCAGAAAACTAGGAGTGAAACGGAGAAGATCATTTTTGAGATGGAACAAAATGAATACTTTAATTATTGCAGTGCAGACAAGAGACGGAGTTCATGCACAGAATAGCAGAGGTATGAAAACAAGGCGATGGCAGATTACACTGGCAAATTACATTAGCATTATGTGGAATCTAGATAGAATAACATCCCATAATGGATCACATTATGTTCTACAGAGGGGTTGTGCACATCAGTAACCATTCACAGCTGCAGTCTGCATCGTGACCATGCTACATTTCTGGGGAGGGCTAATTTAATCATATGAAAAATATCAGAGACTGATCGGCAGGTCAAAGGGAAAACAGCACATTGATACCTCTGACATGCATGAGTATACAGTTTGGTAGCATGATTTATCTGTCAGCAGAGGCTAAACCCAGAGGTGTGTTTGTGTTTCTGGACTTGGAGTCCTAGTTAAAAAAAACTCTGGGATACTTTTGAGACATTTGGCTTCACGTTTCAGCTCATTTATGTCCTTCTTTAATTGTAAGCAGACTGACAGCTATTTTACATTTATTCATGTTATAGAGTGATATCTTATCTGTATGCTGAATACTTTTGATGATACACTTTCAAGCAGAGGCACATCTTGTGAGTTTTTATTAAAATTCACCTTTCATATTCAAATGCAGCGCAGTGACAGTCCTAAACTGGCATTAACTAACTGCTCTCACTGTTTCTGAAACAAAAACACCTACCGCGAACCTGGTTTGAACTGCTGGATGTGTGTTTTAATTAGCACGGTATCTTGGCAGACTATTAAAAGAGGGCACTTGGCTAAATGAAGTGCTCCTCACACCTTCACATCTTCAAGAGACACACACAACCGGAGGGGGAAAAAAAAGATTGATCTGAATATTCATTGTTGGTTAAATATTTACAGTCAGATCTGCGTAGGTTCAAAATGTGATGATTATATTAGCATATTTTTCTCTTTTTTTTTAAGATAGAGCACCTGAGTTAGTATAGATGTAAAAACACTCCCACACACTTCATTATTTTTCTCACTTGCTGTCTTTGTTTCTGACTCTCTCACTCCACTGTGTGCTCGTCATTATTTGAGTTTGAAGCCATCTTCATACACGGTCAAAGGAATGTGTGTTTATTTTTACCGTTTGAAGCTGTAAAAACTGCCGTGAAGATGAGTGCTTGTGCCTGCAGCTTATTTGTCGCAGTTAATCAGGAATGGATGGATTTAATTTTTTAATTGTACATAAACCCGGAATATTATAAAGACACCGCGATAATTAAAATTATGGTATTTAAAAAGGAATTTAATCAGTTGTTAAAGTGAATCATTTAGCTCCTCCTCCAGGCTTTTCTTATATAGTACTGGGCAAAAATCTTCATCCACCCCCATTTCTTTCATTCTAGTAGTAAAAAAGGCACCAGTGTTGTGATGTGTCAGCACATAACAACTTTACAAATATCCAAACTTAAATGGTATATTTACACACTGTTACCTGCAGCCTGTTGCAAAAGTACATACTTTGTTTACATTTTGTTTAGTTGAACCAATGAAACAGACATGAAATACTATTTTATGACCAACAAGGTGATTCCCAAAGAGCTATTCACCATGTTGTGCAGTGCGTCATTAAAAAAAAAATCGAGGAAACTGGATAAGTGGAGGACAAAAGATGATGTGGCAGGTGTTAAAAACTTATCCTCAGCAGATGAACAGTATCTGAGAGTCGAGAGAGTTGCAGCTGAAACTTTAGTTGATCCAGGTGCTGTTCACTGAAGCCTCGTCGGAAATGGCCTCAGTGGAACAGTGGCTGTCAAGAAGCTTTTCCTAAGGAAAGGAAACAGGAAGAAAAGGCTGAGGTATGCCAAGCTACACTGGACTGAAAATCAGTGCCAATAGGTCTGATGGAGTGAGGAATCCAAATTTGAAGTTTGTGGTTCAAATCGTTGTCAGTTTGTGTGGAGGAGGTCAGGAGAGAGGTACAACAGAGTGTCTGCAGCCATCTGTAAAACATGGTGGAGGGTCTGTCATGGTTTGAGGCTGTACTTCAGCCAGTGGTGTTGGGGATCTTGGCAAAGTTGATGAAATTATGAATGCTGAAAAACACTGTCAGATTTTGATCCGCCATGCAATTCCATCTGGAAAGGATCTGACCGGCATGGCTCACAAAAGTTAGGCGTACACAAATTTTATAATAATTTATATAATATAATGTGTTTTTCTGGATACACTGTGCTTTTTCAGCATTCAAAGATTGATGACACCATGTCAGAGCACTGGCTATGAATTTCAGAAGGATCAGGCCTTAACTTAACAGAAAAGTTAGCAATAGTTCTTTTCCTATTACAGCTACATCCACGTCTGTCGTGCCTAGGCTGCTCACTAGGGCTGGGTATCATCACTGATTTCTATAATCCATCCATTTCTTCAGTATTGAATAACAGAAAAAATAGGCTTTCTTGTCCGAGGTCATTTAAGTGAAAAAAGAAAAGAAAAAGACAGCAGCCACAGCGCTGTGAACAACGGTAGACTGTTGGGTAATAAGCGAATGAATAATACAGAAAACAGAGATTGGAGACGGAAGCTGTTCTTGAAGTATAGAGAGAGAGAGCTAGCTGTGCATGAATGTGATTTTAATAGTCGTGGAAGCAAAACAGCAAAATTCATGACGCATTGATCAAATGTGAAGCGCAGTTTGCTGCTTCTTTTGCTGCTGGCTCGGTGAATTTTGGTTGGAGAGAGACAAAACCTGCAGCTCAGAATCAGCGCAAAAAGACGTAATCACAGCGCAGACCGGACGCATCAGAATCGCTAAGCTCCGACAGCGTGTCCGTCTACGGGCCGTCGGGTGAGAAAGCCGAGAAAGACAAAGCTGATTCTGATGCGTCGGTCCGCTCTGTGTTTACGTCTTTGTGTGGAATCAGTGTACCTGCTCTCATTTGCTGTTTGGTTGTTGTTGAAATGGTTTTGTGAGCTTTAATCTGAGAATCTGGCGTTTCTGGCAAAACACAGTTATATTTAAAAGTCGATTCAGGATTTAATGAATTGATATCGCTTTATTCAAGCTACTCACCTCCCACTTCCACCTGCACTTTCAACTGGACCACGGCCAATCAGAGAGGTCCCGCCCCTGACTATCTCTGATTGGTTTAGTCCACGATAGGGGCAAAATGTGTGTCTGTTGTTGACCACAGGGAAGGTTGCAGATTTTTTTTTTTTTTGCTACCCGAACAGTTGGTCGCACAGGTGCAACCAAAAAATTTTTTTTAGTCGCACCACTGAAAAATTTGGTCGCATTTGCGACCAAATTGGTCGCACTCTAGAGCCCTGTGTATATATATATCGTAATGTAATATTAGACAGCACAGAGGCACTAATCATGGCAGCACAGGAACAAGCTCTGAGCACAAGATCCATAAAGGCTGGGGTCTATCACACCAGACACCATGCACCCCAGGTGAAGACTGTGTAAAGATGTCCCTGAGACAATCCAGCACATAACAGCAGGGTGCAAGATGCTAGCAGGCAAGGCATACATGGAACGCCATAACCAAGTGTCCGGCATAGTATACAGAAACATCTGTGCTGAATATGGCCTGTAAGTCCCGAGGTCAAAATGGGAGACGCCCCCAAGGGTGGTGGAGCTAAGATCCTGTGGGACTTCCAGATACAGACGGACAAAATGGTGGTGGCTAACCAACAGGACATAGTGGTGGTAGACAAAAAGAAGAAGACGGCCGTAGTGATCGATGTAGCGGTCCCGAATAAGAGCAACATCATTATATATGTGTAAGGGATGGATATAGCCATCCACTGCAACATCATCATTGGTTTCTGGACTTTTCTGGCTTTTAAAGCCTTTAAAGAAGTTGCTGCTAGGGAGCAGTAGGCGAAAAAACGTGAATCATCTTGTGAGAGTGTTTCTGCATTCTGTGCAGAAATTTCGATGAGAAGGGTTTAACCATTGAACTCTGACGGCTGACATCATACAAGCTCAGCATTCATCACCTGAATAAAGCAGCTACTGAGGAATATCAACCCCTTGCGAATGAGAGAGCAGCCAAAATAGTGTCTTCTTTATCTTGGGGGTTATCAGTAGGGATGGGTATCGTTTAGGTTTTATCCGATACCGGTGCCAAATCGGTACTTTTGAAAGGGTGCCGGTGCTCAAACGGTGCTCAAACCGGTGCTTAAAGAATGGAGAACACAAAATTGGTCCAAAAACCTCTCATGTTTAGCTGTTTTTTTGTAAAAAGATAACAATGTTAGTAGAGCTGGGCGATATGAGATTTTTTCATATCACGATATGTTTTTTTCATTTCAGGCGATAACGATATTTATCACGATATAAGCCAAATAACTATATTTGTAAGATTTAAATGTGCCGTTGCTCACAAGTAAAATGTGAAATAATCAGCAGCTTGTTTTTAAATATTTATTTCCCATAATAAGTTCAACAGGGTAGATGTACTTAAGGAACATGAGACTTTTTCAGATAAATAAAGGCAAATATTGCAAACTACACAAAAGACAGCCGCTAAAGCGTTTAAGTTTCAAAATAGAACAAACGAAACAGACTAAATTGTCAATTCCACTTAGAAACAAAATATTAATTCTAAAAATAAATCTTAGTTTGTTTTACAGAAGAACAGACAAAACTGACTAACTTTTGTCAATATCAAATAAACTGAGAACTAAAAGGAAATTCTCAATCTCTCCTTGTTGTATAGCTTAGCTTTTCAAACAGTTTTAACAGTTACTTTAGTCTGACAAAAGCCGAATGACGAATTAGCGCTTCCAGTCAGAGCAGGGCTCGCAAAATCGCTAGCCCGACGTCCCGGGGCTAGCGATTTTTCCAGTCGGGCTACCAAAATCTATCTCTGCCCTGCCCGTCGGGCTATTGTAGGAAGGAAAAATATATGCCAATGCTTTTGCATTCTTTCAGAAATGTAGCTGGGTAATTATGTCATTGGCATCGGTGAGCCACTGTCAATATGTGACATATTGAAATCGCGTTTGAATTTGCGCTTGTTTTTTGCTTTCACTTTGCAATCGCGCGAACTGTGTATAGAGAGCGACAGTACTGATCTGTGAGTGATGATAATTTGTGCACCAATTCCTCTGACATCGTCTTATCAATCGTTAGCTTACTATGCAAACATGACAAGTGAAATCTCCCGCAGCAAGCTTAAACATATGAGAGGTTGATTGAGCAGAGAATCGCTGACCGTTATGTGTGTGTATGTAAAAGCAGCAGGATATATATTTTAGTTCTGCTGAGCCAAATAAGACAGGTCAGGGTGAAGAAGTGACAGCCAAAGAAAAGCTTACCACAAAACGGAAAAGTTATGACAAATCAGACTATAAGGCAAAAAGAAAGTGCAGCTTTATGGTTTCATGGACAAAAGAATTTCTGTGGCTGCAATATGACGAGCTAAATAACCAGGGCTGCACATAAGTGGTCCGCAGGTGCGCATTCGCTGTCAAAATAAAAAACGCGCACAAGATATGAAGTTGCAACGCGTGTTTGCATACATAAGATTTTCTGGAGGAGGACAGACATTTGTTTAGAACTCTTAAAGATGTCGAAGAAGCTCCTTTAAGCAATTACTTTGGTGTTCCTCCACCTCCAAAGAAATGTCAGAAGGAGTCCGAACCACAAAAGAAGCGCGTATTCTCAGAAAAGTGGTTGCAGGAGGTGAGCTGGCTTCAAACAAATGATGAACGCACAGAGATGTGGTGCGGAATGTGCCGTGAAAATCCCACTCTAGCGGACAAAAACAGTGCTTTTTATATGGACGCAAACGCGCGTTGCAACTTCTTATCTGGTGCGCGTCGTTTATTTTGACAGGGAATGCGCACATGCGGACCACTTATGTGCACCCGTGTAAATAACATAATGTTCTGCCGGGTGTGTTGTTGGTTTTCTCTCGATTTCTGAGTCGACAAGCGCCTTTGTTACTGGGACCAGTCATTTTAAGAAAGGCCCCCATTAGAACCCATGAGAAATGCAAGAAATGCATTATTGCTCAGTCTGCAATATCTTTCCCAGAACAAACACCAACTGCAAATAACATACTAAAAATAAACCTGAAAAATCTGTTTAGAACAGCGTACTATGTTGCAAAGAGTGAACTACCACTGGCAAAATTTAGCAGTCTTTGCAAACTTCAAAAAGCAAATGGCCTCGATCTTGGTTCCACTTGTCTCTTACCCGTGACTTCAGCGGAAATTTCAAAGTCAGGATCTGACACAGACTGATTCATGTCCTACAGTTCTTACAAGTTCATAGAAATTTCTGTTCAATTAGAACCAAGTATTTGAGTTGATGATTGTAATTTTTATACAATGTTGTAATTTGTTTTTCAACATTTTTTTGATTAATGTTTTGTTTCCTTTACAATATTATACTTTAATGTATAATATTGTAAAGGAAACAAAACAGGAAACAAAACATCAATCAAAAAATTGCTCTCTTTTTTTATTCGGGCTACTTACATTTATTTTGGGCTACCAAAAACTGAAGAGTCCCTGCCCGAAGGGCTACCAGGGATTTTGAAATTTTGAGAGCCCTGCAGAGACCGAGGCTACGTCCACACGTACACGGGTATTTTTGAAAACGGAGATTTTCCGTTTTCGTTTTAAAAAATAATCCCGTCCACACGTAAAGGCAGAAATGAAGGAAAACGCTGCTATGAACATGCCAAAGCAGCAGGCGGCGCTAGATTCCTAACCGTGCAGAAATGTTGGCCAATCAGAAGTCTAGAAGCCTCGGTGGGAAAAAGTAAACAAAGCTGCGGCATAGAAGCAGAACCGAGTCGTATGTGTGGAGGGACAGTAACTGTGTGTATATGTAAGCATTTAAACACTGCAGAGAGTAGAATTAACAGTAACAGTATTGTAGAAATTCATTTCACCGAAACAATAACGTGGTGCACAGTGTGACGCATGCACCAGTTTATTGTATTTCCAGACTTGCTTTCGGCACAATTTACAGTGCACGCTACTCTGTTTTTTGTCAGACTTGAAATAGCCGAAATACCTTCACACTACGGAACTTCTATGGCTCTTCCGTTCGACAATCTCTCCGGCATTGGAACCATCATCTGTTTTCTCTTCGGTCACGCTCGGTTGATTTTTCTAGTCGGTACACTCATTTCCTCCATTACCCGCTGGCTGCTTCCCAAACAAACACACGTGCGGCTTGGCACTTGTGCTGTACGTAACAAGTCACGCGACGTGAAGCTGCGGCTGTGATTGGTTCGGCTCTGCGCTACTTAATTTGGATCGGCCGACCTTTTTTTTTTTTTTTTTTTTTTTTTTTTTTGAGGACAAGAGCGACGAGGTCTATCGCGATAGCTTAATTTCTCTATCGAGTAAAAGTTATATCGCGATAGATATCGTTATCGTTCTATCGCCCAGCTCTAAATGTTAGCCTTTTCTGCAGCTATGGGGCATATATGGTATCACTCTTGGCTGGAAGCAGTGCTTAAACAATGGAAAAAACACAAACTTTGTCCAAAAACCTCTCATGTTTAACTGTTTTCCACTTTTTCTTTGGTCATTTTAGCCTTTTTGGCCAGGGTGAAGGGAGTATCTGCCATCAAACAAGAGGACAGCCGCATGTAACTACTACGGTGTTTGGTAGTTCACCTTACATGCATTAATGTAATAACGTGGTGAGCCTACTCAACGTAAATTACACACGAACAGCATTAAGCTACTCACGCAGAGAAGAACGGCTGCTGCTGCATCATCATCCATCATCATTTCTGCTACACTGGCAGGGCTAGGGGCCAGGACTCTCCTCTTCGGGTTTTTGGGGGATGTTGCTAACTCCGGGTCCGATAACAGGCACCACACCCGCAGTAGATGTGCTCGGTGTGAGGTCTCACAGCAAGCTATCAAATACGGTGCATTTCTCAGCTTTTAAAAAAACCCAAAAAAACCCCACTATGCGTCGCCAGGTGTTTCATCGGATTTGAGGTGTTACCTCCTTTGACAGTATCACAGTATCAGCTTAAAGCACTTGTTGCTGCTGAGTTTGCATATTTTGCTGTGAAGTACAGTCAGACTTTTGACCGCTTCGCCTTGGGCATTTTTAATCTGTAGCTCTGCTCTAAAAGAACGTACGTACCTGGACCCGCCTACTATCCTCGGAAACGTAAAATGATTGGCTAGAATCTAAAGTGTATCACAGCTCAGGAAAAAAAGCACCGAAATGTGCGCTGCTTTTCGGTCTGGTTACTACCGTTTATGTCAGAACCGGTGCCATCATGGCACCGGATACCGGTACCCATCCCTAGTTATCAGTGCTGCCACTGCTGTAATTATACAAAGTAAACATGATATATCATTTCTTTTAATTGTTTTTTGTTTTTCTTATGTTGTCACACACTGAATAACACAGCTGACACTCGGGGGAAGTGCTCGTCAAGTCTAGCTGTGCAGTCCCAGTGGGCTTATAACACCATAGTTCCAATTTGGTAAAATACCCACACAAACAGATTTATTCTTTCAGTCACCTTTTATGTTTAGTTGGTCTCTGTCTCTCTCTTATTCTGTGCTTAAGTGAACAACAAAAAAAAAGAGACACATATATGTGTTGTCTCAGCGGTACTGTTAAGTAATGTCCAAAAATTGCTGGAGGTCCACTGTCTTTGTGTCTTTAAATGGCAGCTGCTGTGTTCATTTCTCTTTTTATTATTCCTGGATTCTGCTGGAGTAGTTTTGTATAATTTACACTTCAAAGTAGTCCTTATTTATTTTTCATTGAGGAGTTCATCCTGTGTGAAACAATCATCTTTACCTCCCCCTTGACTGTCTACCTCCCACAAACAGAAGGTTTATGTCAGGATCCTGGGTCATTCGACCCAGCGCTCTTAGTTTTCCTGTGTTCCTGTTTCATGTCAAGTTCATTTGTTATTCTTGGAGTTAATTTATCGGTCCTAAGTTGCTTAGTTTATTGAGCTTCCCCTGCTTGTGTTACATTACATGTTTTCCCAGCCCGTCATGTCTGTGCTCTCCCTCGTGCTTCTCTGTGCTTTTCTGTCCACCTCTGGTCTGTGTCTCTGTGTATTTCCTGTTTACTTTGAAGGTCCATGTCTTATGTGAATGTGTCCTGCTTTGCTTCCTTGTTTCGCCAGCTGTGCCCTCCTGTGTCTCATTCCCCTCGTTACTTCCCAGTGTATTTAAACCCTGTGTTTCTCTGACTCAGTATTGCGTCGTCCCTCATGCTGTGTGGATCTCCCTGTGTGTTAATTTGTTATTTCCCAGTTTAGTTTAGTTTGTGTTGTATACTCGTTTTCCGTGCCAGCAATTAAAGCTGTGGTTTTGAGTTCATCCCTTGTGTCTGAGTCCTGCATTTTGGGTCCAACTCCTGCCTGCCACACAGTGCTTCATGACAGAACGACGCGACCAGACATGGACTCAGCAGGCTCCGCCCGGGAAATTGATTTGGCCTGCATCCAAGGTCTGGTAGAGCAGATTTCCCACACTGATGATGTCCGTGCCGTGACAGTAGGAATCAAAGCCATTGAAGCCATCCTCGAGAGGAACGCCCACTTTGGTCAACTCGGAGGATTTATGGACTCAATAAACATGGTGCGCGAGGCCCGGGAGGTACTGCAAGCCCGAGAGTTAGCCATTCTCGCCCGCTCCCGGTATTCAGCGCCGAAGCCACCACCGCTGCAGCAGCAGATGGAGCTCTCTGCAATGCAGCAGCGGCCATTAAAGCGCAAGGGGGTTTCCACGCCACTGTCGCGGAATTCTTCACCATCCACGTCCAGCTCTGACCACCGCTCACCTGCCTCTTTTCTCACAGCAATATGGTCAGAGGAGGAGTCAGATTCTACCTCTCTGCCATTACCGGCAACCACCACTATCTCCACTCCCATTTCCAGGGGGAAGCAGCAGCAGCGCAGGCAGCGAAAATTGCCACGGACGGAACCCAGGACTTCACCAGAGCAAACGCCTTAGGTGAGTGTAAGTGATACTGAACAGTTTACTGGGTCTGAAGGCCCAAGGTCTGATTATGTTATGGCTGAGAAGAAAAAGACTGTTTCCTTTGAAACCAAAATTTCCCATTTGGGTGATCTAAAAGACTGTTCTCCTCATGCTCCTCCCGCCATAACAATGCAAAGAACTGTGGTAAGCTCACTTAGCAGCTCCGTCTCCTGTGTCCCCGCTAGCTCCGTCTCCTGTGTCCCCGCTAACACAGTCGTTATCTCCACCACAAGCTCCATTTTCACCTCTACCATCACTTCAGTCATCCGTTTGGTCTTCCACTCAATCGCCCTTAGCTCCATCATCCACACTACCACTTGCTTCTCTTCCACCACAACCATCACTACACTCAGCCATTCAGGCTGCTACTCAGTCAGTCATTCAACCTATAGCCCTGCCATTAATGCACTCTGTAGCTGAGCCATTAACCGCCCGGCCCGCAGCCAATTCAGCCACTCCTCCACCCGTTACACCTCCACATCGTCACTGCTGCCCGCAGCACAGCCCTTATCCCCGCTACCCATAACTCCGTCTTCAGTGTCCCCTCTCCCTGTAGCTCAGCCATTGGTTCTGTCATCAGCAGCTATGTTTGCACCAGAACCATTAGCTCAGTCTCCTGTGCAGTCACCTCTAGTTCAGTTTCCTGTGCAGTCATCTACTCCACCACCTACTCCACTCTCACCACAATCGTTACTACAGCCATCAGTTCAGTCCCCTGTGCCAGTTCAGACTTCAGTTCAGTCCCTTGTAGTACTTCAGTTCCCTGGTCAGCTACACACTCACCCACCTAGTCAGCCTAATGTTCAGTCAGGGGTCCCGACACCCTCTGGCCCTGCATCTGCTCCTGCTGGAGGCTCGAGTGAGTAGATCAAGCACTCTGCGGCTCCCGCGCCGCCATCTACCTTGTCCGCTGGGGGTTCTGGTGAGCCCGGCCAGCCCTTCCTCATGTCTGCTGGAGGGTCCGAATGGCCCGTTCAGCCGTCACCTGCAGTGTCACCATCCGCAGCTGTTTCGGCGTCGCCTGGTCCGGCCTCTGCTTCGGCGTCGCCTGGTCCGGCCTCTGCTTCTGGTCCTGCGGTTGTTACACCGCCGTCCAAGGTACGTCCAGCACCTCAGCATCGCGGGCACTTTCTGGGCCTCTAGACGTCATTGCCGTCGTTGCCGTCCGCACGGTCGGCCCCCTGAACTGTTTCCACGTCGCCGCCGTTGCCGTCCGCACGGTCGGCCTCCGGAACCAAACTGTTTTGGACTCCCGTGTTGCCATCCTCCGGGTTGGTCCCCTGAATTATTGATGAACTGCTCCCTGTGCGCCAGTGTTTTGTGCACATTTTGTTTTACAATCTTTGTGTTCCTGTTTTTTGTTCCGTTCCGGTGTATTGTCCTGCTCCCACAATGCTTGTTTATTGTTGAGTTTTTGTTCCTGTTTTGATTTTTCCAGATTTTTTCCCCATGTCTCCAGTCATGTCCCCCCCCCGTAACTTCACTGGAACTCGAACGATTTTTTTCCACTTGTGTCTTGTGTCTGCTCAAGACTCTGGCTTGACTTGATTGTGACCCCCTGTGTCTCATTATATAGTCCTGTCCTCCCCTTTCGTCATGTCTTTGTGCCTGTTTTGGGGCCTGTTTCTAGGCCTTAACTCCAGAGTTTTGACGCCCTAAACCAGAAGAATATATGGAGCTGGATCAGTTTTTACCAAAAAAAAAAAAAAAAAAGAAAAGGGAAAAAAAGAAAAGAAAAATCCAGAGTATCCTGAGTCAGATTAAATCCAAAAGTGAAATCTTTCAAAGCTGGGCCAGGCCCCCGCCTCCGATACAATTTTAATGCAAATCCATTCATAACCTTTGGAGTAATTCAAAAAACAAACTGAAGTAATCACATAACCTTCTTACTTGTCAGTAAACATTATAATGAATGCAAATGTTGCCTAATGTCTGCTTGATCTGTAAAAGCATGCAACTGCTTATTACATGTATGGAATTTATAAAATGATGTTATGTAATTGTTCCACTGCCATCAAACACCAGTTACCAGTAAAGGCTGTTTATACAGGTGCAAAGGAGTCTTAAGAAATTCATTCATTTAGTTTAACAAAAATAAGAGAAAAATAATATTTCAGGTCATTGCAGGTTGATTCTGAATTAATGATAAAATGATGTTATGTAATTGTTCCACTGCCATCAAACACCAGTTACCAGTAAAGGCTGTTTATACAGGTGCAAAGGAGTCTTAAGAAATTCATTCATTTAGTTTAACAAAAATAAGAGAAAAATAATATTTCAGGTCATTGCAGGTTGATTCTGAATTAATGATAGATTATCAGATTATTTTGCAGCTGAATGTCTATTAAGCTAACAGCTGCAGCATTATTTTTTGTGGTTCCAACCACTGCTGTATTTCTCGTGCTGTCCAAGATGAATTAATTCCTGTGAGACTGGCCTGGTGAAGCATTAATTTAATATCGACTGCTGCTTTGTCTCTGTTCGCCAATATCTTTCCGTAGGAATCCATAACTCCTGATATTAAAAAAGTAATAAGACAGAGAGAGACATAGGAGTGGAGGCAGAATAAGAGACGGGGGAAGATGAGGTGTCACGTAATGGGTCACGCTCATTACCAGCACCAGCTGCTGTTTGACTGTCTGTAACAGCGATTGTTTGTAGTGGTTGAATGTTGAAATCGGCTTTGAACCAGTATTTAAGAAAAAAAAAATCTGTTTTTTTAGGTGTAAAATATGATCATTTTGGAGGCATTCAGAAAATATACAAATATCTACCTTAGAACTCCTTAGCTTTGGATATTAAAATATATTATGTGAATACTGTAAGTTATAAGTCTTGTGTGCTTTTTCTTGTTTTCTAAAAGCTTCCCTTTAGTCATGACTGTTTTGTTCACATCTACTAGAGGGATCAATAACTCTTGATTTTAAAAGCTCCAGAACCAGTGAAAAGGTGAACCTTGAGTTGAGATTCTTCTGTCAATGACAGTGAAGTCTAGATTAAAATATTAAGCTCAAATTGAGAGACAGTATGGATGAGGTACCTAAAATACAGCTAAGCACTTACAGCTGCTGACGAAGACCATGTGATGCAAGCAAAGGATCCAAAGGAAAACAGTAAGAAGACCTTCAAGGCTGGTTTGTTAATGGCAAGTGAAGAGTGATAAGCTGTCAGGCTGAAGTTAACAAAATAATCTTAACTCAAGGTCCTTTTACTGGTCTATTTCGCTTGGTCCTCATCATGACTTAAGTACTTATTTAGCTAGTACT
This sequence comes from Rhamphochromis sp. 'chilingali', assembly GCF_963969265.1. NCBI lineage: Eukaryota > Metazoa > Chordata > Actinopteri > Cichliformes > Cichlidae > Rhamphochromis > Rhamphochromis sp. 'chilingali'. The sequence continues at coordinate 21,460,571 of NC_137932.1, read as the reverse complement.
TCTGGATTATGGGTAATAGCTTGCTTGCAAACCAGCAGTTAAAATAAAATTGGATCAACTGCAGTCCACTTGTTATTCTGAAGCTTTTCACTGTATTTTCATCAGTAGCTGGATTTGTTCAGTAATGCACAACAAATCGATGTAGACCAGTGACTCCCAAGTCCCTCATTAGAAAGGGCTTTCTAATGGAAAGTCAATATGGTGAAAATATTTAATGTGTTACATAAAAGCTAAAAACAATTTTGCGGGTGATCTTGTCCATAGCATCACATTGCTTCAGTTCCAAACTGGGGCCATCTTAACCTCCATTCACATTGAGCAATGCAATGAAACAACCCAGGTCCAAACCAAAAAAAGCTCTTAATGGAGCTGTGGAAAATGTGAAAGGAAAAAAAATCTAAATGTTTTTTCATAAGCAGTGAATTAGGGGGAATGATTCATCAGCTGAACACGCTGTACCTTTCCGTATCATTCATCTGCTCACAAATGTTGTATTTTGCAGGCAGGACAGGCCACGCTGAGGTGGTCAGAGTTGTCTTCCAACCAGAGCAGATCAGCTTTGCCAGTCTCCTCAAAGTCTTCTGGGAAAGCCACAACCCAACTCAAGGTACATCATTCACCAACAAACTCATTACTTTGGCCCCAAAGGAAAACACTGAGGTTTTTTTTTTTTAAAAACTGATAAACAGAATGAAAAAGTGGCTAATGCAGTGAATACTGAAAAGTGTAATTTTTCTTCTTACCTTTTCCCCATTATGCTTCATTTTCTTCTGATTTTCACCAGGAAATTCTATTAACCCGCACTAACAGTAATATCAGTTTGTAATACATTCAAGATTTTATTAAACTGAGTGAGAACAGGAAGCATCATCTATCATCGTATTTATCTTAGAATACCATTAGGGAACTATTATGAGGATAAAACTGATGAGAAAAAAAGAAAGAAAAGTGTTTGGTTTAAAGATGGCAACAGAAAAAAAACAGCTAATAAAGCCTTTTGAAACAAAAGCATGTTTTAGGCTCATTGTTTCAAAATTACAGACTCAGTTTTTTCAGGCTGGCTCAACTGTTAGCTGCTATTTGCCAACTTCTTAAAGCTTAGTTTTAATGTTATTTTTTAACTTGTTACATTGCATTACATTACTTCTAGTATAAATAATATATTACATTTTCAGCTACCTCCTGAGAAATGTAACAGAGTACATTTGCATTACCAGAAATTATCCACCCTTTTGCATTTAGCTGGTTTAACCTACTTTACATTCATCTCCGAGTAAGTGTAAAGTAGGAATACCGTATTTCCTGGACTACAAAGCGCACCCGAATATTAGCCGCACAAGCTAAAATCAGGGGATGGGTATCGAATCCCCTGCTCAAAATCTGTTTTGTACATACATTAGCCGCACCTGACTAAAAGCCGCAGGTGTTTCAGTGTTGACTTATCATATGTAAGAGAATATGCACAAAGGGAATTGTCAGGAAAGAGATGGCTGTTTGGAGACACACCACTTTTATTAATATTTTGAAAAACAAGTTATGGGTACATATTTGCATAACTTTTTAGGTATATGTACAAGTAGCAGTAATTACAAGTACGAAACATGTACTGTGCTTCATAAATGAGTAACAAATGTAGTACATAACAATAACCTACAGCACACCAGAAAAATAGATTCGGACTACCTTTTAGGCTCAGGTGCAGCGACACGGCTTTAACAAGAAGAAAAGTCAGTCATTCACCACTAAAACCACCAAAGTCCTCTTCTCCAGTGTCGGATACGAACAGGCTCAGGGTGGCTTCGTCATCTACTCTCAGCTTCATTCCTTCGTTGTCACTTACAAAACCAAAGAAATCGTCGTTGTCAGTGTCGGAGTCGAACACCCTCAGAAGGGCCGTGGCGGTGTCCTCCTCTCCATCATGCAGCAGTCCAGCCCTTCGAAATCCGTTGGTGATCGTGGATGTTTTCACACTTTTCCACGCTGTCAGATTCCACCGGTGGAGTTGAGCATAACTTGCTTTTCGCAAGTTTATCGCCGCTCGTCATCCACGACTCCCGCTGAACGTGTAGCGCTACTTTGAAGTTTGTTTTTCGCACTACTTGTACGACACTATGTTGCCTGGCGGATGGACACGTGACCAACATACCACTCTTTAACCCCGATATTGTGTGTCTGATCACATGCCCTTCCGCCAGGCAACGTAGTGCCGTACAACAGCGGAACAAACAAAACAAATCGTCTTACGATATCACAAAAATTATGGACAATCCATAGAAAAGCCGCACCTGACTAAAAGCTGCAGGGTTCAAAGCTTGTGCAAAAAGTAGCGGCTTATAGCCCGACAATTACGGTGCTAGTTTATTTCATAAAGTCTTTCTCCTCATCTCCAGTGTCAGTGTCATCTTCAAAATGTCTGTTTCCAATTAAAGATCATCCACATGTTTAATTTGACAAAGATTTTACACCAGATGCCCTTCCCATTTAACTGAACTTGGGACTTGGTTTTCTCTATAGAGACAGCAACCAATCACTCACAATGAAACCTAACTAAGCTTACATGAGCAAATTACATGACACAGGCTCACTGCCACGTGCTAATCTTTTCATGTAGTAAAGTATGATTACTCACTTCAGTGATTGGCTTCTCCTTCTTTCTGATGGTGAACTGCAGAAGCAGCTATTTCTGGTTCTGGTTACCTTTGTGGTAGTGCAGTGGTTAGCACTGTTGCCTCACTGCAAGAAGGGCCTGGTTTCGAATCCAGCATTGGGCCGGTTTGCATGTTCTCTCTGTGAATTCCCTGGGTACTCTATCTTCCTCACAGTCCCGAGAAATATAGTTTGTAGAGTTAGATTAATTGGTGATTTTGTGTGTTAGCCCGGAGACAGACTGGCAACCTGTCCAGGGTGTATCCCACTGCTTGCCCTGTGGCAGCTGGGATAGATCCCAACCCCCCACCCGTGACACTGACTTGGCTAAGAGAAAGAAAGTGATTGGCTGATGCTTGAACTTTTCTTGACTTTTCAGTGCAAGCAAAGCAAATCAATAGAACCACTTCAGTTCTGCAACAAATGACATCACCCTGCACTACCGAACAAAAGAATCAGGGCACACATCTTAATCTTTGAATTCAGCTGTTTTTGGTCCCATTTCCACACGTGTATAAAATCAAGAGCCTAACCGTGTAGTCTGCCCTTACAAACATTTGTGGAATATTGGGTTGTGTGTGGTACTGTAATAGGATGCCACAGCTGCACCAAGCCAGTTCAGGATATTTCTTCCCTCCTAGATATTCCACTATCAACTGAAAATGATAGTGGAACATTGACAGTGTCCTTCCACACTGTCAATGTTACCTGGTTTTGACTCACTGACTCAGTATGAAATACCACATTCTCACAGGCAGCTCTGAATGGTGATGTCTAAAAAGGTTCAGGGCTGCAGCGTCTGTGTGAAGACAGCTTTATTGAGCACAACATAGGCTTTACAAGTTTCATTCATCCTCTCCTTTTCCCCCCACATAGTTTGATGAGTTTAAACGAAACTTTTTCTTGATTTGAAGACAAACTGATGAAGATTGTTATTATATGCTTAAATTTCATGTCTCTATTATGCAAAGTGAAAAGAAACAAAATGTAGGCTCAGTTCTAATGGATGCAATATCTATTCATTTCATACAAACCTCTTGAAATGCAAATGATTTTTGTCATCAAAGCTCCACTGTGAGATGACGACCTCTGGAAGAATTGGAGGGAATTTCTCTTTACAGCTGCGACTAGGATTCTCTGAGACTTAAGAATGATATGATTGGAGTTATGTGGTCAAAGGTAAATGTCTCTGTGGCCTTTTACCTCATATGAGTCTGGACCGATGCTGGATTTACACTACAATTTCAATGTTTGGCAGAAGCATACAAGTGTGGGGCGGTAATTCCAGTTTCTTATAGTTGCATGGAAAAGTTCAAGCTCCCTGTTGCATCATTTTATAACCTGACTGTGTTTGACATATCTGGTATCTTTGGAAAGTCATACTGTTGGCTAGAATTTAAATTAAAATTCTTTGACTTTAAACAAAGCTCAGCTGCACAACATGCATCTGTAATGATGGACCCAGGGAAATGCCTGTAGAGTGCAGAGGTTAATCTTTTTTTTTTATGAGAGATCTATGATTCTGGAACAGATGCAGTGTCTCTGGTTTGCTGGTCTAGACAGGACGGAAACAAAAACCTTTAGCCTTTTATTTAGGCCTTATAGCCTGCCTAATGTTAGCAAGACTGATCTGTGTATAAACAAAAATCTGGTACATCTGGATTTGCATTTATATAAAATTATAAGAAAAAAGAAAAAGAAGAAAAAAAAAGAAAAGAAAATGAAAGCGTCTAGGTCATCGAGTGCTAAGGTTCATAGTGTGTAAAAGTCGACAATGCTTTGCTGACTGCGGTAACTCCGCTAACTCTGGCGTTAACATTGTAATGGAAATCTGGGGAGGGAGGAGCAGCTAGCAGGTCTAGCGGGTGTGCAGTCTGGAAGTTAACCAGATAACTTAGTGGCTAGTCAGGTAGGTAGACCACTAATCCATAGCTGTCGACTCTACGGTCATACAGGTCCTGGAGTCGGTTAGTCCATTACAACAACAGTGAAGAGATGAATGTGATTGGCTGTCGGTAATGCTACGGGCCATGCACAACTCTAGGGGTCTCCCCTCCTACTATAATAAAGGGAAGTTCCCTAGTGGTGCTATGTTGTAATTACGGTTGTTACAACATCAGCAGAAAATCGTGCACCACGAGTTTCGTGGCATGTATTCCATGTAGGGATGGGTATTGATAAGATTTTCACGATTCCGATTCTGTTTAACGATTCGATTCTTTATCGATTCTCTTATCGATTCTTTTTTAAAAAGGAGAGCACTAAGGTCGATTAGCTTAGAACTGTGTTTTATATCTTCTCTTTGAACAAGATAGAAATTTAGGAGTAACATGGCCTTACAAACCCAGCAGTGAGATCTTAAGAGATCCACAGCCCACGGCTCTTCAATGGGGTAACACAGAGTCCCCAGGAAAAAAAATTGTAAATGTAAAATAATAAAATAAATATTCTTCTGTAGCAAGAACAAAGTATAACATAAATTATTCAGTAGCAATTACACAAGAATATCCAGTAATGTCCCTGCCTACAATTAAACACATTCACTTACCAAAGTGAAATCGGGGGCATCTGCTGTGGCAAATGGGTGCAAGCCTTTTACCACAAACTTAGTCACTGCTCGGTGACATTCGTCTATCCTGGCCTGAAAGGAGACGCTACCGGTAGACTGCAGCGAGAACTGCCAGCATCTGAGCCAGCCAGACTCTGTCTGTCTCTCTCATCATGGTCACCTAAATGCACAGTAATGGCAGGTTTTGTAACAAGGCAGATCGTGCTAACATAATATGCACTGTTAGTTGGTTATTTACCTGCCGCATTAACGGGAGAGGATGTGCAGACGTTACCGCTGCTGCTGGGTTGAGCTTCACGAGTCCGGAGCGGAATTAAAAACACGACATTCATTTAAGGTCTTCGCGTGTTTTGTGAGCAAATGCTTTTGCATATTCGTAGTGTTTCCTCCCTTAAAGGAAATCTCTACTTTGCAAGTATTGCAAGTCGCCCTGTTGTCATCCGTTCTCGTAAAGTATAACCAAACTTTTGAGCGTTTGAGCCGCTTAGGCGCCGTGTTTCCTGACAGGTAAATGACGCTCCGCAACGTGGTGACATCATTCGGGGCGACTGGAATCGATAAGGGAATCGTTTGCAAAAATGGCAAACAATTCCAAGGAATTGAAACAGTGGGAACCGGTTCTCAACAAGAACCGGGTTTCGATACCCATCCCTAATTCCATGGCCCTGCAACTCCTTTAGATATAATGTGTAGCAAGCTAAGTGCTTTTGTCCTCTCTTTTTATCACCCCACCACAAAATAGTGTAAATTCTTCCCACAGTATCAAAAAAAATTACAGTTTTCAGAAACAGGTTTTCATTCATTCACATATAGGATAAATGTTATTTTATCTAACATACATTACAACAAAAAGATATTATAATATGTCAGCATACTGAAAAGTAATGAAGCATGTAAAAGGTCATATTTCTGTAATGATCCTCATCTTATTGAGAGAAAAATGGGAGCTGCTGCAGCTGGTGTTTTTCCATGCTTGCTTTATGTGGTCCTCAGTGTTGCTGTTTATAGAGACACAGCAGTCTCCTTGATAATCTAACATCCCTCTTGTTTTTTTTGTTATGATCATCACATTTAATTATTTACTATTAACTTTATCCTGTCGTTTTGGCAGAAGGGTCTAAATGTTAAAATAACTCATGTAAATGCACTTTAGGAGTCACATTTCCATGTATACAGGCTTGTTCCTTTATATTTCTGTAACTCTATAATTTCTATAATATGTTTTTGAATGCATCTGTTATCTTTGTACTGGTTGCAACTGTGAGTCACGTCTAAATAAACGAGACCCTTCAGAGCCACAGGGTCCTGAAAAAGCTGCTCCAGCATTAGTTTGAATTAGTTTGAAACATGTCATTTTTTGTCTGCTGCTGCTTTGAATGAGAGGCATAACATGTTTAGGCAATCCCTTCACATAAAACTTCCCGATAAACACATTTAATGTACTGATTTAGATTTGTTATGCATGCCAATGTCAGCAGCGCAGGTGCAGGTAAAGCTGATGATATTTGCTGTCAGTAGGTGGATGAAATATCTTCAGTCACATTGGAACATAAATGTCTGCACCTGCGTGTGCGTCACAGATTGACCCACACACATTGCCATCATTAGAAACCTTTGAGTTAACCAGACGCGGTTGTCGACAGGCTGACAAGATGACAGTTAAATGATGAAAGGATGCACGGCGAGATGATCAAATCAGTCAAAAACAGCATTCAGTTCCACCAAGACAGACAAGTCATATTTTTGGAAATGTTGTCAGCTGTTGTTTTCAGATGATGTGACGTTCCCTCTGCCAAGAACTGAGGACAACGGCACCTCGCGTCAGCTGAAATCGTCAAATCTTGATTTTTGTATTTATTTTTTTGGTCTGTTTTTTTTTTGCGTGTCTGTTTTTGTGCAGGGATGCGTCAGGGGAACGATATTGGGACGACATACCGCTCTGCCATCTACACCTACACAAAGCAGCAGCTTGAGGAAGCTCTGGCCTCCAAAGAGCAATACCAGAAGGTACACGAATATATCTGTCATTTGTTTTTATGACTGGGTGATTTTAAATGCCTTGTTTTTGTCTCTTTGCCTTTAAACATCATATGCTGATTTCAGAAGCCTTTATTCTGGATTTGAAAAAAACCCAAATATGCTAAATGATGAAAAAGGCTGCACGGAGAGACATCCCATAAATATGGGATAGATAGTGACTAGAGGCCCGTTTCCCAATATGTAAAGTGAAACAACAGACTTTATTTCAAGCATATCTGGAACTAAAAGTAAAAGTCTTAAATGGTCTTATGGTCAGCAGGTGGTGACTCCTCTGGTTGTCTATATAAAAACTACTCTACTTCTCATGCCCACAATGCTCAAGTCTCAAGTCTCTGTTAGCTTGTTCTCCTTCCATGTGCTTCCATGGAAAGCCAAAGGCAGACAGAGCAGATCAATGGCAGATCAATGGCTATATATAACACTGATTATGTCAGAATGTTTGTTGAAGTGGGTTGCAAAGAGGATTGCAGATGCATAATAACTATAGTAACAGCTTAAGCAACATGGTATATGTGAGATTTGATAACTGGATGTGTAGAAGCGTCTCATCAGCCATGAGTTGTCAGCTGCTGTGTGCTTGCACTGAAATGAGCTGATCTGCCGGGATTGTGGCTGAGATCAACACAAACTAGTCAGATTAACCATTTGTATTCGTATTCCTGCACAGATATGAAGAAACAGAAACATTTCAATTTTTTATGCATTCATTAAAAGAAACCCTCCAGCATATGATGTAAAGCCAGTAAAGCCCTGCATCCATGTAAGCGCACCCTTTGTCTCCTCATCCTCCATTTGGATTCTTTTTTCTTCCTCCTTGTTACTAACTTCCATTTACCAGCATCCCCCTCTGCTTCTCAGCCCTCTTTCTTGCCGTCTGTATCAGAGACTTTTGACTACAGTGTGTGAATACTGAAACATAATGGACCTGTCGGTGCGTACATGCAGCATTCTCCATATATTTCCATATGCTTTTAAAGTCTGCACACACAGAAGATGTTCACACGCTGCCTCTCTCAAACGCTCCTGCTGAGGCTTCTCCACCACCATCCCACCAAAGGGCTTGTTGCCATGGAAACTGACGAAGAAGAGGTTACTTTATTCTACTCTATTCTATTCTAGTGTAGTCTGGTCTTCATTAAAGGCCTTTTTTCACCCTGTTTGCCCTTCCTTTTCTTTCGGAAACCTTTTTTTTTTTCTCTCAGCAGAATTTGTCTCAGAATCAAGCACTTGAATGGGCTGAATGGAGTGCAGTCGTTGGGGTTTCATAATGGTTCTGGTTATGCTGTGGCTTTGTGCATGTAACATGAATATCAAAAACAGCTCGTCCAGCAGAAGGGAGAAGTAATAATGTGGGAGCATTAATTAACAACAACCCAGTAGAGAGCCTAAGACATCAGAGTGGATTGGGAACATGGTGAGAGGTGGGGGATGAACCCTACTCTTACCATAACAACTGAAAAACATCAACTAATGGACATGTAATGATACTAAATTGTCCCGAAGTTAAGCTTCGTCCATACACAGAGAAGGCCAATGTGATTGTCTTTATTGTTTCATGTCAGAAATTGTGTTTGTACCAGTTTTCTTAGGCAGCTTTTCCCCAAAAGCATCTTGAGTTGAAGATAATCACAAAATGTATCTTGTGTTATATTTACTGGACATTTAGCATTAACTGGAGTAATAGTTGAAGCTTGCTGAGCTGAAAACAAATGTAAGAGGTTGTCAACTGATAGAATTTTTTTTCTTTTAAATTAATGTTTTGTTTCACAGAGCGCTGAGTTTAAATGTTAGGAGTTGAGTCCCATTAGGTGAACGCTGGAATTCGAGGTCATAACAAAGTACAGTGGGGCAAAAAAGTATTTAGTCAGCCACCGATTGTGCAAGTTCCCCCACTTAAAATGATGACAGAGGTCAGTAATTTGCACCAGAGGTACACTTCAACTGTGAGAGACAGAATGTGAAAAACAAATCCATGAATTCACATGGTAGGATTTGTAAAGAATTTATTCGTAAATTAGGGTGGAAAATAAGTATTTGGTCACCTCAAACAAGGAAAATCTCTGGCTCTCACAGACCTGTAACGTCTTCTGTAAGAAGCTTTTCTGTCCCCCACTCGTTACCTGTATGAATGGCACCTGTTTGAACTCATCATCTGTATAAAAGACACCTGTCCACAGCCTCAAACAGTCAGACTCCAAACTCCGCCATGGCCAAGACCAAAGAGCTTTCGAAGGACACCAGGAAAAGTATTGTAGACCTGCACCAGACTGGGAAGAGTGAATCTACAATAGGCAAGCAGCTTGGTGTGAAAAAATCAACTGTGGGAGCAATCATCAGAAAATGGAAGACATACAAGACCACTGATAATCTCCCTCGATCTGGGGCTCCACGCAAGATCTCATCCCGTGGGGTCAAAATGATCATGAGAACGGTGAGCAAAGATCCCAGAACCACACGGGGGGACCTGGTGAATGACCTGCAGAGAGCTGGGACCAAAGTAACAAAGGTCACCATCAGTAACACACTACAACGGCAGGGAATCAAATCCCGCAGTGCCAGACGTGTTCCGCTGCTGAAGCCAGTGCATGTCCAGGCCCGTCTGAAGTTTGCCAGAGAGCACATGGATGATACAGCAGAGGATTGGGAGAATGTCATGTGGTCAGATGAAACCAAAGTAGAACTTTTTGGTATAAACTCAACTCGTCGTGTTTGGAGGAAGAAGAATACTGAGTTGCATCCCAAGAACACCATACCTACTGTGAAGCATGGGGGTGGAAACATCATGCTATGGGGCTGTTTTTCTGCCAAGGGGACAGGACGACTGATCCGTGTTAAGGACAGAATGAATGGGGCCATGTATCGTGAGATTTTGAGCCAAAACCTCCTTCCATCAGTGAGAACTTTGAAGATGAAACGAGGCTGGGTCTTCCAACATGACAATGATCCAAAACACACCGCCCGGGCAACAAAGGAGTGGCTCCGTAAGAAGCATTTGAAAGTCCTGGAGTGGCCTAGCCAGTCTCCAGACCTCAACCCCATAGAAAATCTGTGGCGGGAGTTGAAAGTCCGTGTTGCTCGGCGACAGCCCCAAAACATCACTGCTCTCGAGAAGATCTGCATGGAGGAATGGGCCAAAATACCAGCTACTGTGTGTGCAAACCTGGTAAAGACCTATAGTAAACGTTTGACCTCTGTTATTGCCAACAAAGGTTATGTTACAAAGTATTTAGTTGTATTTTTGTTATTGACCAAATACTTATTTTCCACCCTGATTTACGAATAAATTCTTTACAAATCCTACCATGTGGATTCATGGATTTTTTTTTCACATTCTGTCTCTCACAGTTGAAGTGTACCTCTGGTGCAAATTACTGACCTCTGTCATCATTTTAGGTGGGGGAACTTGCACAATCGGTGGCTGACTAAATACTTTTTTGCCCCACTGTAAAGTAAACCTATTTAATGTCTGTAAGGGCTGATAAAAGGGCAGAATTGACAGTATTGCTGTCACATATCTTCAGACACTTAGCTGAAAAACACGGGATCTATAAGAAAGAAAAAATAATTGCATATAAATTAATAACTGATTTAGATTTTTGTGTAGCAGGCTGATAAAATGCAGCTGGACAAGACGAGACAGGGCTGCAAGAGACAGGCACACTTGGGCCGTACGATTAATTGAATTTGAATCTTGATCAAGACTTTGGCTTTCCACAATTAAGTGAACACGATCGAGTAATATTCAAAATGCATGCTCTGCCAATAGACTGCAGATCTAACGTGTTAACCACAGTGGTTCCCTGCATCCTGCAGCATAAAGTTTCCGCAATCAGGAACACGACATCAAACAACAGATATACAACAAAACTCAAATGTCTGGAACGACAAGAGGCGGCGAGTTTGTCCCTCAAAGCAGATCGTCATCAGTTGTTTGGAAATGCTTTGGCTTTATGGCCAGCGAGGTTAACCAAGGACACATTGAAATCACTAACCAGTCACCAAAGTTATGTATACAATAAACATGGTGAGTAACAAAGGCTTCAGGAACATAGTGAACTTACCGGCTGTATAGTTTTTCAAAAGCAGAAATTAGTGTTGTTTTTACACGACGGTGCAATAAAAACATTTTTGTGTCCATTTGAATAATAAATCAAAATGTGATCACTATGTATTTCCTTACCATTCTGTACAGTCAGTGTGTGTTGAATAAGATAACAGAGTCGTTGCAAAGATTCAGTTAAATGAGGATTTTACTGGGCAGGATGCAAATTGATCCAGATGTGAGTGGAAAATGGTTCAACTTTCATCAAAACATTTGCTGGAGTGAGGCTGGAGGCACATAACAAAATGAAATGAAGTTTTTGTCAAGTGGTTTTCCACTAGAGAAAAAAAAATCTTATTATGGGCTGAAGACCCAGCCAGCCCACTTTTTATTTATTTATTTTGTGGAAATTGAGTCACCATTTTTAACAATGGACAGACATTGTAGGTGAGTGACAAACAGGTAGATGGTGACTTGTTTGCCTGCAGGCTTTTAGCACATTATTGCAAATATTCACTCGAGTCAAACAGAATCACTAGAGCAGCTTATGGATATTTCACACATGTAAGATTTGTTGTATGCCAGATGTTATAAACACAAGTTTTAGATCCTAATATTTCATGGATTCCAGAGGGATGCAGAACCAGTGGGAAAATGCAGTTGGCTGTGGTTTAATGTGACTCCCTCTTCGATATTACACAATTGCATTCAAGATAATATGTATATGATGCATTTTTCCTTGCAGATCTAATACAATGGGCATGTCCTTGTTAAAAGAGATAAAACTATGGTGAGGTCTCCTTGTTTTATTCCCAAGCTAACTTCTTTGTTTCGAATGCTCAAACATAGGTTTGCAAACTTGTGTGTGAATAAATACAACCCCCACCTGGCAAGGCGGGAAACAAAAACCTCGATGCCAACACTTCCACTAATACACAGATATATCAAAATGTAGCCGTCTGCCACGGCATTAATGTGTTACACACTCCACTTATGTCCAGAAGCTCTTTCTTATCTGTTGCTGTGTGACCTTTTTCTCAGCACCCGCTTCTTCCAAAAATGTAAATGTGTTTTAGACATCTTTGGATTTAAAAAATTAACCATTTGGATTGACATTTTATTTGACTGTGAAATGGTTAAAATCAGACAGCCACACAACATCCCAGCCAGGAATATATTTTTAAGAAAACATTTGGTTTCACCATTTACATATATATAGATATAAATTATGTTTCTCATAGGATTACGTTTCTGTGTCTTGCATGGTGAACTTACCTGTTTGAGCCTCTGTGACACTGAAAAGCTCTTGTTCTCAGATGCTGAGGTGGCATGGTGGTGCAGTGGTTAGCACTGTTACTTCACAGCAACAAGAATGTGCGTTAGGTCGTGCTGGCTGTCACATGATTTTGCAGAACTGTTGAGGAGGCAGATATTTCATATGTGTCATTGGGAGACGATGTTTTTTCACCCTTTAGTTTGAACCAGATGTTAACAAAGTTGTCCTTTTTAGACACGCTTTTGCTGGGTGGGAAATTTCTCTCTGCTGCAGCACTAAGCACAAGACCTGTTGTGACTTTTCATCATGGCTTTCCCCAATTCCTTCAGAACTCCTTACACATCCAAGACTATACTCAATGTTGATATTAAACTTAAACTTCACCTGCCCTGTAATATATGTTTCAGGTTATTGTTTCCTGTATTTTATTTCATTATGTGAAGTATTTCTTAGGCTCTCAAAAAGCCCTGTTTTAATAATATGTCTTATTAATAGCATTTTTATATTATTTTTTACTTCCTCCCTCCATTTACATTGTCGAGTAATTACAGAGACATTTGATGGATGGATAGATTCCTCTATAAAAATCTCTTTTAGGTTTTGTTTCCTCTCTCATTTTTTTTCTCACCAGATTGGCCACCCCACCTCTCCCATCTGTGTGTGTGTGTGTGTGTGTGTGTGTGTGTGTGTGTGTGTGTGTGTGTGTGTGTGTGTGTGTGTGTGTGTGTGTGTGTGTGTGTGTGTGTGCAAGCAGTTGGCCTATAGCAAACAGACTCCATGCCAAACCATCTGGGTCTTAAATCTGTCCTCCACGAAAATCCCTTTAGTTGCAAAATAACGTACACACACGTATACATACACTGAAGGTTAGGTATTGGGTCTGCAGTCCTCCATATGTAATGTTTTACATAAAGCTGCAACAGTTTTAAGTTTAAGCATTCCCCTGCCAAAAATCAGGCTAAATTTGAATTATTTAGTGTCTTTTTCCCCCCTCCTCATTTTGAGATAGTAGATGCATCGTATTCCAGTGTTTACCTCTGTGCATTAAATTGGCACGCAATGGTACAGTGCTGTCTTTAAAATATTTATGAATTTATGCCCCCCCCACCAAAAAAAAAAAAATCTTGTTAAAGTCTTTGTCTCTGCATCCACAGTGGCTGTGGATGCTCACGCCAACCGCCTACTTTTTCTCTCTTCTTTCAAACAAAGCGAGAATGCAAACTGCATCACAGCACTGAGGAATTTCCCAGGACGTGCCTTTCAGACACAAACTGAATGTTTATTGCCTTATTCTACACGTGCAAGTATAAAAAATGTAGAGGGGAGAGCAATGAGCAATGCGGAGATAAAGTTTAGGCCAGGACTGGTGATAAAGAGAGATGAGAGGGTTAAAAGAGAAGAAAGAATCTGGTTAATTTGGTGTCAGGGTATTGACTACTTTCGCTTCGCCGCCTGGCTTGATTGTATTGTTCACACAGAGAGTGATTGGGGAATTTGGTGTGTATATATGTGTGTGTAAGGTACAACAGCACTGCAGTAAATTACCTTGCAGGCGGCTGGTGGTTGAAAGCATGAAAGGAGCCTCCCCTTTCTTTTCTTGCCTCCTACCCATCATTAGGGTGTGCACTGCGTCTAAAATGGCAGGTGGAAGTGGTGTGTGTGTGTGTGTGTGTGTGTGTGTGTACCCGCGCACACTTGCATGCTCGCTTTATGTAATAATGTGTGCTCGGACTGTGGGTGCAAGCATGGGTGCTAAAGCAGTTTGTACTCATTGTTCTGGCACCTCTTTCTCTCTTGATGCACCTCTCTGGCTACATTTTCTTTTCATGAACATTCATATATCCACTTCTGAACACAAAATAGCTGTTTTCCCCTTTCCTATTTCCTTTTCTTTCCATTTCTTCTTTGTCTATGAAATCCCTTTCTAGTTCTTTTAACATGCCAGCTTCACCTTTTTTCATTCCTCTCTCTGTCTCATGGGTGCTTATCAGTGTTGTTCACGTTTTCCTGCTTTACCAGAGCAGTCAAGGTATTTGCATTCCAAATGAGCAATCTACTTCTCTGACATGCAAATTAATGGATGTGAATTATGCATTTATAGCAGGCTGCTAACAGCAGCAGGACCAGCACAAACAAATGCAATGAAACACAGTTAAAGATGCCACTACAGCAGCATAATGGAGAATGCAGCCATTTTGGGTATTACAGGTTTCCTCCTCGAGTTATTGTTAGCATGCATATTTTTGTCCAGTAACCAGTGTTTATTATCTCAGATGAAAGCTTGCCTTTTTGTGTGTGTGCGTGTTAAATAATCACAGTTGGCTTGAAAAGCGACTTTAAAAAAATTCAACCAGCAGATCATGAAAAGAACATATCACAATGAGTCATGATAGAAGGTTACTTAGAAGGAGATTTAGGTCTTTATGAGGTTTATCTTCCTCTCATGGAGCACAAAAAGGATATCGTCCATGGTTTACGTGAAGTGTGCAGGAAGCAGGACATGTTGACCTCATCCTCATCTGATGGTGATTGCTTTGTCTAACCAGAGCCATTCTAGGAGAGCCGTTACACTTCCATTAATCCCATTTGGGGTTCAGCAGGGGGTGCTATAGAGCTATAGAGCCCATGCTCAATGAGTAGGAGTAAATGGAGCTAAATGGCTAAAGTAATTATTTACATGTTTCTACAGAAAATAGCCCATATTTTATTTGAGTTTTCATAATTACAATATAAGTGTTTCTGATTTGAAATAAAACAACCTGATGCCCATTTAGTTTTTCTTACAGTGAAGCCAGCTTTGCGTATAAAACACCAGCATTCTGCCTAATGCATGCTGATTGATCAGTTATGATATTTACAATTCCCTCAATAGCACCCATTTCCGAATGAAAACGAAAACAGATGTTCAAAGTGTAGTTAAACCACAACAGAAACTTCCGAGCTCGCATAAGAAACAGCTGGTTGTGGTGGTTGATGGTGACTTCTATCAGAGTTAGCGGCTGCTCGAAATTCTCCACAGATGCTCATTTCGTCATTCGTCATCTGAAACTGGCAGAAGTTGTAAAGTAGCTCATGGTGCCGTGCATCCTTAATATTCACTGTAAGGTGTTTTACTGTAATCAAAACCTGTAAAAAGTCTAAAAATGCAACTGTCTGTTGCTTCATTTGTTGAAAACATGATGGACAATTCCAGAAGATGTTTTTAACATACATTCTTCAGTGGCTGATAAGGTCTGTTATCACAAAATTATATAAACATATAAATCTGTCAATGTTCACTCTGATAGTTTGATGATTGACTGTGCTGGAAATTGTACAAATTTCAAAAAGCTACTATGTTAATAAAGATTTGTCTTATCTTATCATTTTATATTTACTTAAAGATCAAGTCATTTCCCCCCCATAATTCTCACTATTTCAGCTGACTACATTCCTACTCTGCTCATGGTAATGTGATATTACACACATAAGTGTGTCAATGTGATTCTAAAATGATTCAGGTTGACATACAGCGCCTTCAGAAAATGTCTTGCATAGTTCAGGGTTGCAGTGCATGTGTGGAAACATTTTTAATTTTAACAAAGCAGGCAAGAGGTAAACAGGAAGCCACACAGCCTTACAGGTAGCACTGATTAAACAGTTTGTCATCGAGCATCATTAAGACCTGATGTGGAGAAATGAAAATCTGGTTATTGGCTTCAGGTTTCGTTGCACTTTAAAGCCCCTAATGTATTTGGTTTTGCAAATAACTCATACAGAAATGATTCATTGTGAGCTCTATTAGTATTATTTGACCCCACATAAACCACAGGTTATAATAATACCAGGGAGATGATGTAAAGCAGTTTGAGTGCAGAATTCAGACACAGCAGACTCCAGCTTTGACTGTTTTTGACTGTCTGGTTGTGACGTGCTGAAACTGATGGTTACCATGTTACCATGGTTACAAAAAGATTTCACATAAATATATGCATACATAAATATATACACACTTATTGATAAGATTGCATCGCAAACAGTTCAGATTCACCACAGAGATCACACGGGAGGATTGTCTTGTAACCCCATAGTTGATCGGCGCTTTCGCACAACAAACAGCGACTCTCTTTTTCAACTGGTCTCCATAGCAGAGTATGAGTGACAGCTCTTACACCAGCTCAGAAAAAGAGCCATAAGCACCATTGTTACCATGTGAGTTAAATGTGAACGCTAATTGTTTTGCAGTTTGTAGTGTATCACAGTGTCAGTACAAAAATCAAAATTAATAATATATAACATTAATATAACAACATCAACAAAAAGCAAGGACATGAACCAACTGGACCCCAGGGTGGTTTTCATTGTCTTGTTTCTCTTTGTGGTTCTTTAATGACGTTTGTTTGTTTTGTTGCACAGTGCTTTGTGACTACATGTCTTTGAAAAGCACCTTAAAAATGAACTTTCCAGACTTAGTTACCATTTAACTAAGTCTGGAAAGTAGCCGGCATCATGCTCCGTCTGTCACCCACCGTGTTTTCCTCCTGTTTCATGTAGTTTATCTTGCCCACTCTGGGGGGCCGTGCTGCTGGCTGAGATATTGTCAAAGAGTATATTTGTATGGTAAAATGTGGGAGGATTACTAAAACTTGACACTTAAAAGTCTTTTGCATCAATTCCATTCAACAGTTATCTGATTGCAAATTTCCTAATGTGTTCAAGAATGAATGAAACTTCAGGGGAAACGTGGTCGTGTTGTCCTTTTACATTTGTTCATCCCTTTTTCTATCACAGTAACTGTTAACGTTGTTATCTGTTATTTGTTGTGCTGTTCTGTTTGGGTTTCAGCAGGGATGCATTCATCATCCCCACATATATCAACACTTCTCTTTTTGAGCCACACATTTCTAATGAGGCGTTTGTTTACCTTCGGCAGTTGGATAAAGAATAAAAATGCTGTATATAAAGTGGGACACCTGGTCACCCTCGGCTGAAGCCAATTTTTCAGAGTTTCCGGTGTAGCCAGCAGATATCTGGGCCAAGATTTCCATTTCCACCCACTGGTCATTGTTTACAAATGCAGATAAATAATTAAAAGCTAAATCATTGTCATTCGATAGCCAATAGTTGTCAGATGCATCTTGGCAAATGCCATCTGTCTTGTTCTCTAAACACAGATTGTTTGCCAGCAGTCGACCAAAGCCTGCTCAAAGGCAACTGGTCAATAGTACTTCCACTACAAACACAACCCTTAAAGCTTCTGGAACAAAACATTTGCCTCTTGCCTACAGATTCTGCATATTCATATACAGAATCATTTGTCCTGGCAACACTTTCCCAATCACTTAACAAAGGTCACGAAAGACGTCAGACTGTGATCGGTCAGCAGTCAGTCATGTCTCACGGCCAAGTCATGGTAAGAATTCCTGAAAAAAATGTCAGAACCTAAAAAAAAATCGAATTTATGGAACTGTGAGCACACAGCTCCCTTTACAGATCACAATCAACTTCAAAATGTTCACACATAGTCCGCCCACTACACTCCCACAACCAATGGTCAATGCAAGTCACTCATGAATATTGATGTGCACATTGTTCCTGTGGAGAACAGAAGCAGTGTTAGAAACAAAACATAGTTTGAGAGGCTGATAGCTGCCAGAGCTTTTAATCCACTTGGTGTTTGTAATTCTACTGTAGGCGCCGAGATACAATCTCACACTCGGTAAGTAAAATAACAATTCCAAGATCTCCACTTGCTGATTCAAGGTAATTCCTTTATTTCTGAACGTGGCTGAGATTTAAAATCAGGATATTAAGATAAGATAAGATAAGATAACCTTTATTAGTCCCACACGTGGGAAATTTGTTTTGTCACAGCAGGAAGTGGACAGTGCAAAAGTTATGACGCAAAAATTAGAATACAATAAGAATAAATACAGTACACAGCTGTACAGAATAGAATAAAATAATATACTATATACAGTAGAATAAAATAGAATAAAAATATACAATAAGATAAAAATAGAATACGAATGCTATATACAACTGAGTAAAAATACAACGATGCCAGAAAAGATTATTGCACTTAGTGTTATTGCACATGTGTGGATGTGTGTGTTTGTTCAGTTAAAGTCTTTGTTGTGGAGTCTGACAGCAGTGGGGAGGAAAGACCTGCGAAATCTCTCCGTCCCACACCGTGGGTGCCGCAGTCTCCCACTGAAGGAGCTGCTCAGTGCTGTCACAGTCTGCTGCATGGGGTGGGAGACGTTGTCCAACAGGGATGACAGCTATTAGATATTTGGGGTTACTGTAAAAGAACCAGACTTTCCCGAATCTGCAGCTTGATGCATCCATATATGTAAGTACAGGTGTGACAAAATATGGTTTTACTTGAGCCTGTCTTTCCCCACCAAGTATACTTGATAGCTTACTTAATATTATTCTTTTAGTCTTTTTTCCCCTTCTGTGTGAAAGAATAACGCCATTCACGATTCATTTAGTAGTCTTATTTTGAAAGTTCTGATGCTGATAACACTTCCTTTCTGTTTTTTTCTCTGCTGGCTGGTTCACTGGGCAGATTGCTCAGTTTTATTCAGCTGCTCTCCCAGAGAGGTTCTCGTCCTGCAGTCAGATGTACTCCAACTCCACCATCTGGGACTTCATCTGGCAATGGTAGTCCTTGTTCTGCTTTAGAGGTCTGCTCCAAACTGGAAGAACCGGGAGCAGGTGGAGATCTGGTTCATGCAGGGCAGAACAAGGACTACCAGTGCTTATTGCAGTTCAAGATGGTGGAGTTTGAGTTCGTATGAATGATAGGGTAGAGAGGCAGCTAGTTATTTTGTCACAAATTACTTGGGAAATAAATGATTTTCAAAGGAGTCAATGAAAGCGTATTTTGGGGCATATACTGATGTAGAATCTATCCATAAAACTCTGGTTTCACTGACAGCAAATACTGATATTTTTAGTTTGTATCTCACCAGTTTAACTGACCAGAGCGACTGTGTCATGACTCCTTGTGGTGACTCTTATCACATGAGTGACAGTAATGTGAAGAAAACTGAACTAGCTTGCTGTAGAAAAGAAGAAAGTCACAGCAAGAAAATAAACTGGAGAGCATCAGACAGCAAACAGTCAGAGACAATCTGTCGATATCGTGTGGTGAATCCCACCCCTATATATCTTATGTTATGTTTGATATGACATAACTATAAACACTCAAAAGATAATTACAAGCTTCTAAAAATAAACCTGCCTACTGTACTTGTGAATCCAGCTCACCAGCCTGAATCACGAATGGCTGCAGCAGAAAAGAGAATTCCGTTCTGACTAACTGCTGCTGTGCTATACCTCCACCCTTCTTACTCAAATTAAATTGTGGTGTCAGTGCAGTCATGGTGGGGAATCTTCACAGGAAGCAATGAATCAAACAGCAGTGAGCAAACTGCATTAAGAGCAGAACTTGCCGGCGTCACATCTTTTGTGTCTTTGTTTTTGTTTTGTTTTTTGCTATAAAAGCTGCTTAAACCCTCTGGGTATGTTTGCTGACATTTTCTTCAACAACTGCCGAGTGCTGACGTCAATGAAGTTAAAATGGTTTGCAAACAATTACCTCTCACTAAGTATTAGAGGCACCAATGTGTGAAATTGCAGCTTTAGTTTGATTGTTTTTGTACTAAAAATAAAGTGAGAACTTTTTAGTATTTCCCCAAAGAGTTCTTTGTGTTCAAACTGGAAGTGCAGTCCAAACAGGGGCTTCACATTATACCTATTTGCCATATCATCAAAGTAATCGACTGGTAGATGTCAGCGCACCAATATATCCATTCAGACAGAAGCTGCTAGAAAGAATAGTCCTTAAGGACCTATTAAATGAACTATTGTGTTTTTCTTTATTTTCTCTCATATAAGATATGTGATAAAAAAAAAAAGTCATGACACTATGTCCATAAAATCATAAACCTTCCCTGATTTGAATTTGGCTGATTTCACATTCAAAGTAATCTTGTGTCCAGGCAGATGCCTTTGCAGCTGCTATTTTTAAGCCAATCCCTTTCTGACCGCTTGCACAAACAAACCTGAAGGTCATGTGGTCGTGATGAGAGATCTCAAGCTGTAGAGTCTGTGAGCATGCTGGTTTTTCCAGCATTCATGGAATTGAATGCACCGTGAATGTATCCTGCAGGGAGAAACTTGAAAGGAGAAGTATTTTAATGCACATATACCACCACGTAGTACATTAAATAGTAGATGCTTTTGTTTTGCTATACCAACACAATGTCTGCTTACCACCTGGATCTGGTTTTCATTTGGGTGTAATGGTGGGTTACTGAGTAGTACTGTTGCCTTCCAGCAAGAAGATTCTGAGTTTAAACCCTTATTTGGAAAGTTCAGTGTGGAATTTGCATGCTCTGCCTGTGCCTGTGTGGTGATTCCTCCCAAAGACATGCTTGTTGGGTATATTGGGATTCTAAACTCGCTGTTGATGTGGCCTAGAAAAGAGCTACACGAGTGCCAGTTTATCCCTGTTTTGCTTTTTCTTCCCGAAAATGAAAATCAAGTTGATGGACAACCTTTTTACTGAACCATATTCAAAAACATGGAACATGACTCCTACCAAGTGATATAAAACTGGCAGCTGCTTTGGAAATCATCCCGAAGAACCCTGTAAGACGGCCTTGGAGATAGCCATTAATTACTATCTGCAGTATTGCTTGTTTGTATGGTACTAACAGTATAAATTCCTGAGGGCTACCCGTCAGCAACCTACTAGATGGACACATGAATTTGAAAATTCCAGGTGACATCCCTTCACCTCATTCTTGAGTTATTGCATTCACAAATTTGGGTGTCCACACTTCCTGCCCACCCACCAGCCGGGTGACAACAATACCCCACCAGCCTTTTACAGCTAAGAGGTTAAAAATGTATGCAAATGTAATACACTTGGCAGTAAAGGGTCAAGGCTAATGAAAACCTACCCTCCTCATCTAAGCACATAAAAAGAGACGCATGACAAAATGTTAAAGGCTAGACTTCAATTTATCAAACACAAATGTCATTGGGAATTTCTTTGGGATGAGTTTTTTTTTCTAATTCCTGGTTTTAAAGGCCCAAACTAACCTGAATCAGAATAAATTGATGGCTTTCAGGAACTGTAACCCAATCATTTAAACCAATCTTGTACCATTACACTCTGGCTGTTGCTTGTCAAGGCCCAGTATCAATGAAACTGCATTCAGACCAGAGCAGAAGGACCCTGCTGTGCTTCAGGTCCAGGTCACCTATTTGAGGCCTTTGGGTCTTTGGCTAATGACAAAAACACTGCATGGGGGAATAAAAGCAGGGAAGGACGATGGATGCAATCGCCAAGCTAAACACTGATGAAGCGTGTAGTTACATGATGTTGAATCAAAGTGCTTTATTTTCCAATAAGTATCAATATGTCTGTGAAGCTCATGGTACTTAAATAAGAAATATAATATTCAGTAAAAGGACTAGATGTTATATTAGCAATAAAACTATCAAGAGTAAAACATTTTACTGTCGCATTTTTTCATTGAATATCATTAATTACAAATGTCGGAAAATACAGATTTTTTAAAAGATTTGTGTTTTTATTTCACTGTGTTTATAACATTATCAAGTAGAAAAAGCCACATAAGCCATAAAATCACAGGATATGGAGCATATAATCAAACTGTGGATTATAGTATGTTTCCATTCAGAATGTTCTGAAGCACTGAGTGCTTAAATAATTAACCTCATTGTGTGGCTTTCAAATAAAATTTTAACCAAATAAACATGGAGGGAGTTTGACATAAATAAACCAAATCCAGCCTTCGTGAAGATCCCGAGTTGAACCATGAAAAATTGCTCTGTTTTATGATTATTTAGGTTAATTAGCATAAACCTAGTGCAGTGGCTACAGGGGCTCTGGGTTTGTATTCCTTTTAGCAGCTTTCATGTCAGGAAGAATAACAGCAGCTCTGCAGATAAAAGGCTAAACCTGTAAATGTTCTGCCAAATTTATGTCTCCCAACATCTACCGTAGGGTGCGATCCAATAAAAAGCCTCATGATGTCTGTGCACATGCTAAAAACACACACACATCCCTCCATCAGAAGCAAAAGTTTCATCGTCTTCATGCCTACCGTTTCTCTGTCTTTTATTTAACCCACACGCCATCTGGTTGAGTAATTTTTATCACAAGGAGGAGAGGGTGTCATCACCAAATGATTACACACTGAATGCGTGTGAGCGCATTGTCTGTTTTGTAGGTACCGCCCCACCTGGAGCTGAATAAACACATTCGAGAGAGACAAGATGCTAATAAGTACCTGCAGAAAACAACCTTGATAAGATGAGTTCTGCTCAAAGTCAAATCATTCTTGCAGTTAAATTGGTTCGGTGCAGACTAACAAGAATATTTTTATTGATGAATGGTGGGAAACTCAGTCTCAGCATCTATCCCTCCTGAGTTTGAGGAACCTGATGACTCTAACTTATTTTATAAATCCAGTCGAATTTATTAGAGTCAGTGTGTGATTGTCACCATATCTGTTTTTGCTGAACTGAATTGTGTCTCTGGGGTAATGTACTGTATATGATTTGCACTGCTAATATGAGATTATTTCAGTGAATTTCAACTTTTTTGTTTCCATGTCACACAAAAGGGCAAACCAAAGTCTCTGAGTACACAAGTTTTCATATCTGCAGAAAATAATCTCTTGAGCAGCTAGAAAGATATGCTTTTTTGTTTGCATGGTCAGATAAAGGCACTCTTGAGCATTACAAACTTTTTTTTTCCTTTGCAGGATGTTCTCCGTCACCTCGTCTCTCTGCCTGTTGTTTGTCTTCACTGCTCTTTTGAAGCAGGCAAAGTTTCTTTCAGAAAGGACTTTTGGTTTCTAAGTTCCTCTTTAGCTCCCCTAGTACCACGTTAGTGTCGTTTAACGCCACCCAACAAAGGGTGCACCAAGTTTGAAGGCCGAGTTAACATCCCCAGTCTGTTTGAAGGAGTGTCAGTAAGAACATGATTTATAGATATACTATTTAAAATAAATTAACCAAAAAGTAATGAATTAAAGTAAGTGTTTGGGTCAGATAAAAGCTGCCTCAAGGTGGAAGATTTGGAAACCACTCAGTTGTACAAGTGGTTCTGTTTTGTCTGTTTTGTCTTTTTTTTAAAAAAAAAGAAAGAAAACCGGCAGAGATCACTTTGCTGTTTTCAAGAAACGATCACAAACTGATTTGGATCCATCAGTTTGGGCAGGATGTGGATTAGCCTTGGACTGCTCATATATTCATGTTTTTCATTTCATAATGACCTGTCCAGTAATTTGTGATTTTTTTCTTTTCTTTTTTCCCCTCTGTCTTTTAGGTACTAACACAGGCAGGTCACGGTTCCATCACCACAGAAATTGCTGAGGCCAAGCAGTTCTACTATGCTGAGGACTACCATCAACAGTACCTGAGCAAAAACCCCGATGGATACTGTGGACTGGGAGGCACAGGTGTCGCGTGTCCGATGGGAATCAAGACGAAGGCCTAGACAGCCAAAAACAGCCGAGAAATATCTCTGATCTGTCTGCAAGGATGCCGCAATGGATCGATTTGAAAGAGAATATTCACTAATGCAAAAAGTTTTGTGTTTCAGATGGTTAAATTCCTACCATTTGACATATTTTATGGACTTTTTTTTTTTTTACATCGGATTATAGTCCACATTTATCTGATGATTTTTTTTTAAGGATCAGTACCTGCCAGATGTCACCCTCTGACACAACATAAACTTTGAAAGCCAGTAAAGACTCCTCACAGTCTTTTGAAAAAATCTTTTGAAAAAGGTGTAGTCCAAAAAAAGTTCTGCGACACATAATCAATGATGAAATGCTGAGTAATTTCATGCATCCTGAAAAGGTGGTGTTTAAAATGAAATCTTGTCAGAGAGCAGTGAAATCCTGCACAGCATTAAGAATTGTTAGTGTGTGGAGTGCTTTTTCACTGTAGTAGTTTGTTTAATCAGCTCTTATAATTTGCAACTGCTTTGGGAAAATTATACGTTTGTTGCTTAAGTTCCTTTAAAAACATATTTGAGAGTGGGCTGCTGTCTAAAGACTAAAAGGAATAAAACAGCTTGAGAACTTGCTGCGTCTTTTGTGTTTTATGACTTTTACACTGCCCCGTGTGTATACTACACATGCTTTTTTTTTTTTTCTAGATAAGAGTCATTCTTTACAGGTAAAGAAATCTCACCATTCCACAGCTGAAAGAAACTTAACAGGTCTGAACAACACAAACATATTACAGAGTGTCATCTTTTATTTAACAGAAATTAACCCAAGAATACAGGAGCGTGCTTCCATAGAAGCTAACAGGGTAAGTATTTGCTGCTAATTGTGAGCACCTCTATAAAAGCCAAAGCTTTGACAGTTTGCTGGTCTGGAGGATTCAGTTGTGTGTTAACACAATGCCACAGAGGATGGACATCAGTGACCTTAGAGAAGCAACTGTTGCTAACCATCAGTCTGAGAAGGGTTACAGTATAAGGTCATTTTCAAACAATTTAGTTGACCATTCTGCAGTGAGAAAGATTATTCATACTGTACATGTAAAACATTCAAGATAGTTGCCATTCTTGTCAGGAGTTGAGGTCAGAGAAACCCAAGAGCTACATCTCAGCAAACTCAGTTAAGGACGCTGAACTAGTACGGCTTGTTTGGAAGAGCTGCTATCAGAAAGTCTCTTCCCTCTCAAAAAAATAAAAATGCAGCAACACAGTTTAGGTTTCCAAAGCTGAATCTGAACAAACGACAAGACTTTGTCCTTTGGAATCAAATTGGAGATGTTTGGCCATAATGCGCAGTGCCACCAAACACAGCATACCAACACAAACACCCCACACCAACTGTCACAAGCGCAGTGGTGAAGGAAGGTCTGGTGATTTGGGCTTGTTTTGCTGCCACAGGATCTGTGCACCTTGCAGTGCTACATGAAGTCCTCTGTATACCAAAGTATTCTAGAGTCAAATATGTCTGCTAGCCAAAACTAAGTTGAAAGTAGGCCATGGAAGAGGACAGTGACTCCAAAAACACTGACAGATTTATAACAGAATGACTGAAAAAGAAAAGAATCAAGGTGTTGCAATGACCCACTTAAAGTCCAGACCTCAAACTGATTGAAATTCTATATCAGAACCTTAGAGTGTTGTGCATAAATTAATGCTTGTAAGCATCAACACATTAAAGCACTGTAAAGAATCATAGACCAAAATGTGTCCACAAGGATGTGAGGGACTGATAAAGTCATTCAGGACATTATTACTTAATTCCTGCTAAAGAATGATGGGGTGTACAGTACTTGCCTTTTTTACAATGCTTTTGCATTTTGTCTAAATTTTTGTTATACAAGTCCGGCTGCAATATTTGTTGCTATCTGAGGTTGCAATTAAATCCTTTTAGAACCTTATCAAAACCAGATGTATTGTCCAGTCACTTCGATGGATCCTGCAAAAAGAAAGAGAGAAACAAAGACAGTGTTTAATGTTACAGGTTCACACAGATTGGAGGATTTTTTCCACCACGAGTGCCTGACCTTCGTTTAATTAAAAAAAACAAACAAAAAAAACAAATTCTCACTTAAATGTGCAGCAACCTATAAGATACAAACAGCAGATATCATGCTTTTAAATGCATTGGAACACTTTGGTTTGCTCTTTTGTTTGGCTTGTGACTGCTGTGTTTCGGGTTTGGGATTATGGATGACCTCCTTACTCTGATCTTTGCCTGAAGCGATGTTGCAAACCGTGACTTGTCTGTCATCACTGTTAATCTCCAACCATTTGTGTTTGTACAGTGAATGTGTGTGTTTTGATGGTAAAGCTTGGACACAGACACACACACACCAGCAGGAGGAGGAGGATGCATTTTGGTGCCAGGCACTCCAAAACTTGGCATCGCCATCACAAAGCAAAAGAGATGGAAGAGATGAGTCTCTTTGGAAATGGCAGAGCGCCACCTCTGAGGATCTGTGCTGTGTTGGATCACCTCCATGGTGCTTCAGGACCACAGCTCGACCGGCTTTTAAAGCCAAATCTGACCACTATTTTTGGAATGGAGGAGTTTATCATATGAGATTTTGTTCAAATGTGCACCATGTTTAATTAGGTCCAGTAAGACCTAAAACGTGTATTCATGTGTGTGCCTTCAATTCTTATCAAAATTTTTTAAAAAAGATCCTCAGAGGTGTTTAAAAACTACTGAAAGAGCTTGTTTTTTAATCTGATTGGTTAATATCTTCACCTTTAAAAAGCCAATAAAAACAAAATGCATCACCTGCTAAACGTATTACTGTTTTAAAGAAAAGCTTCGTTTCTTTTTGATGAAGAACAAACTCAAAGTATCATGTTTGCTTTCAAGAAGCAATTAATAACCTTTATTTTAAAAATTGGACACACTTTCTTGTAATTATGAGGAATATGTTTCTTAAAATTATTTGGTAACATTCAGATCTTCAGGATGTGAGAAATGATAGCCACAGACGTTTCTGGAGACCTACAGCATTTAACCCATTCTGTTCCTGGTCTGTGCACTTACTGCAATTGTTTAGCTGGCTTTCTTAACTGGGTTGCTACATTGATACAGTAGTAAGCACTGTTGCCTCACAGCAGGAAGGTACTGTCTTGAATCCAGGGTGGGACGTTTTTAAAAATACTTTGCATCTTCTCCCTGTGCCTACACCTGTTCCTTAATTTTAGGTTAATTGATTCCATGGTAGTAGTGAAAGGCTGTGATAGACACCTATCCAGGGTTTACCCTGCCCCATGGTACCTGAGATAGCCATGTGACCCTAAGTGAACTGTAAGACTTTCACTAATATTAGACATACTATTATTGACCAACATTGGAGATTAGATATATATATATATCCAGTGAGTGACTTGATAGTGACTCAAATCTCACAGGGGAAAAGAGCATATTATTATCTCATATTCTACATGAACTGGCACGCATCATTTTCATTTATATAATCGCCATTGCTCACACTCTGCCACAGAATATGTTCCTGGTTAGATTGTTGGACTACGCTGTCATCCTGTGGCGTGTTCAGTGTAGCACATGAATCAAGCCCAGCGGTCAAACCCCATATTTGGTCCAATTTGACAGAAACTTCATATAAAAGATCACAGGAGATTTATCCAGACTTTTTTTTTTAATAGGATGAGATCAGAAGCCAGTAAATCAGAATATGACATCAGAGATAAATATCAAAACAAATTATTTGAAAATTAGTTATAAATTAGGTGAGTTATGGTGATTTTTATTGTGGACAGTGCTCCTTCCTCCTACCATATGCGTACAACATGGCAAACACAATGAAAAAATGCAATTATAGATGATTTATTGTATTGAATGAAGAATTAAGAAAACAATGTCTCACGTGTCCTTTCTTTTAAATCAAATAATTTATGAAGTTAAGGAAGAGTAAGCGGTCCATAATCCATAATCCATAAGCAGTCCATTGTCTATAATAAGCAGTCCATAAAAAAGAAAAAACTGTTTCAGGTCTATGATAAGCACAATTCAATTAAATTCAGTTCAATTAGATTTTATTTATACAGCACCAAATCACAACAACAGTCGCCTCGAGGCGCTTTATATTGTAAGGTAGACCCTACAATAACACATACAGAAAAAAACCCAACAATCATATGACCCCCTATGAGCAAGCACTTTGGCGACAGTGGGGAGGAAAAACCTGCCATTTAACAGGAAGAAACCTCCAGCAGAAACAGGCTCAGGGAGGGGCAGGGCCATCTGTCACGACCGGTTGGGGTGAGAGAAGGAAGACAGGTGTGGAAGAGAGCCCGAGATTAAGAGCAAGGGCATTTAATGTGCATTAACATAATCTTTGATGTGAAACATGCATGGTGTTTTACAAATTTACTAACACCAGCCAGTGTAAAGTTTATGCCACATGCCCAAAATTTTCAATATTCAAATGAGCATAATCATTGTTTATGTTTCTGTAATTGTTAATCCATCAGCATGTATCAGTGTCAGTATCAGTGTTTAGTTTCACTCAGTTTGGTTAGTTGTCTTGACGTCCTTTTGCCTTTGTTTTGTATCTTTATTCAGCTGCAATAAAATGGCTCACTTTTTGTTAAGATCCAATTTTGCCTCCTACGTCTGCAGGACATTATGTTTTCTGACAGGTGGCCTAGTAAATTTAGGCCAGCCCCAAATTAATTTTTGTTCTTTGCTGCGGTCTGAGACCTCTATGTCAAACTCCATTTGTGTAACCTGTGAGAGTCCTGCTGTCCTGATGCCATGATTCAGGTCATCTCAGATTTGATGTTATTGTATACTATATATAGTATACAATAAGTTGATAATGATTATTCAAGATTGGGAGGTCCACCAGAGTCACAAATGATCTGGAGATCACTAAAACGGAGAGGCTGTCTCAATCTGCCGAGGCCATGGAAGGAAAGGTCACAGGCTGGTGTCCTGTATGACAGTTGAAAACCAGATCCCACAACTTGAGACTATTAGCTTACCTTCCTTTTGACCCTTCTGATGCTCCTCGGAAGCTTTGGTGTCCTCGTCTGTGCTGTCATCTTCGTTCCTTAATGTTGGGCTTTCCTCCACCTCATCTGCTGATAGCTCCATGTATGACTCTACTGTAACATTCTGTTCTTACTCTTATAAAGAACATCTTCTTAAACCGCTTCTTCTTCTTTCATGTTTAACGGCAGCTTAGATCCAAAGATGTTGCACTACTGCCATCTCCTGGCTTTTATTCTTACTTCACTTCCGAATCCTCAGATCCTCTTGAGGAGACCAGTATTTCTCAAAAAACGAAGAACCGCCCCTTTCCCTTCACCATGACTTAACTGATTAACCACAGTTCCATTCCACCACCTCATCACCCTCCTGTGACATAGATACTTCCTGCAACTAATAAGCATATGTTCAACACTTTGTCACTTAGATGTTTCAACATAACATAACATACCTCATCCTTCGCAGGAGCACTATTCCTGGTACTACCCAGAGCTCTTTTCAGTTCTCCAATAGAAAAGGGACAACTCATTACATCTTCAGTACTCTCCTTCCTCCCTAAAGCTTCAAGATTTCTTCCTTTAGTCCCCTCTCTTCCTCATTTACTTTCCTCTGATAAATTTCTCCCACTATGTATATCAACAAAAGTACTTGCCAAGAAATCAGCTTTTTCCCTATCAGTTACAGCTACTTGATTATTCTTATCATTTCCCCTCATCATCCCCCACACGTCCCCTATTTGAGTATTCCTACTAATTGTATTGCAGAAATCTCTCCAGTATGTTCTCTTTGTTCTTCTTATTGTACTTCTGACTTTTGCCCTTTTCCACTTTTCCCCTACTCTTACAGTATTCTTCACTTTGACTTTGCACACCCCCACTAGTTTCCGTGCTTTTTCCATCTGCACTTCTGTGTTACAACCAAAGAGTAAATTTCTATCTCTGAGTATCTTAGCATATTTGATTTCCCCAACTTGTGCCTTAAGTGCTCTTGTTAACTTAAGTGGATCTATTTTCTTCACACCCTCTTCCTCAAACCTGACAATTACATTCATACTTGGATTCGTTCCCTCTTCATTACCTTCACTATCAGTTCCTTCCGTACTACCCTCACTTCTCTTTTTCCTCTTCCTTTCACTAGCTCTGCGCCTCTTCCCCCCTTTCCAACTTTTTCCCACTCATTCTCTTCACCCTGACCGCCAATCTCTTCCTCTTCACTACCATCCATACTATTCCACTCACTGCTTCCGCCCTCCAACTGTGCCAACCCTGGTCTATGAGAAGAAGTCTGCAGGAGACCATTACCGGACCTGTTCAGGCCTTCGGCCGGCTCTCCTACTTAACTCACTCACGCACCAAACCACCAACCAAACACACCTTACACCCAAACCCACACTAACTACAACAACTATGCTGCACACTTTGAAAAAAAACTTCCACTCCCAAACCTAACAACCGACCGCACTCTGTGTGTGAGACACGCTCTGTGTGCTTCAGTGTGTGAAATATGAACATGGTGACAGTCGGCCTGTGGAAATTGATTTTGTTCATGGTGTGGCAACCCCCCTGTCTGTGGACGCACAGGCCGGTCCAACGGCGTTTGGTTAGCTGAGGTGGCGACTTGGGAACTGAGGGCTCCCGCATTAGCTACAGAATAACACTGAAACCGCTGTGTAATCACGGGTTTACATTTATTCTGGAATCGAACAAGAGGATATTTTGACATCAAAGGTTGAGTTCTATATTAGGTAAAAAAGGTTGAATTACTCGTTTCAGTGGTAGAAATTGTTGATTGCTTTGTGCCTGTCCCCTGATGAGTGTGTAAACTTAAATAAGAAAGAGCGAAAAGAAGGTAATTTGGAGCCACATAGAGATAGACAGGCTTAATTGGGTGACGTTCTCTGTGGTGTAAAGAAAAAAGAGGAGTCAAAGCAGTAAGAGGTGAGTAGTGGTGTGAAATATGTTGAGTTTTAAATCTGATGTAGAGAATGGAGAAATAAAGTGAGAGTGGAGAATTATTGAGAAGCAGAGAGAGGAATGTGTTGTGAGACTGGCAGGCAGTTTGCGCTGTAAAGCTGGGCGTGTTGCCTGTGATGAAAATGATATTAAATAGATCTCTTAGTGTGTTAATACAGGTGGCTACGGCCCTGGACCAACCGCCCACCACAAGCACAGCGGCCGAAGCTAAATGATAGTAATGGGAACCACAATCAGCAAGAATCAGCAGCTGTGGAACCGACAGCAGTGAGGAGGGAAGAGGAGAAATTAAGAGAAGCTGTAACACATAAAATTGGGTTGAAATTTGGGGCCAATGGACTTGTGGAGGTTGGGAAGGCGTCCAGAGCATCGCAATAAACGGTGAAACAAAAACACACACAAGCAGAGAAATGTGAGAGAAAAGGCAGCTTTTAAGGAAACTCCTTGTTTGAAAAAAAAAAAAAAAAAAAAAAAAAAAGCTAAGGCAGAGAGAGACTTTGCTGGATCTGCAGCTCCACTGAACACACATAAAATTAACCTGCCTACAAATGCACACACATGCAATGAAGAGCAGCTTACACTCAGCAAAGAAAGACTGGTATGACCAACCAGTGAGGAAACAATAAATTTAGTGGTTAAGAGTCAAATTGTGAGATGTTTTCTGCTGATTGAACAACACTAGTGAGTTACTGAAGGAAGGAAAATTCTCTTTTGTGAGTTTAAACATGATCTTAAGAATTTAAATATCTACCAGTGTTGTCTTGTCAACTTGATGGGCTATGAGTTGACTATATCGTGAGGAGAAAAAAAAAGGGGGGGGGGGGGGGGGGAAGAGAGAGAAGGCTGACACAGGGCCTGGCCCGGTGTCTCTCCCCTCTCTTTGTGACACAGCCAACACAACATCATTCTCCTGTTTGTCTGTTTTTTTTTCTTTCAGGCTGCTTTGCCGGCCCTGAAAGCCGAGGCTGACCTGCATTCCTGCTCTCCCCTCTATCATCTTTGACGTGACCCTGACCAAATGCTGCAGCAGCTGGACCCACAACAACGACCTGAAAATGTCAACAGTGCTGCAGGAAAGGATCTCATGCAGCAGAGACGGAGAACGCTAAACCTAAGGCCCGTTTCACTACACGGGGGAAATTTCCCAGACAGCTTCAGCTGACAGAGCTGTGACGAGACGCCCATTAAGCCCGAATGAAAAGTGAGGCCGAGCAACATAATGCTGACCTTGATAACTCTGCATTAACACTGTGCAGGGTAGTGATGGACCAACACGGATGATCGGGCAGCAAATAAGTGCGTGTCAGAGACAGGAGGAGCAACTGCGGTCAAAAGGCACCTCAGAACGGACAAAACACAGAAGAAGATGCAGGTTTCACCTGCAGTGACCATGGACACTGGAGAAAGGACTGCCCCAATGGGCGCCAGAACCAGGATGGACTAAACTTTGAACAGCAGCAGCAGCAATGGTCGCATACAGACTGAAGAGGAGGAGGGCAGGACCCCAGGGCACGCTTCAGGCCGTGGTTTAGCCAAAACACCAGAACAGGAAAGTGATGAACACAAACACACTGATTCAGCTTGACGTGAAACACACACCTGAACACATGTGCCCTCGTTGATTGAGTGAGAAATGACAGACATACCTAAATCGAAATGCTGATTCACTGAGAAGTGATCCACACACATACACATGCTTGTGCAATGAGGAGTGATGCGCGCGCGCGCACACACACACACACACACACACACACACACACACACACACACACACACACACACACCGTCCACTCCTCTTCACACTCCACTCACTCGGGTAACACAGGGGTAGGTCCAGGGAATCTGTACACAGAGACACGAAGGGATAGTAAGGTAAATCGCTGTGAAAACACTTCAGAAGTAATTGAGCTGGGGTTACACTGACGAGGGTCGGCAACGGTCCAGCGACGAGAAACACAGGGCTGCCATCTTATAAAGGAGCTGGATCACTCGTGATGAGCCACAGGTGCGTGGGCCAAGGGCAGGAGCCCACAGGTGAGCTCCGCCCAGGCAGACGGAGGAGGGAAAGAGGGGAAGGGAGAGAGCAGCAAAAAAAATCAAAGAATACAAAACATATGTAGCCATACCGAGCCAACCGGGTAGGCACAGGGACCCTGACAGACACAGTGATACAAAGTTCTACAATTAACTCAGCATGGGAACCACAAAGCACCAGCCACCTTGCCATACAAATTTGGATCTTGGAATGAGATAGTGAGTCATTGTAGTGTTCAGATAGTCTGAGCCCAGTCCAAAACAAGAGAAAAAAGTAGCACTGACCCGTATTATAAATTTTATTTATTTAGTTATAATTCTGACCTTTTGTCACGGCTGCCGAGGCGAGCCGTGTGGAGTTGGAAAAAGGACCCAAGAGCAAGCAGTGTATGAAAAGATTAGTGGAGTTTATTTACAAGGTGTCAGTGGCAGGAACAGAAAACGAATAATGAGACAAACTAACGGAAACCTAAACTGGGAAAACTAAAGAGCAACTAGAAATCCACAGGACACGGGGTGAAAGGCAGAGAGACGCAGACTGACGGAGGATACAAAAACGCAGAGAGACACAGATGAATGCAGAAAAGCGCGGACTTACATGGAGTAATACAGACGAACCGGCAACAGGCAGGAGAACACACAGGGCTTAAATACACACACACACCAGTAATCAGGGGATAAGAGACAGGAGGGCAACACAGCTGGGAGAAATCAGAGCTGACGGGACAGGGGAAATGTAAACTGAACTCACATCAGACATGAACCTTCAGAATAAAACAGGAAATTAACAGACAGAGAACCAGACAGGACACTGAACTTGACAGGCAGACTCACAGTCCGAAAAGGCCCAGACGGACAAGGTCAGGGGGCCGACCCGGAGGCCAAAACAGTTCAGTTCCGGGGGCCGACCGTGTGAAAGGCAGCGGCAGTGGGGCAGGTCCGGAGGCCGGCCACGCAGTAGGCAGTGGTGTGGAAACAGTTCTGGGGGCCGACCGTGCAGACGGCAACAGCGGCGTGGAAACAGCTCTGGGGGCCGACCGTGCGGACGGCAACAGCGGCGTGGAAACAGCTCTGGGGGCCGACCGTGCGGACGGCAACAGCGGCGTGGAAACAGCTCTGGGGGCCGACCGTGCGGACGGCAACAGCGGTGTGGAAACAAGTCCGGAGGCCGGCCACGTGGAAGGTAGTGGCGGCGTTCAGGAGGGCGTTCAGGAGGGCGTCCACGGTGGCGGAGATGCCCAACAAGCGGCCTGGCAGATGACCGATGACACCTTTTTTGTTTGCCATACTGAGAGAAAGAGGCAATCACTGTATGAAACATTAATTTTTACTGAAGCTATTTGAAATGGTCTAAAATACATTAAGGTGACATCTGTGTCCACATAGATAGATGTGTTAGATATTGCTAAATTAACTTGTATTTTATTATTATTTCATAAGCATCAGATGAAGAGCCTAAAAGAAGAATTTTGCCCAGGAAACTCAAATCCAGTTAATTTGGCTATTAATTATAGTAATGATAATTACTCACTGCCAGGGCTGGACTGGGACAAAAAATTGACCCGGGCATTTTGACTAGAGATCGGCCCACCAGGCATTATAGGAAAAACCATAAAGCCTTTGAATGAAAACAAACGTTGTTGTGACAATGATGTACACTGTCTTGTTGGTATATATGCACAAGTCTACACCATCCTCCATATTCTGGTATTCTAAATCGTACTTAGCAGAAACCAAAAGACTGCTTGGTCGAGTTAACCTCCTAAACTATCTACAACACATGGTGGAAACCTGACTATCACTTCTACCTCTTCTTAAAGTCAATAAAGAGTTCTTTTACTGATGGCATGAAGTTGGCTTTAATGTTAGTTGTAAGATCTTGGGGGTTGTTACAGCTTCACCTTGATCACAAACTACGCCACCGTCGAACTAAAACATAACATAAAATCCAATGAGATAGTAAGACGAGTGAATTAAAGACATAAAATGATCTATATAACATACAAACATACCTCGCTGGCTGACCCATGCTTTGAGGCAGAAATGAGCACTTTACAGATACTTTTAAGAAACAACTTTCTCTGAATTAAATTGGCTTCTCTTGCTTCAACTTGCCATGCTCACACATCAACATGGGCGTGCATCTCCCTCAGGTGCACCAGTGGAACCAAAATGCAGTACAATAGTTCCTACATGAGAATTTTCACAATAAATGACCTAATGGCATATAAAATATGCATAGTGCAAAACAAAATACATTAACTGAAAGTAAGGCAGTAAAACTCCCACCAAATCACAAAACTATTGTGATTTCTACTTAAACATTATAATAGGAACATGTTTACAATTTAGCATTTATTCTGCTTCTAGCAATAACACAGTTTTGTGTACTGGCCTATCAAGGTACACTGGTTTGACAGTCCTTTTGCCATCCTTATCCAAGGTTGAATCACTGAGCAAAAGCTTAACCTTTCTAATTCTTCCATCTGCACTTGGATATATCTCTGTTACTCTTGCCAATTTCCACTTGTTCCTTGGAGAATTGTCCTCTTGGAGAATAACAATGTCATTCACCTTTGCATTCCTTTTATCTCTTTGCCAGATTTGTCTCTGTTGAAGATTGAGAAGGTATTCCTTTTTCCACCTAGTCCAGAATTCATTGGCCAAAAACTGAACTTGGCGCCATCTCCTTCTTAGGTACAGGTCCTGGCTCACAAATTCACCAGGAGGAGGTAGAATAACACTGGACTTCATCATGAGAATATGATTCGGTGTAAGAGGCTCTAAATTTGGATCATTTAGGTTCTCTACTGTTAATGGCCTGCTATTCACAATAGCCATGACTTCATAAAGAAATGTTCTGAGTGAGGAATTGTCAAGTCTCTTAGAAGTGTGATCCAAAATAGAAGTTAAAACACTTCTAATAGTTCTAATTTGCCTCTCCCAAACACCTCCCATGTGACTTGAAGAGGGGGTGTTCAGAACAAACTCACATCCATATTGTTTCAACTGTTCTTTGTCAAAATCCTTTAGTGCATTCAAAAACTCTCCCTTAGCACCAACAAAATTAGTACCTCGGTCACACCTAATTTGTCTTACATGTCCACGAATAGAAATAAAACGACGTAATGCATTCATAAAGGCATCAGTGGTAAGGTCATCCAGCATTTCAATATGTATTGCCCTAGAACACATACATGTAAAAAGAAGACCATACCTTTTAAGTTCTTTTCTACCCTCTTTTACATAAAAAGGTCCAAAACAGTCAATGCCACAGTAGGAGAATGGGGGTGTTGCTTCCATTCTATCCTCTGGCAGATCGGACATCCGTTGATCTTGAGTATGTCTCCTGTACTTTCTGCAGGTTGTGCACTTGTAGATGTGAGAAGCAACTGCATTGCTGCATCCTGTGATCCATAGTCCATTGGAGCGCAGCTCGTTGACAGTTATTCCTCTTCCTTGATGTTGCACCTTTTCGTGGTAGTGTTTAATAAGTAAAGACGACACATGACTTGATTTGGGAATAATGGCAGGATGTTTGATATATGGGTGCAGAGTTGCTCTTGTTAAACGTCCTCCCACCCTGAGCACTCCCTGCTCATCAACAAATGGACTTAGGCTGTACAGCTTGTGTGTCTTATCCTTCAGTTGAATGTCCTTTCCTCTAGTTAAGTCCTTGATTTCTTTGCTGAATGTGTTTTCTTGTGCAAGTTTTATTATGAACAGTTCTGCCCTTTGTCTGTCTTCAACACTTGTGTTTTCACCTTTTGTTTGGGTGAGTCCTTTAAAATCCTTCACAAATTTCTGTAGACGAGCAATAGCTTTAACCGCTCTTCTCCAGTCTGAGAATTTGGTGAGACGGTCTAGTATTGTTCTCCTTTCTTCTACTTTGGTGTTGAACACATGTACTGTTTTTAGCTCTGGATCATTGGGCTTGACTTCCGTAAACTTGCCATTTTCAACAGGTAGCTCGCTTTGCCACAAAAACTCTGGACCTTTAAACCAGTTAGAGTTGAGTAGCTGTTGGACACTGAGTCCTCTTGATGCATGGTCTGCAGGATTACTTTCAGATGGTACATGATGCCACTGTCGTGGGTCTGTGAGTGACCGTATCCTTTGAATCCTATTTGCCACAAACACGTGAAATCTCTTTGCATCATTATTCACGTATCCCAACACTACCTTGGAATCTGTCCAGAAGTGTTCTTCAAGATCACTTATCTCCAGTTCATTTCTTAACATTGCACTTGTTCTTGCGGCAACTACTGCAGCCGTTAATTCAAGTCTAGGGACAGTAGTGACCTTGGTTGGGGCTACACGTGCCTTTCCCAGGACTAGGGCACAATGAACATCACCCTTTGATGTTACTGTTCTTAAATAACTACACTCTCCGTAGCCTGTCACACTAGCGTCTGAAAAATGGTGTAATTCACACTGTGCAATGTCTGTGTTTGCAGGTAAGACATGTCTTTGAACTTTCACCTTTGACAGGGTTTGAAGATCTAGGAGCCAGGATTCCCACTGTGTGCTGAGATCATTTGAGAGTGGCTCGTCCCATCCAACTTTCTCTTGACATAACTGTTGCAGGATTTGCTTTCCTCTTAGGATGAACGGTGCCACAAATCCCAGTGGGTCATACACTGATGCTATTGTGCGCAGAATTCCTCTTCTTGTCATTGGGTGCTCTTTTACAGTTATTCTGAACTGAAATTCATCAGCAGAAACGCACCACTGAACACCAAGAGCCCTTTCCATTAATGGCTCTCCAAGTGCCAAATCTAAATCCTTAATACTTTCTGCACACTCTTCTCTCGGCAATGACTTTATCACATTTTCACTGTTTGATATGAACTTGTGTAATCTTAGTTTACCTGTGCTACACAGTTCTCTTGCCTCTTGGACTAGTTTTATGGCTTCTGACTCTGACATAACACTAACAAGTCCATCATCTACATAAAAGTTCCTTTGAATGAACCTTACAGTGTTTGGAGTGAACTTTCCCTCACCTTGCGTGGCTAGATGTTTTAACCCAAAGTTGGCACAGCCAGGAGAAGAAGCAGCGCCAAAGAGATGAACCTTCATTCGAAAGACTGAGGGTGGAACGCTTAGGTCACCATGCTCCCACCACAGGAAGCGTAAGTAGTCCTGGTCTTGAGGTGTTACATGAAACTGGTGAAACATGCGTTCCACGTCACACATTACAGCAACGGAGCCCTTCCTGAACCTACAGAGCACTCCCACCAAAGTGTTTGTGAGGTCAGGCCCTGTAAGCAGGTGCATGTTCAGCGAAGTGTCTTGATATTGTGCAGAGCAGTCAAAGACTACACGTATCTTGCCGGGCTTCTGAGGGTGGTATACCCCATGGTGGGGGATATACCAAACAGGTGTATTACAGAGTTCTTTCTCCGGCACTTTCTCTGCGTCACCACATGCTATCATGTTCGCCATAAAATTTGCATAGTCTATGTAGTACCTTTGGTCCCTTTTGAATCTGCGTTCGAGACTACTTAAACGTTGCATTGCACTTGGCATGTTATTGGGAAGATCTGGCCTGTCGCCCTTGAAAGGCAGTGGCATTTCATAGTGTCCATCTAGCTTTTGCTTTATTCCTTCTTGTAGCTTTGTAATAAAGCGGACATCTTCTTGCGAAATGCTTGTCTCTTCCACTGCTCTCTCTGTAAAGTCTGATTCAAGTGCTTTGATTACATCTGGAAATGTTACTTCCTTTACTTGTGTCTTGCAGATGTAATGAACCTTATTCTTTAGTTTTGTGGGTGACTCAGTCTCTGGTATAACTTGTTTTACAATGATGCGGTGACTTACTCCAATTACATCATTACCTGTATCACATGAATCACAGTAGCTGATGATGCTCCAACCCAAATCTGTTCTCTGAGCGTATGGCTGGTTTTCTTCACCACATACGACCTCTCTGGGCATTAAGGCTTGTGTGCAGTTGTACCCTAAAAGGAGTCCTATATCACAGTGCAATATGTTCAGTGAGATGCTCCAAATGTGACCATGCCCTTGCAGTGTCTGGAGTAGGAATATGACTACGATTAGCGGGTATAAAGTCTCGTGTGTAAACAACTGGTACAGTGAGTTTCTTCTTGGAAAACAGTCCTCTTATTTGCAGAGCTTCAAGTTTTGTGCATGGTACAGTAGTTTTCTTGGATGACATTGTAGATAGATTGAGCTTAACTTGAGTTTTGGTTGTGTCCAAGTTATTTGCTACTTCATTAAGAATAAATGAAGAATCACTCTGTGTGTCCAGCAGAGCGTAGATCAGTACTTCTTTACTTGGCTCATTTTGTGTGGATACGTAGACTGGGACTATTGCAGATGTCTGTGTGTTTTTACTTTCATGAGTCACTCTATTAGATGTGGTCTCATTGACTATGTCTTGTGACTGTGTTACCTGATGCTGGGTTTCCTTCAGTTCACTTACTTGTGGCTCTTTAGGTGGTTCTTTCTTTGCCTCTTGTCTTTGTCTTTCTTCATGCAGGCATGTAGGATGCCGTTTTGAGCATGTGTTGCATGTCATCTTGTTGCTGCATTTCTTGGAGAGATGGCCACTATTTAAACAGCCAAAACATAATTTTTCGCCTTGAATAAATTTGACTCTCTCAGCGACAGGTTTCTCAGTGAACTTACGACACTTGTGTAAGCCGTGTCCTGCTCTTTTACAAAACACACAAGAGACCATGCTTCTTTCAGTAGAGTTAGTTGTGAAGATTTTCACTGTATCTTGTCTCTTAGGAATGGGTGTAGGTTGAGGTTTTGTCTTTGGTTGGTCAAAGTCACTTTGTCTTATGGCTTGGTATGATGTAATGGGATTACATGCGATACTTGCCTCCATTGACAGGAATGTTACAAAGTAACTGAAACGTGGGAATCTTTTGTGCTCCAGCTGGTACTCTGTAGCCTTTCGGTTCCACCTGTTACTTAACCAATCTGGTAGTTTAGCAGCAAGTCTTTGATTCTCAATGCCATCATTGAGAATGTTCAGATTCTCATTATTAGTCATTGCAGATTGGCAGCTTTGTAAAAAGTCCACAAACTTTCTTAGCTCTGCACTATCCTTTCCTGTGACCTTTGGCCAGGTGTGTAACTTGTCTCTAAAGGCCTTAGCAATGACAAAAGGCTCTCCATAACGTTCATTGAGCATATTCCATGCTGCCTCATATGAGTCTTCAGAGCCAATCAGAAAATAGCCATCTAAGGCTTCCTTAACACAGCCACCAACATACTTCTGTAGAAAAAATATCTTTTCGGCAGTGGGAATGTTCTTTCTCTCTATTAGAGTCTGAAAGGACGCCTTCCAATGCTTAAACTTAAGTGGATCCCCACTAAATACCGAGGGCTCTGGAATAGGCAGTCTATTAGCTGACATAGCTTCTGCCAAAACCTTTACAAGCTCACCTGTGCTCTCATAAGTGACATTTGACTCTCTTCGTGGTTGTAAGGGTTGATTAGCAGTATTCTTGGACTCTGTTACCTGTAAGTTTGCAGGGTTTAGAGTGACTCTTTCTTGCTTTACTGAAATGTAGTCTTCCTCATAAACTTGTAGTTTTGCCTGTGCTGCCTTAAGTCCTTTCAGATTTTCCAATCTTTCAATTTCTCTTCTTAAGTCCTCAACTGACCTTCTCCTCGCAGCACTTTCCTCTTGTTGTCTCTTTATCAGGGCCGCTTTCTCCTTTTCTCTTTGTAACTTGCGCTCAGTTTCCTCCTTTTCCTCTAGGAGACGTTGTGACATTGCAGCAGCTGCTTGCTCTGCGAATATGCGTTTGTCTTCTTCTTCAAGCATTTGCATTCTTTCTCTGTACTTCTCTTGTTCTGTCATTATCTGAAGCACAGCCTTTGTGGCTTCATACTCTGCTGCAGCTTCTTGTCTTTTGGAGGAGGAACCATTAGAAAGAACTGTATTGGCTTTAAATGGACTATGAACTGAGACACTAACAGAGCTAGAGGATGTAAATATAGAGCCTGCATCAGGCCATACAATCTCCTCTTGAGTTTCTCCTTTAATGTGACATTTGATCTTTTGCAAAACTACTGTAGTCACTGATGTGCATTTGTCTAGCTTGGAACGCATATCATGAGGTGGTCCATCCATTGCTCTGTATTCATCATAAATATCATTAAGCTCGGCTGCTTCTCTTTGTACAACGTTCATGTGACCTTCAAGAATGTCAGGTGGATCTCCTTTTATAACAGATTTTTTTGCCACTTTGATTAATGCTTTCCATCTGTCATAAATACTGTCAAAGCGACGTTGCAACCCTTGTAACCTTTGATTATGGAATTCTTTTCCTTTTTCTGTGAGCATGCGAGACCTTTCACTTCTACGTTGCTCTATTTGCACTGTTTGCTCTAAAGAGGTTTCATCCACTTGCCTTGCAGCTTGTTCTGCACTGGGAGCTTCAATTTCTGTCTCATTTGTGTCTGACATTTTGTTTTTCTTGTAATGCACTTATTTGTTGATGCAAAATCTCCCTTTAACTTGACTTGAGTAATGAATTGTGAACTTGGGTGCATTAATTCCCTTCTTGCTAACTTGTGATGCTGTTGTTGTCAGGCTTAACACAGTTCCTTATTGTTTCTCCTTCCTTGTGTCATCTTTCCAAACATAAACTTTAATGTCTGGCTTCTGGACATCTTATGAAGAAGCAACTGTGAACTTGTGTGTCCATTAACATTTGCAGCAGCTTGGTCCTTGGTGCACTGGCACGATGTTGCCACCAGGGGGCCGGGAATCATGCAGGTCCGAGTTCGACTATCACTTCTACCTCTTCTTAAAGTCAATAAAGAGTTCTTTTACTGATGGCATGAAGTTGGCTTTAATGTTAGTTGTAAGATCTTGGGGGTTGTTACAGCTTCACCTTGATCACAAACTACGCCACCGTCGAACTAAAACATAACATAAAATCCAATGAGATAGTAAGACGAGTGAATTAAAGACATAAAATGATCTATATAACATACAAACATACCTCGCTGGCTGACCCATGCTTTGAGGCAGAAATGAGCACTTTACAGATACTTTTAAGAAACAACTTTCTCTGAATTAAATTGGCTTCTCTTGCTTCAACTTGCCATGCTCACACATCAACATGGGCGTGCATCTCCCTCAGGTGCACCAGTGGAACCAAAATGCAGTACAATAGTTCCTACATGAGAATTTTCACAATAAATGACCTAATGGCATATAAAATATGCATAGTGCAAAACAAAATACATTAACTGAAAGTAAGGCAGTAAAACTGACATTAAGGCTACGTTCACACTGCAGGCGAAAGCGCATCAAATCCGATTTTTTTGACCCTATGCGACCCATATCCGATCATGGTATGACAGTGTGAATGGCACAAATCCGATATTTTCAAATCCGATCTGGGTCACTTTCGTATGTGGTACTGAATCCGAAACATATCCGATGTTCCAGAAAGCGACTGCTGTGTGAATGGTCAAGTCGCATTAAATCCGTCTTTTACGTCACTGACACAAGACAGACACCAATTATCAGCGCCAGAGAAGCGCCTGATAATACATCGCGAACGCTTCCTGGCCATCCGGTGAAACTGCTGGGAAGACAACGTTGGAGAAACGTTAACATTTGATTTGGACTGCATAACCTGCAGATTCTGACAGAAATGTGCAACTATCATTTGAAGCACCGCTCCTCTAAAACAGCAATAAGGATCATTATGAGGTTATTTACATTATTATGTAAATAACAAAATAACTTATAGCAAAAATTGGGAAACGTAAAGTCCGAAGTCTTTATTAAGGGCCATCAGTCAAACAATATTGTTTGCTCTGGGTCTAAACAGAGCGCGTTGTGTGTGACATCTTCTTTTGCGCATGCGGGCCGCTTTGAGCGTTCACACTAGAGCGCGTTTGCTGACGCATTTTATTTGTAGTGTGAACGAGCAGACAAAAAAATTGGATTTGATCAAAAAATTGGAATTGAGCATTAAGACCTGCAGTGTGAACGTAGCCTTTGACAGAGAAGACTAAAGGTGAGACATGACCATTTAGTGATATTTTCATAAACTATTCATTTACCACATCAATAAACAGCATGGCAGGGCAAAATATTTTTTCTAACATGGCAACCTTTAAAAAGTGACATAACATGACTTTGGTTGTAAGATTCAGATAATGATTTATTAAAAGCCAAACAGTTTAAATGAGAATAAGAAAGAAAAATATATTTTCTGCCCCCCTTTCCCTATTAATGCCCTACCTGGCCCCCCTGGCAAAACTTTGTCTGACCCGCGCCTGCACAGTTACCAGCTGCCAGCTACTTAGAAAAGGATCTTTGTGTTATTTGTCTCTCAGAAACAGTTCATAACTTCCCTTCAACTCATTCGTGTCACCTAAAAGGTAAACCTGTTTCTCCGTCACCTGTTCAGCTCTGATGATTCAGTAAGGACATCTCCTGGATTCATCTTCATGTTTCCCTGTCTCCAGATATCCAAACAATATCATGACCAGCAGCTTTTAAGGCTTTGGCTCCAGCAAACATCAGTTGATACTAGAAATTAATATTAAATACATTCTAACAACAGCTTATCAAGCTTAAATGTGCTGCTGTTGTTTATCCGCTGGTTTCCTCTTTCTGGGCAAAGTGGGCAATAAACAAACAAGAGAGAAAAGCCGATCAGCTGATCATTTATCAGTTTCATGATTGAAGTATCAACAGGAGAGGGAGGGGGAGAGAATGAGAGAAGTAATATTAACATTTTCTCTCAATACATGATGATTCCGTTTTTACAGAACGGTTGGCAACTCTAATAACTATTTGTGAATAAAATAAAGTTCACTATCAGTAATATCATAGCACCCGTCTAGCAGTATAAAAAATCCGTCATGCTAGCTGGTACGCAGTACAAGTTATTTTAACTGGGAGGAAATAAAAATGTGAAAATAAACTACAACTAAACTTGGTTTATATCTGACCCACTCAGACCAACTTCTCACCTGCCCCTCGGACCGGCCGCGCCTCATGTCTCTCCTCCTCCTGCCTCCCTTATCCCTGATCCACCTGCTGGCCTCCACCACTTGCTAATGTTACTGAAACTGTGGAAGCTCCGCCATAGAAAACAACTGAGTTCTTTTTACACATCTGCCAACATCTGGCCAATCTGGCCACCACCTGTCATTGTTTATACCGTTGCAAAAAACAAAGCAAAACGAAACGAAAAATCCCCATCTGCCCACCAGGCAAATGCCCAGTA
The DNA here is from genome assembly GCF_963969265.1 of Rhamphochromis sp. 'chilingali'. Taxonomy (NCBI): domain Eukaryota; kingdom Metazoa; phylum Chordata; class Actinopteri; order Cichliformes; family Cichlidae; genus Rhamphochromis; species Rhamphochromis sp. 'chilingali'. Next base: position 21,416,204 of record NC_137932.1, on the reverse strand, counting down.
TGCCCCGTGGCCAGTCCAGCTATGCTCACGACTGCTAGTACTGCTCACTACTGAATTATACTGCTAATTGGGAATAAAATTGATGAACGCCAGAAAATAATTTGGATCATGTCTTTATGAGACGTAATATCATCACCTGAGCTCTGTAAAGCTATTTAAATATTGCTAGATTATTGTCCTCCCTTAACAAACATGCTACTTCTATCTATACAGAAACTTGGTGGCTTACTGTGTAAGTCACATTTATAAGGAAAAGATTCATAATCAGGGAAGATCATAATCGGGGTATGTCCACATTAATAAGTGACAGAGAGCGGAACTAACAGCCCTCCCGTTGTTCAATAAAAATGATTTAAATATAGCTCATCCGAGGGTTACTCACACTTTAACGATGGTATGGAAACCAAAGGATCCACAGAGAAAATGTGTTTTCTTAAATTGTGTAATCTGTAGTCTATGATGCAATAAACAAGCTTTGTCCTGGTGTGACTGATTTCGAAATGGGTGGTTTCCAAACGCGAACATGGGTACGTGAGGAACTCCGCGCAAACCACACCTCTCCACACCTTTGTCAGAGATGACGGTATCACGTTCCCTGGTAGCAAACGAGTATGTCACGCTTGTTACCTGTGAGTGAAACGGTGAAAAAGCTCTCACCGATAGAGTCTACGCATCGTTTGTACGTGTATTATATGAAACTGAACCAGAAAGCGATTTCCTCGTAGATCGGGTAAGTCATTTATAAAAGTATCATATTTTACCAGATGATGCGGTAAAAACAGCTTAATCTTCGCTGATGTTATTTTTTTTATTATCTTATAAGTGAATAGAAATGAGACATGGCTAAGTGTGTTGTAATGTTGCTTTATATATGATGACTTTCTAAACTATAACTTGTTATACTTTGCTGATTATATCACCACACACTCTGTCTGCAGATTGTTAATGTTTCCCAGTCAAACATCTAGAATGATTTCAAAATCAAAGGTGCTGGTTTTCCTGCTGTTTTTCACTGGTATTGGTGTGTATGTCAAAACGGGCTACCAATTGACTCATTATGCTGTGGACCAAAAGCTGTGTGCTTGCATAAAATGTTTATCAGAGGATAAGCAGTTGCTTCTGGATCGATCGAATAGAAGTGTTCAACCATTTTTGACTGCAAACTTAAACCTCTCACAGAATGAATTCAACTGGTGGAAGGTAAGTAGTCACCAGGAAAGGATGACATTTTTACACCCCCCCCCCCCCCCCCCCCCCCTCAGCTCATTTGGTGTAACAACAAAGTTTATTTGAAATGTCTGACAGGATTTGCAGGCTGAAAGCCGTAGCTTCAGAGTTTATGAAACAACAGTGGCCAACTTGTTTCAGATCTTCCCAAAGAATCCAGATGTTATACAACCCAAATATGACCACTGCAGGACTTGTGCTGTGGTGGGTAATTCTGGTAATTTAAGGAGATCGCATTATGGACCGCTGATAGATTTACATGAAGTTGTCATAAGGTACTTTCTAAGCTAAAGCAATTTTTCTTTACCATTAAATTCAAATTCAAATTTTATTTGTCACGTACACAGTCATACACAGTATGATATGCAGTGAAATGCAGTGAAATATCCCCTCCTACACAAAAGAGCCAAACTGATGTGAAATATATCCCTTTGTGCTTTTTAGAATGAACACTGGTATTACCAGAGGCTTTGAAAAAGACGTTGGAAACAAGACAACTCATCATGTCATGTATCCAGAGAGTGCTGTGGATTTGGATGACAACACCCATTTTGTACTGTTTCCCTTTAAGATACAGGACTTTGAGTGGCTCATTAATGCCTCTACAACAGGATTTACTGGAAGGTGAGTTCTCTTTTTCAGGGCTACATGCACATGTATTTGACATTTATTTAACGAGACTCAGTGTCTCATTTACAAGAGAGACCTGTTTTAGACAACATAATTAAATGAAAATAATAAAATAGAAAAAATAAAATAGCAAAATCTGCCTCATTAAGATCAAGTTCCCAGTGATGAAAATCAGCACTGGGACGTCTTTTAAATCTACAAGCAAAATCAGTTAAGCGAGAGAGCTCAAAGTCTTTCTGTAATGTATTCCACGAAGACAGACTTCAAATGACGGCACCTTTAAGCTCTCTACAAACTGATTATCCTGAAATCATACTATGACTACATTTTTATGCAACATGCAGACAGATGAAGTGTCCTCATAACAACTCATCTTACTGTAGTTCATTTACGTATGCTTTTGTACTGTTCTTAGGATTGTGACTTAATATAAAGTAAAAATTAAAAAATTAAATAAAGACTCTTAATGCTTGTTGAAAAGTTATTTTATGTAAACCATTTTTAGGCAGTTGTGCAGCCACTAATTTGGGCACATGAAAATCATACAATCATTTTGTACTTTATTTTGTTTCAGATAAAATATTCTGATTTCATTTGAGCTTGCCCAGCTTTCTTCTTGGTCCCACCAATGCCACCCCATTAAAAGAAAAAATAACACTCTTAGGTTTAGATGTTACAGTCAGCATACACTACCTTCTTCTCTCCCAGCTGCTAAAATTACCACACCTGCTACTAAGCAAATTATCTCGAAATATTTCCCCTAGATTGTCTTGCAGTACAGAATTTACATCAAATGCAAAAATAGAATGCCACTGCATGAATTCAACATGTATGCAGATTAAAAGGATTTGGCTGATGGATGTAGTGTGAGATGAAATAAGGTGAATTTCTGTATCAAACCATTACTCTGATCCTTCTCCATGTTCAAGACGGACCATGCCTTTTTTAGCTTTGTTTTTGTTAAACACCTACTTCATATTTTTCAATATCATGCTGTTTCCAACAGGTCATATATGCCAGTGAAATCAAAGATCAAAACTAACAAGGATTTGGTGAGTAGCGTCAATGGCAAAGCTTCCTGGTGGCAATGGTAATATTTAAAAATAAAAGCTGTTTAAAGGCTCATTCTAATTTCTAACAGGTCATGGTGGTAAATCCAGCTTTTATGAAATATGTACATGAGGTTTGGCTTGGAAATAAGGGACGTTATCCATCCACTGGCTTTATGGCTTTGATTCTTGCACTTCACATTTGTGATGAGGTAAGTACAAAGTTTTCAGTTTCTGAAGTGCCAGACGTACAAAATAAAATATGATTTTTATTGTCATACAAGCTGGTCCATTTGAGTCTTTGCTAATTTGTTCTTTTGTTCTTATATTGCTCTCCTAAATAGATGTGCATTTCAAAAGTTCAAAATGTCTTTGGTGAAGATCAGAGCACGTTTACCCACCAGTACCACTTGATTAAAAAACTCTGGTTTAATCTGTGAATGGTTAAATTTCAGTTCACATGCCCTATGAAAGTGAAAGCTGTTGCAAGTATTTCTGATGTGTCCCCTTCTTAAATTGACTAGACTACAATCTAGAAGACATTCCTTCATGGAAAGCATTTTAGCTAAACCTCTCAATAAGAGGTTTTGTCATTGTATACTCATGGTATAATCATAGTGTTTCCATTTAGTGCTCAGGTCGCTTCCAACTGTTCATTTCATTTTTCAGCAGCCATTGTTTGGATTTTAGTTAGAAAAGGGACATTTTGTTCATGCATTTGTTTCCCATTCATTCATATGTTCATTTTTTGTCTTCCTA